>NC_033799.1:23660210-23692010 GCF_001876935.1 Asparagus officinalis | reverse complement strand
TGCATCCACGCCTTCGTCTCCTCAGCCACGAGATCTGCCAGCCGAGCTCCTTCCCTGAGCTCCCCTCCTCCGGCCAGCCACCCCACCTCCTCGTCCTCTCCCGTCACCCCAACTCCTGTCCAGCCACCTCGCCGAACTCGAGCTCGAAGCCGCCGACGCCCTCGCCGTGACCCGCCAGCACTTCGTCGGCCACCCCCACAGCGCCTCCAAACCGCCGCAGCCATGCTCAGATCCGCAGCCCCAGCTACCTCCACCGCCACAGCCCCCATCTCTGTCCACTTTGCCGCCTTGAGCCTACACCACCACCCCATTGCCGCTGCCTTCACCCTCTCTCGAGCTGCCCAACGTCACCCCCATCAACCCTCAGCCCCCTCTCTCCTCCCCGTCGAGATCCCACTAGCCAACAGTCCCCGACCAGCGCCTCCCCCTCGTCCAGCACCCCTCCTTCGACGCCGACCGTCGTCGTTTCGCCCGCAGCCAGATCCGCCTCCTCGAGCTCCGCCCTAAGCCAAGCCCTAGTCCGCCAGATCCGCCATGCCCCCGCGCCGGATCTGATCCCGCGCCGTCGATGTTGAATCGTTCAACGAACCTCGAGGCAAGATCCCTCTTGCTCTTCGCCTCATCAATTTAATATTTATATCTATGATGAATTGTTTTGATTATTTGCTGGGATATATATGAAATTATTGATTATTGAAATTAATAACAAAATGAAATGATCAGAGAAAAAGAAAGAACAGAAAAGGAATAACATGTTTATGAAAGAATATCGTTTGGACAGTGCCTGAGTTGATCCGACCTGACGTGTCGACACGCGTGAGCCGATACAAAAGATGGAGTTCGACGACCGATCTTTTAGTTGACGCCGTAAGTCAACTCGAAGGGCGACGAGACCTGACCCGACAAATCGTAGGATTTTTGGAAGTAGTGTCAACATTTCATGTGTATAATAATTACAAATTGTGATCCCTCTTATACTATTCATGCATAACGAATTGTTCATAGTTTCTAATCATGTATTATAATCTTTATGATATGGTATTAGTCTTAATTACTTGTTGTTTCATGCTGTGATTGATAACCCTTTGTAGTTCATGACTTAGTGACCTCGTGCGTCATGAACAGACCTAGTGACATGTGTGGGTGTGTTGACTGAGTTTAGGTGGTGAACCAGAGCTATTGTGGACCTTGATTGTTGACTTAGAAAATGAGAAGAATTGGGATGGGAAAGTCTATGTTTATGTAATCGGATAAGACTTTTGATATATCTTCTGGGTTCGTACCGGTGGATCGGTGTTACCACTAGGATTGGTTAGTTTGTTGAGTCATAGTGGATCGGTGTCGCCACTGGGGCTCATTGGTTGGGTCAAAGTAGATCGGTGTCGCTACTTTGATTCTTGAAATTAATTGGTTGGTTGGGTCAAAGTAGATCGGTGTTGATACTTTGGTTCATGAATCTATTTGATTGGATGCACGTGGGGGATATGCGAATAGTCAGTTATCCGATAATATGAGCATTGACTCTATGTGAGATATGAACCGGTGACCTGTTATAAGATGACTAGTTACATGACTTGTTACTAGTGGATCGGTGTCGCCACTAGGGTTGCTTGTTGGATCAAAGTGAATCGGTGTCGTTACTTTGGTTAGGATTTATGGACTCTTGTGAGATTTAGATCAGTTGTATTTCTTTCATACATAGAAAGAGATTAATATTTAATTATCTACGAATTGAGACATATGGTATATACATGAGGGTTTTCTTGTTTGGATTATTTCGCTCGACGTACTACGTCTCTTGTTGTAGATTTTTAAGTATTAATCCCATCTATTGTTTGATCTTGTTGCTTGGATGGTTTCTGATCGCTACCTGCATGATCTTGTTACTTGGTTGATTTGTGGATTCATCTGATTATTAGTATTCCAGTTGCAAGCCTCTATCGTTATTACTATCATCACATGTTCTATTTTTATTTTTGTTATCGCATTGACCATGCATATATTATCATTACCGTTATTGTTTTTGTTCCTACCTTGGGGGATCTTGCCATGTGTATACACGCTGACGTACTCCTATTTTCTGGGTGTACGTCAGATTTAGGAGACGGACAGCCTCAGTTCGGAATCCTACAGGAGCCAGATGATTTTCAGTAGGAGAGCCTTGCAAGTGGAGTAGAAGAACAAGCTGAAGCGTAGTAGTTTTCTTCTGTATTAGCTGATAAACACTAGAACTCTTTTATAGTATTTCTTTAGTTTGATGATGAATTTAGTTATTTTATCAGTACTTTTTATTATGGACTACGTATTTTATTCCTAGTTGGACCGTTTTTGTAATAAGGGTATGATTGATCCATATTTTATGTCTGGGATGATTTACTATTGACGATATGTCTATTCCTTATTCTGAGTTGTCTTTATATTCTTGCTATTGTGATCAAGGACCTGTGACTTCGTATATTATATTTTTTGACGCTTAGCGTATTGGATTGAGAAGAAAAGAAAAGAGAAAAAAATAATAGTTTATATTTCTTCTAAATCTAATACGTCGCGGGCTTGTTCACGTTCTGATTCCTGGGTATTTTAGGAAGCGTGGCGTGACAGGTTTTGGTGGTGGCCCATGCAGGTCCCGGTCCCGGTCCCGAGTTTCCACTAGCGAGAATATAACAGACAATTTAGACGCATATCATGATTTCATCTGTGAGACTATTCTTGAGCCCTTATCCTACTTTCTTGATAGATTTTGTTTCGTCCTCATCTTATCACTCTTTGACTCCAGAGTTTTCCACGGTCCTGTCCCATCGCTTCACGATTACCCTCTCCTTGTATAACCTCTCTTTCCCGTACTGGTCCTTATTTTATGCGTTATTATTTTTACAACTATGTTTTCTTTGATTTGACTTATATATCATTTAATTGTATTGATTTCTATATTATTTATTATATTATTTTATGTATGATACATAGTATTATATTGTGTGTTTTTCATTAAAAATATATATCATTACTTATATATTTTCAATTATTTAAATCATTTCATTAGATTTCACATATACATCGCATATCATATTTGATATTTAGATTTTTTATTGCGTTTAATTATACTTTTGTATATCTATATTGTGTATGAGTATGTTTTTTCTGTCATATCATCTATTATTTACTTATATTTAGATTATTGTATATTGTTCGTGTTTTGTAATATACTTTAATAAGTTCATGAATTTAATATTCTACATATGTATTATATTCTTATCCTTTACATTTTTAGTATATAGTTTCTTATCAGTAAGTTTTGTCTTGTTAGATTATTTTAGTATGTTCGCATTGGTTTTGTTATTTTTAAGAGCTATGTAATTCTATTTTGATATTCAAGCATTTATTCATATTGTAAAGTTTGGAGTTAAGTTATTAATTATCTATATTTGTTACATTATCTCGTATCTTGGTTATTATTCTTTCATAACTAATAAAAGATTATTCTAAATAACGTTTATGAGCATGTAAAGTATTTATTCATGGTTGTTATAGCGTATTTGTATATTTGTTGTTATTTGCTTCGTTTTCAATATGTATTGTTTTGTCATTGAAACAAAATACATTGTATACGCGTGTTATTTTTAGTATTTATTTTATGATATTTTTAGACATTATATCTTTTATTGTGTTATTAGTTGTTGCTCATTCTCTATTCATTATTTTCGCTTACTTGTGTTGTGCTTTACTTTTTATTCTTTTATAATTATTATTCTCTTTTCATTATAGTGTATTCACTTAGATTATTATATTTACGATGTTATTGATTTGTAGTCATTCATTCTTTCTAGTATCAACTGTGTATCTAAAATATATCGATGTTTTATTTTACGAAATTATGCTCTTTTTATGTTTCTATTTGTTATAAATCCATTTTACCTTTCATAATTCATGTTTTAATGTATTACATAATTTTTGTATGTGTTAATTTATTTTGAGTTTTATACTGTCAATTTGTTTGTATGTGTTAATTTATTTTGAGTTTTATACTGTCAATTTGTACATTACTTATTTGAATGCATTGAGTCCTTCAATTATGTTTTCTTTGTCAATTGGTATTTTTTATTATTTTGACTTGTGTTATTTTACATCATGCTACTCTTCCATTTTGTTTCTTTCAATTTTGTATTGTCGTAGATCATATTATGCCAATATCGTTGTATTCTTATATTTTCTTGATTAAGTGTTGCTATTTTGCGGTGTAAGGGTGTGGAGTTATGACTTTATAGTTGTGTATACGGTTGTTACCATGTGTGCGTTGTTTAGTTTTGATTTTCGTGATTTACATATTGTGTTTTAGTTACGTATTTAGTCATATTATTTTTGCAGTTGGTGTGTTTTGTGTGTTATTACATAATTTTGGTCACATTGTACTTTTCATCAATGTGTATTATGTTATCGTTATTGTTGGTTATTTATCAAGTTATATGTTTTCCTGTATGTGTTTTATGTTATTTTCAATTTAAATTATTAGTTTAACTATGTTATTCGGGATTACGTTGTTATTTAGTTACAACTTTTGCATATTGTCGGCGTTTTGTTTATTAGTTGTTTTTTTTCTTTTTTCTCTTTTGTTGGATTGCGTATATTTTACTTTAATAAGTGAATTCTATTGCTTGTTCTTTAACTATTTCAATTGTTGTTGTATTATACATAGTTATTCATGTTCCTTAGTATTTCATTTTCGTGCGTCCTGTTATTTTACGCTTACGAATGTGTTTTCGTTATCTGCTATTCGTTGCATGAACATGTTAAATTCTTGTTCTATATATAAAATGTCACATCTTATATCTTACCTTACGTTGTTATTGTTTTACATTCTCCTCTGCATATGGATATAGTTCCGTATCTCCGTCATTGGATTTTTGTACATTACTTTTGTATTAATTCCGAGCACGAAATTTGTTTTAAGGGTGGTAGAATGTAAGGACCATGAATTTTGATACTAGTTAAAATAATTTTTTTAGTATTTTAAAATATTTAAATATGATTTTTAAAAGAGTTTTGTATTTTTCTTGAATTTCTATAATTTTCTATGATTTAAAGTCTAGGTTTTATATTTATTTAAATGATATTAATATTTATAAATTAATTTTATATGGTGAAAATTTATGGAATTTATCTGTTGCGTTACCGATGCTGTTACATGTCATTTTAAATAATATGTTGTATTATTTTTTTATTATGTATATTTTTGTATAATACATTGTATTATTAATTATGTATTATTTGTATAATTTGCTGTATTATTTCTACTGTTACATATTATCTGTCGTATTAGTATAACTTATACGTTTTACTGTGTACGTAATTGTCCCATAATTAGTTGATTTTAAATTTAAGAAAATATTTTTATTATGAATTATTCTCGTTTAATTATACAATATGGGTATATTTCGACTATTTCGTATCAACTGTTGAATTAACACGACATGTACGTTACTATTTGTAGATAATTATTCTGTAATTAGTTAATTTTTTAAGTACCCATAATTAATTATTTTAATTATTTAGTTAAATACCAAAACCCTAATTTTCTCTATATAAATATGTATATATGTATATGGGTTCTCTCTCTCCTCTCTCTCTTTCACGAAAAGCAGCCGCCGCCCCCATTCTTCGCTGTTGAGCCGCGCCCCACAGCGCCTCCAAACCGCCGCAGCCATGCTCAGATCCGCAGCCCCAGCTACCTCCACCGCCACAGCCCCCATCTCTGTCCACTTTGCCGCCTTGAGCCTACACCACCACCCCATTGCCGCTGCCTTCACCCTCTCTCGAGCTGCCCAACGTCACCCCCATCAACCCTCAGCCCCCTCTCTCCTCCCCGTCGAGATCCCACTAGCCAACAGTCCCCGACCAGCGCCTCCCCCTCGTCCAGCACCCCTCCTTCGATGCTGACCGCCGTCGTTTCGCCCGCAGCCAGATCCACCTCCTCGAGCTCCGCCCTAAGCCAAGCCCGAGTTCGCCAAATCCGTCGTGCCCCCACGCCGGATCTGATCCCACACCGTCGACGTTGAATCGTTCGACGAACCCCGAGGCAAGATCCCTCTTGCTCTTCGCCTCGTCAATTTAATATTTATATCTATGATGAATTATTTTGATTATTTGCTGGGATATATATGAAATTACTGATTACTGAAATTAATAACAAAATGAAATGATCAGAGAAAAAGAAAGAACAGAAAAAGAATAACATGTTTTGGGAAGAATATTGTTTGGACAGTGCCTGAGTTGATCCGACCTGACGTGTTGACACGCGTGAGTCGATACGAAAGACGGAGTGTGATGACCGATCTTTGAGTTGACGCCGTAAGTCAACTCGAAGGCCGGTGAGACCCGACCCGACAAATCGTAGGATTTTTGGGAGTAGTGTCGACATTTCATGTGTATAATAATTACAAATTGTGATCCCTCTTATACTGTTCATGCATAACGAATTGTTCATAGTTTCTAATCATGTATTATAATCTTTATGATATGGTATTAGTCTTAATTACTTGTTGTTTCATGCTGTGATTGATAACCCTTAGTAGTTGATGACTTAGTGACCTCGTGCGTCATGGATAGACCTAGTGACATGTGTGGGTGTGTTGACTGAGTTTAGGTTGTGAACCATAGCTATTGTGGACCTTGATTGTTGACTTAGAAAATGAGAAGAATTGGGATGGGAAAGTTTATATTTATGTAATCAGATAAGACTGTTGATATATCTTCTAGGTTCGTACCGGTGGATCGGTGTCGCTACTAGGATTGGTTAGTTTGTTGAGTCACAGTGGATCGGTGTCGCCACTGGGGCTCATTGGTTGGGTCAAAGTAGATCAGTGTCGCTACTTTGATTCTTGAAATTTATTGGTTGGTTGGGTCAAAGTAAATCGGTGTCGCTACTTTGGCTCATGAATCTATTTGATTGGATGCACGTGGGGGATATGCGAACAGTCAGTTATCCGATGATATGAGCATTGACTCTATGTGAGATATGAACCGGTGACCAGTTATAGGATGACTAGTTACATGACTTGTTACTAGTGGATCGGTGTCACCACTCAGGTTGCTTGTTTGATCAAAGTGAATCGGTGTCGTCACTTTGGTTAGGATTTATGGATTCTTGTAAGATATAGATCAGTTGTATTTCTTTCATACATAGATCGAGATTAATATTTAATTATCTACAAATTGAGATATATGGTATATACATGAGGGTTTCCTTGTTTGGATTATTTCGCTCGACGTACTACGTCTCTTGTTGTAGATTTTTAAGTATTAATCCCATCTATTGTATGATCTTGTTGCTTGGATGGTTTCTGATCGCTACCTGCATGATCTTGTTATTTGGTTGATTTTTGGATTCATCTGATTATTAGTATTCCAGTTGCACGCCTCTATCGTTATTACTATCATCACATGTTCTATTTCTATTTTTGTTATCGCATTGACCATGCATATATTATCATTACCGTTATTGTATTTGTTCCTGCCTTGGGGGATCTTGCCGTGTGTATACACGCTGACATACTCCTATTTTCTGGGTGTACGTCAGATTTAGGAGACAGACAGCCTTAGTTCGGAATCGTATAGGAGCCAGATGATTTTCAGTAGGAGAGCCTTGCAAGTGGAGTAGAAGAACAAGCTGAAGCGTAGTAGTTTTCTTCTGTATTAGCTGATAAGCACTAGAACTCTTTTATAGTTTTTCTTTAGTTTGATGATGAATTTAGTTATTTTATCAGTACTTTTTATTATGGACTATGTATTTTATTCCTAGTTGGACCATTTTTGTAATAAGGGTATGATTGATCCATATTTTATGTCTGGGACGATTTACTGTTGATGATATGTCTATTCCTTATTCTGAGTTGTCTTTATATTCTTGCTATTATGATCGGGGACCTGTGACTTCGTATATTATATTTTTTGATGCTTAGCGTATTGGATTGAGAAGAAAAGAAAAGAGAAAAAAATTAATAGTGTATATTTCTTCTCAATCTAATACGTCGCGGGCTTGTTCACGTTCTGATTTCTGGGTATTTTGGGAAGCGGGGCGTGACAATATATATCTGTATATGTTGATTGTTGTTTTTGGAATAAATTTTCCTTAAGGATTTAGGGTCTATTTATAGCGTTTGGGAAAATAATATGCACTAATAAAATAATAATATTTTACTATACTCGTGGGACTCACGTCTTAAATTTTCTTCAGTGGGGCCTATAACTTTTGACAAAAAATTAAAAACATGGTTGCTGCAGCAGCCCATGTGATTGTTGAAAAAAAATATTCAGCATAGACTTTATTATGACTGCTTTTGTATAATTTCTCTTTTTTCTGCTTTTGTTGGTTATATGATATAATATCAAAGGTCTGCTTGTATGTTGTATTGCTTTTGAAGGTTTTATATAGGATATCTAATTCCACCTCCCCCAGCATTTTGACTATATATTGGGAAAGATGACAATCCAAGAGAGGGGTATTTTCACTCGAAAACAAATAGAATATAATTAGATTAAGTCTCAATGATGGTCTAGTTACGAACTATTATTCTAGCATTCCTTCTTAAGCTGGAGGAGCATATAGACCTGTCATTTTTAGCTAGTTAAATCTAAGCAAAAAATTCCCTTCCCCTTCCTCCCGCCCAACCCCCCAAAAAAAAGGTAATGTTTTAGCGAAACCGTTTCCTATCTGTCTGAATTGACATGTGAAGTGACATTTTGCTCAATATCATTTCATAATGAAGTGACAATCAACATTTATGTATGCTTCCTATTCTCATGAGATTTAGTCTGTACCATTGGCAATATACGCCAGAACCTGATTATTACGATGTATTTCCATAGCCTAAGGTAGAAACACACCTATCTCCTGATGAAGGTATTTAATCAACATAATCCCTTAAGCAGCGAGAGCCATAACTTGATAATCAACCTTAGCAATAAATCATGGCACGATAGTCTGCTTCATCGTGAGATCACCATATTCCTCCAAAAAAAGTACAATATCTTCCAACGAGACACTATCAAGAGTATCATTTGCTCAACCAACATCAAAATAACCAATAATATTAAAGAATAAAAGAGACCCTTGTTGCTGATGGACTTCTCTTGTTTTCTTGCATTAGGTTATGCGCAGATACAATGTCCCAGAGGCATATGAGAAGCTGAAGGATCTCACCAGAGGAAGAGTTGTCAGCAAGGAGAGCATTCAAAAGTTCACTAATGGCTTGCAATTGCTAGAAGAAGCAAAGAGCATTCTCTTGAATTTGACTCCCTAGTCATACATTGGAGAAGCAGAGAAGTTGTCTAAGTCTATCGACGATCATGTGGATTTGGTGAATGGGTTCAGGCTTTTATAGCCGTTGAAACAAACGTTGAATGAACGAGATGAAAATTTTACTAATTGAACTATTCGTGGTTCATGTTACTTCCCCTTTGCATTTTCGTTATGAGCAAAGGCAGTTGATACCACAAACCGTTTGTGTTTGTATTATTGTGTAAGCTTGCAAGGGTAAATTAACAAAAGGAAAACGAAATTGAATAAGCTTGTAGCATTGTTGGGTGATCTTTAGACCAGTGCAATCAGTTTCATTTGGTTCTTTTACTAATGGTCTGGAGGATGAAAATTGCAAGAAGGAGGCTTCAAATACTAGAAATGGATTCTGGAGAAGCAACACGGGTATGCTTCCATGTATTGCTAAGTTCATTGTATTCTCCTTGTGTCAATTGTATTTTGTATTCTCCTGGTACTTGTATTTGTGATCAACATACAGGAATCATAATGCTTCTGCTGTTATATTGTAAGTTGGAGGATTTGATTATTGGATTTATGCCCCCATGAAGGTTTTTCCCCCTTGTGTCAATTGTCTCCTTGATGTTTGTTTTCATTTGAAATACTTGAAGTTTGTTTACCTCAACACTTATATTTATATTGATTTTTGGTTGCTACCCCTTCCGCAGGTTTGTTTACCTCAACACTTATATTTATATTGATTTTTGGTTGCTACCCCTTCCGCAGGATGCAATAGTAGTTCTTGTTTATGCGATTTGAACAATATTCTTGTGTTCTTTTTATTGAAATAAAGTATCTGGGTACTTGAATCTATAAATATCAACAAACCTGTGTTTGGTATACTGGTATTGGTGGGACGATTCTACCGTAGTATTCTCTTTTTGTTCACAACATAGATTTCTTGTTTTTTACATATTTAGATGCAGTTAGTTGTTGTCCTGTTCTACTCTCTCAATCATTAACATCTATTTAGTCTTGAAACTACTAGTACACTTAAAAAAACAACTATCAAAATATCCAGTGGAAATTTTATGTGGCATGATCTCGTCTATAAGAATTGAGATACGTGGTAAGGATTGAGAGAATTAGACATTGTTTAATTATCACATAAGTAAAGAGAATACAAATCCAAAAAATACAGTTGCTTCTCTAATTACATCAATTGTTTAATTATCACATAAGTAAAGAGAATACAAATCCAAAAAATACAGTTGCTTCTCTAATTACATCAAAATATGCAAAATCAACATCTAAATATGCTCTAATTACATCAAAATATGCAAAATCAACATCTAAATATGCAAAAACAAAAATCACTTACAAAAATCATTCTAGTTCTTTCTCTAATGTGCCTCCAAAGAGTATAGTTTGCTTGAACTCGAAGAGTAAATATTTGGCAAAACCTATTGACAGTAAAAAGTTTATTGTTCTGTTGAATTTCGTGATAACTATTATATCAAGTTTTGCTCATTACTACTTGAATTAACTTAAGTTTCATCAGCTTAATATTCTGTTCTTTTCTGAGAAATAGTGCCTATAGCTTGGGATCTCATGCAACTATTATTATGATAAGTATGAAGAGTTTTGAGAAATGAAAAAAAGAGAAAAAAGGAAAAAAAGAAAAAAGAAAAATGATCTATTTGTATTGCAGTAAGCAAGCGGACATACAAAAAACAGCCTGATTATTTCTACAAGTAAAGTTTCTTTCACTTATAACGGAATGTACCACTACCACCCAAATACTGTTAGCATCTTTAATATTTGATGAAAGTTAACAGTGGTGATTGTTAACATTACATTCATCATCAGATTTTGCTGACGTGACAATGATCTGACCCTGCCATGTTCAGCAAAAAAATTAGTGAAATCACAAGTTCAACATACACGTTTGTATGAAACTTGTAACTAATTTTTGCTAACGTGACAGCTATATGATATCCTCAACACTATTTTACAAAAATTTACAAAAAGAACATAGATTGATGACATTGATAATATTAATGACTGTGGTTGACGACTTCCAAATATTAATGATCCGAAAGGACCGAAAAGATACTTGGCTAGCACATAAGGGACCTACAACAAAGTTTTGCCAAAAATCTATATGCATTATTAGATTATCCATCATTTACCTTCCTTTTAAAGAAAATATCTGATGAACTGAACCTAACCTCCACAGGAAACACGTATAAAATGAATCAAGGCGCTCACTCCTCGCTCTCTCCGATTCCTTAAAAAAAGGCGGCTCCTTTTTCCCGCTCCACTAAACCTCGAACAAATTGCCCCTTTAAAAATCTAGGGTTAGGGTTTCAATCTTGTCTGCAACTCCATGGAAATGCTCTTATCACCCCCCTTGAGCCCCGTTCGCTTTCTTGCCGCCCTTTTCCTCCTCTCCCTCTTTGACTTTGATTAGCAGACAATTAGGCCAGCTAAGGTTTCGGATTCAGCCCAACCCTCCTCGGGGATTCGAACCACTTAGGGTTTCGCTGAGCAGTTCAGAAGGAGTCACGACTACGAAGATAAAGATCTCCATTCTTGGTTTCCTGGCTGGGGATTTTTCACGAACACTAGCCCTACCTTTTATTGACTACATGCTTGTTTTTTGCTTTTTTGTGATTATTTTGTTGTTAAGTATTCTTAAATCTGATATACTAGAATCTTGAAATGTTTCAAAAGTGGCATCTTTTGGATTTTGAATAAAATAGGATTTATTATAAGTTTACGGGGGGGAATATTTTGGGATAGAGCATAAAACTTTTAGTAAATAATAAATATCATATGCTATAGGTCACTTTTTTTCTTCTTCTGGATTTGTAATGTAGGGCTTCCACTATTGTATTTTGAATTTCAAGTTCTTAATTTTTTAAAATAAATTGAGATGATCCTTTGACAGTCCCCAATTTATAGTGAGTTGTATTCAATCCAATAATTAGGCTTATGAGTCTTCAATGATGATTAAGTTTGATCCGGAATGATCTAATTTTTTTGGAGATCATTTTTCTTTAACTTTTCTCATATTTGGACAACTAGTTGAATATGTTTTGGCGGTGTGAACTTTAATGTTTTAGATGGAGCATCATCGTGAAGAGGAGGTTGTCGATCTTGAATCTCTTAGCATTATGGCTCTATCACCTTTAGATGGCCGATATTTGCAGAAAGTCACCCATTCTTTAGTGAATATGGGTTAACCCGTTACCGTGTAATGGTCAAGGTAACTTTCATTAAATTCTCCTACAAGAATGCATATTTAATCAATGCCTTTTTATTCAACACCAGTGCACAGTGTTAGTCTTACATTATGTCTTTTTTAAGAATAATGGTTTCATATTTAAATGTAGATTATACAATCATTTTTGTAGCGAATGATAAAGAAATGTTTCTGGTAAAGCATGAAGAAACTATGGTTGTTGATTGGATATACTTGTTTGTCTAGCTTACAAAGCATAATATGTCTCAAGTATTTAGATAAAAGGTTTAAAGCCTTAGTTAGTTCAAAAGGTTTAAAGTTGTGCCTAAAATGTTCTGTGAACCGTTGGGATATTTATATTTGATATGCATATCTGACAATAGTACTGCTCTTCAAATAAATTTGCATATGATGTAGTATTAGCAGTTTCTGTATGAGTCCATCGAACATTGTTTATTTAGGTCATGCTTATTAGCGTGCTTTCTTTTACAATCTGACAAAACGTCTAGCCTCTGCTTTGATATAGGTAGCAGTCTTCATTAAAACTTGTCATAGTGTAGTCATGTCTTAGGTAATGGAGAAAGAGGTAACTTACAAGTAAAAAAGGTTTACCTCTTTCTCCATTACCCATTATGATCTGACAATGCTGGCCACTGTAGTTATATTTTCATGTTGGCTACTTATTGCAAAATGCTAATCTTAAGCGATTCTTTTTTAGGTAAAATGGTTGCTAAAATTATCAGAAATACCTAAAATCAAGGAGGTTCAAAGCTTTAGCGAGAATGCCAGGTCTTATTTAGAAAGTATAGTTAGTGGCTTCAGCAAAGCTGATGCTCTGGAAGTGAAAAAGTTTGAAAAAGTAACTAACCATGATGTTAAGGCAGTTGAATACTTCTTGAAACAGAAATGTCAATCCAATGCTGAGATTGCTGAGGTGAGTTTTGGACGTTCCTTGTTGTGGGTACTCTATGCTTCCTCTTTTTATAACTACGACTAACTATGGTTTCAAAGATTTCATTTGATGCTTACTATTTGACATCAGATTCTACAAAATTCTTTTTTAGGTACTGGATCTTTTTCATTTTGCTTGTACATCAGAGGATATAAATAATTTAGCCCATGCATTGGCACTGAAGGAGTCATTCAACACTGCCATATTTCCTATGATGATTGAGTTGTTGAATGCAATATACAAATTAGCGAAGGAAAATGCTCATATCTCCATGTTGTCTCGCACTCATGGATAGGTATTTTCAGTTGTAGATGAGAGGCAACTCTTGTTATAACAGAATACTAACTTTTTGTTGATCAGATGTTATCTACAAAAACTTTAATGATATATAAGCTTAATTGAAAAACTTATATTTCCCTTTTATTCGTGTTTACACATAGAAGGACATAGTTTGTTGTATATATTGATTTAAAAAAAAGAACCAGAAGCTATTAGACTAAGAAAATGCAGAGAATGCTTCAAGGAAAATGAAAAATTCTTTTTCATTTCCATGAACTAATTTATTTAGCAATCCTAAATTCTTAATGAGATTTATCCCATATGGAGAAGGGATGCAACTGACAAGAGCACGTTTAGAGAAGGATTAGAGAAGTGGGAGTACACAAAGAAAAACAAAGTACTCTTGGGTTTAAAAAGTTAAACCTAATCTAAATTGCACAGGGTAATATTCCACTAAGAATTTTTCCCTAATGTCTTGGTGGTAGAATTTTTTTGGTTGAAATAACTCAAAGATTTCTGGCTGGTCATTTTGGTGAAAATTTTTTATACAAAGGTAAGCTTTTTTTCGAGGGGGGGAGGGGGTATATATAGAAATAATTAAATAATGATTACATGCTGAAACTCAGAAATTTTCTACATGGGGCTAATACATCATGTATAATTACTGGTTTGATAAAAATTATACTGTCTATCTTCGTTCATATATGTTTTCAAGACATGTTCTGCATTCCTTTCTTCACGAGTTTTTAGCTTGATGCTATGAAATAAATTGAATGAAACCTTTTCAATCTGAAGGTTAAAAATAATATAATCATATCTTTATTTCTTATTTAGTCCTACATCAGAAAATGAGTGAGAAGTTAATTGCTTAAATAGGTATGCCCAAGACTCAAGTGTAACACGGCTAGTTGATTTTGGCAGTGGGTTAAGCCAAAGGTATTACACTTGGTGGGTCCCACGTTGTACTGCACCAATAGGCTCGGCGGCCCGGGGCCTGACAAAATTGTATCATAGCAGTTGCGAGTCGGAAGTGTGGAGCTAAGTGCTATACGGGGCTAAGTGCTATATTGCGTGAGTGCGGTGGGAGCCGCCTCTAGAGTCCACATAACCTAGTGATACCGGGATGTGCCAATTGTCATGTCACGATGAGGATGTCGCTCTAGAGTCCACATAACCTAGTGATACCGGGATGTGCCAATTGTCATGTCACGATGAGGATGTCGCTTATATAAGGTGTGGTGTTTGTGACACTCCTATTTAGTCCAACATCAGGAAATGAGTAAGAATTTAAGTGGCTTAAATTATTTAAGTGTAACATCGGTTAGTCGATTTTGGCAGTAGATTGAGCCAAACAACACGTTACACTTGTTGGGTCCCACGGCTTGTACCGCACCAATGGGCCCGTCAGGCCGGGACGTGACATGGCCAATATTAGAAGTGGACATATACTAAGTTGACTGCTCAAAGCAGCTGAAATATCATATTGATAATTTTTATCGTTATGCTACAGGAATAAATGATTTGCTTTTGTAATAGGTTTATGTGGTTTAGTTCTGATATCTTCTAACTCCCTTTGTAGCCTGCTTCACCCACTACTTTGGGAAAGGAGATGGCAAATTTTGCTTTCAGACTAAGTGAAGTAGGGAAGACCTTTACAGAAATGCAAATATTGGGCAAGTTTGCTGGAGCTGTTGGTAACTACAATGCACATAAAGTTGCATGTCCTGATATTGATTGGCCAACTGTTGCAGCTTAGTTCGTGACCTCTTTGGGGTAAGGTTTCAACCCTTACGTGACACAGGCATGTTTATTTACTTCTACTATTTTTCTATTTGTATGGTTTACCTATCTGATTCATTTTAGCTTGATGGATTTTTTTTTGCATAATTATGTAGTGCATAGATGATTTTGATATGGTTTTTTCTTTGTGGATGACTTGGACAACTATCATTAATGGGAGGAGTACTTTATTTACCTGTACTTTTTTAACACTGTTGCGTGTATTCATTGTTCTCCTCTTGAACTAGTTTACTAGTAAACAGCCCTCGTGGAGATTTAGGCAACTATACAAACTGTAAAAGTGTATAACTAATAGAGCCTCAAGATTTTCTTTAATAAGAGTTTTGCAATCGACTCAGGTGACTGAATTGTAGGTTTTTTTTGCCATTTCACGTTTCAAGAGTTTACAAAAGGTGATTCATATAGTAAGTAAGATACTATCATGTGCATGCTTGATAATAAGTAGATACACTTGCAGGTTATCCATCTATCTTGGTTACCGCTTATTCACAGCATTATAAATCACGGTCCCCGCCTTTTTGGCCGTCACCTCACCCCGACAAACCCCCCAGTCCCTCTGATCCTCGCACGGCATAAAAGTCAAAACCGGACAGAACCTCGGCTTTTAGAAAAAAACCAGCACACTCACAGGCTGACCTCTGACTCTTTGACCACGCAACGTAGTTCCACCTCAGATCCAGAGCTCCACTCTTGACCAGATCCCAACAGTTCTCCTCCATCGAGGTGAAGTAGTTCCCCGACAGCGACAGGTTCTCCAGCTTCCCGCAGCTCGCCAGGTTGCAGAGCACGTCGGGCACCCATTTCCTCCCCTTCTCTAACCTCCCCTTATCCTCCTCCAATCTCGTCCGTACGAACGGAACCGTGACCGATCTCGACCATTGAAATGCTGGCTCGCTATCGATGAGGGCCGAGACGCGGCAGACCGCACCGACGATGCTGGACCTGGCGGGAAACTAGGGGTCGAAGAAAGAGGAGAGAGAGGAGAAGGAGGAGGATGAAGACGACGAAGATGATCTTCATATTTGGAGTTTGCAACCCATTTATAATTAAACGGGTCGGTATTGGGTTACACAGGTCAGTTCGGGTCAACCCTAATTTACCCATCTAATAAATGGGTCAGTTCGGGTTGACCCATTTATGACCCGACCCATATAACTCGACCCGTACCTAATATAAACGGGTTAGGTCGGATTGGGTTGATGGGTCGGGTCATAATTTGTCACCCTTACATTTAATCAAGTTTATTCTGAAACTTGCCCAAATTAGTTTGAAGTTTAAAGCTCATTATTTTAAAGTGATAATACTTTGATTGTACATTTTTTAGACAGTGCCATCAATATGGCTCATTCCAAATTACATATTTAATAATGACATGACTCATGAAATTACACTACTTTGTAACTCTCTTCATTTCTTAATTCTTTATTTCTTCTCCATCATGTGTAGGTAAATGAGTCTCGTCATAATGAAGACCTGGACCAGGTGTGGGAGGTGCTTGCAGAACCAATACAAACAGTAAGTCCTGACAGTGCACTGCACTTCCCTTTAGACTTTATTATGACTGCTTTTGTATAATTTTTCTTTTTTCTGCTTTTGTTGGTTATATGATGTAATATCAAAGGTCTGCTTGTATGTTGTATTGTTTTTGAAGGTTTTATATAGGACATCTAATTCCACCTCCCCCAGTATTTTGACTATATGTTGGGAAAGATGACAGTCCAAGAGAGGGGTATTTTTACTCGAAAACAAATAGAATATAATTACATTAAGTCTCAATGATGGTCTAGTTACGAACTATTATTCCAGCATTCCTTCTTAAGCTGGAAGAGCATATAGACCTGTCATTTTTAGCTAGTTAAATCTAAGCAAAAAATTCCCTTCCCCTTCTTCCCCCCACCCCCCCAAAAAAGGTAATGTTTTAGGGAAACCATTACCTATCTGACTGAATTGACATGTGAAGTGACATTTTGCTCAATATCATTTCGTAATGAAGTGACAATCAACCTTTATATGCTTCTTGTTCTCATGAGACTTAGTCTGTACCATTGGCAATATAAGCCAGAACCTGGTTATTACGATGTTGTTTCCATCGAAAGTAGTCTTCATTATCGATTCCATTACAACTTTAATTATTTCTAATGAATTCAAATTACAAAAATATAGATTACAACTCTCTAGAAAATAAACACAAGAACTGTTTATCAACTCTTGCTTGTGTGGGGTCTTCGCCTGTGCCGGGGATGTTAATATCCGTAGACGACCACGGATCAGATCCGATTGTCGGAAAATTGATAGAGCTCCTACTTCACCAAGGAAGTATTCGCTCGAAGCAGTGAAATCGACCAAGCAAAATCAGTAGATCTTCTTGAGATTAAGACTAAGCCTAATCTCAAGGAACGGACGGGGGGATACTTCAGATCCTCCGAAAGCCTTCCTCTTTATGTTAAAGTTCGCCGAGATTTGATTAACCTTCGCTGAAATTTCGTGCTCTTTGACTCCTCAATCTAGCAGCACCTCGCCCTCTTGATAAAATTCCAGAATCGTAAAATGGAGGCCTTACGCTCATATTTATAGGGCTTCAGATGCGGGTATTCGGATGAGAATGAGCGATTTGGCCTTATCTTCAGTTAATAATGGCCTAACCATGTTTTTGGATGATATCAAGTCAGTTGGGAACCCCTAGAACAGATAAATCTTGAGAAAACCTATCGAAAACCGTCATAACGCATTTTCGGGTCAAACCTGTGCGAAACAGCTCGTGCTGACCCGTGCGGCCGCGGTTCCGCAGTTTACCTCTTGGTGTACCACGCAATTGCGGTTCACCTCTTGGTGAACCGTGCACATGCGGGTCACCAGGTGGCGACCCGCACCCCCATGCGAGTTGAGACTCTTTATCTCTCTTTTCGCATTTTGGTGTTTCGTTGACTTGTACGCTTTCCTGAGGCTGATTGATGAACGTGAGCAGACTGACGTGCATGTGTTGACCGACGCGCACGAGTTGATTGACGTGAGCGTGTTGACCGACGCGTGCGAGTTGAATGACGTGCGTGTGTTGACCGATGCACACGAGCTAACTGACTTGCACGTGTAGACCGATGCACGCGAGGTGACTGACGTATGCGTGTTGACCGATGCACGTGAGCTGATTGACGTGAGCATGTTGGCTGACGCACGCGAGGTGACTGACGTGCGCGTGTTGACCGATGTGTGCGAGCTAACTGGAGTGCGTGTTGACCGACACGCACGAGCTAACTAGAGTGCGTGTGTTGACCGATGCACGCGAGCTAATTGATGTGGGCGTGTTGACCGACACATGAGAGTTGATTGACGTGCGCGTCTTGATTGACGCACATAGAGCTGATTGACGTGAGTGTGTTGACCGACATGTGCGAGTTGATTGACGTGCGCATCTTGATCGACGCACACAAGCTAACTGATATGTGTGTGTTGACCGACGCGTGGGAGGTGACTGACGTGTGTGTGTTGACCAACGCGCGTGAGCTGATTGACGTGCGCGTGTTGACCAACACGCACGAGCTAACTGGCATGCGCGTGTTGACCTATGCGCGTGAGGCAATTGGGTAAGCCTTCTTGACTCATCCACTCTTTGCTTCGAGCTGCGTGTGGGCTCTCATAGACAATTTTAGACGCCTATAGATACACCCTCCAAAGTGCTTCAGCCTTATTGTTTTATAGAGGAGTCTGAAATGCTTTGGATAAGATAGGCCTCCATCTTCAATCGGTGTCAAAGGACCTACAACTGGTTTTAGTTCTTGACTTCTCCACTTTTTAGTCCACTCAGTATTTTGTCGAATAGCTAAAATTCTTCCGGTGCTGCATTTATTGTCTGACCGTTGTCGGAGTCTCGAATCAAAATTGATGAGTTGATTTTGGGTCTTGATATTGAGTTAACAAAATGATATGATTACGGAGTTCAGTCTAACCACTTGACCTACGTCTCTGCTCCTCATCTCGAGGAGATCTCCACTATCATAACCGGGTTTTCTATGTTCAAACGAATAACGTTTACACCTCACACTCGGTTTTCTAGCTAACCGAAAACTTTATAATCACCACTCTTGCAATCCCACTCTACACCTCTCTAGCATTGGTCACAGACGTGTCTCCCTCAAATGCTCGGATACAACCTCTCCCTAGGTTCGTCAACCGACACCACTCCTCTTGGGACGATCCCCGACTCACACCGCACACTTCTCTCGGTGTGCAAGTGTATTACAAAGTGATCTCACAAATTAGGCTCAATACAAAGTGTTTGTTCTCTACAATGGATGAGAACAAATTATAAGATCACTCTCTAAGTTACACAATCCCACAACCTAATTATACTATGAATGTAAATACAATAAGCTCAATGGTTGTGTGTGTGTAAACAAAGAGAAGATAAAATCAACAAAACTCAATATGAACACTAGCTTAATAAAATGATAATCAAATATAAAATATAAAGCTAGATTGAGTTTAGAAAATTTCTCAATAGATCAAGAGGTAGAGGGAGAATAGTTGGAAGCTCAAACTTCAATAGATGATCTCCTCAAGCTCTTGTGGAATTGATTCACAAAATCGAAACACTCAAATTCTTAAAAGCTTATAAACACACTTTAAACAAATTTAAACCCATGATTAAAACTTTGTTATACCTCTTTAAAACATTCTCTTGCTGGATTATGAGAACTGAGATCAATGGGGTATTTATAGTCTCCCAAAACCTCAGTCAAAAAACCCCAAACAAAAGACCAAAAAGCCCCAAACAATAGCTGTAGGAAATAGCTATTGGTGAATGAAAAGATAGTGTGGCGGTCGATCGTGAAATTCTCGCGGTCGACCGCGAGGCATATTCAAACCTGAGAAAACTTCTAGAGAAAGCTACGGTAGACCGTGGCGGTTGACCGTGGGAACTTACAGGCTGACGGTCGGTCGACTATCACGGTCGACCACGAAAGTCTTTGCTGGCTCCTCAGGGAAAAACATAGGCGCGGTCGACCGTGGCGGTCGGCCGCAAACTGATATATGAAAATCTAGGTTTGAAAGTGTATTTCTGATCTTAAAACCTTGTTTAGAATTATCAAACAAATTCCAAAAAATGTAAAACTTTGGAAAATGATTGTAGACATGATAATACACATGCTACAAAAATTGGTTTTCAAAAAAGACCTCCCAAATGTAAAATATCATCATTTTGCAAATAAGTCAAAAAAAATAAAAATGTAAACAAATGAATTTTGACATTTTGGCTAAACCATATTTTGAAACTTTGCACAATGATTATATAGACTTAGTAAAATATGTATATGATTATTGTTAAGTCTAAAAACTGAGAAAATGATATTTTCACAAATACAATAGAAAATGAAACATATGAGTATGTATATGAAAATATATTTGTTTCATATCTAAGTAGTTAAGCCAAATCACAATAATAAATATGAAATATGCAATCTCATATTTATAAACATGGAAACCAAAACATGCATGTATATAAATAACTACATATATATATAGAAACCAAATATGTCTGTGTATATGTGATTGAGCTTAAAGTACCAACACACATAATATAAACCTAAACTAAATATATCCAAGCTTGATCTTGACCTTCATTGTAGCTCAACTTGGTAAACTTGTATGAAGCTTAAACTTAGATCTTCAATTTGAATTGCATAGGCTTCACTTCATAATTCCGCCAACCTCTATTGGATATGATCGTGAATGCACAATTCCATCCATCCTCCAACTCGTTGTTTTGTCTATGATAAATAAGAAAACATAAATACTAGACAAACAACATTAGTGGTAAATTATTTGTAAATCATCATCAAAACAAGAAGGCCAACATCGTATACCCCTTGGAGTTTACCTGGGTTCTGAATATCTCAAAAGTGGGCGAAAATGCCATGAAGCTACCCGAAATTATGAAATTGGGTCCTGAATATTTCAAAAGTGGGCAAGAGCAGACGAGAATACAACAAAAACGACCACCGGACCATTACTACTAGAGGTAACTTTAGTTCCCATTCATCATCAATTTTCAACTTCTCATGTCATGTCTTAACACTTAGACCTTTCTACAAATGTTACGATGGAAGGCCCAAGTGTTAAAGAAACCCTTCACAATGCAGCTGACGCATCTCCATCTGATCACATATATGACCCTTCGGGACCTGGTGACAGGCTCCTCGATGACATATTGTCAGAACAAACTCGTCGTGAGCCAATCGAACCAGTCATCGAAGCGGTTGAACCGATCATCGAGGCTGTTGAACCGGTCATCGAGGCTGGTTTCTCTATAGGTATGAATTTTGTCCCTTTGTGAAAGTTATTCCCTTATCAGTGTTACTTAACCGTAGGGGAGTTATGCTTGTAGGACCAGTCGTTGAGACTGATACAACTACTATTGTTAGGATATCTGACGATCATGAGGGTCTTGATTTCTTGCTGTTGGCAGGAACTATTATAAAAACTTAGTCATCAGTCACCCAAACTCAGCTCACAGTCCCGGCGACTGAGATGATTGCTACAGCTGTGGGGATCAGTCATATTGAACAGGTCGCAATACTAACTGAAGAAGTCGGTACATCCACGACTACTACATCCGCAATAACTCTAATGATTCATGTAGCCAGGCAAGTAGCGCCGAGTGCAGAGCATCAAATTGAAGAGCCTTCAGTCGCCATTGGTGAGCTTTATTCTGACATTTATCTTGAAACTACTCAGACTAAAATTCCTAAATAGTTACTCTTCCTTTTAGGGCTCTCAGCCCAGCTCTATGATATCGTCAAGGCGCTGCTATCTAATAATGACCTAGATAAAATCCTCCTCCGCATGGAAGTTCATTCTTTCTTCTCATTTGTGAACGAGATGGTTGATAATCTTCTTCGCAACGGGTTCTCCATTGACCTTTTCAAGTCATATCTCGATCATCAAGTGACCTTACTAAGGAGTCAAGGGTATTCAGATCTGGCGGACGCTATCACCATAGACTTGGTTCGCCCCGAGCGTGAGCTTGAAAAGCTGAAGGAATTTCAGACAGCTGGAGTTTCTTCATATGTGGTTGCTCAGATGGAAGCCAAGTTACAAGTATGGCATGAAGCTCAAACATCTGTTGGCTCTAAGATTTAGGAAGAAGAGGGTCTCGTTCACCAAATGGAAGCGGCTTGTGCTGGCAAGTCGGCATCTCTTCGTAATATTGATTCTTCTCTTGCGTCAGGTAAAGCCACAATAGCACGACTAGAGCTAGAGCTAAAAGTGACGAAGGATGCTCAGGCTGCTTTGAAGATGACGAAGGTACATGTGGAGCGCGTTCGAGAAGAAATGTCCGAGCAATTGGCTCTCACCAAAGAGAAGTTGGCCACGATGAAAGCGGAAGCTGCGAAGGTATTGGCTGCTGATGAGGACTCTATGAGGACCACCCTACAGAGCGAGCTTGAACAAGCTTATACAGTAGAATTGTTTAAGTTAGAGCAATAAGTTCTTAGCCATAAGCTTCATGTAAATTGACTTTGACTTTTGTACCTGCAAACTCAATTTTCATTAATAGAAAACATTTCTTTTTTTATTCATTATGTCTCTTTTATTATAATGTCTCATTCTGTTTGGAATAATCAACCACAAAACTTATAGGATTTTTAGCAAACCCTCAGTCATCAACGGATTTGATATGCCTTTACCGACTACCGTTTGAGTCGGGCTAGCATGCGGAATATCTAAATCCGCTCCGCATGTAGCGTTATGCTAAAGGATTGAATTCTCTTAGGCTTGACGCTATGATATCGAATACATAGACTTTGTCTTTGTCATGGGAATAGACTACCCGGTAACGCGTGTTAGGCGCTGACTCATTCATACATATGATTCAGGATAAAAGTCCCTAGAATTAGATTCTGGTGTCTTTTTCAATTGGTGAAAGACTAAACCAAAAATACGTATTAGGCATTGACTTATCCCTACTTAGGCTTCGAAATAAAATTCCCCAGACTTAGATTTCTGGTGCCTTTTTTAATCGGTGAAAGACTAAACCTGCAATACGTATTAGGCGTTGATTTATCTCTACTTAGGGGTCGAGATAAAATTCCCCATGCATGAGGTGCACGGATTTGGAGTTGATAATTGTGACCTTTGTTGGGGTAAAGACAAACCCGATACTAGAGAGGAAGAATTTTATATTCTATCTTCAGGCCTTCTTTTAGGATAAAGACGGACCCCCAGCGGAAGAGGAAGAATTTTACATTCTATCTCCCAAAACTAAAGAGGAAAAATTTTATATTCTGTCTCTAGTTGCAGAGGAAACTCAAGGTGGGATCTCCACCCTAAGAATCCGAAAAGGTGAAACTAAGAGTGGGATCTCCACTCCGAGAATCAGGAGGATTCAAGCAACTCTAACTTTTATAGAATTGGTTGCTTAAACTGAAAAGAACTCTTCGTTTATCGAAGTATGATTCGGACTTTGGTCCTAACTTTTATAGGTTTGACCAAGTGGGTTGGAGGCAATCCTAACTTTTATAGGTTTGATTGCCCGAATTGAAAGTGGACCTCTCATTCATGGAAAGAATCGAGAGGGGATTCTGGCCTTGACCCTAACTTTTATAGGTTTGACCAAGAAAGCAGTATGAGTGGAATACAGATAGCAGCAAAAATGCCGACTTGTACTAGCCACTCGATGGGGGATTTTAGTGTTAAGTGATTAGGGCTTAACACGCAAAGTTTGAAAATTGCCAAGGATTGGCGGATAGAGTTTCATGCTAGTGTTTTAACAATGCAAGTGTTAAGTGCACAAACACGACGAGAGTTTGAATAGATTTAACCGATAGGAATTTTGGTGGACCCACCGTCAATTGATTTGATCGGTGAGGGTGTTTGTGGTGGAAGATTATGAATTGTCAAACACAAGTGGGGGTTTCGTTAGGAAAGATTAATTTGTCAAAATGATTGAATCTCGTCTCAACAAAACTATTCACGAAAGTTGGTAAATTTAATCTCAGTAATGAGATACATTCCATCATTGAGGACAGTTAGAGTCTATATGGGGACTTCTTGCTTATCCCTTTTGTAATTACCAGGTTATCCCTAAGAATACCCCTCATGATATTCTTCCGGGAACTTCCTGTTACATGGGTTATCCTGAATGTACTAAGGGTAGTACTTTTTCAGGAACCTCCCATTTATCGGTATTATGAGTCCGGCGCCTTCCTTGGTAATAAGGCGATATGCGCCATTTGAGTAGACTATCTCTACTACAAACGACCCCTCGCATTAAGGTTCAAATTTGCCTTTCTTCTTGGAATTAAGGATCATTTGTCGTCGGATGGCTAAGACCAAGTCTCCTTCTTTAAAACTCCGTTGTTGAACTTTTTTATCAAAAGCTCGAGAAATTCTGGCTTGGTAGAAGTCGATGTGCTGTTGAGCTTCTAAGCGCTTTTCGTCGAGTATCTCGAGTTCTTTGAGACGTTTCTAATGTTGTTCTTCGGTTGTTAACTCTGTTGTAAGAACAATTCGAAGAGATAGAATTTGGATTTCTAACGAAAGAATGGCTATGATGTAGTTGAAGGGTGCACATGCTCTGGGGGTTGGTGCATATAATTCGCGTGTATTTGACACGTGTGACACTTCCGGGCATACACGACTACATCATTTATCGTGGTGGGCCAGAAATATCCCATTCTTCTAATGCGGTCATAAAGTTTGGGTCTAGGTTGGTGCGCGCCACAAACTCCTTCTTGTGTTTCTCTAAGGACCTCTTCAGCTTCTTTAGTCAATAGGCAACGTAGTAGCAAACCAACGTACCCCCGACGATATAGCATTTGACTCTCTGTGTTATATTGGAACCTTGGTGCTCTCCATCTGATTGAGTCCCTTTCCTTCACGTCTTCTAATAAAATCCCGTGTAAGACATAATCGATGATAGGGAAACGCCAATCTCGTGGCTCGAACTCAACTTGTGTTGAATGCACTTCTTTAGTATCCTCCTCTTCGTTGTCTATATCGTAGATTGGTACAAAGAGTTGATGAGTTCTTACTGTAACGAACTGTTCCATTTCGGGAGGCTGCGTCAGGGACTCTGCTAATGCTGCCAGCACATCTGCGTATGCGTTCTGTATACACAGAATGTACTTAATGAAGAATCCTTCGAATGATTCTTCTATCTTGACGGCCACCTTATGGCATGGTACCAAATCCTGATTCCTGACCTCATACACTCCTTGAACTTGCTTAACTATGAGTTGGGAGTCACCAAAAGCTTCGAGATACTTAACCCCCAGCTCTTTAGTGAAACTAAGTCTGATGAGTAGCGCGTTATATTCAGATACATTATTCGAGCACGGCTCAGTTAGAGAGTAGGCTCGTGGCATCACATGTTTTCCCAGGGAAACTAAGACAACTCCAACTCCGGAGGAGATCTTAGAACATCCAGGAGCACTTTCTACATTAGTTGCTCGAGAAGCACTGTCGAAGTACAAACGCCACACCTGTTGATGGGAGGTTATGTTGGTTTCGTGAGTCTTATCTGCCAGATCGTCATATACCTCGACAGTATCCGTAGTTGGGTTAGCTGCCAGGAGATCACAAATAGCTTGTCATTTGACCGATGTCTATTGTTTAAAGTGTAGGTCGTATTGGGATAGTAGTAGTGCCTATTTTGCTAACCGTTAATTCATAAAAGCCAGCTACGTCATGAACACTAGAATGGGTTAACATTAGAAATGATGTGAATAGTCTGTCCTACCAAGTAGTGACGTATCTTTTGAATCGCGAACACCAAGGTGAGACACTCCCTTTCAATCATTGGATACCTGGATTCAGCGCCCACGAGGGTCCGGCCTAAGTAATATACGGCCTATTCGTGACCGTTGTCGTCGTCTTATCCCAGTAATGCACTTAACGAGTGGCTCGTCGCCTTGACATAAATCAAGAATGGTTTGCCCGACTTCAGTGCATCGAGCACAGGGGGTTTGAGAGATATTCTTTAATATTCTCGAACACTTTTTGACAAGCGTTGTCCCATACGAATGATACGCCCTTCTTTGTGAACCTGGAGAATGGTTGACATTTCCCCGAAAGGTTCGAGATGAATCGATGGATATAAGCCAACCGTCCTTGTAACCCTCTGAGCTCTTTAAGGTTTCTCAGGGGTTTCAACTCGTTAATTGCATTCACTTTATCAGGGTTGATGTGAATACCCTTGGTGGTGACGACGAATCCAATGAATTTATCGCTGGACATTCCGAGGAAAGATTTGGTAGGATTCATCTTCAGTTGATGAGTCTGCATCAGGTCAAACATCATCTTAAAGTCTTTGATGTGATCATTTTTATCAAGACTTTTCACGACTAGGTCATCTACGTAGCATTCGACAGTATTTCGGAGATGCTCCTGGAAAATCTTTGACATGGCTCTCTAATATGTGGGCCCTACATTCTTTAAGCCGAAGGGCATAACTGTGTAGCAGAAAACACCGAGGAGTGTTCTGAATGCAGTATGCTTTTTATCATCTGGAGGCATCTTTATCTGATTATAACCAGAAAATCCATCCATGAAGGACATTCTCTCGAATCCACACGTATTGTCGATGATAACATCCGTGATGGGAAGAGGAAAATCTTCTTTCGAGCAGGCGGTGTTAAGGTCTCTAAAATCGATACAAATCCTGATTTTCCCATTCTTCTTAAGGACTGGGACGATGTTGACGAGCCATTCAGGATGATGTTCCTCCCTGATGAAACCCGAGTCGATAAGCTTTTTAACTTTGGACTCGATTGTCTCCATAATTTACGGATGAAACCGTCTTTGCTGTTGTTTGATAGTTTTGACATCCGGCTTAATATTAAGGCGATGCACTACCACATTTGGATCGAGCCCTGGCATATCCTCGTAGTTCCAAGTAAAAACATCAATGTACTCCCTAATGAGGGCAATTATCTCTTCTTTCTCATTTGGTGGGAGACTATCGCTAATGAATATCAGTTTTTTATTATCCTCGTCACCTATATTTATCTAGATTACTTGATCCTCGGTAAGGGGTTCCCTTTGTTCAAACCTATCACCGTGCTGCATATTCAGGTGATGAACCCAAGGGTCTTTCCAAGTTGGCATTTGGTCATCTTCCTCTACTGTGACGGGGTCGATCGTAGCCATGTTCGACATTAGTCTTTTGAACATTTCGCCAAGACTAGCGTCGGAGTTCCAGGCTAAAGAACCAGAAGAATATCCGTCTTTACCCTTATTAGCTATTTGATCAATGACCTGCCAGCAGCACTCGTCATCGGACTAGGAGACATAACCTAAACCTCTTCTATGGCTATAATAATAATTATCGGCTTTTCCTTTTGGTACATAGACCATACGAGGCAAAACTCATGGACCTTAACCAAAACAATGACCCTCTTTGAGTGTGAAGTCATATCCGTATCTCTCCATAAGATTACACGCTTTTGTGTCATATCTGAATAAATGAGAGGCAGGTTTATCATCATCGTCATCTTCATTCAAGAAGTGGTCTGGTATCGAAAATTCTTTTCCTTTACCGTAGATAACTTCCTTTTCACCCCTGCCTTTGTGGGGATGACAAGTGTCGTTCTGAATGAGTCCTAAACATGCTTTTTCATCATACAAAATGATTGAAGTGACATACACAATTCTGGGCCATTATACAACCCCTTCATGATGTTATCAAGACACAACGAGTACTCTAAATTATCATTTGTTGCTACTTCTTCGGCAAGCTGCCAATTACAACTACTATCTGATGACTCTTCATCGTCAAGATTGATTACAATGGGTACAATGTCATTAAGTACAAAACCACCGTCGTAATCAAACCTAGCCTCGGCATCAGCTTCTTCTCCGTTGTTCGTACCTTGGGCCGATGGTTTAGTTTCGGATTCAGCACCGTAGAGAAGAAAGTCAGTAAAATAATTTTCTAACCCCTTAAACGGTTGCTTATCCGTGACCACCGTCTGACCTCGTTATTAGTGTCTACATATTTAAGACACTGATAGAGGGTAGAAGGGACTATAACGTTACCATGGATCCAGGGACGACCCAACAGTAAGTCCCTCATGTGCTAGCCAAGTATCATTTCAGTCCTTTCGGATCATCTAAATCCTATTACTAAAAACTCTTACCCTTGAAAACGCCACTTATTGCAATTGAACCATGACGGAGTGTGATCTTTTTGGGTGATGGAGAATCAATATTTTGCAGCTTATTGTAATTGATTTCAAATTTACCGTTTATGTCGTTGTTTTTGGTGGATACTAACACAACTTTTTTATGTTTTACCTACTGTATCCAGACTATATTGATGCTTATTTGCGGCTCGCTGCCATGGCCAAAGCACGAAACAACATTTAGTTAAGCATTGCATTGGAATGTGATGAATTTAACATGTTCATTGAGAACATTACTTTTTTTGATGTTTTGTTCCTCAGAACTGATGCTTTGCATGATTCAGATTGGAGATGCTCTTAAGATAGATGAGAAGTGCCCCAATGCTCTCTCCATGCTTGGCAGTCTCGAATTAAAGAATGATGATTGGGTTAAGGCGAAAGATACATTTCGTGCTGCCAAAGATGCAACTGATGGGAAAGAATCTTATTCTACTCTTTCACAGGTGCATCTTTTAGTATCTGAAGTACATGATTTCGAAAATGAAATTAAGCTATCTTAGCTATTGACTTCTTAGAGAAAGATTGTACATATTTGTTAGACCCTAGAGGGGGGTGATTAGGGTCTTATGCTAATCTGATCCGATTTTATACCAATTAAAACTAATTAACAAGTTATCCTAGTAAATAATATATGCAATGAATTATTAGCAAGGATAAGCAATATAAACAAGGGAATATATCCTAGCAATGAGATATACTATAAGATATATATGCACGGATATATAAACCACGCAAGGGTAAACAAACTAAACTAGATAGTGGGTTAAATAAACAATAAGGAATACACAATGGCGATATAAGATATGAGCATGAAAATAAGTGCGCCAATGCAATCACAAGCAAATGATATGATCACAGAGTTCGGTCTAACCACTTGACCTACGTCTCTGCTCGTCACCTCGAGGAGATCTCCACTATCACAACCGGGTTTTCTACGTTCACCCGAATAACATTTACACCTCACACTCGGTTTTCTAGGTAACCGAAAACATTACAATTAACACTCTTGTAATCCCACTCAACACCCTCTCAAGTGTTGGACTCTAGACGTGTCTCCCTCAAGTGCTCAGATACAACCTCTCCCTAGGTTCGTCAACCGACGCCACTTTTCTTGGGATGACCCTGACTCTCAACACACACTCCTCTCGTTGTATAAGTGTATTACAAAGTGAACCTCACAAAAAAGCATAATAACAAGAATTGTTTGTTCTCTAATATGAATGAGAACACAATGAAATCTCACACTCAATTGTTATAACTCTCACCAACCCAAATATACTATGTATGAAAATACAATAAGCTCAAGTGGGTGTGTGTAAAGAATGAGTGAAATAAAACCTAACTCAAATAGCAAACTAGCAATAATAAGAATTTGAAAATCAATAATAAAATTGCTAGAGAAAAGAGTTAGAAAAACTTGTCCATAAACACAAAGGAGAGCATGATGAAGATTGAGAATGAATCCCACAATTTGCAACGTAAGCTTCATCCTTTGTAAACAAAAATCCCAAACTTAAAACAAACTTTAAAACCCTCTTAAACTTGTTTAAAACCCTCTATAATGGTTATCAAGAACTGAGATATAAGGGGGTATTTATATGAAACTCTAAAGCCAAGAGAAAGCCAAGAAAAGACCAAAAAACCAACCAAAAAACGGCTCTAAAAACTAGCCATTGGAATCTGAATGACAGATCGGCGGTCGACCGCGAGCAGCAAAAAAACAAAACTATGGCTCTGGACAACAGCCGGTCGACCGTGGCGGTCGACCGCGAAACACTCTGGACTGCATACGGTCGACCACCACGGTCAACCGCGAGCCAACAAAAAACATATTTAGTTTCTGAACTTAGGGCGGTCGATCGTGGCGGTCGACCGCAAACTGAAACACGAAATTCTTGGTTTTGAAACAGTTTTTCTGATTTTAAAACACTGTTTAAAAATATCAAATAAATTCAAAAAAATGTAAAACTTTGTGAAATAATTGTAGACATGATAATACACATGCTACAAAAACTTTTTTTTAAAAAGGACTTCCCAAATGAGAAATATCATCATTTTACAAAATAGTCCAAAACATAAAAATGTGCACGTATGAGTTTTGACATTTTAGCTTAACCATATTTTGAAACAATACAAAATAATTTTATAGACTTGAAGAAAGATGTAAACTATTGTTATAAAGTCTATAAACAATAAATATAGTATTTTATCAAAATGCACATATAATGCACTAAAACATGATTTCATTGAACTAAATAAAATTGATATTGGTGAAATGATATATATTCATATAAGTATGAAACAAGAAATATATTTTAAATTATATTCAATTGTTTCATATTAATACTTGAAAACTATCAAACCAAAACAGATATGTATATATATAACTATATATATATATATTTATATATAACCAAAGTGTGTATGTGTGTATATGATTGAGCTTAAAGTACTAACACACATAATATAAAACCTAAAACTAAATTTACCCAAGCTTGTGATCTTCAACGAAGCTCTATCTTGGTACACTTGGATGAAGCTTGCAATTGGATCTTTAACTTTGAATTATGTAGGCTTCACTCCACTATTCTGCCAACCTCCATTTGATATAATCGTTGAGGCTCGATTCCATCCATCCTCCAATATATTGTTTGTCTACAAAATAGGAAATATAAACACTAGACAAACAATATTAGTAGTAGATTGATTGTTAAACATCATCAAAACAAGAAGGCCAAGAATATTAGCTTCTTTTTTCCTCTTTTCTTTTACAATTACCATCTAAATTGATGTCTACTCAATGTGCGAGACAGCTGCTACAGTTTTCTAATGTTGGTGTATTAAGGTTGGTAGGGTAATTGGAACTACTTTGTAGCTATTCGTTTTGAGAAAAGAGGTGCCAAATTGGAAGCCACACATCTTGAAAAGGCAAAGGAACTTTTTACTAAAGTATGCCTTTCCCTTAAATTTTTATCTCCTAATCTGAAAACATTTAGTTCTTTGTATTCTTACTTGTCTTCAAATGAGTTGCATTTACCAATGATCTTTTTGTAAGGAGTGTTCTTTTTTTTTAGGGGGGGTTGTTGTTGGTGGT
>NC_033799.1:23642481-23660195 GCF_001876935.1 Asparagus officinalis | reverse complement strand
ACTTGCCGAGTCTCAACAATAACTAGAAATGAAGATATTTTCTTCATGGCACTGAAATTCTATATAAAATGATGGGCAGGCTACATCAAAAGAGTCGTCCATAAGTTTTGATGAGATAAGGTCATAATATTTTTGTAGGATCCTAATTGCTCTGGGATCTAGTTTATTGCTGAAAGATTTCATTATTAGTTAGTTTCCTAATCACACTCTAATACCCACCAATTAAGTTTGATACCCTGAGGTTAACATTTGCTTTAAAAAATACCTCAGTTTTACCTTTTTAAACTTTAATGTATACATTTCTTTTTCTATTTTTGTAATGATTATAACTACACCTTAGACATAATTTTTTGTTTTAATTGGCATTGACATGTTAAAGATATTGATGCTGCGTCCTGGGAACCTGTATGCAGCCAATGGTGTTGGACTTGTCTTGGCTGAAAAAGGCCACTTTGATGTTTCAAAGGATATATTTACACAGGTCAAGTTTGGTTGGACTTGTCTTGGCTGAAAAAGGCCACTTTGATGTTTCAAAGGATATATTTACACAGGTCAAGTTTGGTTATCTATAAGTTCTTTTCTATAGCTCACTTTGATGTTTCAAAGGATATATTTACACAGGTCAAGTTTGGTTATCTATAAGTTCTTTTCTATAGCCGTTAACTTATTTATGGCGGTATTAATTTTGAAATTTAGGTTCAAGAAGCTGCCTCAGGAAGCGTTATTGTTCAGATGCCGGATGTGTGGGTAAATTTGGCTCATGTTTATTTTGCTCAAGGTCATTTCTCTTTCGCAGTGAAAATGGCAAGTACATGATCTCCTTCTTTTTCCTCTAAAAGGTTGTTTCATCACTTAGTGTGACTATTGCTTTTCTACAGTACCAAAATTGCTTGCGAATGTTCTGATTGCTAAACATTATTTTCCTCTGAGATCTATTATATAACCCTAACTATATAATAAAACAAATAAGGCATGTGTATTGATTCTATAATCATATTGCTGCATTCGGAAGGCCTTCACTCAACACGCGCTTCGTGTGCTTGTGTAGTATTCTACTTTTATTTCTTTTTTTTCCTTCTTTTTTTTTCTTTTTTTTTGCAATGTGTCTCTGTAATAGTATCCCAGGATGTCAAGGACTCCTCTTTATTTATTTTTTTTCATTTTTTTGGTCATGGACGGCGAACAGATGGGTGGGTGGGCGGGTGGTTTCTTCTGTGGTTGTATCTGTGCACATTTTCTTTTTCTTTTTTGAGATACGAAAAGTATAGTTATGTTATTTTTATTTCCTTGATTATTCATTGTACTATAATTTTTCTTTTTTTAACAATTTCAGGTGTGATCAACTGTTGCAGAGTTGAAAAATGCAGTCCGTGCATTTAGTTAGTTGTCTGTAGCATCCAGTTACCACACTCATGGGTTTGATGAGAAGAAGATAGAGACCTATGTAGAGTATTGTAAACACCTGCTTGATGCTGCTAAGACTCATTGTGAAGTAGCTGAGCGTGAAGAGTAGGAAAACCGTCAGAGGTTAGAGCTTGCTCGCCAGGTTAGGTTGGCTGAGGAAGCTAGACGAAAGGTTGAAGAATAGAGGAACTTTCAGGCAAATTGTAACTCATAACATTAATTCATAGTTTGGCCTTTACGGTTCATTTTTTTCGTAGTCCAGTTGTCCTTTATTTTAGGATTCACATATTTATCGATAATTTTTTTATATCGATACAGGTAGAAAGGAGAAAACATGAAGATGAGTTAAAACAATTGAGGCAGTAGGAGGAACATTTTGAGCGTGTTAAGGTTAGGTTTTCGTCTGCCTACTACACATGCAATTTCTTCTCTTGCAAAGTGTTTTATGCAGAAAAGTCTTATAGCAGTATCCTACTAACTTTGCATGACATAACCATAAAGAACATGAAAGTATTTCTCATTATCCTATGGTTTTATGTACTTTGATTTGAATCTTTCTGGCATATGCATTATTTGAACTTGCATCAATACCAGTGATATGGCATGAAGTTGATGGAAGATGGAATGTTTGCCTTTAACTAGGTACATATTTCATAAGATTCTTGCATTCATCATGGTGGTCTCAATCCATGTTCGGCATTCATGTTCTGCAGGAACAATGGAAGTCCGTTAGCATTCCAAGCCCTAAGTGGAATGAAAGAACTCAGGGTGAAGATGATGAGAGTGGAGATGGTGGGAGGAGGAGGAAGAAGGGTGGAAAAGAAGAAGGAAAGAGAAGAAGAGTAAGACTCGGTTTGAACAAGAACAAGAAGAAGAAGAAGCTGAAATGGAGGATGAGCATGAAGAAATGGATGGAGAAGATGTGAACCCAATGAATAATCAGGAGGATGGAGAAGACAGAACACGAGATAATTTTCTCGCTGCTGGTCTCGAAGATTCCAATGCTGAAGAAGACGTGGTAATATCTTTTCCTCTTGCATTTTACAACAAATGACTTAGCCTTTGTACAATTTTTTTGGGTGGGTTACATGAGTGTATTTCTTCTTTTTGGTTCTGTTAGGAGCTATCTCCTCCATGATGTTTGCAATTATCATATCCTTCTTAATTGCTTACAACAAGGTTCTCCCAACTCCTAAGCCTACTTATCTTTCTTGGCCCTGTCGTATCTTAAATATCGTAAATATATTTCTCTTTCTTTGTAAATATATTAAATAGGTAAGTGATGATATACTTCACTCTAACCTAGAAACATGGATGCCTAATCTAGTTTACAGGGCACAATTCAGCCCTACCTTCTTGGGTTTCTTATTTTCTGAATGGATTTTGTTATATTAGATTCCAAATCTTTGTTACTTCTATATTAGACCCCCAAATCTTCGTACCTATAAAGTAGACCCCCCAAAATTCATCAAATTATTTTAAATAATACCATAGTATTATTAACTATTTTTAATTTACAATCGCAAATCTATTAAGTTGTTTTTAAATAAAATAATACCTCGATTTCAAACAAGTATGAAGATTTGGAGGTCTAATTTTAGAAATATGAAGAATCGAGAGTCAAATGTAGAATTAACTTTAGTAACAATAATTCGTCTGCTTGACTTTTTAAATGGTGCACCTTCAAATCGCAAGAGACGAGCATGGTCGGAATCTGATGAGGAACATGATCAACAATCAGAGCCAAATCCAAACTCGAGCTCGGGTAGAGATAGAGAGAATTCATCAGGAAGCGACGAGGAGGCTAGAGGTGATGAGGAAGAAGCTAATGAAGAATAAAGAGTGGTTGTGTGTTGCAACATATCTAGGATTTGTTGTTCCTGGTATCTTCTTCAGTAATAGCTCCTTGTTCTCTTTTTCTACTTTTGCAGTTGGACCCTAAATTATGTGTTGCTTAGAAACTGAGATTTCATGTGAATATGTTGTCTTTGTATAAAGCATATATATGTTGTTATTTATGTAATTTGCTTTGTTTTCCTTCCAGCTTGAAAGCTTGACATCGAGTGCAAGTTTGTATATTAGATTTGAGGTTTTTAGACCCGGATGTTCAGTTAACAGGTTCTCAAGCTCAGAGTTCAGATTGAGGGTCACTGATTCAGATCCTCATTTGACCAAATATTGGGTAGTAAAATTCAGGTATGATAGTTAAGAAATCAATGTAGCCCAAACCATTTGCTAAAATTCCACCCCCCCTAAATTAGTCTCGTGCTACTCATTTGTTCTGCGTTGTAGCTAAGAAATGGTTGGAATTAGAATAATTTGTAGAAGAGTCGCTTTGATTTCCTGTGTTTTTCTGTGCGCTTTTATGTAATGCAATACATGGGCTGAGGCCCTCTTTTCCCTCAAAAACAAATAAAAAATTAACACAACGGCTTAAAAAAAGCCAAGCTATAGATTCCTGCCACCCCTGACATACGCAACGTTAATGTAGTTATTTCCTAAACTATAAGATACTAAAAATTGAGATACAGGGTAAGGGTACACATCCTTACACAAGGGCAGCAGCATTAGCTGTACCTTGACCGTACACCAAGATAAGGAAAAATATATATATATATATATATATGTATATGTATATATATATATATATGTATATGTGTATATATATAATTACACAATGAATAATTAGATATTAAAACCGACCAATTCTGTAAGGAATCTAGCCATCCATGAATTGTCGTTGGATTATACTGTCTCATGTCTCTCGTCTTCAATATGTTATCATATCTACACTGAATTTTTGTGCCATGTTGGATTGTGTATGGGATGTGAACCTTATATGGTTTATATCAATCATGTTAACCGTATCTGCAGGTGTATTTGTGCTGCAGGATCAAATGTAGACGTAGTCATGTATACCGTCCTAGACACGGGTGCCAACACAAATATTAAAGTTGATGATTGATATCCATCTAACTTTAAGATATGTGTCGATATGTGTACGCATGATATTCTCTTTCTTTCCTGTATAATTTTCTATATAAGGTTCTCCAGAGGTTGAACTTATGTGTACGCATGATATTCTCTTTCTTTCCTGTATAATTTTCTATATAAGGTTCTCCAGAGGTTGAACTTGACCAAATTTAAAGGCTGGTTCACCGCTAGATTGTTATACTTAAATTTCATTTGTTATATTATGTGTTTCTCTATTTAACATCATATTATTTCAGATGGTTATACCTTCGTAAACCAACACTATTACAAATATGAACTCTCATCTGAGTCATTTAAGTCTGAAAACTATGTTTTAGTCCAAAGTAATGCAAAAAAATTCCAATATATACTGTTCACGCACCTGATCAATTCAGGTCAATTCAACCTCTCATCAAAATCAAAGCCCTGTGACTCTTCGTCAATGATACGTGGGCAAGTAGATCCTAGGCGTCCATTCAAAAGGACATTGGGCTGACCCTAATAAGACAAAGTATGGGCTCCAAGGATTTCTGTGAATTATAAAGCTAGTGCTCTATTATTTATGGAAAGACACCAATCATTGTACGCACATGAGGGAACACATATAGATAATAATAATAATATCAGCTAAGGTTTGATTCCCGAATCATGAATACAGAATGTCATAGTTTTGTTGAGCCTGGGGACTAATCTATTAGGATAGGGACCGACACGACATGTTATGGGCATTTCGTCCTATTGTTTGAAGGCCATCTCCAAGGCTCTAACAAGTGAAAGCATTCATTTTCAAATCAAGTGAGTGGTTGGATCAGAACATCTTGCAGAGAGGGGTGATCTACTTCATTTATGGTGATTAGAATGGTTAATTGAGGAATTATAACTTTTCTCTTTATGATGTAGATCATCGCACGTTATCATCGTCGAAGCTTCTAGATCCATTAGTGTGGCTATGGCTATAAATCAATGGATTAAGATGAAGGAATCACAACGAGCCGGTCATCTACCTTGTTACACGACATCATCATAAAATCATTAGATGAGCATACAACTAGATAACGAAGAGCTTCTGCAATTCATCAGTTAATTACCATCATTCGTTTCAAATACATAAGTAGCAGATACTAAGGGCACTGAAGAGAGTTATGTTCTGATAAATCACTCTACTCTCCTAATAACTTGCAGTTTTTGAAAAATTTTAATGCGATAACAAACTTTCGGATGATATAGAAGTTTCTAGAAAGTTATGGTCGCTTAGAGTATTTCGGATGGAAATTTGAGTGCAACGTATTGTGAACTCGATACACACCACTCTTGACCTACTTGCCCAAATCAACTCAAGAGAACTTACAGCCTGACTCATAGGCTCCATGACGGTAGCGGCACGAAATAATTTGATATAAGGGGCTGTTTGGTTCATTTTCTAGAAACCTAAGTTTGGTAGATTACTCAAGGAAAATTAGTTATGAGACTCATTTCCATGTTTTCAAGCCCATTAAATTGACTATTTAGAAGGAAATGAGTTTCCTTAAATTTGGGACTCATTGCATTATTATCTTGCTAGCGGGTGGGTCTCACATGCACAACATCTCCTTTTTTCTTCTCTCAACCAAACACAAGAAACGAAAATCAAACACATTCACGTGGGTGTGTCGGATGTTTTGATTTCATTTTATTAGTTTCTCAGCCAACCAAACAACCCCTGAACGTCAAATATTTGCATTGTCGTCCCTCTCCTTCTTTTTATTTTTATTTATTTATTATTTTCCCCCTTTCCTTGGTTATTGCATGCCTCTGTATTTGATATGAGTATGCCCATGGCGTTGTCCCCACAGTCCCATATGGATTAGGTAATGGGCTTTGCTCCTCCATCATTGGTTTCACTAGAACTGGACGAAAGCCCAGTAGAAAAAGGAGATACCTTGGATTGTTATGCTTCCTTTCACGTCCACATTGTAAATCTGCAATTTTATAATTATTTAATTTTATATTCAATAGTTTGAGTGTGTTGAGAAGTATTATGGAGCTCATTATTCGTTTGATCACCAATATCCTTCTATGTTTTCTTTTAAATAAATATGACAAATGATTATTTATTGAGTAATTTCTTTTAAATAAATATGACAAATGATTATTTATTGAGTAATTAAGTAATTAACTCTTCCTTCAATGACTGTTCTAAGTATAGCTGTATAAATTAAGTAATTAACTCTTCCTTCAATGACTGTTCTAAGTATAGCTGTATATTAACAAATCTAGATGATGAAATCCCTTAAGCACATAACTTTTGTCTCAATTTAATGCGTAAACTATAGCCTAACCCACACGGCAATCTTCCATTTTCAATTCTACTCTGCATGCACAGACAGAAGCAGAGCAGTATGAGTACAATTATTTAAACGGCGGGCAAATTGGAATTAATTAAATTTTGTGAAGAATTGAATAATGTAATTTGCCTTGAGATTTAGCATTGTATAACTGGTCAATAAAATTATATAATTAGGACACATATTGTTCGTAGACTGCCTACTGCCGACGGATTCTGTCTATTATTACGATGTGATACATGTGGGGCCTATTAACTGTATTTTGGAATTTAATTTTATAAGAGAAATTACTTTCTACCTAAAAAATAAAATTATGGGACCCTAAATTCATAGAACCAATTATAGGACAGATGATATAATCTATCATTATATTTAACAATAATGAGCTCAATCGGCCAAGTGTTTATTTTAAAAGAACAATTAATAATACTATTCGATCGGCTAGAACCCAATTAGTTCGTTGATTATCTTTTGGTAGATCAAATTTGTCTGCCTCTAAAATCAATACTAAAATATACGGTGCTTATATACACCATATTATCCAACACAAAATTTCAAGCAACTGGCTATTTTTCAGTCGAATATACGGTGCTTATATACACCATATTATCCAACACAAAATTTCAAGCAACTGGCTATTTTTCAGTCGACTGTAGGTAACTTAATGAAGTTAACTATTCACCTAATCCCGTCTATTATAGGCAATTTTTTTAATTGCCGTTTAAAGCATTACAATGCGTGTAAATAATATTTTTGCTAATTTTTTTCTAACCAAATGGAACATGGGAGAGTGTTGCATTGTCTGCGGAGATGCGTGCATTAGCGGGAAGTCTCAACAGCTCATTTTAATTTAATATATTTTTGGATTAGTTTATGCAAGAAATACAGATGAATTTATAAGAGAATTTAGTATTGTAGGCATCTAAAAATGCCTATAGGTGTCCGCACACAGCTCGAGACGGAGAGAAGATGACGAACGTCGTTATCCGAGTCTAAGAGGATTATCTGACGCTAACACGTGCATGAACTGGAATGGCGAACCAAGTGTGTCTCGTGCACTCACCGGCCACCTCTAATTGGCCGTCACACACGTCGGGCAACATGTGCATGTTAGTCAACACGCGCACGTCAGTCAGCTCGCGCACGTCAGTCAACGTGCATACGTCAGTCAACGCACGGTCGTCAGTCAGCTCGCGCACATCAGTCAGATCCAAAGTTCTCGTCATGCTTGTCAGTCAGTTCTCAGTGTTGTAATAAAGCTAATGAGCATATGAAGCAAGTTAGCAAATCGTACAAGTCAACAAGACGATCAAATACGTAAAACGGCAGAAAATACAAGTCCCAAAAAAGCAAAAAAACACCAAAGAGTTCAGCAAAAGGCAAAACCCCTTGCTCCAGCGCGAGTCAGTCTGAGTCAACCCACACCCGCAAGGGTCGAACAGCACCGACCCACGCCCACGTGCGCCGTCAGGACCACGCCGACCCCCCCCCCCCGTGGGTCAGCAGGGCCCATCACGCTGTTTTCGATCTTCAAACACATTTTCAACGGTTTTAAACAGTTTTCTCAGGATTTATCTGTTCTAGTGGTTCCTAACTGACTTGATATCATCCACAAACATGGTTAGGTTATTATTGACTAAAGATAAGGCCAAATCCCTCATTCTCATCCAAATACCCCCCAATCGAAGCCTATAAATATAGGCCTAGGGACTCATTTCACGGGGACGATTTATTATCAAGACGAGGAGGTGTTGTCAGATTGAAGAGTCAAGGAGCACAAATTTTAGCAAGGGCTAACGAGGTCCCGGCGAACTTCATCATAAAGAAGGAGTCTTTTTCGAAGGATATGAAGCCCGTTTCCCCCTTTCCTTAAGATTAGGCTTGGTCTTAATCTCTAGAAGAGTACTGATTTCGCTTGGTCGATATCAATACTTCAGCGAATACTTTCTTGGTGAAGTAGGAGCTCAGATTAATTATTTTGTCAACCGGATATGATCCGTAGGTGGTCCACGGATATCAACGTCCCTGGCACAGGCAAAGATCCCACGCAAACAACAAGCTATAAACATCTGTTGTGTGTTGTTTTATAAAGTTGTAATTTATATTTTTTTTTGTGTAAGGATATCTTATAAAAAGATCGACTTTTTATTAATTTGAGTTTATTGTAACGCCTGAAGGTGTAATAGATCCATCACAATGAAGAAATCAACTTTTGACCCAAATACGCTGGCGACCACAGTGGGAGCCGACAGCCTTTCTGTGAAGGCTGACGTGTCGCAACCTCGAATCCGGATCCCGGTTGAAGAAGAGGTCGAGTACGAGTTCGACCAATAGAAGTTTGAGGAGTATCTGTCGACCTTCTCCACCAGATCCTCCTCCACTCGCAAGTGAAGGAAGATCAACGCCCCCATTGCTACGGTAGCTACACCTTGCAACGCCCCTCCGGCATCCAACAAGGCCGGATCTGTAAATCTGAACTCCTCCTCAATTAGGGAGTTGAGTACTGAAGGCGCACCAATCCTATCGAAGAGGGCACGCCAAAGGCAACGCCAACGACTCACGCGCCAACTTGTTAAAGCTTTAGAGCCAGTTGACGGGATTCGCTACGAAGCGGATCTAAAGTCTAGAAGGCGCCAACAGCCACAACAATGAGCGAATAACCCCTCCTCCTCCAAATCATCAACAGGTGAAAGGATCCAAGTTAAAAGGACCCGTTTAACTCTTGAGGAGCAGATTTAGAAACAACGCGTATTGCTTGCACACACATGAATTCTTGTGCAAAAGGCACAAAAGATGCAGAAGAAGGACATAGCCAAAAAACAAACAAAGCTGCATCAAACTTGGAGGCCAAAGTCCGAAACAGTGGCCGAAAAGATCAAAAATTGCGGGTCACTTCAATCTGACCCTTCAAGCCACGGGCCACTCAAGTCTGACCCTCCAAGCCACGGCTCACTCAGGTCTGACTCTCCATGCAGCGGGTCACTCAAATATAACCCTCCATGCTGCGGGTCACTCAAGTCTGACCCTCTAAGCCGTGGGTCACTTAAGTCTGACCCTCCATATCGCGGGTCACTCAAGTCTAACCCTCTAAGCCACAGGTCACTCAGGTCTGATCCCCCATGCCACGAGTCACTCAAGTCTGACCCTACAAACTACGGATCAATCAAGTCTGACCCTTCATGCCATGGGTCACTCAAGTCTGACCCTTCAAGCCGCGGGTCACTCAAGTCTTATCCTCAAAGCCGCGGGTCACCAAGTCCTGACCTATGCTAAGGGCGAGACAGGAGACACTCCACACCCATGTGGTAGTGTGAACTCATCCAAAGGCAAGAAAGTAATGGTGGATCGCCTGGGTCCTTTGCATAAGGATCGAGGCAAAGTTTCGATCAGAGAGTGCTTGGGTCCGGTGACTGAACCCCGAGCAACTACTCGAGCTAGGGGTCGCGCATGCCTTCACGACAAGTCAGAGCATTTCTATAATGGGAAAACTCCTGTAACTGACCACCTCGGATAGCAAGTCAGTATCCAAGAGCACGTTAAGGTCTCGTGCTCACGAAAGCGTGGCTCCAAACGTGTGACTCTTGAGAACACCATCAAGGCAACAAGTCCTCTGAAGTAAATGTGTTCATCAGACGATGATGTTATACCTGAGAAGTTGTGCCAACACGTGATAGATTGCTCCGGTCATCATGCCGATGAGTTGTACTATCGGGCTGGGGGTACGAACAAACCTCAAAAGGGAGATTCTCGGGATATGGACTTTCATTGTCTGCGTACCAAGATAATCAGGGCAGTGTTATCAACATGTAGCTACCCCAAGACTGCTCTGCAGAGGGTCTCGGTATTTGAGAGGATCTCTAACGAAATGACTAAGTCCAAAACAAAGCGTCTCCGTAAGAAACGATCGGCTGTTCAAGGTGACGAACTTCCAGAAGTCACAATTAACATGGCTGATAAGGGAAAGTCGATTCGACCTTCTAGTTCTGACCCCATCGTATCGCATCATCTAACTCAACTACGCGCAGGGACTACTAGATGTAGGGATTATCAGAGGATGAATAGAGGCCTATCCTCAAATGATGAGGTATCAGATGCCAACTTGACAGTCGCTTCTGACAATATAGTATCCAGCCCAGGACAATCCCATGAAGTGTTTATTATTAACACCGAGGAAGTAACCAAAATGGTTGAGGGTACTCTAGCTAAACAGAAAGAAGCATTCAAAATCGAAATGGAAATGGTTGTATAGGAGATGAGGCAAATGCTTGACCAACAGATCCAAACATTGTCGAATCAGATTGGTGAATCCAGTCCTCGTAACAATGTTAGCCAAGCAGCTAGCGATTCAGATGAGGATAAACACCTTAATGCTGATAACCTCTCGTTGATCAAAATGCTGTGGGTTACCCCACTATAAACAAGAACGCTGGTGGTGGCCCCACTAAAGATAACGACGCTGGGGGTAGCCCTACTAAAGATGATAATACCGGGGATGGCCGTGTTGTTCCTCTCAGAAATCGTCCAAAGCATGATACAAATGAGGACGAGAAGATGAAAGATCTCAAGAGGAAAATCAATGCTCTGATGTCTGCTCGAGAGGTGAAGAAAATCGATATTCTGTGTCCTTACCCAAGACAGTGGGACTCAATAGCATACCCGGCAAAATTCAACCTAATCAACTTCACGCCGTTCGACAGGAAGGGTTAGCCCACTCAGCATCTGATCTACTTCAAGTATCACTTGGGCATGATCTCTGGCAATGAGGCATTAATGGTCCGGTCATTCATTGGCACCCTTCACGGGCCCGCCTTCGATTGGTCCCTCCGTCTTAAGCCTGCAAGCATCAACAGCTAGGACGACCTGGAGAACCTGTTCATTGCTCACTTCTTTGATGATGATGCCGAGGTGTCAATTAGGACACTCTTCGATGAGAAGTAAGAAGACGATGAGACTGTCGACGACTTTGTCAAGCGCTTCCAGAATAAGGTGATGAATTGCCGAGATCAGATCACAGAGGACTTCATCCTCTAAACATGTCACAACAACCTCTCTTTGAATGTGTTAGAAGTTATTGGAGTAGCACCCTCTAATATCTGGAAAGAGTTGAAGATGCGCGAAGAGCGGGCCGAATGCTTCTTCAGAAGGAAGCAAGCTGAAAGAAGCCTAACGATGGCTAATCCTCCGAACTCACGCTTTGTCTCTCGTGGTAAGGGGAAGGCACCTACAGCAATTGTTGATGTTAATCAGACGTCACAACAACAACCCCGGAAATAGCAAAATACTTCGAGTCCAAAACTCCAAAAAGAGTACTCCTTCAAGGACGAAGACGTTCCAGCCATTTTCGAGTCCCTCCTTGAAAATAACAAGATAAAGCTACCACCTATCATAAATCAGGAGAAAGCTGACAATACTTCGGATCCAAAGTTCTGTGTGTACCACAGGAGGATCCTTCATCCTACCAAGGCTTGCTTCACGCTGACTTAAGCAGAAAGAAGACTCCAACAAGTATAAGAGTATAAACTGCCCCTTCCCACACTCCGAAAAGTATACGAGTATAAACTACTTCTCAATCCTCCAACAGGTGCATGAGGATAAACTGCTCCCTGCATACTCTAGCAGGTATATGAGTCTAAACTATTTCCTAATTTTCATGGGAAGTTCCTTGAGAATTTTTATACATAATATTCTTAAGGATAACCCAGTCATGTAACTGAGTACAATGTTAGACCCAGTTTCGCGAAGGAAGCTCGGGGTGGATGATTCATGTAACGGGAAGTTCCCAAAAGAATTCTATATAGTGTATTCTTAGGAATAACCCAGTCACTACAAGAAGGTGATGAATAAGAAACCCCCACTCAAACTCCCGCTACGTCTGTGCACTCAACACTCCCATTGTTAGAGTCTGGACATAGTAGTTGGAATTTTAATATCCTGATCGTTGACGATTGTCAAACTCTTTCATGTTAAGTATTTGTCACTTAACACCAGGAACCCTCTTTGAGTTATCTGTACGAATCAATACTCCCACTGTAATTTCTACTCCCACTCTCACTATTCATTTGGTCAAACCTTCCTATAGTTAGGGCCACAACCAAAATCTCCTCTCAATTCCTCTAATGAATGAGAGATCCACGAATCGAGCGATCAAACCATCCTACAGTTAGGATCTTCTCAAACCTCCCACTCAGTCAAACCTTCCTATAGTTAGGGCCGAAGCCAAAATCCCCTCTCGATTCCTTCCGTGAACGAGAGGTTCACTACTTCTGTATCGAGCGATCAAACCTTCCTACTGTTAGGGTCGCCTCGAACTCCCACTTGGTCAAACCTTCCAATAGTTAGGACCAAAACCGCAATTCACTCTCAATAAATGAGAAACCCATCTTTAGTTCGGTAATCAAACCTTCCGGTAGTTAGGATTATCTGAATCTTTTTGATTCTCGGAGTAGAGATCCCACTCTTAGTTTCACCTTCTCGGATTCTTAAAGTGGAGATTCCAGTTTAAGTTTCCTTTGCAACTTGAGATAGAATATAAAATTCTTTCTTTTCAGCTTTGGGAGATAGAATATAAAATTCTGTCTCTCCCGCATTGGGTTTGCCTTTACCCCAAAAGAAGATCTGGAGATAGAATATAAAACTCTTCCTTGCTAGCATCGGGTTCGTCTTTGCCCTAAGATAAGACACCATCTTTCAACTCTAAAATCCATGCTTCACACGCATTGGGACTTTTATCCCGAAACCTAAGTAGGGATAAGTCAGCGCCTAACACGCGTTGCTGGTTAGTTCTTAACCATAAAAAGAGTAAATTTCCACATATTTGACATTGTGACAGGTTGTTATTAACAACACCATAATACGTGCCTTACACGCGTGGGGAATTTGATCTCAAAGCCTAAGTAGGGATAAGTTAGCGCCTAACATGCGTTGTCGGTTAGTTCTTGCTATGAAAAGGATAAAAACCTACATATTTGACATTGTGGCAGGCCATTATTAATAACGCCAAAATCCGTGCCTTACAGACGCGGGGAATTTTATCCCGAATCCTAAGTAGGGATAAGTCAGCGCTTAACACACGTTGCCAGTTAGTTCTTGCCGTGAAAAGAATAGAAGCCTACATATTCGACATTGTGGCAGACCATTATTAATAACGCCAAAATCCGTGCCTAACACACACAGGAAATCCCGAATCCTAAGTAGGGATAAGTCAGCGCTTAACACACGTTGCCAGTTAGTTCTTGCCGTGAAAAGAATAGAAGCCTACATATTCGACATTGTGGCAGACCATTATTAATAACACCAAAATCCACGCCTTACACACACGGAGAATTTTATCCCGAATCCTAAGTAGGGGTAAGTTAGCGCCTAACACGTATTGCCGGTTTATTCTTTCACCGATTGAAGAAGACACCAGAATCGCAGTCTGGGGAATTTGATCCCGAAGCCTAAGTAGGGATAAGTCAGCGCCTAACACCCGTTGCCGGTTAGTTCTTGCCGTGAAAAGGATAGAAGCCCACATATTTGACATTGTGGCAGGCCATTATTAATAACACCATAATCCGTGCCTTACACGCGCTGGGAATTTTATCCCGAATCCTAAGAAGGGATAAGTTAACGCCTAACACGCGTTGTCGGTTTAGTGTTTCACCGATTGAAGAAGACACCAGAATCCCAGTCTGGGGAATTTGATCCCGAAGCCTAAGTAGGGATAAGTCAGCGCCTAACATGCGTTGCCGAGTAGTCTATTCCCGTAAGAAAGACAGAGTCTACGTATTCAATATCGTAGCACTAAGAGAGTTAACTCTCTTAGCATAACTTTTGACCCAAACAAGTATGCGTATTAATTTAACAGAATTTATAAATGTTTGTTTATAAGTTTATTCTGAATCACTTTTTTGCTCCTATAATGTATAATGTAAAAGCGACATGCAATGTTGATAATGTGATCTCATCGGTTAAGAATATGTAAGAGGATATTCTGCCGAGAGTCTCAAAGCATTAGGGCCCCATTTGATAAAGTGTTAAGGAAGAGGGATTAAAGAGAATGATTAACATAGTTAACCTACTTGATAATCTGAAAGATAAATTATTAACTCATTATATAAGTTTTATTTTAGACATTGTGGTCATTTTTAGTATTTGAGAATAACAAGGGTTAACTCTTAATCCTTCTAAATAGGAGTATTAACAAACCCCTTATTTTGATGGGTTAACTCATTTTAATCCATCTAGAGAGATTAGATTAACCCTTCTATATTTTTTATGTTTGGCAAATTATGGAGGTTTAACTTACTTTAACCCTTGTATAGAATTTTTTTATTTCATGGGTTAAAAAGGGGTTAAGTCTCCTTAACCCCTCACTTAACCCGTTGCCAAATGATAATAGGCTGCTAGAATTGGATCACAAATAATAAATATGTGAGAGCCAATAATCTTTTTTCTATTGCTAAATAAGAAGTATAAGTATGTGCACGAGTTGTCTAATTAAGAGGATTCAAATCCTGATTATGAAGGGATTGTTCTTGAACGAGGCACTGCTTGATAGATTAACGGTTGTTTATTAATGATACCCTGATGATAGATTAATGATTGTTTATTAACTTGATCCTATATTAAGATAAACAAGGAGGGATCTTTAAAGAAGTGGCAAGAGAGAGTGCAGGAATTCAGCAGAAGAACAGTCAGGCAGACTGGCGGTCGACCGCGAGTCAGTGGCGGTCCACCACGAACGTACACAGAAGGGCACTAGGTTTCATAGCTTAGGGTTAAGCAAGGACGAATTTGAGCAGTCTTTGAGAGAGGATTGTTGCATCCAATTGTGGAAGAGTTGTGAGAGATCTAGAGCTTTGTTTTAGGGTTTGATCGGTGAGATTTGTAACTATATTTGTATTCTCTTGATTTCTAATAGTAAGAGCTCCCCCTTCCTTGCCCCGTGGACGTAGGCAACTTGCCGAACCACATAAATAGTTTATTCTTGTTGTGATTGTGATTTGCTTATTAGTTGTGGTTTATCTCGAGTTATTGTTTGTGTCACACTCGAATCTTTTGCCGCGCACAACAATTGGTATCAGTGCTTCAGGCTTGTTTGAAGGATTCGGTTAAGATTCCTATCTGAAGAGTTAAATCAACAACATGGGAGAAGCAAGCATATCGGGATCGTCTCTTACGAAGACGATACATAGTTTGAGCATCAATAACATGAAGATTGATGTTCCGAAGTTTGAAGGCAAGATCAATTTCGGATTATGAAGGTGTCAAGTGATGGACGCCTTGGATGCACAGAATTTGGAGGAGACTCTTGAGTTGCAAGAGAAACCTACTGATATGGAAGATAAGGTTTGGAAGAAGATGAATAGTAGAGCGTGTGAAGTTATTCAGTCATGGTTGACGCCGGATCTTATTTATGATGTGATGAACGAGACGTCGGCTAACAAGATGTGGGAAACACTCAATGAAAAGTATCTTACTAAGAGCATTGAGAATCGGCTTCACTTGAAGAAGAGGTTTTACCAGTTCAAGATGAAGAGGGGAGTTTCTATCAGGGAGCATGTTAACTTCACGAAGCTACTTTCAGACATGCCTGTCACGCCCCGCTTTCCAAAATACCACGGAATCGGGACGCGAACAAGCCCGCGACGTATTAGATTGAGAAGAAATATACACTATCATTTTTTTCTCTTTTCTTTTCTTCTCAATCTAATACGTTAAGCATCTAGAATTAAATACAATGCGAAGTCACAGGTCCCCGATCACAATAGCAAGAATATAAAGACAATCCAAAATAAGAAATATCATATCACAAATGGGATAACATCCGAGAGATAATATTCGGGTGAACATGCCCTTATACAAAACTGAATAAATGAATATTGAAGAGATACAAAAATACATCGATCAATGGAAAAAGAAAGAACTACAAAAGTAAACTGGAACCATCAAAGAATAGGCTTCGACTCCTTCTTCTGCTCCGTCTGCTGAACCTATTCTTCCTCTAAGTCTGACGTACACCAGAGAAAATAGGTGTACGTCAGGGCGCATGGCACACGGTAAGACCCCGCAAAAGAAAATAGAACAAACAAAAACCAAGGCGGAAATCGATACAATAATAGAAATGATAAAAGGACGTACAACTAAAAATCCTACAAAATCGACATGCGAAAACACTACTAAAACATGATAAACATAAAGCATCCAAAATCGATCAGGTAACGAGGTCATATAATCAATAATCTCGATATCACCGCACCTCACACCCACCACAGGCCGACACAAGGCGCTGGCGCGAGCCTGGAAAATAATCAACAATCACATATCACGATACCTCAGACCCAGCCCGGTGACTACACAAACTTCACCGGCGCGAGCCCGGAATACACAAATATCTCAACTCCTCAGACCCACCACGGTGACTACACAAACTTCACCTGCGCGAGCCTGGAATACAACCACAATCACAAATATCTCAACTCCTCAGACCCACCGCGACGACTACACAAACTTCACCGGCGCGAGCCTAGAATATACATCAATAATCACAACCGCTCACATGGACCAAGACTTCTCACCCTAATTCTTGTAATTCCAGGTCAACTACACACGAGGTTCTAGATCCTAACTGTGTCATACAGGTCACTATAGTCATGAACTTCTAACAATTCTCAATCACAACAATGAACAATCAATGCAACTAATCATGTGCAATAATATCATAGCATATCAGAAAATCAAAATAATAATTATAAATCATAAACAACATCTACATAATTCAGAAAAATAATCGTTTTCTAAATTAATTCATTTTCCAAAAAAAATTCTTTTAAATTATTATAATTATCTAAAAATGATTCTTTTTCCGAATTAAATTCTTTTAATTCCTTATAATTATTCTAAAAATGCTATTTATCATATTACTGTAATATATTTTAATATTCTTCATCAAACAATTCACGCAGATAATTATATTACAAACTAATATATACAGACAACTCATAATAGATCTGAAAATGTAAAGAACGACAA
>NC_033799.1:23624274-23641481 GCF_001876935.1 Asparagus officinalis | reverse complement strand
CCAGAACAGAGGCCCGAGCCTCCGTCTCTTGCGACGGCCTGAACTATTACGCAGGCCCAAAAAACATTCGTCGAGGGGACAACTCGTCCGACGCTGGGAAGCTCTCTAAATCAAGAGTGCCGACCAGGAAGGACGGGACCACTCGCCCAGGTGAACTTCGCTTCTCAGGTCATATCCCTGATGCGAATAAACCACTCCAGACAAGCGAACCCTCGAGGGTTGGCGAGTCTCGCCATAACCTTTTGGCGGATAAACATAAAGGCAAAGCAGTAGACGACACCTCGCAAACCCGCCCGCACGGGAGAGGGGTTGAAACTCGCCTGCATACCGGAGTTCGCCCAAACGCGAAGACCCGCTAGTCAAGGCGGGATCGCCTAAAGCGCTCCACCCAGTGCACGCTAGAGAGTACCTCCAAACCTCTCTCGTGTGATCACCCGGGTCATCCTTCTGACGCTGGGGGTTGTTTCCAACCACTCGCAGAAGACCTCCGGGGCTATCTGACTCGCAAGCGCACCATACATGAGGCCAATCCTCGGTGCCATTGCGAAAAGATCATCCAGACAGTACTCGCCGACTGTCAAGGCATAGAAAAGGCGAAACCTTCGGTGTTCGAGAGACTCTCTCGACATCCTTCTCGACCAAGGCCCTCTTGTCGAAGGTGTCACCACCAAAAAGGGCACGCCTTCGACGATAGAGAACTCTCATCCGCTACTGTTAACATGGCGGATAAGGGTAAAGCCGTCCTTCATGGTTCTCGAGATTCAGACTCCGTGTTGGAACCTAATCCTCTGTTCGCCCGACGTGAGCAAGACGGTATATGTCGCCGTACTCGTAGTTGCACGGGGGTGAGCATTGGGTTCGATTATTCGACCTTAATGCCTCCCTCCGACGGTGAAGACGAAACTCACTCGGCAGCAGCTACGTCCCAGACGTCGCAATCAAGTCGGGACACACTGGCGAGGGCACATATGGCTGACGTCACCCACGACCAGACGGTAGCCCAAAAGCTCGAGGAGCAACAGGCGACCATCGATTCCCTAAGGGAAATGATGGAACAACTTCTCAACAAGAAGAAGAAGAAGAGAGCCCAACGCACCTTACACCGACGAGCAGGAGATACGGAGTGGGAACCTCCCCATCGTCCGCCAACCGAGACGGAAGACAACACCGGTCCGCAATCCGACTACTCTTCCAAGACATCGTTGGGGACGTCGCATACTGGGGGTAGCACCCGCGACAAGAGGTTCGACGAGTTCCAAAATCAACTCAACGCCCTCAAGCTTCAGCAGAACATGAACAAGCTGGGGGTGGTCCGACCCTACCCTGTTGAATGGGATACAATCCCTTACCCGGCGAAGTTCAAGCCCATCAGCTTGGTACAATTCAACGGCAAGGGCTCGCCCTCGCAACACATCTATTACTTCATGGCGCAGACCGGATTCCTGACGGGAAACGACGCCATTCTTACTCGACTATTCATCGGCACCCTCAAGGGGGTGGCCTTTGAATGGTTTCGCAAGTTAGAACCCGGTTCCATCAAGTCATGGGCCGATGCTGAGAGACTCTTCCTGGCTCGCTTCTTCGATGACGACACGGAGGTGTCGATGGCCACCCTCCTCGTCAAGAAGCAACGGAAGTCAGAGTCAGTCAACGACTTCGTGAAGAGGTTCCGGAACCGGTCCGTCCACTGTCAGGACCAAGTTTCCAAATCCATGCTGATCGAGATGTGCCGCAACAATCTCTCGATCCACATCCTATCCAAAGTGGGCGCGGTGGAAACCCGAACATGGAAGGAGCTTGTTCGTCAAGGCGAGCAAGTAGAAAACATGATCAAGAAGGGAACCACGGAACCAGCCGTACCGAAGAATCCCCCTCGAACAAGGGGAAAAGAGATCATGGCCGTCGATTCCGCCCTGGCGCCAAAGGCTACTCAGAGGTCGAAACCCAGGCAATTTGAACCACGCCCCCGCGGCATTATGACTTCAAAGAAGATCAGGTGGTGGCAACGCTCGATACTCTGCTCAAGAGCGGTCGGATCAAGCTACCGGAGGCCACGAAGCCCGAGGAGGCGGACAAAACCAACGAACCAGGTTACTGCGCCTACCACAGATTCCTGGGACATCACATGGCTAAGTGTTACATCCTCAAGGACAAACCCTAAGCTCTTTACGACGCGGGAGTCCTAAAGAAGGAGAAGGTTCAAAAGCAGGTGACCACGAATATGATCACCCTGAGCTTTGGAACAGGTCTCCCAGAGGTCCAAGCCCCGGTAGGGAGGACTCCTATCCCCAAGGTGGTCTTGAAGGTCATCAATGATGACCCTTACAATCAGCGAGAGAAAGGTCTAACTCCGCAGATTCTGCCGTCAGGCCAAGTGATGTGGGTCCATCCGGACCTCCTCACTGACGAACAATGGACTACAAAGCCCTCGAAAGAGGTTAAGGGAAAACATTACAATGTCGTCTCCACCATCATAGGTAGGGAAAAGACGGCAATGACCGCCCTGACCGACTCCGAGGAGGAAGCCACTGTTCTCTCCATGAGAGCAGGGAAGGAATTCGCGAAGGAATACCCGCAAGAAGGAAGAACCGGGAGGACTCCGCAGACCAGCTGCAACAAACCCCTCCCAATCCTGGGGGGCAGGCTCAACCTGGCCAACATTTCTAGCACAATACCTGTGGCTCGCATGAGCTGAAGACGCGTCCCTGCTTGCATCCATTACGAATCTCCTGCCGACTGTCCAGACCTACCCGAGAAGCTCTGCAAGAGGCACTCGCCGACTCGGAGGTTTTCTCCACCCACTTCTCGAGGGAGGAGGACGCGGGACAGGAATGCGCAACGTGTTGCCAAACGTCCGAGAGACGGGTCCCGTGCATCACCTTCACCCCGGAGGACATGCTCATCAAGAGCACATCCCATGACCGACCGCTGTACTTCACGGGGTACGTCGGTTCGGCGAAAGTGGATCGAATCCAGGTCGACCCAGGTTCTGCATTGAGCATCATCCCTCTGGAGTTGATCAAGCGCTTAGGGATACCATCGAAGCACCTATCCTCGACCACGACGACCATCTTTGGCTTCAATGCCACGGGGACTCGGCCGATCGGCAAGATCCGCCTGAAATGTTGAATAAGCGACATGAAGACGGAGGTAACCTGCTATGTTATCAACGCTGAGCCTTCCTACAACATGCTCTTAGGACGTCCGTAGATCCATGCTAACCGGATAGTCCCGTCCATGTTGCACCAGTGCCTAAAATACGTGGATAATTACGAGCAAGTGAAGACGGTGGTGGCTGACAAGCAACCCTTCAAAGGCGTCGAGAACTACTTCATGGATTCTCTGCTGTACCAAGACCCCGACGAGCCACCGGTCGAAGAACTAGAGAGCGACAACGAGGCAGACAGCGAGCCCGAATACGGCGACAATCTAATCTTGAACGACTTCGAGTCAATTGAAATTGGTTAGGAGAGTCATAATGTAACCAACGCTGTTCAGGCGGAAAAGATTATCATGAATAAAAAGTCAAACTTTTCTTACTTGTCGTCTTGTTCCACGTCCGAGGATGAGGATCCTAATAACCTGTTGTCAAAACTCTACGGCGATCCCTCCCTACACTTGCCGGTATGCTCGTCGTACGTTGCAAGGGCACAGCCGATCAAATCATCGCAAGCTGTGTTCGTCGTGCCAGCCCGGAAGCATTATCAAAAAGATATTATCTTCGGCCGAGTCGATCACCCCCTACGCACCTTATGGGATGAATCAGAAGACGAGGACCCAACGACCCAGTTTTCGCAATACAGTCAGGTTGCGAAGCGCATGATGAGCGAGATGGGGTATGATCTCACACGTTTAGAGGGCCTGAATTACGGCCGAGGGTGCAAAACGGTCATCCGACCTGCTTACGTGCCCAAAGGAAAACCTTCCAATTACTTCAACAGGACTCGGAGAGGCTTAGGCTACTCCTCCTCCTCTTCGGAGTTGTGTTTCTACGCCAACGAGGATTCCGATTATGCGTGTTCGGGAGACCAATCGTCATCAACCTCGGCATGGGACTCAGATGTCAGCGTGAGGGATCTATTCGATGGCCTTACGATCAACATGGCTACGATAGACCCCTTCGAAATGGCGGAGGATGGACGAATTCCGCTCTATGACGAGACATGGGATCGCCATGTTAATGCCCAATGGAGCAGTCGCTTCGAGCAGCGTGAGCCACCAACCGAGGACGAAATCCTCCAGGTGAACATGGGTGACGAGGCAAACCCCAAGCCCATATTCATCAGCGGCAGCCTACCTCCCCAGGAGAAGGAGGACCTCATTGACCTCATACGGGAGTACATCGACATCTTCGCATGGAATTATGAGGATATGCCCGGTCTGGATCCACGGGTCGCCACGCATCGCCTCAACATCGGCTCAGACACCAACCAGTCAAGCAACAGCAGAGGCGATTTCGCCCTCAGATCATGGAGGCGATCGAGGCTGAAGTGAAGAAGCTAATCGAGTCCGGCTTCATCAGGGAGGAGCAACACCCCGACTGGGTGGCTAATATTGTTCCGGTCCTGAAGAAAAATGGTAAGATCCGCATCTGCATCGACGTTAGAAACCTCAACGCTGCATGTCCCAAAGATGAATTCCCTCTGCCCATCACGGATGTCATCATTGACAACACGTACGGATTCGAGAGGATGTCCTTCATGGATGGTTTCTCGGGGTATAATCAAATCAAATTGCACCCCGAGGACGAGAAACACACTGCATTCAGAACTCCGATGTGGGTGTATTGCTACACTGTTATGCCCTTCGGACTCAAGAACGCAGGCGCAACCTACCAGCGTGCCATGAGTTTGATCTTTCAGGATTACCTCCGGAAGACGGTCGAATGCTACATAGACGACCTGGTCGTGAAGAGTCGCCATAAAGAGGACCACCTTCAAGACCTGAGGGCGATGTTCGAACTCATGAGGACTCATCAACTCAAGATGAATCCTACTAAGTCATTCTTGGGGATGTCCAGCGGCAAATTCCTTGGCTTCGTCGTCACGACAAAAGGGATCCAGATCGACCCAGATAAGGTGCGAACTATCCAGGAGCTTCGACCACCCCAAAATCTTAAAGAGCTAAGAGGCCTTCAAGGACGATTGGCTTACATCCGAAGGTTCATCTCGAATCTTTCGGGTAAGTGTCAACCCTTCTCCAAACTAATGAAGAAAGGCACTTCCTTCGTATGGGATGAGCCTTGCCAACGGGCCTTTGAAGAGATTAAGGACTATCTCTCAAATCCGCCTGTCCTGGCGGCTCCGGTCTCCGGAAAGCCGTTCCTCATCTATATACGGGCTATGGAGCATTCTCTAGGCGTCCTCTTGGCACAAAATGACGACAAAGGATACGAACAGGGCATCTACTACCTAAGTAGAACCTTGCAAGGTGCCAAACAGCGATACCCGATGATCGAAAAGGAATGTCTGGCCTTGGTATTCGCCATCCAAAAGATGCGACACTACTTGGTAGGCCAGACAATCCACATCATCTCCCGGATGAACCCCATCCGAGTTTTCATGATGCAGCCCGCCGCGCTAAACTGGCGTCTGGCCAGGTGGGCACTTCTGTTGTCCCAATACGACATCCATTTCATGCCACAAAAGTCAGTCAAGGGACAGGCCATCTGCGATCTTATGGCTAGTCACCCACTGGGAGCGAAAGCAGACCTATTTGAAGATTTGCCTGATGAACCGCCTGAAGCCAATGTAACTTCATCATCAGAGGTTTGGCAAATGTTCTTTGATGGCGTGTCTCGCACAGGCCCGAGCGGCTCTATTGTTGCAGGAGTGGGGGTGGTCTTCACTTCTCCACATAACTACGTGCTGCCCCGAGCCTTCTCGTTAACTGAGCCCTGCACCAACAACGTGGTTGAGTACAATGCATTACTCATCGGGTTCGAATTAGCGAAAGAATTAGGGATAAAGCGCCTCGAGGCGTATGGCGACTCTCAGCTTATCGTCAAGCAAGTGACCGGTGAGTACGAGGTTCGAAATGACGATCTAATCCCACTTCACAGAGCGGCAATCAAGCTGATGGGGTCATTCGAAAGCTTCCACATCGAACATGTGCTACGTTCCAAGAACACTCATACGGACACCCTTGCCTCCTTGGCAGCCAACATGGCCCAACCGCTGGGGACATCCCAATGGGTCACTGTGGCAAGCCGGAGCTCTTTCGACCGAAAGATGTCCTAGAGGCAAACACCACTCATCAAGTCTCAGATCAGCCCGATCTGGAAGACTGGCACCTCCTAATCATCGATTACGTTCTGTACGGCATGTTGCCTGAAGACGCAAGAGAACGGGAGTCTGTCCGACGACGTGCTTCGAGGTTCTACTACGATTCGACCACCAAGACGTTATATCGGAGGTCATACGACGGCTTGTTGCTTCGATGCCTTTCAAAGGCAGAGGCACAGGAGGCCCTACGAGAAGCCCACAGCAGCACTTGCGGGGCTCACCAACCTGGACCCAAGCTTTGGGACCGCCTGTGGAGGATAGGCTATTTTTGGCCTGGGATGGTTATCGACGCAGTCGCCTACGCAAGGCGCTGCAACGAATGCCAAATCCACGCCATCTATATGCACCAACCTCCCGAAGACTTGTACCCGACGAAGGCTTCCTGGCCATTCGAAGCGTGGGGGATGGACATAGTCGGACCAATATCCCCGCCATCGGCGAGAGGTCATCGATTCATCCTCGCGATCACCGACTACTTCTCTAAATAGGCCGAAGCCATCCCCTTAAGAGAGGTCAAGACTAATGATGTGATCAAATTCATCAAACACCATGTCATCTACCGATACGGTGTACCCCGGCGTATCATTCATGACAACGGCACGCAGTTTGTCAGCCATGCGTTCACCAGGTTTTGTGACAAATTCTGAATACAAAACCTGTCATCCACGGCCTACAACCCTTCGGCGAATGGTTTGGCCGAGGCCTTCAACAAAACAATCATCAAGATTTTGACCAAGCTAACCTCCACTAGCAAACGTGACTGGAATGAAAAGCTAGGCGAAAGCTTGTGGGCATATCGCACAACGGTTCGCACACCGACTGGCAGCACACCCTATTCATTGGTATACGGCTATGAAGCTGTGTTGCCTTTGGAGATTCAAATCCCGTCCCTCCACGTCGCCCTAGCAACGGGGATGACAGTTGAGGATAATCACCAACGACGGCTCGCAGAGCTTGAAGCGTTGGACGACAAACGATTAGAAGCTCAACAGCACATTGAGTTCTATCAAGCCCGAATGGCTAAAGCTTTCGACAAGAAAGTCAGGCGCCGAGCCTTCAAGGAAGGAGAACTGGTACTGGCCATTCACCGACTGATGATTCTCACTTCCAAGAAGAAGGGCAAATTTCAGTCCAAATGGGAAGGACCATTCGTAGTAGAGACAGTCTACTCGAACGGCGCCTACCGCCTCGTCAAGCCAAACGGCGACAAGATCATGATGCCCATCAACGGCAAATATCTGAAGAAGTACTACCCCTAGTTCTTCTGCACCAACTCCCACGAGTGCACGAGTCTAAACTGGCCCTCAAAATCCTCCAACCGGTATAAGAGGTAAAACTGTTCCTACACTTCCATTTTTTGCCAGATTACCAATACAGGCGAACCGCTGAGTACAGGCAAACCACTCGGATCAGGCGAACCGCTAATATCAGGCGAATTGCTCAGATCAGGCAAGCCTATCAGTCTAGATGAAATCCATTTCCGGAGCCAGATTCCCAGTACAGGCGAACCGCTCGGTACAGGCAAATCGTTCAAATCAAACAAAGCCTATCAGTCTAGGCGAAATCCACTTCTTGAGCTAAGCTCCCTGTTTTGGCGAACTTCTCAAAACAAGCGGGACTAGCATCTCAGGTGGGCTACATCAAACGCCCACTTGGTCAAACCTTCAGACAGTTAGGACCAAAGCTACAATCCCCCGCCAATCCTTTTCAATAGGATGGCGGGACCCCCACTGTCACTTTCGACAGAATCAACTTACCAATCCTCTTCTAAAGGATGGTGGGTCCTCAAAGTCGTTCCAATCACGACAATCTCTGTCACGTTAACATCAAACCTCTGACAAAACCCACTTACCAATCCTCTTCAGAAGAATGGTAGGTCTCCATAGTTGCTCTGATCGCAACAAATCCCCATCAGGTTAATGATCACCTCTGATGATTGGCGCCGTTATTCCTACGAGTAACACAGCCTAAAGTAATAACCTACCATGCGACGTGTTATTACTTCTGTCAATAGTCACACTCCTACGTCCCTGAACTACTTGACCTATTCTAGATATCCTAAACATTCCCTTAGGGTAACTGATGGGTAGTAGCCTACCACGCGATGGCTCCTACAACGATCAATCGTCACATTCCTACATCCCTGAACGATTCGATTATCATCTGTTCGACAGACGACCTGTCTGCCGATTCCCCAAGCAACAACTCGCCGAGTGGCGAGTCAAAGCTGGGTTCTTCATTTGGCCACAGGAACGAACGATTGTTCTCTGCTGCAAGCCAAGTGTTACTCTCTTGATCCCATCTGAGCTGCAACGCGAAAATCGGAGTTAACCCGATCCCACGCTGTGAGCAACCGAGGGCAGAACGAGAGCCTAAAACGACTAAATCCAAAACAAAATAGTCAGAGGCTCGCCCAGTTCGACTCAAGTGCCAAACAGCGCAGACAAAAGAAAGAAAACTATTCATATGAAGCAAAAATAAGCAAAAGCTAAAGGCCATTACGGGCCAGAGTTTACATGCATAGGTTTTCCAGTTGTGATGCCCGAGGCACCAACTAAGTTAACAAAACAACAAAAAAAAAAGAGAGGACTTAGACAGCATGAGTATTACAGGAATTTCAGCAGGCTAAAAGAACCAATCTTAGCCTTGGCCGCCGCACGATCCGCCTCACGACGGATCCTCGCCTTCTCCTTTTGCTCCTGCTGCCGCTTGGGTAAGTCCACCTCGCTGTCTTCTTCCTCTTGGCGAAGAAGTTGGAGCGCCCGGTCCACCGTCCCGGCAGCCTCGCTGAGCCTCCTCGCCTCACGTTCATGCTCCCGAACTCAAAGAAAGCGGTGTCCAAGTAGGCGTCCATCCGGTCCAACACCACTTGGTGTTGCTTACGCAGATGTTTGAGCTCGGCCTCCTTCACCCGAATCCGCTTCGCCCGCTCTTCACGTTCGAGTAGGAGGCGCAGTGAGAGGGGCGGTGGCACGTCAGAGGGATCGTCATATGCCAGCTCCTCGAGGCGATACATCCACCCCTCCACGCGATGAAGTTCCTGCTCACACTGCTGTGTGACCGAGGTACCACCCGCGCGGCGGACCTCCCTTAAACCTGCTTCCACGAGAGGAAGCGCATCATAATACCTCCCGTCGCCCACGCCGACCGAGATGGCGATCCCCTGCACCAAACCCTCCAACCTCTGTAGGGGCACGAACGCAGGGTGAGCCACGGGGTCCGGAGCAGAGGACCCCTGGACCGAGCCCGCAGGAGAAGCCAGCGGCGTACCGACGTTGATGACGGTGGCAGAAGAGCCAACGCCCTCAGAATCGCTGTGGTCAGAAGCGGAAGCCATGAGACAGGGAAGTTTGCTGCAGCGATCTTCTTCTAGCGGATTTTTCTCGAAGCAGTAAGAACTCTGCTGTAGAAGGGAGAGTACGGATATATAGTCAAAAAAACCGACAGCTGAGATTTGTTACCTCAAGCGAACGATCGGTCCAGGTGTCCTACGACGCTTCGAACTCAACGCCAATAAAGGCCAGTCCTCTCGAGACCCCAAACCGACCGATCGGATTGAGCACGAGAGGCGAAGCGTTCGGTCACTTCACCATTAATGGGCATTAATGTGCCCGCATAGTCTTAGCTGGCAAGCACTTGGGTCCGCAGACGGACGCGTGGCACGAGCTTCGCCCACAGTTGGATTTCTGACTGTTGGACAAACTCATCACCATCCAAGTTTCGCCTGTAGTGTAAACTCGTCATCATGAGGGTTTCGCCTGCAGCATCAATTCGCCATCAACTAAGTTTGGCTTTCAACTCAAACTCACCATCATACGGGTTTCGCTTGCAGCGTGAACTCGCCAGCGGTTGAGTTTAGCCATCTACTCGAACTCGCCAGCAGTTGAGTTTAGCCATCTACTCGAACTCGCCAGCAGTGGAGCTTAGCCTCCAAGCAAAACTCGCCGCGATCGAGTCTCGCCTGCAGACGAACTCGACAATCAGTCGAGTTTTACCATCCTAGCGAACTCGCCATCGCCCTAGTTTCGCCAATAGCGTAAACTCATTGGAATAGAGTTTGGCCGTGAAAGTAGACTCGCCGTCACGCAAGAGACTTCGCCTGCGGCACGAGATTGTCGGCAATTACAGAGCAAAACACTAGAAAGCGACTTATCAAAAGGATATACGCACAATGAGCGGACACAAACCTCATTGATGCTTCTAAACAGTACATTTGAACAAAGTTATGGTTTTTCCAATTGCGAAAGTCATAATATTACGTTCAAAGAAGCAAAACATACACCCAGTGTTTTAAGACAATACATTTGAACAAAGTTATGGCTTCATAAATAAACAAGTCATAAGCAAAATGTCTTAACACAGTCGCAAGTCCGAGATCTCAGTCGAACACGCTAAAAGAGGAGAGCTCTTCTTTGGCCGCCGCCACCCTTCTCGCGTGGTCTTCCCGAGCTTTGTCTTCAGCAGCCTTCTGAATCCGGTCTTCACGGCACGACCTGGCAGCAGCATCCTTTTGGCGTAAGGCTTGGAGGCTTCGAGTTTCCGCCTCAGTGTTCTTACTGACCTTTACAATGTCGGACTGGGGCCCCTCCAAGTTCATCTCCGCCTGTCCTAATTCGGCCCTCAGGCGAGCTATGGTGCGATTGAGGCCGATAATTTGCTCCTCCAGTGAATGTTGTTGACCCACCCAGAAGTTGACGGTGGACTCCAAATCCGCTATTTCTTTAGAACAGACCTCCTGTTCCCAGGCTTCATGACGCCTGACATGAACCAGGCAGGACTCCATGTCGGCTTTCGGTCCTTCCCGTAGTAATGTCTCTAACCTTATCATGCGTGACTCCAAAAGACGGAGCTCCTGCATGCAACGCGTAGCAAGCCGGTTTTCGCCCGATCGCCGAAAATCGACCACGCGATCGAGGAGAGATTGCCTGAAACCGTCAAAGCTGCCCATGCCAAGGTTGACAAGGGAAATCACCTGCCTCACGGCATCTCAAACTCTTCGACGCGAGCCTGTCAGGGCAAGGATTCGGAGGAAGCAGGCTCTTGACCCGGAGCGAGCGTCGCAATGGGTGGAACCTCGAGACAGGGTTCGGTCCCTGACTGAGGAACGGAGCCTGAAGCAGTGAAAGTCGCAGGGTCCTCAGACTCATCGTCGGAGATCAGGATAGGCTCGGCCGCATGCTCTTCGGCAGTTGGCACCTCTTCTTGCGCTGTGAAACACAGTAACAGCACAACGAAAGGGGTCAAACGAGAAATTCCTGCCTAATTCATGACTACACAGAAATTAAAGTTCAGACGAAGAATACCTTCGGCGGCGGCAGCATTAGCGGTACCCGAAGAGGACGCCTCCTTCCTCTTCTTCGAGGTGACCTTTTTCACATCCGGAGCCATCCTGAGCGCAACGAGAGGGAGACTGGAACTTCACCTGAAGAAGACAAAGAGGAAACTGCAATCTCTCTTAAAGGGGGAGGGGCTTTAAATGCTCCAACCTGAGGCGGTTATCCACAGCTTGATTAGACCCTTCAGGGTTAAGCAGTCGAAAGTAAGGCCGAACGACTCGGAGTACGTGCTAACGGCCAGGATCTGGCAGTTACTCGACACGATCTTCGACTAACGGCCCAAGTCGTACGTGGGAAGCGAAGAGGCCCACTACGCCGCATTTAATGCGAGACCGCTAGCCCACGTCTCCTTAACCGGCGTACACGTGGATCGGCACGTGGCCCACTGAAAGCGGAGCCCGATCTGAATCAGATTCGCCGTTAGGACTCCTGCAAATCCGCCTGCGGACAAAATTCGCCTGCAGATGAGATAAACTTGCAGCAGAAACTCGCTGGCAAGAACTCCTCTGCAGTTGAGGTTCTCTTACGGCCAAATTCTGACTAATGCATGATTACAAAAATGGAGCACACACGCAAGTGACAATAGGCCAAAAAAACAAAAGGATAATTTCATTCATAAAAAGAAATCCTAGTACAACTGGCAATCAAAGACAAAAAAGGGGCAAATTACAACCGATGGCCTCACGAACCTCCCTAGCGTGATGAAGCTCTAGCCTCCTCAGGATCTCTTGGCGAAGATCTTCCTCAGTGCGCGAGGCTAAGTCTTGGACGGTCTCCTTGACCTCCCTATGGGCTCGATCCTTTTCCTCAACGGAATTAGCCGTTAGTTGCCGGCGAGATTCAATGCTTTCCAATTCCTTGGCTGCCTGTTCACGAGCCTTCTCTTGAATGGCCAATGAGGCCTGCGCCTTAGCTATAACTTGCTTCAGATTCTCTACCTCCAAAGACAAGCGAGAAACATGGTTATCGACCTTCTGTTGCTCGAGGGCCACTCGTTCATCCTCAGCCTTGGCCTGCTCCAACTCTGCTGACAATCTTGCCTCTAGTGACATGGTCTCGTTCAGACGGCGATCGCGTTCTTCCACTGCTGCTCAGACTTCGCCGGATGCAAGATCCACAAGAGTGGAACTCTTCGTATGAAGGGCAAGCAACTATTTAATAGCTTCCTTCACTTCCTCCTTACGCTGGAAGTAGGGCTTCGCCGCAGTGTGGCCAAGCCTCTTGATTAAGAAGCACACGATGTAGTCGAGATCCTCTTCGAAATACTCGAAGGGACAACTCTCCTCCAAAGCGAGCCTGATGCAGCCGGCTAGAGTGTCTTGGAAATCAGCCACGGATCGTGCCGCACTCCTTTTTCGCTCGCGCTCCAAGGGATGAGGGCAGCCTCCTCCACCGTGGATGAAATCACGGTTGAAGTACCTGTGGTCATAACCATAGAAGTAAGTGAATTGGCGCCGCCAAAGCCGGTGTGACCAATCACGGCCGCCGCCGACGAGGAAGTGGCACTTCAGAGTAGAAGCCTCCCTTTGAAGCGAGACTCTCGCGCTAATGAACGATCCCCAGCCGACGCTTCCGCAAGAGCAGGAGATCCCCCTATTTGGCCGGGCACATCCTCACGAGCCAACACCTCTTCCTCACTGGATAACGCCTCACGAACAGAGACATCGTCATCCTCCTCAGATTCGCCCGTCTCCCCAGATGAGCGATTCGCCCAAGAGGGAGGATCCTCTTTGCCAGCAACTTCATGGGCAGGATCAGCTATGAATGCATGAAGAGGGTTAACAGAGGCCCCTCGAAAGGGACCCTATTGACAGTTGGGCACAGAAGAATGAGTAATGCTAAAACCCACGCTTACCTGAGTCCGTGAGCCCCTCGTCATCTCCAGCTTCCTCCTCTTCATCGGAAGGAATGGAGATCACTTTCTCAACCGCACCTGCATAGGTCCAATACAAATGTCAAAAGATATAAGATCAATGTTGCGATCAAGGGTACTGTCACAAAGACTCCTGATGCGGCACGTGAAAGCCGTGGGACTCCGTCAGTGGGCCTCTGCCAGACTTACGGAGGAACGTCCTTCGAAGATCGCCGGAACTGCCGCCCGATACGGCAGAAGAGGCGGGGTGGACAGCTCCAGACCCAGACGTAGGGCCGCTGTCCGAGGATGCTGGGAACATTATCCTGACCTTCCGCCGCTCGGGCGGTCTCGACTGTCTCATCACGACGGGCCTTCTTGGCCGCCTCCGCTCAGGAACTTTCGGCCGCTGCCTCCCGCTGACGTTTAGAAAGAAGCGAGCTACTCGGAGAAAGAAGAGGCGTCTCCATCTGTCCAACTCTTGGACTCTGGACCGGTCTTGGGCATCCAGATTCTCTTGGTTCACCAGGGGCATCCAGCGAAGGACCGGGAGAAGGAACTCGAACCTCGGGAGCCTCAGATTCGTCTAAACCGGCGTCAAAACTCTTGGTGTCCTTAACTGGATCCTCTGAGAATAGCTCCCCAGCAGTTTGGCGGCCCCTTCGCCTTGAAGAACGGTGAGACCCTCTGAGAGGACGATCGCGTTCCACCAGACATGAGCTCTGGAACCAGAAACCAGCGGGATTAGCACTGGCGCCCCGATACCACCGGCAGTATAGGAGCGTGTGATGCAAATCACGATCCTTCGCGGGTAATTCAAAACGAGCCTGGTTGCCACCAGCATGGGTCCAGAACCATCCCCGAGCTCTGTCCACCAGCCCTCCTTCGAAGTGTAGGCGGGGATTGGCGTTGCCCACGTACAATTGGTCGTATCCGAACTGGCGGGCAAACCTGCAAGGGATATACGGCTCGAGATAGCACACAGAACCTGTGCGTAGAATGTGATACCCCGACCGAATATTCACCAACCATCGAAAAGCGCCACGAGGGAGAGCCGTGTGATGGTCTGCCGTTGGCACATCTCTAAGAGACTCGCCGTATCTTCCTCGTGAACAAAATGGGAGAGCGTCTTCCGCACGTCGGGAATGTCTCTACACTTCCAAGAGCACCTCTCCAAACGCTCAAGGAACGGAACGAACCTGTCTCCTTGAAGAGTCGCGGGAGCGCTCATCAAACACTCACAGTGGTAAACAAACCACGCCATCAAGTAGGTGTACGGCAATCCCACTCTGGGATTGGGGGTCCTGATAACTTCCCCTTCCCCTTCGTCGACGGTCGATACACGACAGAACTGGGACGTCAACGTACGGAGTCCTCGATGGATACACGCTATCGTCACCGACACCAAAGAATAGGACTTCCCGTGGGCTAAGCAAACCGCCGGATACACCACCTCCACCGGGAGCACCTCGAAGGAATGAATGGGAACCATGCACCTCTTCAGCCACAACATGAGGTACCTCGCGAACAGAGCCTTCCCAGAGATAGGGGACATGGCCTGGTGGTGGAACGAATGGAAGACCGTTCCAGATTTGAATCCGTCCTCGTCGTGATCGAGAGCTATAGTGGCCTCCCCTTTGGCCATCCTCCTCTCCACTTCAGCCTGATCGCATATACGCAACGGCAGAGCAGGCATCCCTTTGACGTCACCCTCAGGGAATAGGTAGTCAGCCCAGTTCTTGTGACTGATTCCCGGAGCTCTTTTCTTCTTGCCCTTGTGATCCACCGCCCCTAAGGTGTTGAGGCATATGTGGTAGTGGCAAAGCAGTTCCCACAGAGTCTCAACCACCAGTGGGGAATGGCCCGAGAGCTGGTCGATCTTATATTGACCGGGAACATATTCCTCATACGGAAAGTCTCCCAGAGGCAACCCCGACACGTCATACATCTCGTGAAGGGTTATCCCGAGCTCACCATTGGGAGTGTAAAACGTGCCGCTGTCCTCACAATACAGCTCTAAGATGCTATGAAACTGGGGAGCATTGATCTTCAGACCATGTCGAGTGGCCTGAATGGCCGCGTACAGCTCTGTATTCTTGAGGTCGGAATTCTCGACCAGAATATAATCGGTGATCTTGGACCACCAGGTCTTACTACCAGGCGCGGAGTAGACCCACCCCGGAGCTTTGAAATCCTTTAGGGGAAATCTCCCGCCACCTCGGAAGAAGCGATGACAGAAGGTCTCCGCGACCGCTGTCGTCTCTCCAGTGGGCGCCTCATTGAACGGTAGGCCCAGACGCAAGCCAGTCACCCGTTTGCAGGAGCTCTCCACCCCGTACCCTGCCGTAGAGCCTGTAAAGACACCGTAGGTCACTCCATCTTGAGTTGGGGTCAAATCCCAATTCATTGTCCTTGAAACCACAAGAGAGTGCAGCTCAACAATTGAGAACCCCCTCGGCATGATTGGAAGGTAGTAATGGACCCCGTCCATTACGCAGAACCACCTACTCTCTTTGATTAACAGGGCGGAAGGATCAGTGGCAGAATCGCCAAACAAAAACTGAGGCTTTGGCAGCTCCGCCCTGTCCTCGTCTGTCAACGCCGCGTCAGTGGTCAACTCACGCAATGTCAAGTGGTGCCCATTGGTGACTCTCTTTGTCGAGCCGACCGGCTTATCGGCGGAGAACACGGGCACCGGACCCAAGGAAGGAAACCGGGGAGGCGCTGGATTACCTGCACCTCCGGCAAGACCGATGGCCACGCCCTTCGGGAGGGCTTTGTCGGAAAAGGTCGCTGCAAAACAAAGTCAAGAAAAATCAGGAGGCAGATACAGAGGAGACAGATACAGATCCGCCTGTCATGGAGCAAAATCCGCCCGACATGACAAAATCCGCCAGCATAGGCCGCATTCGCCTTTACCAGAAAAAAGTCGAACTCGCCTGTCGAAAATGAGTTCGCTTTCGTCTGATAAAGACCAATCTCGCCTGCAAAGGTTAGAATCACCCGATGCGAATGAAGGTAAAATCCGCCTGAAAAGGGGCAGTTTTACCAAGATCACAGGGATTGCCAAAAGACGACATAACCCACCAAGGCAAAATGAGCAGTGCTCATCTTCCTGGCCTGACATCGGTAACCAACACAAGGGCGTCAAGCAAGCTTTTTCGACTTACCCAAGCGCGTCTCAGGCACATTGACAGTAACGCCAGCGGTCAAGCAATCGGAGTAGCGTCCAGGACCTCCCCCTCTTGCAACGCATCTCTTGGACTTCGGCGCCATGTCTAGGAAGCAGAAACGAAGCGGGAGTTTGTTCTCTTTTGGGAAGTTTTCACGCGCAGTAACTTTCAAAAACGAAGAGGAGGACGAAATCTATTTAAGGGCGAAAGAACTTGCGTGGCCACGATGGCACTTGCAAAACAAGACACTCGCGTTCAAGAGACGTGGCCACGATCGAAATCGACGGCCCTGATTGTCCTTCACAATTCGTTCTACAGTTGCAAAAGAGCCATTGAAAAGGGAAACGGGCCGGTCAAAGCCTGAAACCCGAACCAAAACCCACGACTTGATCTAACGGCTAGGTTCGAAAACCACGGCCACGATGCGTCGTGGGGTGAAACACACGAAGCTGACGTCATGTCGTCAGGTCACGATCGCCATGACCTGACGGGACCGCGCCGCCTTAGCTGGGAAGCATGAAGCCCTATCGGCAGACACGTGGTTCATCTCCCATCAGGGCTG
>NC_033799.1:23566983-23624264 GCF_001876935.1 Asparagus officinalis | reverse complement strand
CGCCCAAAAAGGAGGGATCTCGCCTGCGAATACTTGGCTTGACCCCACGAGTCGTACGGAATTGGGCTCTCAAAGACGAATTTCGCCTTGACGACTCATTCGCCTTTAAAGGTAAAATTACGAGCAAAGCCAATAGAACGACCTTGCTTGAACGGTTAAAACCCACGCCTCAGACGGCTAAGGGTTAGAGCAGAAATCTTAGCATTAAGCCTAAGAGAAACTGCTCAATAACTCATCATACTGAGGGGAATAGTATGGCTAGCCCGATTCAAACGGTGATCGGTAAAGGCACATCAAACCCGTTGATAGCTGAGGGTTTGCTAAAAATCCTAAAAGAGCCAAATGCGCTTACTTTGCCAAAAACTTCTTCATTCAAAGTATTCCAGACCACACGCAAGCCGGTTTTGGTCTGAAAACTTTGAAGGGGGTCTTGTAGACGCTAAAAAATACCTCTGTGAGCCTACGGGAAATTCGCCTGCAAGAGGGAGTCGCCCGTACAATTCTCTAGCACGGGCCTGAGCCACATGGTCGTCAGATATGCTCGATTCCAGATTCGCCTGAATGATCGGCTCGCCTGCACGAGTTAAGATCGACTGGATTAGCGAAAATTCGCCTTTTACGCAACTCGCCAGCCCGAGTACAAAGTCGAATCCGCCTGCAAACCTCGAGACCGCCAGTACAGCTGGGTATCCGCTACCCCACGTGTTGGGACAGGCTTTCCCATCCCTCTCGACTTGAGGGGAGAGAGAGCACAGTACTCCAGGCCCGTCGAGTGGCCGCTTACAGTACGAGCGAGCGGACAGGTGTCAGATCCACCTGAGCATTCATAAATGCGGTTCACCTCACCCGTTCGAGTCGAGAGCCGGAGCCGCCGGCGTTCGGCAAAGTTGGCCAGGCCCACTCGAGTACTGTGCACCTACTTCCCCATCTCCCCTGACCGGAAAGGAGAAGGCACAGTGCTCCAAGCACGCCGAATGGCTACTCACAGTACGAATGAGTGGACAGACGCCAAATCAACCTGCGAGCTCATAAATGCGGTTCATCAATGCTGGTCAAATCCACTCGAATAGTGGTCGGCCGTTGCCTCACGTACAAGGATGGGCCTTCCCATCCTAGGTGACAGCACGTAAAACACAACCCCTCGAATGACCACTCATGGTATCGAGAGGCGGCAAGACATCTTCCAACAGAACATGGTCATATCCCGTGATTCAAGGAGTATCTACGCCATCTCTCCACCCTTTAAGAACTTCTTCCAGCCAAGAGGTTCAAGGGTCGCTGAGCTTTTGTTAAGAAAGTTCAAGAGTCCAACTCAGATTCAAGGGGAGCTCTTGTTGAGAAGCTCAGGGGTTCAGTCTTTCTTCCCAATCACGAAGAAGAGACCCAACTATTACAGCTATCCGACGACCAAGCTCGCGGCTGAATCAGTTAACTGAATCACTAGCTCTCGACTCTCAAAAGAGTTGACGACAAGCTCCTTACACGATCTGTGTACGGTAGAGCCCTCTCCCCGTTCAAGGCCCCGATCGCCGTCGAACCCGGAGATTCGAACTCCATCAACTTGAGCTTCTACCGCGTACTGAAGCTCTCCAGCAACCTCATTCGAACCATCCAAGGGAAGCAGACTCGACACAAGCATCGAGCGAAGCATCCTGTAGCTACCAAAAAGATCTCGCACTAAACAAAGAGGGCCTTCCCTCTGCTTCTGTTGTAATTTCGATTTATTAGTTTGTAATAAGCTTTCTTATCAATACAAACGAATTCCCTGTTTTCGGGAAGATCCAAATTCACACCTACACTTATTCATCATCTTCTCGTAGTGACCGGGTTATTCCTAAGAATACACTATATAGAATTCTTTCGGAAACTTCTAGTTACATGAGTCATCCACCCCCAGCTTCCTTCGCGAAACTGGGTCTAACATTATACTCAGTTGCATGACTGGGTTATCCTTAAGAATATTATGTATAAAAATTCTCTAGGAACTTCCCATGAAAATTAGCAAATAGTTTAGACTCGTATACATGTTGGAGTATGCATGGAGCAATTTCTCCTCATGCACCTATTGGAGGATTGAGAAGCAGTTTATACTCGTATACTTTTCGGAGTGTGGGAAGGAGTAGTTTATACTCTTATACTTGACAGAGTCTTCATTCAGCTTAATTCAGCATTATGACGCCGGCTTCAACTAAGATTTGGATGCTATTATTGAGAGCGAAGCAAGCCTTGGTGGGATGAAGGATCCTCCTATGATATGCACAATACTTTGGATCCAAAGTATTGTCAGCTTCCTCCTGATTTGCGATTGGTGGTAATTTGATCTTGTTATTTTCAAGGAGGGACTCGAAAATAGCTGGAATGTCTTCGTCCTTTAAGGAGTACTCGTTTTGGAGTTTCAGACCGGAAGTATTTTGCTCTCTCCGGGGTTGTTATTGCGACGTCTGATTAATATTAACAATTGCTATAGGTTCCTTCCCCTTACCACGAGAGACAAAGCTTGAGTTCGAAGGATTAGCCATCGGTTGGCTTCTCTCAACTTGCTTCCTTCTGAGGAAACGTTCGCCCCGCTCTCCGCGCATCTTCAACTCTTTCCAGGTATTGGAGGGTGCTACTCCCATAACTTCTAACACGTCCAAAGAGAGGTTGTTGTGATAGGTTTAGAGGATAAAGTCCTATGTGATTGGAGCTCGGCAATTCATCGCCTTATTCTAGAAGTGCTTGACGAAGTCATCGACCATCTCATCGTCTTCTTACTTCTCATTGAAGAGTGTCCTGATTGACATCTCGGCATCATCTTCAAAGAAGTGAGCGATGAACAGGTTCTCCAGGTTATCCCAGCTATTGATGCTTGCAGGCTTAAGACGGCGGTACCAATCGAAGTCGGGCCCATGAAGGGTGCCAACGAATGACCGGACCATCAATGCCTCATTGCTAGAGATCATGCCTAAGTGAGACTTGAAGTAGATCTGAATGAGCTAACCCTTCCCGTCGAATGGCGTGATGTAGATCAGGTTGAACTTCGTCGGGTATGCTATTGAGTCCCACTCTCTTGGGTAAGGACACGTAATACCGGTTTTCTTCTCCTATTGAGCAGACATCAGAGCGTTGATTTTTCTCTTGAGATCTTTCATCTTCTCATCCTCGTCCGTAGCATACTTTGGACGATTTTTGAGAGGAACAATGCGGACATCCCCGGTATTATCATCTTCGGTAGGACCACCCCCAGCGTCGTTATCTTTAGTGGGGCCACCCCCAGCGTTCTTGTTTATATTAGGGCCACCCATAGCATTATGCTCAACGATAGGGTTATCAGCATTAAGGTGTTTATCCTCATCTGAATCACCAGCTGCTTGGCTAACATTGTTGTGATGACTGGATTCACCTATCTGATTCAACAACGTTCGGATCTGTTGGTCATGCATTTGCCTCATCTCCTATACAACCATTTCCATTTTGATTTTGAAGGCTTCTTTCTATTTAGCTAGAGCACCCTCAACCATTTTGGTTACTTCCTCCATGTTAATCATAAACACTTCGTGGGATTGTCCTGGTCTGGATACTGTATTGTCAGAAGCGACTGTTAAGTTAGCATCTGAAACCTCATCATCCAAGGATAGGCCTCTATTCATCTTCTGATAATCCCTACGTCTAGTAGTCCCTGCGCGTAGCTGAGTTAGATGATGCGATACGAGGGGGTTAGAACTAGAAGGTCGAATCGACTTTCCCTTGTCAGCCATGTTAATTATGTCTTCTGGAAGTTCATCACCATGAACAGCCAATCGTTTATTACAGAGACGCTTTGGTTTGGTCTTAGTCGTTCCATTAGAGATCCTCTCAAATACCAAGACCCTCTACGGAGCGGTCTTGGGTAAGCTACATGTTGATAACACTACCCTGATTAACTTGGTACGCAGACAATGAAAGTTCATATCCCGAGAATCTTTCTTTCGAGGTCTATTCGTACCCCCATCCCGATAGTACAACTCATCGGCATGATGACCAGAGCAATCTATCGCGTATTGGTATGACTTCTTAGGTATAACATCATCGTCTAACGAACACGTTTCCTTCTGAGGACTTGTTGCCTTGATGGTGTTCTCAAGAGTCACACGTTTAGAGCCACACTTTCATTAGCATGGGACATTAACGGGCTCTTGGATACTGACTTGCAGTCCGAGGCGGTCAGTTACAGGAGTTTTCCTATTATAGAAATGCTCTGACTTGTCGTGAGGGCGTGCACGACCCCCAGCTCGGGTAGTTGCTCGGGGTTCAGTCACCGGACCCAAGCACTCTCTGATCGAAACTTTGCCTCGATCCTTATGCAAAGGACCCAGGCGATCCGCCATTGCTTTCTTACCTCTGGATGAGTTCATACTACCACGTGGTTTCACTAGAACTACCGGATCAATCAGAGCAGGGGCGGAACTCGACGAAATCAGAAAAACAGGTGCGGAGTGTCTCTTGTCTCGACCCTAAAGTGGGTCAGGACTTGGTGACCCGCAGCTGGGAGGGTCAGACTTGAGTGACCCGCGGCATGGAGGGTTAGACTGGAGTGACCCATGGCATGGAGGGTCAGACTTGAGTGACCCGCGGCTTTAAGGGTCAGACTTGAGTGACCCGTAGCATGCGGGGTCAGACTTGAGTGACCCGCGGCTTGGAGGGTCAGAGTTGAGTGACCCGCGGTATGGAGGGTCAGACCAGAGTGACCCGTAGCTTGGAGGGTCAGACTTGAGTGACCCGCAACATGGAGGGTCAGAGCTGAGTGACCCACGGCTTGGAGGGTCAGAATTGAGTGACCCACAGCTTGGAGGGTCAGACTTGAGTGACCCGTGGCTTGGAGGGTCAGATTGAAGTGACCCGCAATTTTTGATCTTTTCGGCCGCTGTTTCAGACTTTGGCCTCCATGTTTGATGCAGCTTTGGTAATTTTTTGGCTATGTCCTTCTTCTGCATCTTTTTTGCCTTTTGCACAAGAATTCATGTGTGTGCAAGCAATACGCGGTGTTTCTGAATCCGCTCCTCAAGAGTTAAACGGGTCCTTTTGGTTAGAAACAATTAGCAAAAATATTATTTACACACATTGTAATACTTTAAACGGGTAATTAAAAAAAATTACCTTTAATAGACTGGATTAGGTGAATAGTTAACTTCATTAAGTTACCTACAGTCGACTGAAAAATAGCCAGTTGCTTGAAATTTGTGTTGGATAATATGGTGTATATAAGCACCGTATATGTTAGAATTGATTTTGGAGGTAGACAAATTTGATCTACCAAAAGATAATCAACGAACTAATTGGGTTCGAGCCGATCGAATAATATTATTAATTGTTCTTTTAAAATAAACACTTGGCCGATTGAGCTCATTATTGTTAAATATAATGATAGATTATATCATCCGTCCTATAATTGGTTCTATGAATTTAGGGTCCCATAATTTTATTTTTTATGTAGAAAGGAATTTCTCTTATAAAATTAAATTCTGAAATACAGTTAATAGGCCCCACATATACCCCATGGCAATAACAGACAGAATCCGTCAGAAGTAGGCAGTCTACGAACAATATGTCTCCTAATTATATAATATTATTGACCAGTTATACAATGCTAAATCTCAAGGAAAATTACATTATTCAATTCATCACAAAATTTAATTAATTCCAATTTGCCCGCAGTTTAAATAATTGTACTCATTCTATTCTGCTTCTGTCTGTGCATGCAGAGTAGAATTGAAAATGGAAGATTACCGTGTGGGTTAGGCTGTAGTTTACGCATTAAATTAAAACAAAAGTTATATGCTTAAGGGATTTGATCATCTAGATTTGTTAATATACAGCTATACTTAGAACAGTCATTGAAGGAAGAGTTAATTACTTAATTACTCAATAAATAATCATTTATCATATTTATTTAAAAGAAAACATAGAAGGATATTGGTGATCAAACGAATAATGATCTCCATAATAATTCTCAACACACTCAAACTATTGAATATAAAATTAGATAATTACAAAATTGCAGATTTACAATATGGACGTGAAAGGAAATAGAACAATCCGAGGTATCTCCTCTTTCAACTGGGCTTTCGTCCAGTTCTAGTCAAACCAATGATGGAGGAGCAAAGCCCATTACCTAATCCATATGGGACCGTTGGGACAACGCCATGGGCATACACACATCATATAGAGAGGCACGTAACAACCAAGGAAGGGGGGGAAATAATAAATAAATAAAAATAAAAAGAAGGAGAGGGACGACAATGCAAATATTTGACGTTCAGGGGTTGTTTGATTGGCTGAGAAACTAATAAAATGAAATTAAAACGTCCGACACACCCACGTGAATGTGTTTGATTTTCATTTCTTGTGTTTGGTTGAGAGAGGAAAAAAGGAGATGTTGTGCATGTGAGACCCACCCGCTAGCAAGATAATTATGCAATGAGTCCCAAATTTAAGGAAACCCATTTCTTTCTTAAAAGTCAATGTAATGGGCTTGAAAACATGGAAATGAGTCTCACAACCAATTTTCCATGAGTAATCTACCAAACTTAGGTTTCTAGGAAATGAACCAAACAACCCCTTATATCAAATTATTTCGTGCCGCTACCGTCATGGAGCCCACGAGTCACGCTGTTTGTTCTCTTTAGTTGATTTGGGCAAGTAGGTCAAGAGTGGTGTGTATCGAGTTCACAATACATTGCACTCAAATTTCCATCCGAAATACTCTGAGCAACCATAACTTTCTAGAAACTTCTATATCATCTGAAAGTTTGTTATCGCCTTAAAATTTCTCAAAAACTGCAAGTTATTAATAGAGTAGAGCGATTTATCAGAACCTAACTCTCTTCGGTGCCCTTAGTATCTGCTACTTCTGTATTTGAAACGAATGATGGTAATTAACTGATAAATTGCAGAAGCTCTCCGTTATCTGGTTGTATGCTCATCCAATGTTTTTATGGTGATGTCGTGTAACAAGGTAGATGACCGGCTTGTTGTGATTCCTTGATCTTAATCCATCGATTTATAGCCATAGCCACACTAATGGATCTAGAAGCTTCGACGATGATAACGTGCGATGATCCACATCATAAATAGAAAAGTTATAATTACTCAATTAACTATTCTAATCACCGTAAATGAAGTAGATCTCCCCTCTCTGCAAGATGTTCTGATCCAACCACTCACTTGATTTGAAAATGAATGCTTTCACTTGTTAGAGCCTTGGAGATGGCCTTCAAACAATAGGACAAAATGCCCATAACATGTCGTGCCGGTCCCTATCCCAATAGATTAGTCCCCAAGCTCAACAAAACTATGACATTCAGTATTCATGATTCGGGAATCAAACCTTAGCTGATATTATTATTATTATCTATGTGTGTTCCCTCATGTGCGTACAATGATTGGTGTCTTTCCATAAATAATAGAGCGCTAGCTTTGTAATTCACAGAAATCCTTAGAGCCCATACTTGGTCTTATTAGGGTCGGCCCAATGTCCTTTTGAACGGACGCGCTGGGATCCGCTTGCCCATGTATCATTGACGAAGAGTCACGGGGCTTTGTTTTTGATGAGAGGTTGAATTGACTTGAATTGATCAGGTGCGTGAACACTATTTATTGGAATTTTTTGCATTACTTTGGACTAAAACATAGTTTTCAGACTTAAATGACTCAGTTGAGGGTTCAGATTTATAATAGTGTTGGTTCACGAAGGTATAACCATCTGAAATAAAATGATGTTAAATAGAGAAACAAATAATAAGTAATAACAAATGAAATTTAAGTATAAGAATCTAGCGGTGAACCAGCCTTTAAATTTGGTCAAGTTCAACCTCTGGAGAACTTTATATAGAAAATTATATAGGAAAGAAAGAGGATATCATGCGTACACATCTCGACACAAATCTTAAAGTTAGATGGATATGAATCATCAACTTTAATATTTATGTTGGCACCCGTGTCTTGGACGGAATATGTGACTACATCTACATTTGATCCTACAGCACAAATACACCTGCAGATATGGTTAACATGAGTGATATTAACCATATAAGATTCACATCCCATACACAATCCAACATGGCATGAAAATTCAGTGTAAATATGATATCATATTGAAGATGACAGACATGAGACAACAGACATGAGACAACATAATCCTAAAGCAATTCATGGATGGGTAGATTCCCTGTTACCCTTGTGTAAGGATGTGTACCCTCACCCTGTATCTCAATTTTTAGTATCTTATAGTTTAGGAAATAACTACATTGACGCTGCATATGTTAGGGGTGGTAGGAATCTACAGCTTGGCTTTTTTTAAGCCGTTGTGTTAATTATTCTAAAAGCGCACAGAAAAACACAGGAAATCAAAGCGACTCTTCTACATATTATTCTAATTCCAACCATTTCTTAGCTGCAACGCAGAACAAATGAGTAGCACGAGACTAATTTGGGGAGATATATTTATTTCTTAACTATCATACCTGAATTTCACTGCCCAATATTTGGTCAAATGAGGATCTGAATCAGTGACTCTCTATCCGAACTTTGAGCTTGAGAACCTGTTAACTGAACATCCGGGTCTGAAAACCTTAAATCTAATATACAAACTTGCACTCGATGTCGAACTTTCAAGCTGGAAGGAAAAGAAAGCAGAAAGTATGTTGCAACACACAACCACTCTTTATTCTTCATTAGCTTCTTCCTTATCACCTCTAGCCTCGAATTCTCTCTATCTCTACCCGAGCTCGAGTTTGGATTTGGCTCTGATGGTTGATCATCTTCCTCATCAGATTCCGACCATGCTCGTCTCTTGCGATTTGAATGTGCACCCTTTAAAAAGTCAAGTAGACGAATTATTGTCATTGAAGTTAATTATACATTTGACTCTCGAATCTTCATATTTCTAAAATTAGACCACCAAATCTTCATACTTGTTTGAAATCGGGGTCTTATTTTATTTAAAAACAACTTAACAGATTTGGTGTTGTAAATTAAAAATAGTTAATAATACTATGGTGTTATTTAAAACAATTTAATAAATTTCAGGGGGTCTACTTTATAGGTACGAAGATTTAGGGGTCTAATATAGAAGTAACAAAGATTTGGAATCCAATATAACAAAACCCATTCAGAAAATAAGAAACCCAAGAAGGTAGGGCTGAATTGTGCCCTGTAAACAAGATTGGGCATCCATGTTTCTAGGTTACAGTGAAGTATATCATCACTTACCTATTTAATATATTTACAATAGATTGGGCATCCATGTTTCTAGGTTACAGTGAAGTATATCATCACTTACCTATTTAATATATTTACAAAGAAAGAGAAATATATTTACGATATTTACAGTGAAGTATATCATCACTTACCTATTTAATATATTTACAAAGAAAGAGAAATATATTTACGATATTGAAGATACGACAGGGCCAAGAAAGATAAGTAGGCTTAGGAGTTAGGAGAACCTTGCTGTAAGTAAATAAGAAGGATATGATAATTGCAAACTTCACCGAGGAGATAGACACTAACAGAACCAAAACGAAGAAATACACTCATGTAACCAACCCAAAAAATTTGTACAAAGGCTAAGTCATTTTGTTGTAAAATGCAAGAGGAAAAGATATTACCATGTCTTCTTCAGCATCAGAATCTTCAAGACCAGCAGCGACAAAATTATCTCGTGTTCTGTCTTCTCCATCCTCCGGATCATTCATTGGGTTCACATCATCTCCATCCATTTCTTCATGCTCATCCTCCATTTCAGTTCTTCTTGTTGTTCTTGTTCAAACCGAGTCTTACTCTTCTTCTCCTTCCTTCTCCATTTCCCACCCTTCTTCCTCCTCCTCCCACCATCTCCACTCTCATCGTCTTTCACCCTGAGTTCTTTCTTTTCGCTTAGTGCTCTGCAAATGCTAATGGACTTCCATTGTTCCTGCTGCAACCATGAATGGCCGAGCTAGAATGAGACCACCATGATGAATGTAAAAAACTTCTTAAATATGTACCAAGTTAAAGGCAAACATTCCATATTCCATCAACTTCATGCCATATCACTGGTATTGATGCAAGTTTAGATAATGCATATGCCAGAAAGGTTCAAATCAAAGTACATAAAACCATAGGATAATGAGAAATACTTTCATGTTCCTTATGGTTATGTCATGCAAAGTTAGCAGGATACTGCTATAAGACTTTTTCTGCATAAAAAACTTTGCAAGAGAAGAAATTGCATGTGTAGTAGGCAGACGAAAACCTAACCTTAACACGCTCAAAATGTTCCTCCTGCTACCTCAATTGTTTTAGCTCATCTTCATGCTTTCTCCTTTCTGCCTGTATCGATATAAAAAAATTATTGATAAATATTTGAAACTTGAAATAAAGGACAACTTGACTACGAAAAAAAATGAACCGTAAAGGCCAAACTATGAATTAATGTTATGAGTTATAATTTGCCTGAAATTTCCTCTGTTCTTCAGCCTTTCGTCTAGCTTCCTCAGCCAAGCTAACCTGGCGGGCAAGCTCTAACTTCTGACGGTTTTGCTTCTCTTCACGCTCAGCTACTTCGCAATGAATCTTAGCAGAATCAAGCAGGTGTTTACAATACTCTACATGGGTATCTATCTTCTTCTCGTCAAACCCATGAGTGTGGTAACTGGATGCTGTAGACAACTGACTAAATACACGAACTGTATTTTTCAACTCTCTAATAGTTTATCACACCTAAATTTGTTAAAAAAATAATAATTATAGTACAATGAATAATAAAGGAAATAATAATAACATAACTATACTTTTCATATCTCAAAAAAGAAAAAGAAAATGTGCATAGATACTACCACAGAAGCAGCATAAGAAACCGGCCGCCCGCCCACCCATCTGTTTGCTGTCCATGACCAAAAAATAAAAAAAAAGGAAAGAAAGAGGATTCCTGGACATCCTGGGATACTGTTACAGAGACACATTGCATAAATAAAAAAGAAAAAAAAGAAGGAAAAAAAGAAAGAAAAGTAGAATACTACACAAGCACACGAAGCGCGTGTTGAGTGAAGGACTTCTGAATGCAGCAATGTGATTATAGAATCAATACACATGCCTTATTTGTTTTATTATATAGTTAGGGTTATATAACTGATCTTAGAGGAAAATAATGTTTAGCAATCAGATGAAACTATGAATTCTATGATAATAAATAGCTATCTAAATAACAGAAGCATATGACCTCATATGCTGTTCTCTTCGGCTTTTGTAAGGTTGACGCTGAAAACTTCTGCAATGCAACCCCCACATCAAACAGGAGTGTATAATTTGAAGGTGCCAAATGAATAGCTCTGAGCAAGAATTTTTTACATTCTTGCCACTATTCAGCCTCATAATGAGTACGGGCTAAATATAGAAGAATCTGTGTGTCCGTGTTGTGATAGAACTTTCGTAAGCAATTTTGGTACTACAGAAAAGCAATAGTCACACTAAGTGATGAAACAAACTTTTAGAGGAAAAAGAAGGGGATCATGTACTTTCCATTTTCACTGCCAAAGCGAAATGACCTTGACCAAAATAAACATGAGCCAAATTTACCCACACATCCGGCATCTGAACAAAAACGCTTCCTGTGGCAGCTTCTTGAAACTAAATTTCAAAATTAAAACCGCCATAAATAAGTTAATGGCTATAGAAAAGAACTTATAGATAACCAAACCTGACCTGTGTAAATATATCCTTTGAAACATCAAAGTGGCCTTTTTCAGCCAAGACAAGTCCAGCACCATTGGCAGCATACATGTTCCTAGGTTGCAGCATCAATATCTTTAACATGTCAATGCCAATTAAAACAAAAAATTATGACTAAGGTGAAGTTCTAATCATTACAAAAACAGAAAAAGAATTGTATACATTAAAGTTTAAAAAGGCAAAACTGAGGTATTTTTTAAAGCAAATGTTAACCTCAGGATATCAAACTTAATTGGTGGGTATTAGAGTGTGATTAGGAAACTAACTAATAATGAAAGCCTTCAGCAATAAACCAAATCCCAGAACAAACAGGATCGCACAATTAGAGGCTCCGACCGTGCCCATAAAAATATTATGATCCTATCTCATCAAAACTTATGGACGACTCTTTTGATGTAGCCTGCCCATCACTTTATATAGAATTTCAGTGCCATAAAGAAAATATCTTCATTTCCAGTTATTGTTGAGACTAGGCAAGTAGTCCAGAAAAGGGCTCCTCCCCACCAACCCCGCACCAACAACAATAACCCCTCCCCCCAAAAAAGAACACTCCTTACAAAAAGATGATTGGTAAATACTACTCATTTGAAGGCAAGTAAGAATACAAAGAACTAAATGTTTTCTGATTAGGAGATAAAAATTTAAGGGAAAGGCATACTTTAGTATAAAGTTCCTTTGCCTTTTCAAGATGTGTGGCTTCCAATTTGGCACCTCTTTTCTCGGAACGAATAGCTACAATGTGGTTCTAATTACCCTGTCAACCTCAATACACCAACATCAGAAAACTGTAGCATCTGTCTCGTACATTGCACAGACATATCAATTCAGATGGTAATTGCAAAAGAAAAGGGGAAAAAAATAAGCTAATATGTACAATCTTTCTCTGATAAGTCAACAGCTAAGATAGCTCAAATTCATTTTCGAAAGCATGTACTTCAGATACTAAAAGACGCACCAAGGAAAGAGTAGAATAAGAATCTTTCCCATCAGTTGCATCTTTGGCACCACAAAATGTATCTTTCGCCTTAACCCAGTCATCATTCTTTAATTCGAGGCTGCCAAGCATGGAGAGAGCATTGGGGCACTTCTCATCTATCTTAAGAGCATCTCCAATCTGAATCATGCAAAGCATCAGTCCTGAGGAACAAAACATCAAAAAAGTAATGTTCTCAAAGAACATGTTAAATTCATCACATACCAATGCAATGCTTAACTGAATGTTGTTTCGTGCTTTGGCCATGGCTGTGAGCCACAAATAAGCATCAATATAGTTAGTCTGGATTCTGCAGGGAAAACATAAAAAAGTTGTGTTAGTATCCATCAAAAACAACGACATAAACGATAATTTTAAAATCAATTGCAATAAGCTGCAAAATATTGATTCTCCATCACCTGAAAAGATCACACTCCGTCATGGTTCTAGTTGCGAAGTATCTATTAACATGATAATTTCTTTTAGCAACATAACCACATAGACCTGCCCCCTGCACGCACATATACATGTACAAACACACACAAACAAGAGGAAAACACACATGAAAGTGCACAGATGCACACATGCAAAAACACACACGCACATAGAAGAAAAGGACACATGCACAGGCACACAAAGGAGAGCAAAGAGGAGAGGACCTTAAATAAGATAAACCGGTAAAGAATGCTTACTTTCTTAGTATTATATAACTGTTCAAGCAATCTGGCATTGTAGAACAATGTAGTAAGTATGAGTGGGGGCCATGAGACCTTCACGCTCACGAGAACAAAAACAAACACATAAAGAGAAGGGCCCACCCACGTGCTACAGCGAAGCTGCAAGCGAATGCGTAAAGGTCCACCTGATTCTCAAGCGTGAATGTTTCAGCAGCTATATATAGCTGGAAAACGTGTGACCTAGGGCTTGGTGCGAGTGAGGGTTGGCTACGGAGATTTTTGCCTTGGGCGGCATGCAAGAAAAACAGGGGGTGAACGGCTGGTGCAAGTGCAGACTTCAAGAGGAGTTTTTGTGCAGTCTTTTGTGCTCTTTTGAGAGAGTTTTTGGCATCCCCTTTTGTGAGAGGTTTAAGAGATTGTGTGAGGGTTTAGATTGTGAGATTGTAAACCCTAGTTGTATTCTCTCCCTCTAATAGTAGGTCTCCCCCCTCCTTGCCCCATGGATATAGGCAGTTTGTCAAACCTCGTAAATTGGTTTGTTTGAGTTTGTGGCTATTGTAATAGTTTTTAGGATCCCTCAACAAGTCAGTCCTAAAACTGATGAGAGGAAGAGCTGATATCTCACTTTGTTGAGATATTCGCTTCATATTCTTGTTTCCTTAGTGAGATGAGAATTCTTAATGGGATCTTTCTCTCTTATTGTGCACCAGAAACTCTGCCGAAATTTTCGCTGCGCACAACAAGTGGTATCAGAGCCAATGTTCCAGATCTAGGGTTTGGTTAGATGAATAGATCAATTTGGAGGCTCGTCTAGGGCTTCATTTGGTGATAAAGGTGGGATCTTTTGGTAAAGACTCTATCTTTTTAGTTTTGGATCTATTCTTCATTCGTTGGTGTGTTAAGAAAGATGTCGGGGAAAGAAGGTGCTTCGGGTGTTGAGGGTGGTGCTTCTGGCATGAAGACCATTCAGAGTTTGAATATCCACTCTATGAAGATAGATGTGGAAAAGTTTAATGGTATAAACAACTTTGGACTATGGAGATGCGAGGTTTTGGATGCGCTGAACATGCAGAATTTGGAGGATACCTTGGACTTAGATGACAAGCCAGATGATATTGAACAGAAGGTTTGGAAAAAGATGAATCAAACGGTGTGTGGTGTGATTAGGCCTTGTTTGACTCAAGATCTAAAATATGATGTGATGAATGAAACTTCTGCAAAGAAGATTTGGGAGATTCTAGAAAGCAAGTATCTGATAAAGAGTGTTGAGAACCACTTGCATTTAAAGAGGAGACATTATCATTTCCAGTTGAAGAAGGGAACCTCAATTAGTGATTACATGAACACCTACACAAAGTTTTTTGCGGATTTGGTGAATGTGGATGTCATGATTGAAGATGAGGACAAGGCGTTGCTATTGTTGAGTTCTTTGCCCGACGAGGAATATGAGACCTTCGTTCTCACTATGATTAATGGGAAGTCATCTCTGTTAGACCCTAGAGGGGGGTGATTAGGGTCTTATGCTAATCTAATCCGATTAAATACCAATTAAAATTAATTAATAAGTTATCCTAGCAAGTATGAAATACAACAAGAATATAAGCTAGGATAAGCAATATGAACAACAAGATATATCCTAAGAAAGAGATATAGGAAATGTATGTGCAAGGATATATAAACTAACACAAGATGATATATCCTACCAAAGAGATATACAATATGATATATGCAAGGATATGAAACAATCATAAGGGGTAAACAATATAAACTAGATAGTGGATCATAAAAATGATGAGCAATGCACAATAGGCGATATAAGATAAATGCAAAAACAATTACGCCAAAGACAAACTCAAACAAGCAATATGATCACGGAGTTCGGTCCCCACGACCTACGTCTCCGCTCCTCACCTCGAGGAGATCTCCACTATCACAACCGGGTTTTCTACGTTTACCCGAACAACGTTTACACCTCACAATACAATCACTATGCAATCACACCTCACACACTGAGTGTTAGTCCTAGCCCGTGTCCTCCTCCTCAAGTACTCGGATACAACCTCTCCCTAGGCACGTCAACCGACGCCACTCCTCTTGGATTCGACCCCGTCTCTCACCACACACTTCTCTCGGTGTACAAGTGTATTACAAGTGAATCCTCACAATTAAGCACAATATAAATCAATTGATTGTTCTCTAAACAAGGTGAGAACTCAATTAAGCACAACTCTTTTGTGGAATTGAATTCTCAAACTCAAACACCCAATTGCTTAAAAGCTTCTAAACAAACATTAAACAAACTTAAACCCTTGTTTAAAACTCTTTAAACTTGTTTAAAATATTTCTTGAGTCATCTTAGAAGTATGAGGGCATGGGGTATATATAGGCTCATGAAACAAGTCCAAAAACCAAGAAAAACACCTCCAAAACATTAAAATAAACAAAAAACAGAACTAGCCGTTACTGTGCAACAGTAACCTGACCGGTCGACCGCAGAGCCTCGTCCGGTTGACCGCACTGTTCACAACAACAAAAACAGCTCTCTGGACATTTTCCGGTCGACCGCGGTGACACTCCCGGTCGACCGCATTACTGTAGCACTATATATCCAGTTTTGTAAAATCAATTACAAATAGTAAAACAATTCCAAAAATTATGAAATTTTGTGGGAAGGTTCTAGACATGTAAAATGACATGTTAAAGAAAGAATTTCTGAAAAATAATTTCCTAATTGAGAGAAATAAATATTTGAACACAGATTTACAGTTTCTGAAAAACTGCTGACATACACGATTTTGTAAAATCAATTGGGCATAGTAAATCAACTCCAAAAATAGTAAAATTTTGAGGTAAGTTTCTAAACATGTAGATAAACATGTCAAAGAAAGAATTTCTTGAATACCACTTCCCATTTATAAAAACTCATCTGTTTTGTAAAATATGCATGAACATGTGCACGAACAAAAAACATGATTTTGTAAATTCCATTAAACATAGCAAATCAATTCCAAACTTGATGAAACTTTGCAAAATGTTTATAAACATGAAAACAAACATGTTGGAAAAAGAATTTTTCAAATTGAATTTCTATTTGTGAAAACTCGTGTATTTTGCAAGTGTGTCCAAAGCATAAAAACTCAAAACCATACATGTATATATATAACTATATATATACATAGAAACCAAATACGTGTGTGTATATGATATTGAGCTTAAGGTACTTAACACACATAATATAAAATCTAAACTAAGTTACCCAAGCTAGATCTTGATCTTCAATAAGTTCTTCTTGGTAATCTTGCGGATGAAGCTTGAACTTGGATCTTCAACTTGAATTTGCATAGCTTCAACCACTATTCCACCAACCTACATTTGATATGATCGTTATGGCGCAATCCATCTATCCTCCAACACGTTGTTTGCCTAGAATAAATACGAAAACATAAATACTAGACAAACAACATTAGAAGTAAATTGTTTGTTAAACATCATCAAAACAAGAAGGCCAACAATCTCCCCCTTTTTGATGATGACAAACAATTTACAAAAAGGATATATGCATGAAAGAAAATAAATATACAAAGTATAATATATCATGCATATAAACAAGAAAGAATATACTCACAATATTTTTCCCCCTTTGACAACATCAAAAAGGGGACAAAAGAATTAAGAGAGCAAAAGCTCCCCCTATCAATATGCATGGGTGAGTATGACACATAGAAAGATATAGGGATTGCTCCCCCTATCAAAATGCCTCATGAATATATAAAATGAAGATCATGGCAAAACATGTGAGCAAGCATAGATGGAAAATATGCTAAACACAACTCACATACATAGAGACAATTGAGAACATATATAAATATATCAAAGTGAAAAATAGTGTCTCATATCAACGAACATAAAAAAAACCATTTGTAAAGGTAGATTTATGAAATCAAAAGAATGAGGAAAACATGAGAACCATGAAAAAAAATTTTCAAGTGAAAACAAATCACTCAAATGAAATCATAAATCAATATTTGAGTCCAAAACCAATGTTTGATCAAAAAGAAAATTTTCTTTACATAACTTGATCAAACCACTCATAGAATACATTATAAGACACGAATAGATGATCTATGAGCACAAACATATAAATATCATCATATAAGTGAAATATAATGAATTCAAAGCAACAAATCAAAACAAAATCTTTGACAAAAGAATTTCAAGAGAGGCAACAATATATCAAACTCTTAAGCTTGTTCCAACCCATATAATCATTCTAGCATCCGGTAAACATGATTTGGGAATAAACACCCAATAAACCCAGAGGGTTATATAAACACAAACCTCTCATTTAAAATCAAAACTAATAATCATGAAAACAAAAGATTTGATCAAAGAAAAATTGTTTTCATAACCAAAAGATTTTAAAACATAATTTTCAAAACCAAGAAAAAGAAAAAGTAAAAGTACTAAAATTCTTGGTTTAAAAATCATTTTGGCATCCAAAAATTCTTGGTGCCGGATTAGTTATCATTCAAGCTCAAAGCCCTAGGGTTATGAACCCTCTTGGGCGCATGTGGTGCACGAAAGTGGTCAAAACAAAAATTATATAAATGACCTTTATGATTGCAATTTGTACAATGAAAAGGTTGAAATAATTTGCGTTGACCAAATGGTTGTGCACGGGAAATATTAGAAACATTTGCAAACATGGATGGTCTTTTAAAATTATTTTGCAAATGTGAAACTCTCTTTACATCAAAACAAAATTTGGCAAAAATCACAATGATACACATTAGCATGCTTATGATGAACAATGAGTGTATGTGTATGTGATGAAGAAGCCTTATGAGATGCACAAGAAGCATTGATATTACTATTTTTAGATTTTTGTGCATCATAGCAAAATTTAGATAAATGGCCTTTACGACCACAAATAGAGCACTTATAAATTTTGCTATACATGTGTGCATGATGTGTGATATGTTTAGGTGTAGTAGCATGAGACTTAGCACACATGTTCATAAGCTTATCATGATCTACAATGCATGTTTTAAGGGTTGAATCTAAAGATGATATGCGTTCTTTAACATGATCCAACACATTGTTAGGCATACAAGCATTGGAAAAAGAAGTAGATGAAACATGATCATTTCTAAAAGAATTAAACTCATTTCTAATAGTTTCTACTTCTATCATGGCATCATTTTTAGCAGGAGTTAAGCTAGCAATAGATAAAGATATATTATTATTTTCCAAACTTAATAACTCATTGTTTTCTTTCAAAATAGCATTCTCTTTAACAACAATATCAAGTTTAGAAGCTAGTGACTCATGATCGAATTTCAAATCTACATGCTTGCTTTTAAGATTAATAAAATTATTTTGCAATTTAGTATAGGCATGAGATAATCTTTCATATGCACAAGCGAGTTCATCAATAGATAAATCATTATCGGATTCCGAATCGCTTACCACACTAGGGCTATCGCCTAGTGGCCGTGTGCATGATGATGCTCCACACTCACTTGAAGAACAATCCTCCAACAAACTATGTCGGATTTCCTCCAAGTTGCCTTGATGTGCTTCTATGAATTTCCATAAATTGTAAGCACTATCAAAATGAACAAATTTGTTAGAAAAGGATGAGTCAAAAGCATTAAGCAAAAATTCTAACAAACGCTTGTTCATTGTAAATATTTTATTATCATGATCGCTCTACTTGGATTTCTCCAATGTGGGCACAATATAAGCACAATCAATAATTTTCCATAAGTCGATATTTCTAGATTCAATAAATAGTTTAAATCTAGAAGCCTATTGAGCATAGGGAAAACTAATGAATTTAGGAGCAACATTTGATTCATAGCCTAAACGAAATACATTTATATTCATGATATATATGTGAATATATGCAAGCAAGACAAATGTAATCATAACTAGATTAGCACAAATAAGATAACTTGGATCTTTAACTCAAGGCGGTTAAACCTTTAATCAAAGAGCACCAAGCTCTGATACCAATTGTTAGACCCTAGAGGGGGGTGATTAGGGTCTTATGCTAATCTAATCCGATTAAATGCCAATTAAAATTAATTAATAAGTTATCCTAGCAAGTATGAAATACAATAAGAATAAACTAATTAACAAGTTATCCTAGCAAGTATGAAATGCAATAATATATATGAGCTAGGATAAGCAATATACAATATGATATATCCTAGCAAAGAGATATATAGCAAAATATATATGCAAGGATATATAAACTAACACAAGGGTAAACAATATAAACTAGATAGTGGATCATAAAAATGATGAGCAATGCACAATAGGCGATATAAGATAAATGCAAAAACAATTACGCCAAAGACAAACTCAAACAAGCAATATGATCACGGAGTTCGGTCCCCACGACCTACGTCTAGACCTTAAATCAAAGAGCACCAAGCTCTGATACCAATTGTTAGACCCTAGAGGGGGGGTGATTAGGGTCTTATGCTAATCTAATCCGATTTAATGCCAATTAAAATTAATTAATAAGTTATCCTAGCAAGTATGAAATACAACAATGTATATGAGCTAGGATAAGTAATATGAACAACAAGATATATCCTAACAAAGAGATATAGGCAATGTATGTGCAAGGATATATAAACTCAAGGGTAAACAATCTAAACTAGATAGTGGGCAATATAATCAACAAGCAATATACAAAGGCGATATAAGATATGAACATAAAAGTAAGTGCGCCAATGCAATCACAAACAAACAATATGATTACGGAGTTCGGTCCCCACGACCTACGTCTCCGCTCCTCACCTCGAGGAGATCTCCACTATCACAACCGGGTTTTCTACGTTCACCCGAACAACGTTTACACCTCACAATACAATCACTATGCAATCACACCTCACACACTAAGTGTTGGTCCTAGCCCGTGTCCTCCTCCTCAAGTGCTCGGTTACAACCTCTCCCTAGGCACGTCAACCGACGCCACTCCTCTTGGATTCGACCCCGTCTCTCACCACACACTTCTCTCGGTGTACAAGTGTATTACAAGTGAATCCTCACAATTAGGCTCAATACAAAGTGTTTGTTCTCTACAATGAATGAGAACGAATTATAAGCTCACTCTCTAAGTTACACAATCCCACAACCCAATTATACTATGAATGTAAATACAATAAGCTCAAATGGTTGTGTGTATAAACATAGAGAAAATAAAATCAACTAAACTCAATATGAATACTAGCTTAATAAAATGATAATCAAACAATATGAAATATAAAGCTAGATTGAGTTTAGAAAACTTCTCAATAGATGACAAGAGATGGAGGGAGAATAGTTGATTGCTCAAACTCTAATAGATGATCTCCTCAAGCTCTTGTGGAATTGAATTCTCAAACTCAAACACCCAATTGCTTAAAAGCTTCTAAACAAACATTAAACAAACTTAAACCCTTGTTTAAAACTCTTTAAACTTGTTTAAAATATTTCTTGAGTACCCTTAGAAGTATGAGGGCATGGGGTATATATAGGCTCATGAAACAAGTCCAAAAACCAAGAAAAACACCTCCAAAACATTAAAATAAACAAAAAACAGAACTAGCTGTTACTGTGCAACGGTAACCTGACCGGTCGACCGCAGAGCCTCGTCCGGTCGACCGCACTGTTCACAGCAACAAAAACAGCTCTCTGGACATTTTCCGGTCGACCGCGGTGACACTCCCGGTCGACCGCATTACTGTAGCACTATATATCCAGTTTTGTAAAATCAATTAAAAATAGTAAAACAGTTCTAAAAATTATGAAATTTTGTGAGAAGGTTCTAGACATGTAAAATGACATGTTAAAGAAATAATTTCTGAAAAAGAATTTCCTAATTGAGAGAAATAAATATTTGAACACAGATTTACAGTTTCTGAAAAACTGCTGACATATACGATTTTGTAAAATCAATTGGACATAGTAAATCAACTCCAAAAATAGTAAAATTTTGAGGTAAGTTTCTAAACATGTAGATAAACATGTTAAAGAAATAATTTCTTGAATATCACTTTCCATTTATGAAAACTCATCTGTTTTGTAAAACATGCACGAATATGTGCACGAACAAAAAACATGATTTTGTAAATTCCATTAAACATAGCAAATCAATTCCAAACTTGATGAAACTTTGCAAAATGTTTATAAACATGAAAACAAACATGTTGGAAAAAGAATTTTTCAAATTGAATTTCTATTTGTGAAAACTCATCTATTTTGCAAGTGTGTCCAAAGCATAAAAACTCAAAACCATACATGTATATATATAACTATATATATACATAGAAACCAAATACGTGTGTGTATATGATATTGAGCTTAAGATACTTAACACACATAATATAAAATCTAAACTAAGTTACCCAAGCTAGATCTTGATCTTCAATAAGTTCTTCTTGGTAATCTTGCGGATGAAGCTTGAACTTGGATCTTCAACTTGAATTTGCATAGCTTCAACCACTATTCCACCAACCTCCATTTGATATGATCGTTATGGCGCAATCCATCTATCCTCCAACACGTTGTTTGCCTAGAATAAATACGAAAACACAAATACTAGACAAACAACATTAGAAGTAAATTGTTTGTTAAACATCATCAAAACAAGAAGGCCAACAATCTCTTTCGTATAGTGAGGTCACTGCTGTACTAGTGAATTATCAACTTCGGAAGAAGGATAAGGTGACTTCGACTGAGTCGGTAGCAGAGGCATTGGCCGTAAGAGGGAAGGGTCCAAACCGAAAGAATTAGAAGTCACAATCTAGAGTAGGACATCCTACAATTGTAAAAGATCAGTGTGCTTGGTGCAAGGAGACTGGTCATTAGAAGAAAGACTGCCCAAAGCTCTACGAATGGATGAAGAATTAGCAGAAGGGAAAAGGGAAGCAACCATCATCAGAAGCAAACATTGTATCGGATGGTAATATTTCTGACTCTTTTATTTATTCACTTTCTATTAGTTCAACATGTAGCTATTCGGAGGAATCTGAGTGGATGTTAGATAGTGGTGCGACCTATCATGTGTGCCCTAGAAGGGAATGGTTCTTCAGTTTTGAGAAGATGGATAGTGGTGTGGTGTACATAGCTGATAACCGTGCATGTCAGATCCTTAGGATAGGAAGAATTCGCATCAAGATATTTGACGGGGCTGTTAGGGAGTTAAATGATGTGAGATATTTTCCTTCTTTGAGGAAGAACTTGATCTCGATTGGAACTTTGGTTGGAGAGGGTCTGAATGTTCGAATTGACGACATGGTTCTCAAGATTATGGAAGACTCTCGGATTATGATGAAGGGCGTCAGGAGGAATAACATGTATTACTTAACTCGAGGTATAGTGACAGGTGGATAGCTGAAGACTTCTGTTGATTCGACTAGACTATGGGATTTGGGGCTTGGCCATTCCAGTATTGATTCCTCGTATAGATTGAAAGAGGGTGCAAAGACCTACAGTTTGAAGTCTAGTGAACATGTTGATGTGAGCAAGAAGACCAAGGTGAAGTTTGACACCTCTATTCACCATGCTAATGGTCGTTCTGGAGGAGTTCACGTGGATGTTTGGGGGCCTTCCAAGGGGACATCATTGGGAGGTAATAGAAGTTTGGTTTCCTTTGTTGGTGGCTGTTCTAGGCCTATTTGGGTTGCAACCAAATCTCTTAGGGATAAAGTCCTAGTAGTTTCTAACAGTTTGAAGAAGTGTAAGATGGACAAAAAGGTGAAGGTACTTAATTCTGATTTTGATGGGAGGTACAAGAAGAACCTGTTTCTGTATTGGAGCTGAGCTCACAGCATTTCAAGATAATTCGTTGGAAAGGAAATCTTGGGGCAACTAGATAGGGTGGCAAATTTGGAGAACCGGCCTTACTGCAGGAGGATCAGTGTTTGTGGTCGAGCAATGGTTTGTAGAAGAGGTTCTGTATTGAGGCTTCGACATATTTGAGTCATCCTATTAAAGAGTTATCAACTGCTGTGATTGGAGGTAAAACTCTATTAGATGTTTAGTCTGGTAGTGTCACTTTTGTTGAGGCTTCGATGAGGGAGCTAATTGACTCTCAACAGGTGGAGAGTTTTGGACAGACCTTAGAGGTATCACAACGGATGGAGATTGATGCTACTTCATATTGGGTGGAGATTATTCCATATACTCCAGATCATTCTGTATCATTTGGGATTCCAGCTGAGGTGACACAGTTTAGAGATCATTTGGTTTTGAATGCAGATGATGAGTTGGGTTTTGATTCGAGTGCAGCTGATAGATGTAGATTGGATATGGTCATTGGTTCACCTCAGGTGAAGGCGTTTGATTCGTTACACTTTAGGGTCATTTGGAGTTCTATCAGTCGTAGAGTTGATGATATTGGAGAAGGGTTGCGAAGTCTTCTATTGGATTGAGGTAGTTCGTGGACATTTAGGTGAACTACGTTCGGCTTGATTCCTTGGGTAAGAGGATACGTAGACAGTCTTTATGATGCTGCTGGGTTGGATTTTGATGGGGGTGAGACCGATTTGGTGAGCTGATACCGACATTTGGAGAGTGTTCGCATTCTCATTTCGGTTCTTGACTTGTTGTAGATTAAGTCCGTTGTCGTGAATCGTTTCACTTTGTACTGGACGCAGCAAGTGAGGCATTTGTTTTGGTTGGTGTCGGCTCAGTCTTGGGAAAACTTCGCCGAGGTGGAGAATTATGAGTGGGGGCCACGAGACCTTCATGCTCACAAGAACAAAAGCAAACGCGTAAAGAGAAGGGCCCACCTACGTGCTACTGTGAAGCCGCAAGCGAATGCGTAAAGGTCTACCTGATTCTCAAGCGTGAATGTTTCAGCAGCTATATATAGCTCGAAAACGCGTGACCTAGGTCTTGGTGCAAAGTAAGGGTTAGCTGCGGAGATTTTTAGCTTGGGCGGCGTGCAAGAAAAATAGGGGGTGAACGGCTGGTGCAAGTGCAAACTTCAAGAGGAGTTTTCATGCAGTCTTTTGTGCTCTTTTGAGAGAGTTTTTGGCATCTCTTTTTGTGAGAGGTTTTGAGAGATTGTGTGAGGGTTTAGATTGTGAGATTATAAACCCTAGTTGTATTATCTCCCTCTAATAGTAGATGATACGGGTGTATCTTCTCTTCAGGAGCTTAGCGATCCTCATGGGAGCTTGAGGATAGGAGATTCTCATATCTTGGGAATAGGAGCATGGATGGAGCCAAAGAAGACGGTGAAAGAAGTCAACAGGACGTATCTTAAAAGAATAGGGTAAACTGGCAGATCTCTATCCGGTCAACCGCAGCACACATGTCGGTCGACCGGAAAACCTGCACGGTGCAGGGTTTGAGAAAACTCTCTGGCCGGTCGACCGGACCAAGCCTGGCGGTCGACCGAATCATGATTTCTGGGTTTCCTGTTTCGTTTTGGATTCTGTTTTGACAGGGATTCCTGATTCTTTTGGGCTTGTTTATTTACAAGTTTGCCATCCATGTTTGCACATCTATAAATAGGATTGTTTTAGGGTTCTAAACAATCAGATCTCAGAGAGAAGTGATCAAGAGAAATTCTAATAATTGTATTAGGGTTTTAGAGAGAGAGTTGAGAGGTTGTTCTTAATTCTAGCGAGATTGTGAGGGAGAGATTTTAATCTTTGTTCTTCATAATCTAGAGAAGGTATTTTCCTTCGCCTTATACTGAATTGTTCTTGTGTTTGGTCATCCTCTTCTCAACCCACCTTTTGGTAATTCCGCGACCAAAGGGTACTCGCACGGCATCAGATCTGGTGAAGGGGCATCCTGTGTATGGTCCTTACTCGTTTCTCATACAAGAAGCTTGGCGAGATCCTTATTTCATTGGAAGGAGTCCAGGATTTAAGGAAGGAGAAGATGGCTGAAGGAGATAATTCTGCGAGAATTGATGCATTAGAGAAGCAGATCGAGACGATAGGGTCGACGCTCACAAAACTCGTCGGTCTCATCCAAGGAGGGTACGAAAAGGGGGAATCTTCTTCTAGGTCTAAGAAGAAACCTATAGAGTCCAGTGGAGAGAGCGAGCTTTCAGGCTCCGACGAGGAGGACGAGACCGTCAAGACTGCACCGCATCAAGAGGGTAAGAATTCTTACCAGAATCTGAAGATTGATTTCAGAGTGGAGATTCCTATTTATGATGGGAGTGTTGACGTCGAGAGGCTTGATGACTAGATCGAGCGGATGGAGACGTATTTTACTCTTTATGGCTATTCGTCAAAAGAGAAGATTGTGTTCGCGACTTTGAAGCTTTCAGGACATGCGTTGACGTGGTGGAAATCCTATTGCAAGCAAGAGAAGAAGGCGGTGTCGTGGAACAAGTTCAAGGAGCTACTTAGGAAACAGTTCTATCCGGTGGGATTCCTTGAGGAGCATTGGTACAAGTGGTATGGCTTGCGCCAAAGGGTCAATCAAACCGTTCAAGAATACACTATGGAGTTCCAGCAACATGCGATGGTCCTTAACATTGCGACAGAGGAATATTCCGTGTTTATGAAGTATATGGCGGGATTGAGCGATTACATCCGAAAGGAGATGAGGTTATTGAGAAGACAGGGCACGAAGCTGATCGATGCTGGGAGAAGTATCTTCATCTGAAGCCAAGAGGGTTGAAGAGGAAGGAGGAGAAAAAGGCATACATGATAGCTCAAGGTCCGAAAGAAGTCCCGGGGATGACAGAGCCTAATAGCAGTCTCAATCTTATGACGGAGAAACAGGCCACGAAAGAGGACGACGACCCGAGAGAGCAGCTCTTTATTCTTAAGTTGCAAGTGAAGACCAGTTTAGTTGATGCCATAGTTGATCCGGGCAGCGAGAAGAATTTGATATCTGAAGCCTTGGTTCAGAAGCTGGGTCTGAAGACGGTCAAGCATCCGAAGCCCTATCCATTGGGATGGATTCAGAAGGAGGAGAAGCTATGTGTAGTTGATCAATGCACTGTAAGATTTGCGCTCCATGAGTCGTATATTGACGAGGTCACATGCGACGTAGTTCCATTGGATGTTTGTCAGATTATACTGGGCAATCCGTACTTATGGGATAGATATGCGATCTACGAGAGGCGGGCTCAGAAGTATACATTCACCAAGGGTGGTGAAAAGTTCATATTTCGCTCGGCATCTCTTCCGAGGGAGACAAGCTTGGGAATGGTGATGCGAGCGAAGAGGTTAGTGAATGCAAGCAAGAAGTTTGTCTCGCTGTGCATTAGACTTCCAGAAAAGCCATCGATTAAGGATTGCAACTTGGAGCGAGAAGTGACTACGACGAGACGCGGGATGAATGAGTTATTTCCGATCGGACGTCGAGATCAGATTCCTAGCAAGGCCAGGTGGTTCAGAAAAGGAGGAGGGGCTCGCGAGTTCCCTCAGTTTCAGTTCTAACTTGAACGGGACTTCAAGTTCCTAAAGGGGGGACCCATGATACGGGTGTATCTTCTCTTCAGGAGCTTAGCGATCCTCATGGGAGCTTGAGGATAGGTCGACCGGAAAACCTGCACGCTGCAGGGTTTGAGAAAATTCTCTGGCCGGTCGACCGGACCAAGCCCGGCGGTCGACCGGATCGCGATTTCTGGGTTTCCTGTTTCGTTTTGGATTCTGTTTTGACAGGGATTCCTGATTCTTTTGGGCTTGTTTATTTACAAGTTTGCCATCCACGTTTGCACATCTATAAATAGGATTGTTTTAGGGTTCTAAACAATCAGACCTAAGGGAAGAGAAATTCTAATAATTGTATTAGGGTTTTAGAGAGAGAGTTGAGAGGTTGTTCTTAATTCTAGCGAGATTGTGAGGGAGAGATTGTAATCTTTGTTCTTCATAATCTAGAGAAGGTATTTTCCTTCGCCTTATACTGAATTGTTCTTGTGTTTGGTCATCCTCTTCTCAACCCACCTTTTGGTAATTCCGCGACCAAAGGGTGCTCGTACGGCGACTAGTATCAGTAGATCTCACCCCTCCTTGCCCCGTGGACATAGGCAGTTTGCCGAACCACGTAAAATTAGTTTATTTGAGTTTGTGGCCATTGTAATAGTTTTTAGGATCCCTCGACAAGTCAGTCCTAGAACTGATGAGAGGAAGAGCCGATATCTCACTTTGTTGAGATATTCGCTTCAGATTCTTGTTTTCTTGGTGAGACGAGAATTCTTATTGGGATCTTTCTCTCTTATTGTGATATTCGCTTCAGATTCTTGTTTTCTTGGTGAGACGAGAATTCTTATTGGGATCTTTCTCTCTTATTGTGTATCAGAAACTCTGTCGAAACTTCCGCTATGTACAACAATAACTTTATCCCAAGGCAGCTTCAGAGATGTACCTGTTGGCCTTCTTATTTTGATGATGATTTACAAATAATTTACATCTAATGTTGTTTGTCTAGTATTTGTGTTTTCTTACTTATTGTAGACAAACAACGAGTTGGAGGATAGATGGAATTGCGTATTCACGATCATATCAAATGGAGGTTGGCGGAATTGTGGAGTGAAGTTATGCAATTCAAAGTTAAAGATTCAAGTTCATGCTTCATCCGCAAGTGTACCAAGTTGAGCTCATTTTAGACCTTCATCAAGCTTGGGTAATTTAGTTTAGGTTTTTATATTATGTGTGTTGGTATCTCAAGCTCAATCATATATTTTAGGTTTTTATATTATGTGTGTTGACACACATACACGTTTTGATTTTGTATATATATAGTTATATATACATTTATATTTTGGTTTGATAGTTTTCAAGTTTTAATATGAAACAATTGAATACAATTGAAAATACATTTCTTGTTTCATACTTATATGCATATATATGATTTCATCAATATCAATTTTATTTACTTCAATGAAATCATGTTTTAGTGCATTATATGTGTATTTTGATAAAATACTATATTCATTGTTTATAGACTTCATAACAATAGTTTATATTTTTCCTCCAAGTCTATAAAATCATTTTGTATTGTTTCAAAATATGGTTAAGCTAAAATGTCAAAACTCATGTGTTCACATTTTCATGTTTTGGATTATTTTGCAAAATGATGATATTTTTCATTTGGGAGGTCCTTTTTGAAAATTAGTTTTTGTAGCATGTGTATTATCATGTCTACAATCATTTTCCAAAGTTTTATGTTTTTCTAAATTTATTTGATATTTTTAAATAGGGTTTTAAAACCAGCAAATCAACTTTCAAACCTGAAAAAGCTTTGTGTCAGTTTGCAGTCGACCACCACGGTCGACCGTCATGAGTTCACAGACTCAGAATGTGATTTTGTGGCTCACGGTCGACCGTGGCAGTCGACCGTATGCAGTCCAGAACGTTTCGCGGTCGACCGTCACCATCGACCGTCTGTTGTTTTGAGCCATTGTTTGTTGTTTTGTTGCTCGCGGTCGACCCCGATTTCACCATTGGAATCCAATGGCTATTTCCTGAGCTGTTTTTCTGAGGGCTTTGCTGCCATTTTAGTGGGGTTTTTGCTAAAGTTTTGAGTGGGTATAAATACCCCATTGCCTTCAGCTCTCCATCTAACACAATGGAAAGTTTTAAAGAAGTTTAAAAGAGTTTTAACAAGGGTTTAAGCTTGTTTAGTTTATTTTAAGTTTGGGGTTTGCTTTTACAAACAGGAGCTTACATTAGTTGTTGAGGAGTTCATCTTCAATATTTCATCATCCACTCTTTGTATTTATAGAGAAGTTTCCTTAACTCTATTTCCTAGAATTTTTACTATTGTATTTCATATCAATTTTATTGCTAGTTCTTCTTGAGTTATGTCTTATTTATTCTCATTGTTACACACACCCACATTGAGCTTATTGTATTTACAAATATAGTATAATTGGGGTTGTGAGAGATTGTAACTTTGAGTTGTACTTAATTGAGTTCTCGCCTTGTATTAGAGAACAAATTATTTGTTGTTATTTATGAGTGTTGTAGAGTTTTCAGTTAACTATAAAACCGTATTGTGAGGTGTGAAGTGTTGCCACATTGTGAGATTGTGAACGTTGATTGGTGACCATTGAAAACCGATAGTGTGAGGTGTAAACGTTATTCAGGTAAGCGTAGAAAACCCAGCTGTGATAGTGGAGATCTCCTCGAGGTGAGGAGCGGAGATGTAGGTCACGGGGACCGAACTCCGTGAATATATCTTTTGTTTGTGATTGCATTGGCGCACTTCTTTTCATGTTCATATCTTATATCGCCATTGTTTATTGCTCATTATTTATTTATCCCACTATCTAGTTTAGTTTGTTTACCCTTGTGTGATTTGTATATCCTTGCATATATCTCATAGTATATCTTATTGCTAGGATATTTCCCTTAGTTCATATTGCTTATCTTAGCTCATATATCTTGTTGTATTTCATCTTGCTAGTATAACTTATTAATTAGTTTTAATTAGCATAAAATCAGATTAGATTAGCATAAGACCCTAATCATCCCCCCTCTAGGGTCTAACAGTACCACCTTCTTCAAGTTGATGGAATAGACTCATATCCCTATACTGCATAGAGAAGGTGCTACAATCTATAGTAGAGATGTTTATTTCCCCATTCAAGAAGGAAACCCAAATTCCTTCCCCCAAAGCGTCCTTGAACGTCTGTTCTGCAAGCTGAAAAAAGCCAATAAAAGAAATTAAGAGGAAAAAAATTGCATATAGACTCTTAAAGGCAGAAACGGTTTTTGAAATCAACAAAATCTGCCAGATTAAACAAAATGGAAAAGCTTAAAAGTGAAAGAAACTATTTGGAAAAGTTGCATTGCATCGAATTCTCCCTTCTCAAAGTAGAGAACTCCTATGATGTTGAGTAATTCTATTGGTACTTCTTCATCACCTTTCTTTATGAGACTAAGAGCCTGTGGGAAAGAAGGAATGAAAAACGAAGGTAGAAAATTGATAAACAATTGAAGAAGCTAAAAAAATAGTTTAGGACAAAGAAAATAAAAGGTGTAAAAAAAAGCTAATCTCGAAGGATTGAAGCTTACCCATCATTCATCACACTCATCCTGATCCTAGAAACGTATAGTGAGAGTAGTACTTCATTCTTTAATATTTTACCATCTCAATAAGCAATTTTTTTTAACCATATGAAGATGAAAGGATCAAATATTTACTAGAAAATTGATTGCATTAAATTTATTAACGTTCGCCTCTAAAATCCTAGCATGAGATTTTTTGTTTAATGGTTGACATGTAAATAGATTTTGATTTGAGAATATTTTTATGGCTTTACATGGCAAAAGCAAAAAAACAGACATGGAGATACCATTATTGGGAGCCTAAATGACAGAAGCAAAATAGAAGATGTCTGGTGCAAGATATAATATTTGGCTTGCTCTGAATATGTTTTATTTATAACCTATTACGGATCCTAGAATAAGATAAGCTATAATCAAATCATGCTATATAAGATTTGCAATTTTCTATCTACCTTATTCTCTTACAAAATCTCCATAGGTACTTGTACTTTCTATCTTCAAAATGTAGATATTTTTATAAAACTATATCCTAAACATCATAATTACAGGGAAGTGCTTTCTTTTGCAGGTTCTGAGAGGGAAAAAGAGGAAGAACAATTTATGAGGATATAATCTAAATTAATCTTATATTGCTATTGAAAAAAATATATTTTAACATTAAAAAAACCTAGTAAAACTATCTAATGGAAGTGTCATAGTCAATATTTGTCAATAAATACACAATTCCAGCAACTATCTAATGGAAGTGTCATAGTCAATATTTGTCAATAAATACACAATTCCAGCACAGGACCGACTCACTATTAGGTACTAGATAAAACAATATTTGTCAATAAATACACAATTCCAGCACAGGACCGACTCACTATTAGGTACTAGATAAAACCAAATGCAAAAGTGAATTCTTCTAGACTATCAAGCATGACGCTGAGGAAAGGTTCATACAATTTTAAATGCATCTAAAGCAGCACCAGCATCAGATGATATCAACAATTCCCCAAGCTCCATAAACGCCTACACCAAAATCTCATCAAAAAATAATGCAGCATTGCTAAAAGCTCCAAGGAAAAATAGTTTACTTGACACAATACAAGTGTTATTCAAAATAGGGAAGAAGGTTACAGCTTATGTTGTCCCATAACAACAAGAAACAATGTAAATTAGCATCTCATCGTGCTATTACCACCTTTACATTTTCATTAAAGCTAATACTACAATAGTCATGGGAAAAGAACATAAATATTGTCATGGCAAGGTAAGGAGAAGGCAACCCAGGCGAGGGATCTGTTCACAATGACATAAATGGAAAATTCTCAGCTTAACTAGCCCCTATTTACCAAACTCTACACGTACACACGCACAAACACACAAAGGAAAAAAATCAATATCAAAAGAATTGAAACAAAATGATGGTATGCCATGATGGTTGATAATTAACTTCTAGCAAAGAGGCCATAATGAGTTTTGTACGAAAAATGTACCAGATATCCCCCAATCCCTCGGTTTCTCACTTCTTTTCCTCCTGCCATCCCTCTTTTAAATCTATAACCATTTCCAATCTAACCCTCCCATAAATCCTTGTTGTCATTAATAAATACCAAAAAAAATCCTTACGTAAGAACATTTTTGTTTGACACTATAGCCACTTTTTCACTCTCAACTTCTACATGATTTAAAATGCTCGACTTCTGATCAAGATTAGCAAGATAGTATTATGACAGAGAGGCTTGAGCTAAGCTAACCTTATATAGTCAAATAAACAGGACACAGAACTGGATGAAGGAAGATAACTCAATATTGTACCTATCTACTACAGAAGTATATGGACATAAGTCTTTATTTTTACTGTAAGGTATATGCTCATAAGTCATAAAATAAATTAGGTAATTGTCAGTAGGCTCAACATAAATAATGACATAAATATTAGGGAGTAAAATTAAATGCATCAAAGACAAGAACAACATAAAAAATGATAATTCACTACATCAGTCAGATAGTAGCAACGATATACTATGCCCGCTAAACATCTCTTCAAATATGAGTTATCTAGTACATCGTACTAGTATGCAAGTAGTTGAGATAATAAAGGATTATCTAGTACATCGTACTAGTATGCAAGTAGTTGAGATAATAAAGGAAAAAAGGAAACACTAATAGTTTGGTGCTAATATTCAATTAAAGTATGCAAGTAGTTGAGATAATAAAGGAAAAAAGGAAACACTAATAGTTTGGTGCTAATATTCAATTAAATTTAGCATAAACATAAGAAATAACTTCAGATAATGCTGCAAAACTGGCTGGAATTTCAAGAGAAAAATAAGGTGGCATCATTGCTTTTGAACCAAATAGAATGCAGTAAGTGGTCTAGCAAGCAACGGAGACTTGACCTCTGTGCTTAAATTACCCAGGCATATATTTCGATAAAGAGTAAAACATGATGATTAAAAAATAAAGCGGAGTTCTATTACCAAATGAAATGCTTACCTGAGCATCTCGTGGGTCAATTCGTGCAGCCTTGCTGAAGATTTCCAGGGCCTTCTCATTTTGACCAAGCTGAACATAAATGTGGCCAACAGCCTTTTAAAAGGGAAAAACCAATCAGATTAATTGCCAAACAAAATAATAAATTCAAACTTCAAGAACAATCCTTTTTCCTATCATATTTACCTTCATGCAATCACAATTTTTAGGGAAAACCGCCAACACCTTCTCAAAGCTTGAAAGAGAACTCCTAAAATCTCCTAATTTTAGTTGGACTTGTCCCAAGCTTACTCAAGAGATTAGTGCAGCAAGAATTAACACAATCAATGGATAGGAAAACATCAAATCAAGCATAACTGCTAGATGAAAAAGAAAATGACATGCAGCCATACAACCATTAGAAAACTGACCTCAATATAAATTAAAAAAATGTTTTTGACTCTTTAACAGGCACGTGTAAAGCCCTTATTTTCAATCCTTCGTATATACTTATATAAAAGCTACGCCTTTCTACAGATCAAGACATCGGCTATCTGTGAAATACATGAACTACAGAGATATTATGCACACAAAGTATGCTCACTAGAAATATAGTGGCGTTCAATTGACAAATTCTCAGAGATGTTCCTACAGAGGGTAAATAATCAGCAAAATTCATGTTCTTCTAACATGTGCATTTTTAATGCAAGTAGTTTCTAAGGATGTGCCAGCTATTTCGATGATTGCCCTAAAACACAAATCTGTAGAGCTTTAACCTCATTATCAAGTAACAGCACTGTAGTAAGGGTAACAATGCATAACAGAGCTTTCTCAAAATCATGAAAGCATGACGAAGCAGAGGATAGGCTTAAGAACACATACCATAAAATGGCAACACAAAGTCTTGTGGCCTATTAATTTCTTTGAGAGACGCCATGTAGTAACGGCCAGCTTTCTCAAAATCACCCTAGACTTGTAATAGATATGGTAAAGGCGATCAATAGTAAAATGAAAATAAAAAAATATCACACCTGAAGATGCATAATCAATATTCAACATTCAATATGTTTTTCACCTTGTTGTGGTAAGACCTTGCCAAATTGTAGTATGAATGCGATTTTGTCAAGCCATGGTTGCTTGTAGCTAGAGCAGTCACCGTTAACTGTTCAACCAAAAAATGCTGTCCAGTAAGAAAAAGTGATTTGCTAAATGATTTAGTGCCATTGAAAAAAAGGGTATATTTCAAAAGCCCTTTGCATTTTCTCCATTCCGTTGCGAATTCCATAAGCTACAAAAAAACGATGCGAAGGTGATCAAGATATGATGAGCCGAACTCCTCAGAAGAACCAAAACCAATAGAGTGTTAGGATATGTGAAGCCTAACTATCAGACTCTCCCTTCACATTGAAGAGGAAACAGGAGAAACAGGATCGACGACGATGAAGTGCAAGCAAAGGGACAAAAGGACACAATTTGACTGGATCGCGGTCGGCCGCGCATGGCGCGGCGGTTGACCGCAAACGTGCACAGGCAAGTGCATTTGGTCAGGAGCTCTTCGCGGTCGACCACGCATTGCGCGGTGGCCGACCACCAAAATTCCCGAGAGCAAACCCAGTTGCAGTCATCTTCGCGGTCGACCGCGCATGGCGCGGTGGTCGACCGCCAAAAGTCCCTCATCGTGGTCAACCGCGAGTGGCGCGACGGTCGACCACCGAAAATCCAGAGAGCAACCATCAGTAGCAGAACTCGTCGCGATCGACCGCAATTGGCGCGACAGTCGACCTCGAGTCGGGTTTTGGCTCAGTTCGGTTTTTTGATTTGTTTCCTATTCTTGTTTGTATTACCCTTATGTTAAAAAAGGGATGATTAGGGCAATATGTAATTAAGACGATAATAGTGAAATTTTTTCCTGCGGTGGCTGTGGACGTAGTTTCTCACATTGAGAAGCGATTCACGTAAATCTTGTGTGTTTGTGATTGTGATTATTTCTCTACTCTCTCCCAAATCTCTATTTTCAAATCGCATCAGGGGGGTTGTGCATCCCAAACAAGTGGTATCAAAGCAACCTGGTTCGGCGCGGGCGATTTGAGGTCAGAGACATGGGATCCGAGAAGGAAACATCCAAGATTGAGAAGTTTAATGGAAAAGCTTTAGGTTCTGGAAGATGCAGATGGAAGATTACTTGTATCAGAAGGATTTATACCTACCATTGGGAAAGAAGCTAGCGGATATGAAGGATGCGGAGTGGAAGCTATTGGATTGAAAGGCCATTGGAGCGATCAGGTTGACCTTGTCGAAATCAATAGCGTTCAACATCAAGAATCAGAATACGACGACGGATCTCATGGCGGCGTTGTCCAGTATGCATGAACAGCCCTCTGTGGTGAATAAGGTACATCTCATTAAAAAGCTATTTAATTTGAGGATGTCCGAGAGCCAGAAATTCAAGGAACACCTGAACGAGTTTAATGAGATCATGGATCAACTAAACTCGGTCAATATTCAATTTGATGATGAATCCAAGCCCTCTTGATACTTGGTCAATTACCCGATAGTTGGAAGGGTACTGTTATTTCTATTAGCGGATCATGTGGTAAATCAAAACTAAAGTTTTCAGAGGTGGTGGACATGATTATGACTGAGGAGATTAGAATACAAGATGAAGGAATTTCTAATTCAGGGTCGACATTGAATTTTGAGAGCAGAGGCAAAAACAGAAACAAAAATAGAGGGAATAGCTGAGAAAGACCTAATTCGAGGAACAGAAGGTCAAAGTCCAGAAATCACAAGAGTAAGAAGGAGATTGACTGCTAGAATTGTGGCAAGTTTGGCCACTATGAGAATCAGTGCTGAGAACCCAAGAAGGACAAGGAGCACAAGACTAAAGCGAACGTGGCCTCAGGAGAATCAGATGATGCCCTAATCTGCTCGTTGAAGAGTAAGACTGAGTCGTGGGTGCTGGATTCAGGAGCTTCGTTTCATGCTACCTCAAATAGAGATTTATTTGAGAACTATGTTTCAGGAAACCTAGGAAAAGTCTATCTTCGTGATGATCAGCGCTGTGATATTGTTGGCAAAGGAGTCATGCAAATCAAACTCAAAGGGTCTACATGGAAGCTGAGTGATGTGAGACATGTTCCTAGTTTGAAGAAGAATCTGATTTCTATAGGACAATTGTCAAAAGAGGGATATGTATCAACATTCGCTTGTGATACATGGAAGGTTACAAAGGGGTCCATAGTTGTTGCCCGTGGTACAAAGATTAGGTCCTTCTACATGATGATAGATGCACGTGGTTCCATTGCAGTGGCTGAAAGTAAGGAAGACCCAAATTTGTGGCACCAGAGGCTTCGTCACATGAGTAGCAAAGGCCTGAAGGTTTTGCAGTCGAATGGGAAGTTACCTGGTTTGAGGTCGGCTGACATTGACTTATGTGAAAGCTGTATTCTTAGGAAACAAAAGATAATAAGCTTCAAAAGGGTTGGCAGAACTCCTAAAGAAGAGAAGCTTGAGCTAGTTCACACAGATGTGTGGGATCCAGCATCGGTACAATCTACAGGTGGAAGGTTATACTTTGTGACCTTCATTGATGATCACTCGAGGAAGACTTGGGTCTATTTCATGAAACACAAATCAGAAGTATTTGAAGTATTCAAGAGGTGGAAGGCTATGGTAGAGAATGAAACAGGTCTGAATATCAAGAAGCTTCGTTCCGATAATGGTGGCGAGTATGAAGATTCAGAGTTCAAGAGGTTTTGTTATGACAGTAGCATCAGATAGGAGAGGACAGTGCCAGGTACACCCTAGCAGAATGGCATAATAAAACGGATGAATAGAACGTTGACTAAGAGGGCCAGAAGCATGCGTTTACAAGCAGGACTTCCAAAGCAATGCTGGGTAGAAGCAGTCAACAAAGCTGCCTACTTGATCAACTGGGGACCATCATTACCTTTAGAGCACAAATTACCTAAAGTAGTATGGAGTGGAAAGCAGGCAAACCTTTCTCACCTAAGAGTATTTGGATGTGTTTCATATGTTCATCTGAGTGATCATGCAAGAAACAAACTTGATCCTAAAACATTAAAATGTTTCTTTATTGGCTATGGCGGTGATGGGTTTGGCTACAAGTTCTAGGATGAGCAGAACAAGAAATTCATCAGAACCAGGGATGTGGTCTTCAATGAAACAGTCCTCTACAAAGATCGTGATGCCGTTCATCCCACTAGTTCAGTGCAGTGTGAGCCTATATACTTCGAATCAGATTATGCCTCAGATGGAGGTAACCTTGAAGCCAGTTCTGATTAAGACTGAAGCAGAAGAAGAATTGATGGATGAGACTACCTCAGAGGGGATAAATGACGATGGAGAGCCTGTTTCGCCTGTTACAGAGTTGAGGCGGTCATCTAGAGCCCCCAAGCCTAATCCGAAGTATCCATCACTACAGCCCAAAGCTCATCTGAACTACCTATTACTGAGTGACGGTGGAGAGCTAGAAAGTTATGATGAGGCACTTCGAGTGGATGATGCGAGCAAGTGGGAGCTTGCTATGAAAGATGAGATAAAGTCCTTGAACACCAACAAGACATGGGAACATGCAAAGCTACCAGCGGGGAAGAAGGCCTTGAGCAACAAATGGGTGTACAGAATCAAGCAGGAACATGATGGTTCCAAGAGATACAAGGCTAGGTTGGTGGTCATAGGATTTCAGCAGAAAGAAGGAGTTTATTACACAGAGATATTCTCTCCTGTAGTCAAACTGACTACAATCAGAACAGTCTTGAGTATTGTTGCAGCTGAAGACCAACATCTCGAGCAGCTAGATATAAAGACAGCTTTCCTCCACGATGACCTAGAGGAAGAGATATATATGCAGCAGCTAAAGGGGCTCCCTCAGAAGGGCAAAGAGAAGATGGTGTGCAGATTGAAGAAGAGCTTGTATGGCCTGAAACAAGCTCCAAAGGGCAAAGAGAAGATGGTGTGCAGATTGAAGAAGAGCTTGTATGGCCTGAAACAAGCTCCAAGGCAATGGTACAAAAAGTTCGATTTGAAGAAGAGCTTGTATGGCCTGAAACAAGCTCCAAGGCAATGGTACAAAAAGTTCGATGGATTCATGCCCAGGAACGGGTACTCCAGGTGCAATGCTGATCATTGTTGCTTCGTCAAGGAGTTTGACAATAGTTATATTATCCTTCTTTTATATAACGACGACATGCTAGTAGCCGGTTCAGATATGAGAGAGATCAAGAAGCTGAAGAAGCAGTTGTCGAGTAAGTTCGACATGAAGGATTTAGGCACAGCAAAGCAGATATTAGGGATGAAGATCAGTAGAGACAAGCTCTTGGGCACACTGTGGCTGTCTCAAACTGAGTACATTAGGCAGGTGCTTGAGAGATTCGGGATGAATGGTGCTAAGGCTGTTAGCACACAGTTAGCTAGTCATTTTAAATTGACTAAGGAGCAGTGCCCTCAGACTGATGAAGAGAAAGGCTATATGGCTAAGGTTCCATATGCTTCAGCCATTAGAAGCCTCATGTACGCCATGGGATGCACGAGACTTGACATTGCCCATGAAGTGGGAGCTGTGAGCAGATTCATGTTAGATCCAGAAGAGCAGTACTGGGAAACAGTAAAGTAGATTCTGAGGCACCTACGAGGTACAATAGAAGATTGTTTATGCTTCAAGAGAGGCAAGTTAGTTCTGCGGGGTTTTTTTGATGCAGACTATGCTGGTGAGATAGACCAGAGATGGAGCACTACAAGATACGTGTTCACTTTGGGCTCTACAGCTATTAGTTGGGTTTCTCAATTGCAGAAGATCATTGCTTTATCAACGACAAAGGCTGAATATGTTGCTGTGATAGAGGAAAGCAAGGAGATGACATGGTTATAAGGTTTCTTGGAGGAGTTAGGACAGAAAAGTGAGAAGAGTGTATTACACTGTGATAGCCAGAGCGCAATTCATTTTGCAAAGAACCCAACTTTTCATGCAAGGACCAAACACATACAGGTCCGTTATCACTTCATAAGATTAGCATTGGGTGAAGATATGTTAGAACTTGTGAAGATTCAAGGAAGCAAGAACCCGGCAGATATGGTTACTAAGTATGTCACTACGGAGAAATTGAAGTTGTGTTCAACTTCAGTTGGCCTCATTACTTAATGATATGGAGGCCGTCGCCGCAGAGAGAAGTGATAGAGATTGATAGTTAGTCTCCAAGTGGGAGATTGTTAGGATATGTGAAGCCTAACTATCAGACTCGCCCTTTAGATTGAAGAGGAAACAGGAGAAACAGGATCGACGACGATGAAGTTCAAGCAAAGGGACAAAGGACACAATTTGACTGGATCGCGGTCAACCGCGAATGGCACGACGCTAGACCGCAAATGTGCACAAGCAGGTGCATTTGGTCAGGAGCTCGTCACGGTCGACCGTGTGTGGCGCGACGGTCGACCACCAAAATTCCCGAGAGCAAACCCAGTTACAGTCATCTTCGCGGTAGACCACGCATAGTGCAGCGATCGACCTACAAAAGTCTAGAGGGCAACCATCAGCAGCAGGCCTCGTCACGGTCGATTATGAGTGGCACAACAGTCGATCGCCAAAAGTCCAGAGAGCAACCATCAGTAGCAGACCCCGTCACGTTACTTAATGATATGGAGGCCGTCGCCGCAGAGAGAAGTGATAGAGATTGATAGTTAGTCTCCAAGTGGGAGATTGTTAGGATATGTGAAGCCTAACTATCAGACTCGCCCTTTAGATTGAAGAGGAAACAGGAGAAACAGGATCGACGACGATGAAGTTCAAGCAAAGGGACAAAGGACACAATTTGACTGGATCGCGGTCAACCGCGAATGGCACGACGCTAGACCGCAAATGTGCACAAGCAGGTGCATTTGGTCAGGAGCTCGTCACGGTCGACCGTGTGTGGCGCGACGGTCGACCACCAAAATTCCCGAGAGCAAACCCAGTTACAGTCATCTTCGCGGTAGACCACGCATAGTGCAGCGATCGACCTACAAAAGTCTAGAGGGCAACCATCAGCAGCAGGCCTCGTCACGGTCGATTATGAGTGGCACAACAGTCGATCGCCAAAAGTCCAGAGAGCAACCATCAGTAGCAGACCCCGTCACGGTCGACCGTGAGTGGCGCGACGGTCGACCGCGAGTCGGGTTTTGGCCCAGTTCTGCTTTTTGATCTATTTCCTATTCCTGTTTGTAATATCCTTATATTATAAAAGGGATGATTAGGGCAATATGTAATTGAGACAAAAAATAGTGAAATTTTCTCCTACGACGGCCGTCGACGTAGTTTCTCACATTGAAAAGCGAACCACATAAATCTTGTGTGGTTGTGATTGTGATTATTTCTCTACTCTCTCCCAAATCTTGATTTCTAAATCACATCAGGGGGTTGTGCATCCCCAACAGAGAGAAGATGCGCTCCAACATAGGATATATGATATCATCAACTCATTAATTTAACATTGCACGTTCATGTTACCTTCATTTGTTTGCAAATCCATGATTCCGAGAGCAACTAGAGCCTCAACACTTTCTAGATCTAACTACACAACGTAAATCATAGGGGGGAAATCAGAAACACATAAAGGTATGTCAAAACAAACATATGCATATGGGACCATATAATGAACTTGCCTTTAGGACTCGGTTAAAGGCCAGTTGAGCTTTCTCGGACTAACGTAGTTTGTAGCGACGTAGTGCTATACCAAGTATCATAGCTCCAGGAAAATTAGGATGCACTTGCAATGCCCTCTACTCAAAGGTTTTAAAACAAGTTAACAGAGCAGTCTACTTACAAATTGAAGTTAAATCCTTGATATTATTTTGAAATTTAAAAAGAGAAATAATGTCAGAACATGAAAAAAAAAACAAACCTTAAATAACTTTAAAGAGATTTTACATGAGTCTGTAGCTTTATACTGCTCTTGGCTTTCTCCCTGGTTAAACACAACACAAGCCTGAAAGAGAAATTCTGACTCAAACTACAGGCATAAAAATCCTAATATACAGCTTAACTAACGAACAAAAACCAAATGTTGAGATTCAAAAAGAGATTTAGGAAAAAGAGCACACGAATGTAAAACTACATCAGTAAGACTCGTTATGCAATATTAGCTAAGCATAATTCATCACATCATCATCCCAGTCACCATCAAAACATTTAGATGTTGAGAGAAGTTAGGGGAAAAGGAAAAATAAAGAATAGGTGATAAATTACATGAAGGTATCAAAGACAGCTATATATGACATATAAAGCTAAATGATGTCCCTCATCATAATAACAGAAAAAGAACGAAATGATTAATATTATCATCTTGTCTTGTTTCCATCAAAGTGTCAAATACATTGAAAGAAGTTAAATCAAAAGATGACATAATTTTACAAGTGGTTGATACCTTGATATCAAGCATCTAAATAGGTGAAGAACTGTTGGTAAAGGAAATCATCGTCAGGAGAAAGGCTTGTCATGAATCCTGGAAGGATGCATAGGAAAGTCTACAATTTAATGTAGAACAACTTTTATTTGGAAGATCACAAAAATATGTAAAGAAAATTGTTCAACATTGAATAGTAGACTTTCATTTTTGGGAAGAGCATACTCTTCTACTAAATTTAAATTGTGTAATACAACATTTGTATAAATCCTAGTTTCACGAGTTGTGAAAACTTAAAACAAGTGTGAAATTTTCTCTTTATCCTTTTTTTCTTGGCTCTCTAGTTTCCTTTACAAATCTCAAATGCTACCTGAAACCATCTCCAATCATTTGGTATCATAGATAAAAGAAACAGCTAGAAGATGGTTCCACACTATTTAAAATTTGAGATTTGTGATGAGAAGTCGGTGAAAAAAGAAAGATAAAGAGCACTTTTTAGACTTCCTATAGGGTTTCACACTTTGTATAACTAGTATTTCACACCGAAAATTGCATCAATCTGAAACTAAAAGAATGCTACTTTTTATTTTAACGAAATTAGTGGTTTCAAAAACATTTTCGTCCTTCTTATTCAGGAAAAATCAGTTTACAGTTATGAAAATCAAACACAGATAATTTAATTCGCATTATAGAGCTTGTATCACAATAAAACAAAATATTTTCCAAACAATTAGGCTGTACAAATTCCTAAATCAAGTCTTAGCCTATTTCTCTCCTTTTATTTCTAATAGTGATTTTTGCTGCTACAATTATTATCCCCTCCTTTTCTTTTCATTTCTTCTACATTGACTTTCCAAATGAAAGTCCCCATTCTACATCACCATAAAATTCATGCAATTTAGGCTCGTGGAAGCAAAGAAAAACCTCCAAAATTATCCATATCTAAGAAAAAGTGCAGAAATAAAGATTGTTACTATAAACTTAAGATACAAATAAACTCAAAGGGAAAAAATAAAAGATGTCCCATATAGTAGGACTTAGTAGAATGAGCACACCTAACCAAGAAGAGCAGGGATGTTATTAGGATCTTCATCCAAAACTATTTTAAAGAAACCAGAAGCTTGCTAGAGGTCACCTTTGGCCACAAAAAGATACCCTGCATAAATAGGTAAAGTTGATGGATAACTAATTAGCAAGTGCAACTCATTGATAATATAACAATTTCCCACTAATGTCTCACAATAAATTATGGAAAAAATAAGGATAAATGAAAGGAAAGTCCGTCCTTATTGAACAGTTAGACTACAATCATTTTTCTTTATATAAGTGAGTTTGATAGACGTGATAAATGTTTAATATCGGTATTGGAAGCCCAAATAGAAGAGATGGAAGACATTATTGAGCTATGCATAATAACCTAATTTCTGATAGTACATCTAGGATGTGGAACATGATTTCCTAACTAATAATTTGTCTTTGGTATTTGGTTTTTTATTTCATGTACATGATGTCTCCAAACATGTAAGCTGAATCAGGAACAACTAGTTTAGAAAGTGCAAAATAAAAGTAAAAGATAAAACCAGTGCCCTTTATACATGTTTCACATGTTCTCTTCTAGAAACATAGTCAAATATTAACCATGAGGTTTAGCCAAATAATTATAACAAGAATCTGATATATTGACGAGATAAACTAAACATCAATTAGATTTGATATTATTAAACTACAATTTTAGAAAATAATCGTAATTTTTCATAGAGTCTATCCAATCAAACTATGTCTAGTCAAAGAAAATCTATTACTATTATTATTTAAGAAAAGCCGCAATTTTGGTTCTACCCGTGTGTGTCAAAATCACAAAAAAATCAACATGTCCTCAATAATTTATTGCACACCGAAATTAATTAGAAGCACAAAATTAGAAAGATCAACATCATAACTACCATCCACTACTTGATAACTACCCCCACTCGCCACATTTTCTAATAGTAAGATACTTTTTGTCACGCGGCAATAATTTTCTAAAAATATATTCACATCAGTATTGATTATTAAGGAGTTAAAAAAATTTTACGCACAACTTTACCATGTAATGCATGAATTACGTGCATCGGTAAGGGCGGAAGAAAACTGTTATTGAAGGATTAAGCAACTATTAGAGAGGGAAGTAAATAGTGTGAACTTCAAACTATTACCGTGATATTGAAATGTGAGGCAAGGGTACCTATTACTACATATCACACAAGCATATCTGTTTCGGGAAATGTGAGGCAAGGGTACCTATTACTACATATCACACAAGCATATCTGTTTCGGGTGGCGAGGTGTGTGGAAAAGGACAAAGGTTAATGAATGAACAATATCACACAAGCATATCTGTTTCGGGTGGCGAGGTGTGTGGAAAAGGACAAAGGTTAATGAATGAACAACGATACTATAAATAATTAATACAAGAATGCATCAAGTGAATTGCCTTTTAAACATTGTTATCGATAAAAAAACCTACTACTGTTAGGATATGTGAAGCCTAACTATCAGAATCGCCCTTCAGATTGAAGAAGAAATAGGAGAAACAGGATCGACGACGATGAAGTGCAAGCAAAGGGACAAAGGACACAATTTGACTGGATCGCCGCGTAACCGCGCTTTCTCCCCGCTTCTATAGGTTTTAGGCCGTGTTACGGTCTTTCTTTCTTCGACGCAAACGAGTTCATGCAGTGCATTTGGTCAGGAGCTCATCCGGTTGCACCTGCGTTATGGCCGCGCGGTTCGACCGCCAATAATCCCAAGAGCAAACCAGTCTACAGTTATCTTCTCGCTTGACCGCCGCATGCAAGGCGGCGGTCGACCGCAAAAGCTCCAGAGAGCAAACATCAGTAGCAGGCTCATCAACCGGTGGTCGACCGTGAGTGATGCAACGAGCGATGATCTTTCGTGCTCTTCTGTCGACCACCAAAAGTCCAGAGCGACTTTTTCTGGATTTCCAAGCCAGCACGCAGATCGACGTTTCTTATCGGCCACGTCCCCATCCCGTATCCTATGCAGCTCGACTTGTCGCACCTTCCCGACGTCGCCGAGTTTTGGCCCAGTTTGGTTTTTTTATCTATTTCCTATTCCTGTTTGTAATACCCTTATGTTATAAAAGGGATGATTAGGGCAATATGTAATTGAGATGAAAATAGTAAAATTTTCTCCTACGGCAGCTGTGGACGTAGTTTCTCACATTAAGAAGCAAACCGCGTAAATCTTGTGTGTTTGTGATTGTGATTCTTTCTCTACTCTCTCCTAAATCTCTATTTCCAAATCACATCAAAGGGGTTGTGCATCCCCAACAAGTAGTATCAGAGCAACTAGGTTCGGCGTAGGTGATTTGAGTTCAGAGACATGGGATCTGAGAAGGAAACATCCAAGATTGAGAAGTTTGATGGAACAAACTTTGGGTTCTGGAAGATGCAGATGGAAGATTACCTCTATCAGAATGATATATACCTACCATTAGGAGAGAAGCCATCGGATATGAAGGATGCAGAGTGGAAGCTATTAGATCGAAAGGCCCTTGGAGTGATCAGGTTGACCTTGTCGAAATCAGTAGCGTTCAACATTAAGAATCAGAATACGACGACGGATCTCATGGCGATGTTGTCCAGTATGTATGAGCAGCCATCTGCGGTGAATAAAACCCGTGCAATCCCATCTCCAACTGAGATCACTCTACCAATCTCATCCACTTGAAAATTCGTGTAAAAGTTGGTCATTCTACTTTCTAATAGAGTCCTGAGTTCCGCAGCTCTGGGAGAGAATTCCATACTTGAACAATGAAATTGAGAGAGTCACGGGAGAAATCCGCTCTACTATATTATTTAACTGCCTCCGACGCCTCTTTCACGTTTCTGTCTTTCTATCATCCGGCTTGCTCTCGGCTACGTGTCCTTTGGACCAAAAGCCCGCTTAGAAGTGGATTCGAACCACTGACACAAGGATTTTCAGTCCTTTGCTCTAACCTGCTGAGCTACCTGAACCACTTTCCTAAAGTCTCTTTTTTTCATCTATGAGCACCCCACCAGTAGTGGAAGATACATCTCATTAAAAAGATGCTTAATTTGAGGATGTCCGAGAGCCAGAAATTCAAGGAACACCTGAACGAGTTCAATGAGATCACAGACCAACTAAACTCGATCAATATTCAATTTGATGATGAAATCCAAGCACTCTTGATACTTGGTCAATTATCCGACAGTTGGAATGGTACCATTATTTCTATTAGCGGATCATGGGGTAAATCAAAACTGAAGTTTTTAGAGGTGGTGGACATGATTATGACTAAGGAGATTAGAAGACAAGAGGAAGAAACTTCTAATTTAGGGTCGGCGTTGAATTTTTAGAGCAGAGGCAGAAACAGAAACAGAAATAGAGGGAATAGCCGAGGATGACCTAATTCGAGGAACGGAAGGTCAAAGTCCAGAATCGCAAGAGCAAGAAGGAGGTTGACTGCTGTAATTGTGGCAAGTTTGGCCACTATGAGAATCAGTACCGAGAATCTAAGAAGAACAAGGAGAACAAGACTGAAACGAATGTGGCCTCAGGAGAATCAGATGATGCCCTAATCTGCTCGTTGGAGGGCAAGACTGAGTCGTGGGTGCTGGATTCAGGAGCTTCCTTTCATGCTACCTCAAAAAGAGATTTATTTGCGAACTATGTTTCAGGAAACTAGGAAACGTCTATCTTGGTGATGATCAGCCTTGTGATATTGTTATCAAAGGAGTCGTGCAGATCAAACTCAAAGGGTCTACATGGAAGCTGAGTGATGTGAGACATGTTGCTAGTTTGAGGAAGAATCTGATTTTCATAGGACAATTGGCGAAAGAGGAATATGTATCAACCTTCTCATATGATACGTGGAAGGTTACAAAGGGGTCCATGGTTGTTGCCCATGTTACGAAGACGGGGTCCCTCTACATGATGATAGATGCATGTGGTTCCATTGCAGCGGCTGAAAGTAAGGAAGACCCAAATTTGTGGCACTAGAGGCTTGGTCACATGAGTAGCAAAGGCCTGAAGGTTATGCAGTCGAATGGGAAGTTACCAGGTTTGAGGTCGGCTGACATTGACGTATGTGAAAGCTGTATTATTAGGAAACAAAAGAGAATAAGCTTCAAAAGGGTTGGCAGAACTCCTAAAGAAGAGAAGCTTGAGATAGTACACACAGATGTGTAGGGTACAACATCAGTACAATCCACTGATGGGAGGTTATATTTTGTGACCTTCATAGATGATCACTCGAGGAAGACTTGGGTCTATTTCATGAAACACAAAATGATCACTCGAGGAAGACTTGGGTCTATTTCATGAAACACAAATCAGAAGTGTTTGAAGTCTTCAAGAGGTGGAATTTCATGAAACACAAATCAGAAGTGTTTGAAGTCTTCAAGAGGTGGAAGGCTATGGTAGAGAACGAAACCAGTTTGAAGATTAAGAAGCTTCGTTCCGACATTGGCGACGAGTATGAAGATTCAGAGTTCAAGAGGTTTTGTTATAACAGTGGCATCAAATTGGTGAGGACAGTGCCAGATACACCCCAACAGAATAGCATAGCAGAATAGATGAACAGAACATTGACTAAGAGAGCCAGAGGTATGCATTTACAAGCAGGACTTCCAAATCAATTCTGGACAGAAGTAGTCAACACAACTGCCTACTTGATCAACCAGGGACCATCAGTGCCTTTAGAGCACAAATTTCCTGAAGAAGTATGGAGTGGAAAGCAGGTAAACCTTTCTCACCTGAGAGTATTTGGATGTGTTTCATATGTTCATCTGAGTGATCATGCAAGAAACAAACTTGATCCTAAATCATTAAAATGTTTCTTTATCGGCTATGGCGGTGATGAGTTTGGCTACAAGTTCTGGGATGAGCAGAACAAGAAATTCTTCATAAGCAGGGATGTGGTCTTCAATGAAACTGTCCTATACAAAGATAGTGATGCCGTTCAACCCACTAGTTCGGTGCAATGTGAGCCCACATACTTCGAGTCAGATGATGCCTTAGATGGAGGCAACCTTGAAGGCAGTTCTGATGAAGAAGAGTTGATGGATGAGACTACCTCAGAAGGGACAAATGAAGATCACCCAAGCCTAATCCAAAGTATCCATCACTATAGCCCAGAGCTCATCTGAACTACCTATTACTGAGTGACGGTAGAGAGCCAGAAAATTATGATGAGGCACTTCGAGTGGATGATGCAAGCAAGTGGGAGCTTGCTATGAAATATGAGATAAAGTCCTTGAACACCAACAAGACATGGGAACTTGCGAAGCTACCAGCGGGGAAAAAGGCCTTGAGCAACAAATGGGTGTACAGAATCAAACAGGAACATGATGGTTCCAAGAGATACAAGGCTAGGTTGGTGGTCAAAGGATTTCAGCAAAAAGAAGGAGTTGATTACACATAGATATTCTCTCCTGTAGTCAACTGACTACAATCAGAACAGTCCAGAGTATTGTTACAGCTAAAGACCTACATCTCGAGCAGTTAGATGTAAAGACAGCTTTCCTCCACGATGACCTAGAGGAAGAGATATAAATGCAGTAGCCAGGGGGGTTCACTCAGAAGGGAAAAGAGAAGATGGTGTGCAGATTGAAGAGGAGCTTGTATGGCTTGAAACAAGCTCCAAGGAAATGATACAAAAATTTTGATGGATTCATGCATAGGAACGGGTACTCCAGGTGCAATTTTGATCATTGTTGCTTCATCAAGGAGTTAGACAACAGTTATATTATCCTACTTTTATATGTCGATGATATGCTAGTAGCCGGTTCAGACATGAGAGAGATCAAGAAGCTGAAGAAGCAGTTGTCGAGTGAGTTTGACATGAAGGATTTAGGCACAGTGAAGTAGATATTAGGGATGAAGATCAGTAGAGACAAGCTCTTGGGCACACTGTGGCTATCTCAGGCCGAATACATTAGGTGGGTACTTGAGAGATTCGGGATGAATGGTGCTGAGGTCGTTAGCACACCGTTAGCTAGTCATTTTAAATTGACTAAGGAGCAGTGCCCTGAGACTGATGAAGAGAAAGACTACATGGCTAAGGTTCCATATGCTTCAGCCATTGGAAGCCTCATATACACCATGGTATGCACGAGACCTGACATTGCCCATGCAGTGGGAGCTGTGAGTAGATTCATGTCAGATCCAGGAGACAAGCACTGGGAATCAGTAATGTGGATTCTGAGGTACCTACGAGGTACAATAGTAGATTGTTTATGCTTCAAGAGAGGCAAGTTAGTTCTGCAGGGTTTTATTGATGCAGACTATGCTGGTGAGATAGACTAGAGAAGAAGCACTACAGGATACGTGTTCATTTTGGGCTCTACAGGTATTAGTTGGTTTCTCAGTTGCAGAAGATCATTGCTTTATCAACAACAGAGGCTGGATATGTTGCTGTGACAGAGGCAAGCAAGGAGATGATATGGTTGTAGAGTTTCTTAGAGGAGTTAGGACAGAAAAGTGAGAAGAGTGTCTTACGCTGTGATAGCCAGAGCGCAATTCATTTGGCAAAGAACCCAGCTTTTCATGCAAGGACCAAACACATACAGGTCCGTTATCACTTCATAAGATTAGCATTGGATGAAGATATGTTGGAACTTGTGAAGATTCAAGGAAGCAAGAACCCGGCCGATTTACTTACTAAGATTATCACTACGGAGAAACTGAAGTTGTGTTCAACTTCAGTTGGCCTCATTACTTGATGATATGGAGGCCATCGCTGCAGAGAGAAGTGATAGAGATTGATAGTTAGTCTCCAAGTGGGAGATTATTAGGATATGTGAAGCCTAACTATCAGACTCGCCCTTCAGATTGAAGAGGAAACAGGAGAAACAGGATTGACGACGATAAAGTGCAAGCAAAGAGACAAAGGACACAATTTGACTGGATGCAGTCGACCCGCGCATGGCGCGGTAGTCGATTGCAAACGTGCACAGGCAGGTGCATTTAGTCAGGAGCTCGTCGCGGTCGACCGCGCATGGTGGCCAAAATTCCCGAGAGCAAACCCAGTTACAGTCATCTTCGCGATCGACCGCGCATAGCGCGGCGGTCGACCGCCAAAAGTCCAGAGAGCAACCATTTGCAGCAGACCTCGTCACGGTCGACCGCGAGTGGTGCAGCGGTCGACCACGATTGGCGCGATGGTCGACCACCAAAAGTCCAGAGACATTTTTGGATTTCAATTTTTTGATCTGTTTCCCATTCCTGTTTGTAATACCCTTATGTTATAAAAGGTATGATTAGGACAACATGTAATTGAGATGAAAATAGTAAAATTTTCTCTTGCAGTGGCCATGGATGTAGTTTCTCACATTGAGAAGCGAACCACGTAAATCTTGTGTGTTTGTGATTGTGATTATTTCTCTACTCTCTCCCAAATCTCTATTTCCAAATCATACCAGAGGGGTTGTGCATCCCCAACAGCTACTATGTAAGCTCTTTCTACAAGACACTCACCTTTACCGATCCATGTCGATGGTTCATGAACATCGATCTTTGATGCTCTATTGTAATATTGAGTTGCTATCTTAAAATTCTCGTTATTTTCTCGTTTCATCTCAAGCTTCCCCAGATAAGTATGATATGCTCCGAAAGCATTTAGGATAGCAATCTGCTCGTACTTCACATTAGCATAATACTCATCGATTTCTGCAACATGAACAATATCATAAACACATAGTGCTCGTTGATTTCAGAAACATAAATAATGCTGGAAACAGTAGCACATATATGCAAAAGCTAAACATATAACGCAAAATATATGCACGTCTATTGGGACGAGTGATGATAATAGAAACAACATAAAGCAATTTTAATAACACGATGCTCATCAGTTATCTCTTCACTTAAAATGATCCTTTTTTCTCTAGCAATTTAGAGGAAAAAAACACTTAAAATCGAATACCTAGACCCGAACCTTCCTCCAAAATTTGCCGAAACTGTTCGATTTTTGCTTGCTTGAAGTATTCTCTCTATACGCACAACAACGAAATAGCAGTTTATAGATTACTACATTCTGAAAGTTTTTAGAAGTAATTGGCGAGCCAATCAAGAAGTTTAAGCCCCAACTAAGTCTAAAAATTCCTCGTGAGGTTGAATCTTAAAATCTTAATCGAGTTCAATTCAGGGTTTAGCGACTGACCCCGATGATGTCAGGTGTTGCAGCTGACAAAGTGCAAAGGGAGGCTATACTACAAGCAATGGAGGGCAGGAGAACTAAGTTCGGCTGAGTTCCAAGCTCTGGAAGATGAGTTACAGGGTCTGGTCAAGTGAAGATGAGCACATGGACTGATATGCAAATAATTGGACTGAAACGCAAAAGAGAGAGAACATAGAAGATTGAACTTTAGCATATTGTAAACAAGATAATTACAAGCAATTGTATTTAGTTAGAATTCTGTTACAATTCAATTGGCACTGTTTGTGCACGTGCACGAACTCAGCTTACAATTAAATGATGTATAAATATAATGTTGTACAAGCACATAAACTATGAAATGAATTACAAAGTTTTCCCTCTCAAATCCGAGTCATCTCTCTCTATCTCATTCTTCTTCTTGATTTCACCTCTTTCCTTCTTCAATTTCCTCTTGACTTTCTCTGTAGAGATCCGTCATGGCTAGGAACAGCAGCACCAGAATCAACCGAGGCTCCCGAGCCTCACAACTAGTATCAGAGCATCTCAGAGCAGGAATCGCTGATGAAGAATTCATGGGCGACAATGAGGAAACAATGGCTAAGGAAATGACTCAAGACGAAAGATTCAACAGAGTAGAGGATGCAATTCAACAATAGAAAGCGCTCTTTCAACAACAGGGCTCTATTAATCATTAGACAACTACTAGGTTGGAGGAGAATTCAGTGAAGTTGGATGAATTAGCTTCTCAGATGAAAGTCTTAATCCATGAACTCAAGAACTCAAAGGGGTCTAACCAAGGAATTCTGGGATCAGGACCCAGGGAGGACCACCAAATTCAGAGTTCGGGTTCTTAGGATAACAGGGAGATTCCCAGACAAAGAGTTCAAGATTCCAGCAAGAAGAACTTCAATCAAGAACACCATTTCCAGGGTCGAAGGAATGTTGATTTCCAAGAAGAGTTTTAACCCACTTACAGCTTTGGTAACTTTCCAACTCAAAAGAATTCGTTCTTTAGCAATAAAAAACTAGTGCAACCAAAATCTCTACGTTTGGATTTCCCTTCTTTCTCCGGCATTGAAAATGTAATAGCATGGCTAGATCAGACTGAGCAAATTTTTGACTATTATGAGATTCAGAATTGTTAATGGGTCAAAGTTTGTTCGTTTTATTTGAGAGATGAGGCTCTAAAGTGGTATAGGTGGTTTGCTAGGAACATTGAGGATTTTAATCATTAGGATGTTTTTAAAGAAGAGTTAATTACTGGGTTTGGACCAAGTGAACTCTCACGACCATACGATGCTTTTTCCACCTTAAGGCAAACTACTACAGTTAGAGACTATCTGGGAAAATATGAACAAGCTTTAGGATTATTGGATGATCAACCTTCTAGGAGACATATTCTTGAGAAATTTATTGGAGGTTTTAAAGAGGAGTTGAGGTATGAAGTGGCAGCAACAAGACCCAGTTTACTAAAAGGGGCTGTCTCCCTGGCAAAATTGTTTGAAGAGAAACAAAGAAATGAAAGGAAGCCTAGGGGTAATGTTGCAGCGGAGGGGCTTCACAGACACATAAGATGTCTATACAAGAGTGGACAAATAGAAAACAGCACATAAGGATTTAATGTGGTTCGGTCAGTATGATCTACGTCCAAAGGTGAGAATAGCAAAGAACTTCACTAATCACCAAAAGAGAATATTACAAAAGAGGAGACCACTCTCTAACCAGAGACTCTCACAAAGAAAGAGGATTCTTTCTATCTCACTCTCTTCTCTCCCTATTCAACTCTTTTCTTTTCTTTCTCTGAGTTTGTTCATTCTGAGAACTCTCCACAACCTCCCTTTTATAAGCTCAAAATATTAATAAAATAATACAAAATGGTTGGTGAGTTTTGACAATTGAAAAAACACCAGAGAGAGGTTTGGTGAGGTTTGATTTTTCCTTCATCTTCAAAGTCACGTTTAACAAATCTCCAACTTGACTTTGAATATGAAGATCTTCTCTTTACTCTTGCTGTCTTGCCAGAAGCCCCTTGCGGGCTTAACCTCCGCTTTGTCGAACGCCAAGCAATTCGAGACAATGCTCGAACTTGTGCGAAGGTACGTGCTTCATCATCATATCTGCTAGATTATCTGCAGTACCAATTTTATCAATGCTGATGACTTTAATTTCTCTGATAAAATGATACCTAACATCTATGTGTTTGGTTCTTTCATGATACATCAGATGCTTCGTCACATGTATAGCACTCTGACTGTCACAAAATACCTGTTTGGTTCTTTCATGATACATCAGATGCTTCGTCACATGTATAGCACTCTGACTGTCACAAAATACCGTAGTAACACCTTGGTGTAAGCCGAGATCTTTAACCAAACCTCTCAACCAAATAGCTTCTTTCACTACTTCTGTCACTGTCATATACTCTGCCTCTATTGTAGACAAAGCAACTGTCAACTGTAGAGTCACCTTCCAACTAATGGCACTACCTGAAAGAGTGAATATATAACCTGTCAGGGATCGTCTCTTATCCAAATCACCCGCATAATCTGAATCTGAATGCCAAGTATTCTGCAATCTGAGTTTGTGTTCCTGCTAAAATATAAACCAATATTAGCAGATCCTCTCAAATATCTAAGTATCCATTTCACAGCCTGCCAATGGACCTTTCCAGGCTTATCCATGTACCGACTCACAACACTGATTGCATGTGAAATATCTGGACGGGTGCAAACCATCGCATACATAATGCTTCCAACTACACTAGCATAAGAAACACAAGACATGTACTGCTCCTCCTCCTCAGTCTGAGGTGACAAATCTGCTGAAAAGACAAAAATTAGCGGTAAGCGGAGTCTTCACAGGCTTGGCATCAAGCATGCCAAATCTCTCTAACACCTTCTTGATGTATTTCTCCAGAGATAGGAATAAACTTCCTTCTCGCCTATTTCTCCAGAGATAGGAATAAACTTCCTTCTCGCCTGTTCCTGTGGATCGCCATCCCTAAAATCTTCTTTACTGCTCCCAAGTCCTTTATCTCAAACTCATGTTTGAGTTGAGATTTCAACTTATTGATTTCTGACATATCATTAGCTGCAATCAACATGTCATCAATATACAAAAGAAAATATACAAAAGAACCATCATTGAGATTTTTATGATAAGCACAACTATCATATTTACTCCTAGAGTAACCAAGCTCAAACATGAAAGTATCAAATCTCAAATACCACTGCCTCGGAGACTGCTTCAACCCATAAAGAGATTTCTTCAACCTGCACACATGATCTTCTTTACCTTCAACAATAAACCAATCTAGCTGATGCATAAAGATCTGCTCCTCAAGCTCGCCATGTAAAAAAGTTGTCTTCACATCAAGTTGCTCAAGCTCCAAATTAAAATGAGCAACCATAGCAAGCAACACGCGAATTGAGGTGTGTTTTACAACTAGAGAGAATACTTCGTTGAAGTCCACACCTTCGGTCTGACTGTAGCCTTTAGCTACCAACCGTGCCTTGTACCTTATAGAATCTATATCCGGAGCTCCTTCTTTCTTCTTGAAGACCCATTTACAGCTAACGATTTTCTGTCCCCTTGGTGGCTTCACTAGCTCCCATATCTGGTTCTTGTGAAGAGACTCCATCTCTTCAGTCATCGCAACAGTCCAATTTGCAGCCTCATTGTCACTAATAGCCTCCTTATAGGTAGAAGGCTCTGGAACCTCAATCGATTCTGCTATACTCAAAGCATAAGCAAGCATGTCTGCATAGCGTTGAGGAGGTCGGACCTGCCTTTTTGTTCTCCCGGTGGCAATATTAAATTGTTGCTCTTGCGGTGTATCATCATCTGAAGTTGAACCTTCAGCAGTATCAACTGGTTCAACATGAGCGTCCTCAAGCACTCTCTTTGAAGTTGAGCTCTCTAGCTCCACCTGCTTGGTAGACTCTTTTTTAGTACCTGTAGTGTCGATAACAAACACCTTTCTCAGGTGAAGCATGGATTTTTTATCAAAAGTAACATCTCTACTAATAATAAACTTAGGTGACTTAGGATCAGAACACCATAATCTATATCCCTTCACCCCAGCAGCATATCCTAGAAAGATAGCTTTCTTTGCTCTAGGTTCAAGCTTACCATCATTAACATGAAAATAATCAGAGCAACCAAATACTCTTAAATAAGAGTAATTAGCAGGGGCACCAGACCATACCTCTTCTGGAGTCTTGAAATCAATTGATGTAAAAGGAGATCTGTTTATCAAATAGCTGTATTGACTGCCTTGGCCCAAAAGTCTTTTGACAAACCGGCATTAGAGAGCATGCACCGAGCTCTCTCCAAAAGTGTTCTGTTCATCCTTTCTGCAACTCCATTTTGCTGTGGTGTATTCCGAACTGTATGATGACACACAATACGGTCATTCTTACAGAACTGGTCAAACTCTGTGGAACAAAACACCATCCCATTGTTGGTTCTGAGGCGCTTCACTTTCTTTCCTGTTTGCTTCTCAATCATAACCTTCCATTGCTTGAAGGTTGCAAACGCATCACTTTTATGCCTTAAAGGATACACCCAAACTTTTCTAGAAAAATCATCAATTAATGTTAGCAAAAAACGAGCTCCATCTTTCGATGGAACCTGAGAGGGACCCCAAACATCTGAATGGATATAAATGTTTGCCGAAAACACAATGCTCACAAACGTCTAATTTGCTGGTTTTCTTACCATAAAGTAGACCTTGTTTGCTCAATATATCCAATCCTCTCTCACTCATATGACCTAACCGCATATGCCATAAATGTGTAGTGCCTGAATCTGAATCCTCTAAAGATAACACTGCTACAGCACTTGTCACTGTACTACCATCAAGGATATAGAGGGTATTTACCTTCTTTCCTTTTATCACAATAAGAGAGCCTTTACTTACTCTCAAAACACCACCTTCAGCCAAAAACTTAAAACCATTTGAGTCAAGGGTGCCTAAAGAAATGAGGTTCTTCTTTAATTCTGGAATATGACGGACATTGCTCAACGTTCTAACAATACCATCATGGGTTCTAATCTTAATTGATCTGATACCAACAGTCTTGCAAGGCATATTATTTCCCAACAAGATATTCCCACCATCGATAGACTGATATGTGACAAACCAATTCCTATGCGGACACATATGGTAGGAACAACCCGAATCAAGAACCAACTCATCTTGTGAATGAGTATTAACACTAACTGAAAGAACTTCATGTGAAATAGAAGACTCTTCAGTTACAGTGGCAACTAAATGTTTTACATCCCCAGACTTCGATTGTGAATTGTCCTTTGCTTTGTGCGCTGGACAATTAGGTTTTATATGCCCATATTTGTGATAGTAATAACATTCAACATTTCTTCTTGGCCTGGACTTTGATCTAGACATGTTTCTAGATTTGCCTCTACCACCAACACCCTTTTCAGGATGACCACGAGCGAACAAGCCTTTAGCTTGATCCTCTCCTCCTACGACAGACACTTTCTGCCTTAAATCTTTTGAATGTAAGGCTGATTTAACATCCTCCAAAGAAAGTGTATCTCTATCGTATAACATGCTATTGACAAAATTTTCATAGGAATGAGGTAATGAACATAACAAGATGAGTGCTTGATATTCTTCGTTAATTTTAACATCAATATTCTTTAAATCCATAAGAATAGTGTTAAGTTCATCTAAGTGGTCTTTAATTGACATACCTTCCTTCATGTGAAGGGTGAAGAGACGTTGCTTCAAGTATAGCTTGTTTGTTAGAGATTTCATCATGTACAACCTCTCCAACTTGAGCCACAAGCTGGCGACGGTATCTTCATTTGTAACCTCTCGCAGGACCTCATCGGCCAAATAGAGCTGTATGGCACTATGCGCCTTCACCTCCAGCTCTTCTTTCTCATCATCGGGCATAGATTCTGGCAACTTATCCTTTCCGAGCAAGACCTTGAACAGTCCTTGTTGTACTATGAGAGCCCTAATTTTTACTCTCCACAAACTAAAGCTGTTTCTCCCAACGAATTTCTCCACTTTGTATTTTGTAGAAGACATCTTGAAGCTAACTAGAACAGTAACTGTATTTATGAACAGTAACCGTATTTAAGAACAGTAACCATACGTATGAATAGTAACCGTACGTTCGAATAGGACCGTACACGTGAATAGTATCTAGTACCTTTAAAGAGTAAATGATAATCTTGCTTATTTTCTGATGTGGAGGATCCACTTTTAGTGGCAGCCACAGAGCATACGATAAGCAGATACACGTACTCTAAGCAGGCTCTGATACCAGTTTGTTGCAGCGGAGGGGCTTCACAGACACGGAAGATGTCTATACAAGAGTGGACAAATAGAAAACAACACACTAGGATTTAACGTGGTTCGGTCAGTATGACTTACGTCCACGGGGGAGAACAGCAGAGAAATTTACTAATCACCAAAAAAGAAGAAGAATACAAAAGAGGAGACCACTCTCTAACCAGAGACTCTCACAAAGAAAGAGGACTCTTTCTATCTCACTCTCTTCTCTCCCTATTCAACTCTTTTCTTTTATTTCTCTGAGTTTTTTCGTGCTCTGAGAACTCTCCACAACCTCCCTTTTATAAGCTCAAAATATTAATAAAATAATACAAAATGGTTGGTGAGTTTTGACAATTGAAAAAACGCCAGAGAGAGGGTTGGTGAGGTTTGATTTTTCCTTCATCTTCAAAGTCACGTTTAACAAATCTCCACCTTGACTTTGAATATGAAGATCTTCTCTTTACTCTTGCTGTCTTGCCAGAAGCCCCTTGCGGGCTTAACCTCCGCTTTGTCGAACGCCAAGCAATTCGAGACAATGCTCGAACTTGCGCGAAGGTACG
>NC_033799.1:23542303-23566958 GCF_001876935.1 Asparagus officinalis | reverse complement strand
AAATATTAATCTAACTTATTTCCTGATGTGGAGGATCCACTTTTAGTGCCAGCCACAGAGCATACGATAAGCAGATACACGTACTCTAAGCAGCTCTGATACCAGTTTGTTGCAGCGGAGGGGTTTCACTGACACAGAAAATGTCTATACAAGAGTGGACAAATAGAAAACAACACACAAGGATTTTACGTGGTTCAGTTAGTATGACTTACGTCCACGGGCGAGAACAACAGAGAACTTCACTAATCACCAAAAAGGAATATTACAAAAGAGGAGACCACTCTCTAACCAGAGACTCTCACAAAGAAAGAGGACTCTTTCTATCTCACTCTCTTCTCTCCCTATTCAACTCTTTTCTTTTATTTCTCTGAGTTTTTTCGTGCTCTGAGAACTCTCCACAACCTCCCTTTTATAAGCTCAAAATATTAATAAAATAATACAAAATGGTTGGTGAGTTTTGACAATTGAAAAAACGCCAGAGAGAGGGTTGGTGAGGTTTGATTTTTCCTTCATCTTCAAAGTCACGTTTAACACGTAACTAGAATGTACACAATCAAGGAGGGCACTCAGTTAACATTCCTCACAATATACCTATTAAAGAAAATCCTCATCCAACTACCCAGTTCAAGAAAATATCCCCTGAAGAAATACAAAGAAGAAGAAGCCAAATTTTGGGTTTTACCTGTGATGAGAAGTGGCATAGAGGACACCAGTGCAAGGGAAAGCAACTCTTCATATTAGAAGGGGTCTTAGATGGACAGATGGAAGAAAATGAAGAGGATTGTGGTGAAGTGGAAGAAGAAATTATGGCTGTTGAATTAGCTAAAAACTTGATTCAAGGGGCTCCTTCTATATCAGTTCAGGCATTAAATGGAATTAGTGCTTCTCATACCATAAGAGTAATGAGTTATTACAAGAATCAAGCTGTTAGTATTCTTATAGATTCTGGGTCTACTCACAACTTTATCAATGCTAAACTAGTAAAGAGACTGGGATTTAATGTGACAGAGTCTAAGGATTTCAACATTTTGGTGGCTAGTGGAGAGTTGATTAAGGGAGCTGGGGTCTGTCAGGAAGTCATGATGGATTGTTGGAGAATGTACATTGATTACAGACCCCTCAACAAATCAAGAGGATCATAAGACCCAGCAACAGCCCCTTCTCCTCTCCAGTAGTAATGGTTAAAAAGAATGATGGAAGTTGGAGAATGTGCATTGATTACAGAACCCTCAACAAATCCACAATTAAGGACAAGTTTCCTATACCTATGATTGATGAGTTATTAGAGGAGCTGAATGGTACTAAAATTTTTTACTAAACTGGACTTAAAATTAGGTTATCATCAAATTAGAATGCATGAAGGGGCATGCCTAAGACTGCATTTAGAACACACAGTGGGCATTTTGAGTTTATGGTCATGCCTTTTGGTCTCACAAACGCTCCTTCAACCTTTCAGGCTCTTATGAATACTATTTTTAAAAAGTTATTGAGGAAGTCTGTCTTGGTTTTCTTTGATGATATTCTTGTATATAGTAAAGGATGGCAGGAGCATTGATGCATTTGAGATAGGTACTTCAGGTTTTGGAGATTCATCGGTTGGTGCCTAAACTCTCTAAATGCAGCTTTGGACAACAACAAGTAGAATACCTAGGACACATTGTGTCACAAGAAGGAGTTGGTGTGGATCTTAACAAAATCAAGGCTATTGTTGAATGGCCTGTACCAAGCACATTGAAAGGACTGAGGGGTTTTCTTGGATTTGCAGGGTACTACAGGAAATTTATTAGAGGGTTTGGTATGATAGCCAGACCATTGACACAACTCTTGAAGAAAGGTGCTTTTACTTGGAGTACCTGTGCTGAGGAAATATTTAATAAATTAAAACAAGCACTCACGAAGAAAGGTGCTTTTACTTGGAGTACCTGTGCTGAGGAAATATTTAATAAATTAAAACAAGCACTCACCAAAGCTTGAAATATCTGTTGGAGCAAAGAATTCATACAGGGATACAGAATAAATGGCTTGCAAAGCTACATGGTTTTGATTTTAGTGTTGAATACAAACCTGGAAGATTAAATAAGGCAGCAGATGGGTTGTCTAGGGTTACTAAGAATGAAGAGGGAAATCCAGACTGCTTTGTGCATGTATCAGCTATGACAACACTTAAAAGTGATTGGTTGAAGGAAATTCAGCTCATGTACTCCACAGATCCATTCCTCACAGACATAGATGTAAAACTGTCTCAGGGGAAGCTGGAAGTTGATAAATATTGTAAGAAGGAGGGAATGTATTTTTACAAAGGTAGACTTTTAATTAGTCCAACTGCTCAAAATATTAAAAACTCCTTACTGAGTGAACACCATGATAGTCCCATGGCAGGACATTCTAGAATAACTAGGACTCTACATAGATTAAGAAGAACTTTTTATTGGAAAGGGATAAAGAAAGATGTACAAAATTATGTGCAATCTTGTGACACCTGCCAGAGAGCAAAAAGGGAGAATGTGGCCTCTCCAGGGTTGTTACAACCCTTACCTGTTCCAGATTATGTGTGGGAGGATATATCCATGGACTTCATCACACATTTGTCGAAAAGTGGACATAAAATTGCAATTTTTGTTGTGGTTGATAGATTGTCCAAGTATACAATTTTTGTTGTGGTTGATAAATAACAATCGAATTACACGCCAGCTAATAATTTTGTTAAGTTTGTGTTGTCTGAAAGGTTACATCAATGTGGCCTATGAATGGAATTGCACTTGACTTGCAAGCATACTCTCTATCTGAGCCTGTTGCTTGCTCCGTATATAGATTGAGCTGTATGACTATATCGCAAAGCTTTTCAATGCAGTTGTTCTGTTTAATAACATCCTGACTGATTTTGATCGGGACATATGGAGCTATATTTCGTTAGGTTATTTTAAGTAGGTAACTTTCTTATGCTTGACCACTATGCCCCTAAAATATTAGGACCTATTTTAGCTCCCAAACTTTCAATTTGGAACTAAACGATTTCATGATAATTTTGCTTTCCAGATGACCAAGCATGGGGAGATTGGATCTTCAACTATGCATCATAAAGTTAATCCCATTGATTTTGAGAATAGTGAGGGCAACTTGTGTTTGGCTAATGCTATTTTATATGTTCTCAGCTCAGAATTGCCCATCTCTTGTATGCAGGAGTGTATCATTTACTTTTCCATCTTTATTCATGGTTCTTGAGGAGTACCTAATATTAAGTTCAGTGCTATATCATAGTTCAAAAATCACGTCTTAGTGTTTCATTTTGGTAAAGTGATACTATACTTATTGCATGTGTAATCATTGACAGAGGGATTTGACCGATTCCACTGTTTTGAGGAATTTGGGTATTGGATCTGGGTATTCTCTCTTGGCATAAAAAATGCACTACAAGGAATTAAGAAGCTTCTGGTTAGTAGTAAAATCTGTATGAGATGGTTATCACTAGAGAATTAGATATAAAGCTAGATGTGTTATTAGTAGGAAATGTGCCGCTGTCGTTGTTCTTTGCTTCATGTGTGTTGTTTGTTCAGTTCTTGCGTTAACTATTTGGGTTCGACATATGTTTAATTTGAATTCATCACTAATGCAAGATGTTAAATTATGTGAATTACAAGATCATAGAAATGAATTTGAATTCATCACTAATGCAAGATGTTAAATTATGTGAATTACAAGATCATAGAAATGTGGATCCATTTCAAGATGAATTCTTGTCTTGCTGTCTACATAATTTCTATCCAATGTACATCCGTCTAATAATATATATGATTTTATGGATGTTTAAGTTTTTTTCTATATAAGTCTTTTTTTCTAAAATTGTACTAACCATTTCCCTCAAAAATATTGGATGAACTATGTCTTTAAAATTGTACTAACCATTTCCCTCAAAAATATTGGATGAACTATGTCTTTGCTATCCTTTTCAATTTCCTTTAGATCTATTATTTGGGATCCATAACTATGATATCTGGCATGATTCTTTTGAAAAAATTCTGTCTGTACGTCCGAGTAGTTGATGTGAAGAAAGTTACATCTAAAAGTGGCAAAAGCACTTTTTTGCTCAATATGCTGTCGATGTATAAAGACAATCCTAATGTTAACATTTAATTAGGGGTGGCAAATGGGTCGGGTTGGGTCTGGTAGGGTCATAGTTGACCCAAACCATATAAGTGTGACCCAACCCGACCCGTTTAACAAATGAGTCAATGCAATCCGACCCGTTTATTAAACGGGTTACCCGACCCGACCCATATAACCCGAATGACCCGTTTATCAAATCTCAGTTCAATATCGTGGATACTATATAGATCAAGATGAAATTCTTTTGACTCTTTCGATAATCACGAGTCAAAATATGCAATACTGCTATATAGATTGTACAAGAGATTAACCCTTTTAATAACAATCCTAATTAAGGATTAGGTTGCTGCTTATTCACAGCATTATAAACCATGGTCCCCGCCTTTTTGGCTGTCGTCTCACTCCGACGAACCCCTAATCCCTCTGATCCTCGCACGGCATAAAAGTCAAAACTAGATAGAACCTGGGCTTTAGAAAAAAAAACCTACACACTCCCAGGCTGACCTCTGACCCTTCAACCCTGCAACGTAGTTCCTCCTCAGATCCAGAGCTCCGCTCTTGACCAGATCCTAGTAGCTCTCCCCCATCGAGGTGAAGTAGTTCCCTAACAGCGATAGGTTCTCTAGCTTCCCGAAGCTCGCCAGGTCGCAGAGCACGTCGGGCACCCATTTCCTCCCCTTTCTCCGATCTCCCCTTATCCTCCTCCGATCTCGTTCGTATGAGCAGAACCATGACCGATCTCTACCGTTGAAATGCTAGCTCGCTATCAATGAGGACCAAGGTGTGGCCGACTGCGTCAGAGATGCTGGACCTGGCGGGAAATTAGGGGTCGAAGGAAGAGGAGAGAGAGGAGAAGGAGGAGGATGAAGACGATGAAGATGATCTTCATATTTTGAGTTTGCATCCCATTTAGAATTAAACGGGTCGGTATTGGGTTAAACGGGTTAGTTCAGGTCAACCCTAATTTACCCATCTAATAAATGGGTTAGTTCGGGTTGACCCGTTTATGACCCGACCCATATAACTCGACCCGTACCCAATATATACGGGTCGGGTCGGGTTGATGGGTCGGGTCATAATTGTTAGACCCTAGAGGGGGATGATTAGGGTCTTATGCTAATCTAATCCGATTATATGCCAATTAAAATTAATTAACAAGTTATCCTAGTAAGTATAAAATACAACAAGATATGTTAGCTAGGATAAAAGATATACACATGGATATGTGCAAGAATAAGCAATATAACCAAAGAGCAATATCCTATCAAAGAGATATATGTAATAAGTTATATGTGCAAGGATATGTAAACCAAGGGCACATAAACATAAACAATGGCAATACAGAAAGGATGAACAATGAACACAAATAAATACGTCAATGCAAACTCAAACAAATGATATGATCACGGATTTCGGTCTAACCACTTGACCTACATCTCCGCTCCTCACCTCGAGGAGATCTCCACTATCACAACCGGGTTTTGTACGTTCACCCGAATAACGTTTACACTACACAATACGGTTTTCTAGTTTACCAAAAACTCCACAATCAACACTCTTGCAATCCCACTCTACACCCTCTCATGTGTTGAACTAGACGTGTCTCCCTCAAGTGCGCGGATACAACCTCTCCCTAGGTTCATCAACCAACACTTCTCTCAGTGTACAAGTGTATTACAAAGCGAATCTCACAATAAGCACAAATATAATAAATGATTATTCTCTAATACGGATGAGAATACAATGAAAGCTCACACTCAATTGTTATAACTCTCACCAATCCAAATATACTATGTATGAAAATACAATAAGCTCAAGTGGGTGTGTGTAAACAATGAGTGAAATAAAGACAACTAAACTCAAATAGCAAACTAGCAAAAATAAGAATGATAACCGACAAATAATTATAAATAAAAGCTAGAATTGAGTTTAGGAAAACTTCTATAGATGACAAGAGAGAGAGATGGATTGAAGCTCAAATACCAAGTGATGATCTCTTCTAGCTCTTGTGAAATTGATTTCACAAAATCAAACTCTCAATTACTTAAAAGCTTTTTAAAAAACTTACAGAGAGTTCGACGGTCGACCGTGGCGGTCGACCGTGGGAATTTTTAGCTTGGCGGTCGACCGCCACGATCGACCGCAAAAGTTTCTTTTGCCCACTCAGAGAAAAACATAGGCGCAGTCGACCGCAAACTGATACAAAATATTTTATGCTTGAAAGTGAAATGCTGATTTTAAAACTCTGTTTAAAAAGAACAAATAAATTCCAAAAATTATGAAACTTTGGGAAATGATTGTAGACATGATAATACATATGCTACAAAAACTGGTTTTCAAAAAGGACTTCCAAATGAGAAATATCATCATTTTACAAAATAGTCCAAAACATAAAAATGTGAACATATGAGTTTTGACAATTTAGCTTAACCATATTTTGAAACAATACAAAATAATTTTGTAGACTTAATAAAAGATTTATATAATAATTGTTAAGTCTATAAACTGAGAAATACAATATTTTTATAAATACAATAGAAAATAAAACATATGAGTATGTATATAAAAATATATTTGTTTCATATCTATGAAATCAAACCAAAACATATATGTATGTATATAACTATATATATACAAAAACAAAACATGTATGTGTGTATATGATTGAGCTTAAAGTACTAACACACATAATATAAAACCTAAACTAAATATACCCAAGCTTGATCTTGATCTTCAATAGGCTTGACTTGGTAAACTTGGATGAAGCTGAACTTAGATCTTTAACTTGAATTGCAATGCTTCAACCACTATATCCACCAACCTCAATTTGATATGATCGTTATGGCGCAATCCATCCAACCTCCAACACGTTGTTTGTCTATAATAAATAGAAATATACAAATACTAAACAAATAACATTAGTGGTAAATTGTTTGTTAAACATTATCAAAACAAAGAGGCCAACAATAATTTGCCACCCCTACATTTAATCAAGTTTATTCCGAAACTTGCCCAAATTAGTTTGAAGTTTAAAGCTCATTATTTTAAAGTAATAATACTTTGATTGTACATTTTTGATACAGTGCCATCAATATGTCTCATTGCAAATTACATATTTAATAATGACATGACTCATGAAATTACACTGCTTTGTAACTCTCTTCGTTTCTTAATTCTTTATTTCTTCTCCATCATGTGTAGGTAAATGAGTCTCGTCTCAATGAAGACCTGGACCAGGTGTGGGAGGTGCTTGCAGAACCAATACAAATAGTAAGTCCTGACAGTGCACTGCACTTCCCTTTAGACTTTATTATGACTGCTTTTGTATAATTTTTCTTTTTTCTACTTATGTTGGTTATATGATGTAATATCAAAGGTCTGCTTGTATGTTGTATTATTTTTGAAGGTTTTATATAAGACATCTAATTCCACCTCCCCCAATATTTTGACTATATGTTAGGAAAGATGACAGTCCAAGAGAGGGGTATTTTCACTCGAAAACAAATAGAATATAATTACATTAAGTCTCAATGATGGTCTAGTTACGAACTATTATTCTACCATTCCTTCTTAAGCTGGAAGCGCATATAGACCTTTCATTTTTAGCTAGTTAAATCTAAGAAAAAAATTCCCTTCCCCTTCCCCCCAACCCCCGAAACTATTACCTATCTATTTGAATTGACATGTGAAGTGATATTTTGCTCAATATCATTTCATAATGAAGTGACAATCAACCTTTGTATGCTTCCTATTCTCATGAGACTTAGTCTGTACCATTGGCAATATATGCCAAAACCTGATTATTACAATGTATTTTCATAGCCTTAGGTAGAAACACACCTATATCCTGATGAAGGTATTTAATCAACATAATCCCTCGGGCAGCGAGAGCCTTAACTTGATAATCAACCTTAGCAATAAATCATGGCACGATAATCTGCTTGATCGTGAGATCACTATATTCCTCCAATACAAGTACAATATGTGCCAACGAGACATTATCAAGAGTATCATTTGCTCAATTAACATCAAAATAACCAATAATATTAAAGAATAAAAGAGACCCTTGTTGCTGATGGACTCTCTCTTGTTTTCTTGCATTAGGTTATGCATAGATACAACGTCCCAGAGGCATATGAGAAGCTTAAGGATCTCAGCAGAGGAAGAGTTTTCAGCAAGGAGAAGCATTCAAAAGTTCACTAATGGCTTGCAATTGTCAGAAGAAGCAAAGAGCGTTCTCTTGAATTTGACTCTCCAGTCATACATTGGAGAAGTAGAGAAGTTGTCTAAGTCTAACGACGATCATGTGGATTTGGTGAATGGGTTCAGGCTTTTATAGCCATTGAAAAAAAAAATTGAATGAACAAGATGAAAATTTTACTAAGGTTTTTCCCCCTTGTGTCAATTGTCTCCTTGATAGTTTGTTTTCATTTGAAATACTTGAAGTTTGTTTACCTCAAGACTTATATTTATATTGATTTTTGGTTGCTACCCATTCCGCAGGATGCAATAGTAATTAATTTTTATGCGATTTGAACAATATTCTTGTGTTCTTTTCTTTTGAAATAAAGTATCTGGGTACTTGAATCTGTAAATATCAACAAACCTGTGTGTGGTATACTGGTATTGGTTGGACAATTTTGCCTTAGTATTCTCTTTTTGTTCACAACATAAATTTCTAGTTTTTTTATATATTTAGATGCAGTTAGTTGTTGTCATGTTCTACTCTGTCAATCTTTAACATCTGTATGGTCTTGAAACTACTAGTACACTTGAAAACAACTATCAAAATATCCGATGGAAATTTTATGTGGCGTGATCTCGCCTATAAGAATTGAGATACGTGGTAAGGATTGAGAGAATTAGACCGTGTTTATTATCACATAAGTAAAGAGAATCTAGATCCGAAAAATACAGTTGCTTCTCTAATTACATCAAAATATGCAAAATCAACATCTAAATATGCAAAAACAAAAACCACTTACAAAAATCACTCTGGTCCTTTCTCTAAATCAACCTCAAAAGAGTATAGTTTGCTTCGAACTCGAAGAGTAAATATTTGGCAAAACCTGTTGACAGTAAAAAGTTTATTGTTCTATTGAATTTTCGTGATAGCTGTTATATCAAGTTTTGCTCATTACTACTTGAATTAACTTAAGTTTCATCAGCTTAATATTTTGTTCTTTTCTCAGAAACAGTGCATATAGCTTGGGATCTCATGCAACTATTATTATGATAAGTATGAAGAGTTTTGAGAAATGAAAAAAAGAGAAAAAAAGGAAAAAAAGAAAAGAAAAATGAGCTATTCGTATTGTAGTAAGCAAGCGGTACAAAAAACAACCTGATTATTTCTACAAGTAAAGTTTCTTTCACTTATAACGGAATGTACCACTACCACCCAAATACTGTTAACGTCTTTAATATTTGATAAAAGTTAACAGTAGTGATTCTTAACATTACATTCGTCATAAGATTTTGCTGACGTGACAATGATCTGACCCTGCCATGTTCAGCAAAAAAATTAGTGAAATCACAAGTTCAACATACACGTTTGTATGAAACTTGTAACTAATTTTTGCTAACGTTGCAGCCATGTGATCTCCTCAACAATATTTTACAAAAATTTGTAAAAGAAAATAGATTGATGACAATGATAATACTAATGACTGTGGTTGACGACTTCTAAATATTAATGATCCGAAAGGACCGAAATGATACTTGGCTAGCACATGAGGGACCTACAACAAAGTTCTGCCAAAAATCTATATGCATTATAAGATTATCCATCATTTACCTTCCTTTTAAAGAAAATATCTGATGACTTGAACCTAACCTCCATAGAAAATGCGTATAAATAAATCAAGGCGCTCGCTCCTCGCTCTCTTCAATTCCTTAAAAAAAAGACGGCTCCTTTTTCCCGCTCCACTAAACCCCGAACAAATTCCCCCCTTAAAAATCTAGGGTTAGGGTTTCGATCTTGTCTGCAACTCCATGGAAAAGCTCTTATCAACCCCACAAGCCCCGTTCGCTTTATTGCCATCCTTTTCCTCCTCTCCCTCTTCGTCTTCGATTAGCAAAAGATCATGCCAGCTAGGGTTTCGGATTCAGCCCACCCCTCCTCGACGATTCGAACCACTTAGGGTTTCGTTGAGCAGTTTAGAAGGAGTCATGACTACGAAGGTAAAGATCTCCATTGCCGATTTCCTGGCTGGGGAATTTTCACGAACACAAGCCCTGCCTTTTGTTGACTGCATGTTTGTTTTTTGCTTTTTTGTGATTATTTCGTTGCTAAGTTTTCTTAAATCTCATGTACTATAATGTTGAAATGTTTCTGAAAAGTGGCATATTTTGAATTTTTGAATAAAGATAGGATTTTTTATAAGTTTACGGGAGGGAATATTTTGGGATTGAGCATAAAATTTTTAGTAAATAAAAAATATCATATGCCATAGGTCACTTTTTTTCTTCTTCTAAATTTGTAATGTAGGGCTTCCACTGTTGTATTTTGAATTTCAGGTTCTTAAATTTTTTTAAATAAATTAAGATGATCCTTTGGCAGTCCCTAATTTATGAATCTTCAATGATGATTAAGTTTGATCCGGGATGATCTAATTTTTTTGGTGATCCTTTTTCTTTAATTTTCCTCATATTTGGACAACTGGTTGAATATGTTTTGGCTATGTGAACTTTAATATTTTAGATGGAGCATCATCGTGAAGAGGAGGTTGTTGATCTTGAGTCTTTAAGCATTATGGCTCTATCACCTTTAGATGGCCGATATTTGCAGAAAGTCAAGGATTTGCACTCATTCTTTAGTGAATATGGGTTAATCCGTTACCGTGTAATGGTCGAGGTAACTTTCATTAAATTCTCTTGTAAGAATACATATTTAATCAGTGCTTTTTTATTCAACACCGGTGCACAGTGTTAGTCTCACATTATGTTTTTTTAAGAATAATGGTTTCATATTTAAATGTAGATTATACAATCATTTTTGTAGCGAATGATAAAGAAATGTTTCTGGTAAAGCATGAAGAAACTGTGGTTGTTGATTGGATATCCTTGTTCGTCTGCTTACAAATCATAATATGTTTCAGGTATTTAGATAAAAGGTTTAAAGCATTAGTTAGCTCAAAAGGTTTAAAGTTGTGCCTAAAATATTCTGTGAACCGTTGGGATATTTATATTTGATATGCATATCTGACAATAGTACCCCTCTTCTAATAAATTTGCATATGATGTAGTATTAGCAGTTTCTGTATGAGTCCATCGAACATTGTTTATTTAGGTCATGCTTATTAGTGTGCTTTCTTTTACAATCTGACAAAACATCCATCCTCTACTTTGATATAGGTAGTAGTCTTCATTAAAACTTGTCATAGTGTAGTCATGTCTTGGGTAATGGAGAAAGAGGTAACTTACAAGTAAAAAAGGTTTACCTCTTTCTCCATTACCCATTATGATCTGACAATGCTGGCCACTGTAGTTATATTTTCATGTTGGCTACTTAGTGCAAAGTGCTAATCTGAAGCGATTTATTTTTAGGTAAAATGGTTGCTAAAATTAACAGAAATACCTAAAATCAAGGAGGTTCAATGCTTTAGCGAGAATGCCAGGTCTTATTTAGAAAGTATAGTTAGTGGCTTCAGCAAAGCTGATGCTCTGGAAGTGAAAAAGATTGAAAAAGTAACTAACCACGATGTTAAGGTAGTGGAATACTTCTTGAAACAGAAATGTCAATCCAATGCTGAAATCGCTGAGGTGAATTTTTGATGTTCCTTGTTGTGGGTACTCTATGCTTCCTCTTTTTATAACTACGACTAACTGTGATTTCAAAGATTTCATTTGATGCTTAATATTTGACATCAGATTCTACAAAATTCTTTTTTAGGTACTGGAGTTTTTCTGTTTTGCTTGTACATCAGAGGATATAAATAATTTAGCCCACGCATTGGCACTGAAGGAGGCGTTCAACACTGTCATATTTCTTGTGATGATTGAGTTGTTGAATGCAATATGCAAATTAGCGAAGGAAAATGCTCATATCTCCATGTTGTCTCGCTCTCATGGATAGGTCTTTTTAGGTAAAATGGTTGCTAAAATTATCAGAAATACCTGAAATCAAGGAGGTTCAAGCTTTAGCGAGAATGCCAGGTCTTATTTAGAAAGTATAGTTAGTGGCTTCAGCAAAGCTGATGCTTTGGAAGTGAAAAAGATTGAAAAAGTAACTAACCATGATGTTAAGGCAGTGTAATACTTCTTGAAACAGAAATGTCAATCCAATGCTGAGATTGCTGAGGTGAGTTTTTGATGTTCCTTGTTGTGGGTACTCTATGCTTCCTCTTTTTATAACTAAGACTAACTGTGATTTCAAAGATTTCATTTGATGCTTAATATTTGACATTAGATTCTACAAAATTGTTTTCTTTCGTACTGGAGTTTTTCCATTTTGCTTGTACATCAGAGGATATAAATAATTTAGCTCATGCATTGGCACTGAAGGAGGCGTTCAACACTGTCATATTTCCTGTGATGATTGAGTTGTAGATTGCAATATGCAAATTAGCGAAGGAAAATGCTCAAATCTCCATGTTGTCTCGCACTCATGGACAGGTATTTTCAGTTCTAGATGAGAGGCAACTCTTGTTATAACGGAATACTAACTTTTTATTGATTATATGTTATCTACAAAAACATTAATGCTACATAAGCATAATTTAAAATCTTATATTTCCCTTTTATTTGTGTTTACACATAGATGGACATAGTTTATTCTATATATTGATTTAAAAAAAAGAATCAGAAGCTATTAGACAAAGAAAATGAAGGAATGCTTCAAGGAAAAAGAAAAATTCTTTTTCATTTCCATGAACTAATTTATTTAGCAATCCTAAATTCTTAATGAAATTTATCCCAAATGGAGAAGGGATGCAACTGACAAGAGCACGTTTAGAGTAATGAAATTTATCCCAAATGGAGAAGGGATGCAACTGACAAGAGCACGTTTAGAGAAGGATTAGAGAAGCGGGAGTACTTAAAGAAAAACAAAGTACTCTTGGGTTTAAAAAGTTAAACTTAATCTAAGGTGCACAGGGTAATATTCCACTAATAATTTTTCCATAATGTTCTGGTGGTGTATTTTTTTGGTTGAAATAACTCAAAGATTTCTGGCTGGTCATTTAGGAAAAAAATTTTTATACAAAAGTAAGCTTTTTTTGGGGGGTGGGGGCTTATATAGAAATAATTAAATAATGATTACATGCTAAAACTCAATAATTTTCTACATAGGGCTAATACATCATGTATAATTACTAGTTTGATAAATATTATACTGTCTATCTTCGTTCATATATGTTTGTAGGACATGTTCTACATTCCTTTCTTCATGAGTTTTTAGGTTGATGCTATGAAATAAATTGAATGGAACCTTTTCAATCTGAAGGTTAAAAATAATATAATCATGTCTTTGTTTATTATTTAGTCCTACATCAGAAAATGAGTGAGAAGTTACTTAAATAGGTATGCCCAAGACTCAAGTGTAAGACGGCTAGTTGATTTTGTCAGTGGGTTGAGCCAAACGTGTTACACTTGGTGGGTCCCACGGCTTGTACTGCACCAATGGGCCCGATGGCTCGGGGCGTGACAAATTACATCACAGCAGTTGCGAGTCTGAAGTGTGGAGCTAAGTGCTATGCGGATCTAAGTGCTATATTGCGTGAGTGCGGTGGGGGCCACCTCTAGAGTCCACATAACCTAGTGATACCGGGATGTGCCATTTGTCATGTCATGATGAGGACGTTGCTTATTTATGGTGGGGTGTGTAGAAGATCGTACCAGAGATCGAAGCTTGCCTTCAATGGCGAAGTTGAGGAGGCAAGGAAGATCGCCTATAGAGGTTGATGGCGAAGTTGAGGAGGCGAGGAAAGTTGCATGTTCAAGATCGCAGGCGAAGTATGTGGCGAGGTCGAGCTTGGGAGGCGAGCGGATCTCGCCTGCTGCGTGGATCGAACTCGCTTGTAGCGGATCTCACTTGTTGATGTCGCCCTCACCCATGATATCGCCTGCAACGGAGTGAACTTTACCTATGCATGGTTGGAGCCAGCTGGAGCGCATAGACCGACCGCCCTAGGGTTTCCCTATAAAAGGGAAACGTTATTCGTGAACGAAATAGTGAGCACGAGAGCAGAGAGAGAAGAAGAGATTGGCAGCAGAAATTTCTTGAGCTTTCGTTCTCTATGCAGTTTAGGAAATTTCTGATTTTTATTCCCTTTTGTCCCTATTCTCATTTACTGTTGAGAAGGGGTTGGTGAATATTAATTGGGGAAGTTATTGTAATAGAGAGAGTGTTTGAGCATTGATTTTAGATTAAAATCAATTGCTATTTGTTTGAGAGATTTCAAGTTTGAGATCCTCTCTCTTATTTGTAATTTCTTCTTATTAATAAGAAATTATTGAACCACGTAAAATCTGTTATCTTGCATTTGTGTTACTTGTTTGGTTGTTGATAAGTATTCCAATTTTGTTTGTATTTGTGTGCCTCCGGGTTTGACATGATGTTCAATTTGGAGAAGAAAGCTAGGGCTTGGATTTGTTTGTATTTGTGTGCCTCCGGGTTTGACATGATGTTCAATTTGGAGAAGAAAGCTAGGGCTTGGATTATCGTTTGAAGAGATTGGAGGTGAAACAAGTACATCGGGATCGTCTCTTTCAAAGGCGATACAATGGTTGAGCATTAATAATACAAAAATTGATGCTAAAAAATTTGATGGCAAGATAAATTTCAATTTGTGGAGAAATTGATGCTAAAAAATTTGATGGCAAGATAAATTTCAATTTGTGGAGGTGTCAAGTGATGGATGCATTGGACGCTCAAAATTTAGAGGAGACTCTTGAGTTACAAGAGAAACCTGAAGACATGGAGGATAAGATTTGGAAGAAAATAAATAGTAGAGCGTGTGGGGTTATTCGATCATGTTTGACGCCGAATTTGATCTATGATGTGATGAACGAGACGTCGGCGAAACGGTTGTGAAAAACACTCAATGGGAAGTATCTTACGAAAAGCATTGAGAATCGGCTTCACTTGAAGAAGAGGTTTTACCAATTCAAGATGAAGAGGGGAGTTTCCAATAGAGAACATGTCAATAACTTCACAAAATTGCTATCAGATATGGCCAATATGGATATCATGGTAGTGGATGAAGATAAGGCGATGTTGTTGCTATGTTTATTACCAGAGGATGATTTCAGTACATTTGTCCTTACGATGATTAATGGTAGAACCACTGTCCGCTATAAGGAGGTGACCTCAGCATTGGTGAACTATGAGTTGAGGAAGAGAGATAGTGAACCATCTGAGAAGGCATCAGGAGATGCATTGGTAGTGAGAGGCTGTAGTCCAAACCGCCGTCTATTTAATCACTCCAAGTCGAAGCAAGGAGGTAGCTATAAGAGTGTTGGTAGGAATCAATGTCGCGTCTGTGAAGAAGAGAGACATTGGAAGATCGACTGCCCAAAGTTGAAGGACAGAGCCGGGAATAATAAAGGGAAAGCCGTACAGGCTTCAGAAGTGAATATTTCCAAAGCTAGTGGTGATAATTCAGATTCAGATTCAGATTCATAAGGCTATTCATGCCCAGCATTACCGTCAGTTTGTTATGTCGACTCTACGGAGTGGATGTTGGCTTTAGGTGCTACATACCATATTTGCCCGAGGAGGGATTGGTTCTCTAACTTTGAGGAGTTAGAAAGAGGGGATGTCGTGCTCATGGGTAATGACCACATATGCCCTATCGGTGGTATTGGTATAGTCCGGATCAGGCTGTGTGACGAGGTGACTAGGGAGTTGAAGGAAGTGAGATTCGTTCCTCAATTGACGAAGAATATCATTTCACTTGGAACTTTGGAGGAAGCTGGCCATAGGGTGATCTTGGAGAATGCAACTCTGAAGGTCACAAAGGGGTCCATGGTGGTAATGCGAGGTGTCAAGGAAAACAACCTTTACTACTTGAAGGGCAAGACAGTAACAGGGGGTATGGCAGCTTCAATTACCATAGAGAAAGATACTACCAGCTTATCACATATGAGATTTGGACACACTGGTGATAAGTCCTTACAGGTATTGGCGAAAAGGGGCTATTGAAGGGTACAAAGACCTGCAAGATGGAGCTGTGTAAACATTGCATACTTAGGAAGTAGACAAAAGTTAAATTCGGCACCACAATTCACAATACCCAAGGTATATTGGATTATGTTCATACTGATGTTTAGTGTCCTTCCAAGAACACATCTCTTGGTGGGGCAAATTATTTTGTCACTTTTATTGATGATTATTCCAGGAGAAATTGGGTATACCCCATCAAGCATAAACATGAGGTCCTGGATATAGTTATGGAGTGGAAGAAGAAAGTGGAGCTGCAAACAGGTAGAAATGTGAATGCACTCCATTCGAATAATGATGGTGAGTACAAGAGTGATCCGTTTCTGTAGTTTTACCGGGATCATGGTATTAGGCGACACTTCACAGTTCGTGAGACACCGTAACAAAACGTGGTCGCTGAAAGGTTGAACCATACCTTGCTGGAGAAGGTGCGATGTATGATGATACAGAGTGGATTGTCAAGATCCTTTTGGACCAAGGCGTTGGTTTATGCAAGCCATCTCGTGAATAGGTTGATGTGCACTGCGATACATGGAAAGACTCCTATGGAACGTTGGTCTGGTTCGGTAGCTAGTGACTATTAGTCGCTTTGGATATTTGGGTGTCCTGCTTATTACCATGTCAGTGATGATAAATTGAATCTGAGGGCGAGGAAAGCAGTCTTTGTGGAATTTAGAGATGGAGTTAATGGCTTCAAGTTGTGGGATCCATAAGACAAGAAGATGATCATTAGCAGAGATGTCATGTTTGATGAGGCTCACATGATAGAGTCTCGGATTCCTCAGCAGGTAGAGGAAGGCCAGACTAGTGGGGTATCGTAGCAGGTGGAGGAAGATGTGACTCCACAGACTTTAGATAGCACTGTATCTATTGAGACTCCTACAGAGGTGACACTAGGAGGAGATGATATGATAAACGGGCAAGTGGAGGATACAGTGGATGTTGAGACACAGGAACAGGGTCATGTTCAGGAGTCCATTGCAGCTAATAGACTAAGAAAAAATATTCATCGCCCAGCTAGATATGATGATATCATGGTTGCATATGCTTTATCAGCATAAGTCGTTGATGATTTGGTTCCTTCCTACATTCACGGAAGCAGACTCAAGCTCTGATTCGATTAGGTGGAGGGAAGCTATGGAGGAAGAGATGTAGTCTCTTCATAAGAATGACACTTGGGAACTTGTAAAGCTACCGAATGATAAGAAGACTATTGGATGCAAGTGGGTACATGCAAAGAAAGAAAAATCTTCTATTAGGGACATTTGGTATAAAGCCATATTGGTTGCCAAAGGGTATGCCCAGCTTGAGGGCATAGATTATAATTAGGTATTCTCACCTTTTGTAAAGCATTCGTCGATAAGAATACTATTGGCGTTGGTGGCACAGCTGGATTTGGATTTGGTCTAGATGGATGTTAAGACAGCCTTTCTACATGGAGATTTAGAAGAGGAGATCTACATGACATAACCTTTAGGGTTCAAAGCTGCAGGAAAGGAAGAATTAGTATGCAAGCTGAAGAAGTCTCTTTACAAATTGAAGCAATCGCCATAACAATGCTACAAGAGATTTGATGACTTCATGATTGTCTGAGGATACACGAGAAGCCCATATGACCTTTGTGTTTACATGCACAAGCTACAGAATGATGAGTATATTTATTTACTGTTATATGTTGACGATATGCTCATTACTTCCAGGAATACTTTAGCTATTAGAAAGTTGAAAAAGGAACTGTCATCCAAATATGAGATGAAGGATCTTGGAGAAGCAAAGAGGATATTGGGTATGGAGATTGAGAGAGATAGGGTGAAGGGGAGGCTGAAGTTGACACAGAGGAGTTATCTACAAAAGAAGCTGAAGAAATTCAGTTATGATGGCAATGCCAAGGTGGTCAGTACTCCATTAGCTTCCCACTTTAAGCTATCAGCTAAGATGTCACCTATTTCAGTTGAGGACCGTGAATACATGTCCAAAGTTCCATATGCCAATACGGCAGGTAGCTTGATTTATGCGATGGTGTGTACAAGAACAGATTTGTCACAGGCTATGAGCATGGTATCTAGGTACATGCATGACCTAGAGAAGGGTCATTGGGAGGCCGTGAAGTGGATTCTATGGTATATAAAAGGTACTATGGATGTTGGTTTGGTATTCGAGAAGAATGGGAAGAATAGGCAGGATTGTATTGGTTATGTGGATTCCGCTTATGCGGGGGATCTTGACAAGCGCCAGTCTACTACTGGATATGTGCTTACACTAGCAAGAGCACCGGTGTGTTGGAGATGCACACTTTAGTCTACAATGGCTCTCTTCACTACGGAGGCAGAGTATATGACATTGACTGAAGCTGTGAAGGAGGTTTTGTGGTTGCAGGGGTTATTGGATGACCTGGGGATTGTACAGGATACCATCAGGGTACATTGTGATAGCATGTTAGCTATCTATTTGGCTAAGAACCATGTGTATCATGCTCATACAAAGCACATTGATGTCTGATTCTATTTTGTTCGAGACGTATTGGATGATGGAGACGTCAGATTGGAGCAGATGCACACAAAGGACAATCCGACAGTTATGTTGACCAAAGTTTTCACTAGAGTGAAATTTAGTCATTGTTTGGAATTGTTAAGCATTCTTCGCTGTTGAGGGCCTTTGGAGGCCATGTGGTGAACTATGTGAAGGCTTGATTCCTTGGACAAGAGGATACGTAGGCAAGTCTTTATGATGCAGCCGATTTGGTGAGTAGACATCGACGTTTGGAGAATGGTCACATTCTCATTTGGTTCCTGACTTATTATGGATTGAGCTCGTTGTCGTGAATTGTTTCACTTTGTACTATATGCAACAAGTGGGACATTTGTTTTGGTTGGTGTCGGCTCAGTTTTGGGGAAACGTTCGCCGAGGTGGAGATTTGTAGATGATCGTACCTGAGATCGAAGCTCACCTTTGATGGTGAAGTTGAGGAGGCTAGGAAGATCGCCAGTAGAGGTTGATGGCGAAGTTGAGGAGGCAAGGAAAGTTGCATGTTCAAGATCGCAGGCAAAGTGTTTGGCGAGGTCGAGCTTGGGAGGCGAGCGGATCTCGCCTGCTGCGTGGATCGAACTCGCCTGTAGTGGATCTCACCTGTTGATGTCACCCTCACCCATTATCTCACATGTAGCGGAGTGAACCTCGCCTGTGCGTGGTTGGAGCCAGCTGGAGCGTAGCTGGAGCGCATAGACCGACCGCCCTAGGGTATCCCTATAAAAGGGAAACCCTATTCGTGCGCGAATTAGTGAGCGCGAGAGCAGAGAGAGAAGAAGAGATTGGCGGCGATAATTTCTAGAGCTTCCGTTCTCTTTGCAGTTTGGGAAATTTCTGATTTTTATTCCCTTTTGTCCCTGTTCTTAATTACTGTTGAGAAGGGGTTGGTAAATATTAATTGGGGAAGTTATTGTAATAGAGAGAGAGAGTGTTTGAGCATTGATTTTAGATTAAAATCAATTGCTATTTGTTTGAGAGATCTCAAGTTTGAGATCCGCTCTCTTATTTTAATTTCTTGTTATTAATAAGAAATTATTGTGCCGCTCTCGTGGACTTAGGCAGATTTGCCGAACCACGTAAAATCAGTTGTCTTGCATTTGTGTTCCTTGTTTGGTTGTTGATAAGTATTCTAATCTCGTTTGTATTTGTGTGCCATCAGTTCCGCTATGTACAACAGGGTGTTTGTGACACTCTTGTTTAGTCCAACATTAGGAAATGAGTGGGAATTTAAGTGGCTTAAATTATTTAAGTGTAACATCGGTTAGTCGATTTTGGCAGTAGATTGAGCCAAATTAAATTATTTAAGTGTAACATCGGTTAGTCGATTTTGGCAGTAGATTGAGCCAAACAACACGTTACACTAGTTGGGTCCCACAGCTTGTACCGTACCAATGGGTCCGTCAGGCCGGGGCGTGACATGGCCAATATTAGAAGCGGACATATACTAAGTTGACTGCTCAAAGCAGCTGAAATATCATATTGATAATTTTCATCGTTATGCTACAGGAATAAATGATTTGCTTTTGTAATAGGTTTATGTGGTTTAGTTCTGATATCTTCTAACTCCCTTTGTAGCCTGCTTCACCCACTACTTTGGGAAAGGAGATGGTAAGTTTTGCTTTCAGACTAAGTGAAGTAGGGAAGACCTTTACAGAAGTGCAAATATTGGGCAAGTGTGCTGGAGCTATTGGAAACTACAATGCACATAAAGTTGCATATCCTGATATTGATTGGCCAACTGTTGCAGCTGAGTTCGTGACCTCTTTGGGGTTAGGTTTCAACCCTTACGTGACACAGGCATATTTATTTACTTCTACTACTTTTCTCTTTGTAAGGTTTTACATATCTGATTCATTTCAGCTTGATGGATTTTTTTTGCGTAATTAAAGTGCATAGACGATTTTGATAAGGTTTTTTCTTTGTGGATGACTTGGATAGGTTTCATTAATGGGAGGAGTACTTTATTTACTTGTACTTTATTTACTTGTACTTTTTTGACACTGCTGCTTGTATTCATTGTTCTCTGCTTGATCTAGTTTACTAGTAAACAGTCCTTTTGAAGATTTAGGCAACTATACAAACTGTAAAAGTGTATAACTAATAGAGCCTCTGGATTTTCTTTAATATTAGTTTTGCAATCAACTCAGGTGACTAAAATGTAGGTTTTTTTGCCATTTCATGTTTCAAGAGTTTACAAAAGGTGATTCATATAGTATGTACATACTATCATGTGCATGCTTGATAATAAGTAGATACACTTGCAGGTTATCCATCTATCTTGGAAATACAGTACATATATAAATTAGCCTATTCTACACCAACTAGTTAGTGCATATATAATAATGGAATTGTAGCGCCAGCTAATAATTTTGTTAAGTTTGTGTTGTCTGAAAGGTTACGTCAATGTGGCCTATGAATGGACTGACACTTGGCTTCCATGCATACTCTCTGTCTGAGCCTGTTGCTTGCTCCGTATACAGATTGAGCCGCATGACTATATCGCAAAGCTTTTCAATGCAGTTGTTTAGTTTAATAACATCCTGACTGATTTTGATCGGGACATATGGAGCTATATTTCGTTAGGTTATTTTAACTAGGTAACTTTCTTATGCTTGACCACTATACCCCTAAAAATATTAGGACCTATTTTAGATCCCAAACTTCCAATTTGGAACTAAACGATTTCCTGATAATTTTGCTTTCCAGATGACCAAGGCTGGGGAGATTCGATCTTCAACTTTGCCTCATAAAGTTAATCCCATTGATTTTGAGAATAGTGAGGGAAACTTGTGATTGGCTAATGCTATTTTATCTGCTAGCTCTTAGCTCGAAATTGCCCGTCTCTCATATGCAGGTGTGTATCATTTACTTTTCCATCTTTATTCATGGTTCATGAGGAGTACCTAATGTGAAGTTTAGTGCTATATAATAGTTCAAAAAACACGTCTTAGTGTTTCATTTTGGTAAAGTGATACTATACTTATTGCATGTGTAATCATTGACAGAGGGATTTGACCGATTCCACAGTTTTGAGGAATTTGGGTATTGGATCTGGGTATTCTCTCTTAGCATACAAAAGTGCACTAAAAGGAATCCGGAAGCTTCAGGTTAGTAGTAAAATCTGTATGAGATGGTTATCACTAGAGAAATAGATATAAAGCTAGATGTGTTATTGGTAGGAAATGTGCCGCTGTCGTCGTTCTTTGCTTCATGTATGTTGTTTGTTCTGTTCTTGCTTTAACTATTAGGGTTGGGCATATGTTGAATTTGAATTCGTCACTAATGCAAGATGCTAAATTCTGTGAATTACAAGATCATAGAAACGTAGATCTATTTAAAGATGAATTCTTGTCTTGCTGTCAACATAATTTCTATCCAATGTACATCCATCTAATAATATATATCATTTTACCGATGTTTAAGTTTTTTTCTATATTAGTATTTCTTTTCTAAAATTGTACTAACCATTTCCCTCAAAAATATTGTATGAACTATGTCTTTGCTATCCTTTTCAATTTCCTTTAGATCTATTATTTGGGATCCATAACTATGATATCTGGCATAATTCTTTAGAAAAATTCTGTCTGTACGTCCGAGTAGTTGATACGAAGAAAGATACATCTAAAAGTGGCAAAAGCTCCTTTTTTGCTCAATATGCTACCAACGTATAAAGATAATCCTAATGTTAACATTTAATTAGGGGTGGCAAATGGGTCGGGTTGGGTCGAGTAGGGTCATAGTTGACTCAACCCGTATAAGTGTGACGTGACTCGACCCGTTTAACAAATGAGTCAATGCGATTCACCCGTTTATTAAATGAGTTACCCGACCCGACCCATATAACTCGAATGACCCATTTATCAAATCTCAGTTCAATATCATGGATACTATATAGATCAAGATGAAATTCTTTTGACTCTTTCGACAATCACAAGTCAAAATATGCAATACTGCTACATAGATTGTACAAGAGATAGACCCTTTTAATAAATAATCCTAATTAAGGATTAGGTTGTCACTTATTCACAGCATTATAAATCACGGTCCCCGCCTTTTTTGTCATCACCTCACTCTGACGAACCCCCCAGTCCCTCTGATCCTCGCACGGCATAAAAGTCAAAACCGGACCGAACGTGGGCTTTAGAAAAAAACCAGCGCACTCCCAGGCTGACCTCTGACCCTTTAACCCCACAACGTAGTTCCTCCTCAGATCCAGAGCTCCACTCTCGACCAGATCCCAACAGCTCTCCCCCATCGAGGTGAAGTAGTTCCCCGACAGCGACAAGTTCTCCAGCTTCTCGTAGCTCGCCAGGTCGCAGAGCACGTCGGGCACCTATTTCCTCCCCTTCTCCGACCTCCCCTTATCCCCCTTCGATCTTGTCCATACGAGTGGAACTACGACCGATCTCAACCGTTGAAATGCTGGCTTGCTGTCGATGAGGGCCAAGACGTAGCCGACCATGCCGGAGATGCTGGACCTGGCGGGAAACTGCGGGTCGAAGGAAGAGGAGAGAGAGGAGAAGGAGGAGGATGAAGATGACGAAGATGATCTTCATATTTGGAGTTTGCAACCCATTTAGAATTAAATGGGTTGGTATTGGGTTACACGGGTCAGTTCGGATCAACCCTAATTTACCCATCTAATAAACGGGCCAGTTCGGGTTGATCCGTTTATGACTCGACCCATATAACTCGACCCATACCCAATATAAACGGGTCGGGTCAGATCGGGATGATGGGTCGGGTCATAATTTGCCACCCCTACATTTAATCAAGTTTATTCTAAAACTTGCCCAAATTAGTTTGAAGTTTAAAACTCATTATTTTAAAGTAATAATACTTTGATTGTACATTTTTGATACAGTGCCATCAATATGTCTCATTCCAAATTACATATTTAATGGTGACATGACTCATGAAATTGCACTGCTTTGTAACTCTCTTCGTTTCTTAATTCTTTATTTCTTCTCCATCATGTGTAGGTAAATGAGTCTCGTCTCAATGAAGACCTGGACCAGGTGTGGGAGGTGCTTGCAAAACTAATACAAATAGTAAGTCCTGATAGTATACTGTACTTCCCATTAGACTATTAGCGTCTATGGTTAAATCTGGAATAATACAGATATATAACATCAAAAACTGAATAGAAAACAAAAGTGCAGTAATTTAAAATTTTTCAACTCATCTGCTGTGCGTTTGTGAAACGCTGTGCTTAAAGCATTATTTGGCCTACTCCGGTGCAAGGATCCCAAGGCCAAATTGCTTCTAGGAACAGCAGTCCAGTACTTTGGTGTGCACCGACCCAGTACTGTCAAGATCTCCTCGATCTATAAGGCAAAGATCTCCTCGATCTATTAGGCAAAGATCTCCTCGATCTATAAGACAAAGATCTCCTCGATCTATCAGGCAAAGATCTCCTCGATCTATAAGACCTTCTCGGTCTAGGCACTGTTCCTATGAGCACAAGCTATTCTACAACATATATGTAAGGACCATGAATTTTGATACTAGTTAAAATAATTTTTTTTGTATTTTAGAATATTTAAATATGATTTTTAAAAGAGTATTTGTATTTTTCTTGAATTTCTACAATTTTCTATGATTTAAAGTCTAAGTTTTATATTTATTTAAATGATATTAATATTTATAAATTAATTTTATGCGGTGAAAATTTATGGAATTTATCTGTTGCGTTACCGATGCTGTTACATGTCATTTTAAATAATACATTGTATTATTTTTATTATTACACATATTTTTGTATAATACGTTGTATTATTAATTACGTATTATTTGTATAATTTGATGTATTATTTCTACTGTTACATATTAACTGTCGTATTAGTATAACTTGTACGTTTTACT
>NC_033799.1:23533060-23541533 GCF_001876935.1 Asparagus officinalis | reverse complement strand
TCGTTTCGCCCGCAGCCAGATCTGCCTCCTCAAGCTTCGCCCCAAACCAAGCCCGAGTCCGCTAGATCCGCCGTGCCCCCACGCCGGATCTGATCCCGCGCCGTCGATGTTGAATCGTTCGACGAACCCCGAGGCAAGATCCCTCTTGCTCTTCGCCTCATCAATTTAATATTTATATCTATGATGAATTATTTTGATTATTTGCTGGGATTTGTATGAATTTATTGATTATTGAAATTAATAACAAAATGAAATGATCAGAGAAAAAGAAAGAACAGAAAATGAATAACATGTTTAGGGAAGAATATCGTTTGGATAGTGCCTGAGTTGATCCGACCTGACGTGTCGACACACGTGAGTCGATACGAAAGACGGTGTGCGACGACCGATCTTTGAGTTGACGTCGTAAGTCAACTCGAAGGGCGGCGAGACCCGACCCGACAAATCGTAGGATTTTTGGGAGTAGTGTCGACATTTCATGTGTATAATAATTACAAATTGTGATCCCTCTTATATTGTTCATGCATAACGAATTGTTCATAGTTTCTAATCATGTATTATAATCTTTATGATATGGTATTAGTCTTAATTACTTGTTGTTACATGCTGTGATTGATAACCCTTAGTAGTTCATGACTTAGTGACCTCGTGCGTCATGAAGAGGCCTAGTGACATGTGTGGGTGTGTTGATTGAGTTTAGGTGGTCAACCAGAGCTATTGTGGACCTTGATTGTTGACTTAGAAAATGAGAAGAATTAGGATGGGAAAGTCCATCTTTATGTAATCAGATAAGACTGTTGATATATCTTCTGGGTTCGTACCGGTGGATCGGTGTCACCACTAGGATTGGTTAGTTTGTTGAGTCACAGTGGATCGGTGTCGCCACTGGGGCTCATTGATTGGATCAAAGTAGATCGGTGTCGCTACTTTGATTCTTGAAATTAATTGGTTGGTTGGGTCAAAGTAGATCGGTGTCGCAACTTTGGTTCATGAATCTATTTGATTGGATGCACGTGGGGGATATGCGAATAGTCAGTTATCCGATGATATGAGCATTGACTCTGTGTGAGATATGAACCGGTGACCTGTTATAAGATGACTAGTTACATGACTTGTTACTAGTGGATCGGTGTCGCCACTAGGGTTGCTTGTTGGATCAAAGTGAATCGGTGTCGTCACTTTGGTTAGGACTTATGGATTCTTGTGAGATATAGATCAGTTGTATTTCTTTCATACATAGATCGAGATTAATATTTAATTATCTACAAATTAAGACATATGGTATATGCATGCGGGTTTCCTTGTTTGAATTATTTCGCTCGACGTACTACGTCTCTTGTTGTAGATTTTCAAGTATTAATCCCATCTATTGTATGATCTTGTTGCTTGGATGGTTTCTGATCGCTATCTGCATGATCTTGTTACTTGGTTGATTTTTGGATTCATCTGATTATTAGTATTCCAGTTGCACGCCTCTATCGTTATTACTATCATCACATGTTCTATTTCTATTTTTGTTATCGCATTGACCATGCATATATTATCATTACCGTTATTGTATTTGTTCCTGCCTTGGGGGATCTTGCCGTGTGTATACACGCTGATGTACTCCTATTTTCTGGGTGTACGTCAGATTTAGGAGACGGACTGCCTCAGTTCGGAATCGTATAGGAGCCAGATGATTTTTAGTAGGAGAGCCTTGCAAGTGGAGTAGAAGAACAAGCTGAAGCGTAGTAGTTTTCTTCTGTATTAGCTGATAAACACTAGAACTCTTTTATAGTATTTCTTTAGTTTGATGATGAATTTAGTTATTTTATCAGTACTTTTTATTATGGACTATGTATTTTATTCCTAGTGGGACCGTTTTTGTAATAAGGGTATGATTGATCCATATTTTATGTCTGGGATAATTTACAGTTGATGATATGTCTATTCCTTATTCTGAGTTGTCTTTATATTCTTGCTATTGTGATCGGGGACCTATGACTTCGCATATTATATTTTTTGACGCTTAGCGTATTGGATTGAGAAGAAAAGAAAAGAGAAAAAAATAATAGTTTATATTTCTTCTCAATCTAATACGTCACGGGCTTGTTCACATTCCGAATCCTGGGTATTTTGGGAAGCGGGGCGTGATAGGTTTTGGTGGTAGCCCATGCAGGTCCCGGTCCCGATCCTGAGTTTCCACTAGCGAGAATATAACGGACAATTTAGACGCATATCATGATTTTATCTGTGAGACTATTCTTGAGCCCTTATCCTACTTTATTGATAGATTTTGTTTCGTCCTCATCTTATCACTCTTTGACTCCATAGTTTTACACGGTCCTTGTCCCATCGCTTCACGATTACCCTCTCCTTGTATAACCTCTCTTTCCCGTACTAGTCCTTATTTTATGCGTTATTATTTTTACAACTATATTTTCTTTGATTTGACTTATATATCATTTAATTGTATTAATTTCTATATTATTTATTATATTTTTTTATATATCATACACAGTGTTATATTGTGTGTTTTTCATTAAAAATATATATCATTACTTATATATTTTCAATTATTTAAATCATTTCATTAGATTTCACATATACATCGCATATCATATTTGATATTTAGATTTTTTATTGCGTTTAATTATACTTTTGTATATCTATATTGTGTATGAGTATGTTTTTTCTGTCATATCATCTATTATTTACTTATATTTAGATTATTGTATATTGTTCTTGTTTTGTAATATACTTTAATAAGTTCATGAATTTAATATTCTACATATGTATTATATTCTTATCATTTACATTTTCAGTATATAGTTTCTTATCAGTAAGTTTTGTCTTGTTAGATTATTTTAATATGTTCGCATTGGTTTTGTTATTTTTAAGAGCTATGTAATTATATTTTGATATTCAAGCATTTATTCATATTGTAAAGTTTGGAGTTAAGTTATTAACTATCTATATTTGTTACATTATCTCGTATCTTGGTTATTATTCTTTCATAACTAACAAAAGATTATTCTAAATAACGTTTATGAGCATGTAAAGTATTTATTCATGGTTGTTATAGCGTATTTGTATATTTGTTGTTGTTTGCTTCGTTTTCAATATGTATTGTTTTGTCATTGAAACAAAATACATTGTATACGCGTGTTATTTTTAGTATTTATTTTATGATATTTTTAGATATTATGTCTTTTATTGTGTTATTAGTTGTTGTTCATTCTCTATTCATTATTTTCGCTTACTTGTGTTGTGCTTTACTTTTTATTCTTTTATAATTACTATTCTCTTTTCATTATAGTGTATTCACTTAGATTATTATATTTATGATGTTATTGATTTGTAGTCATTCATTATTTCTAGTATCAACTGTGTATCTAAAATATATCGTTGTTTTATTTTATGAAATTATGCTCTTTTTATGTTTCCATTTGTTATAAATCTATTTTACCTTTCATACTTCATGTTTTAATGTATTCCATAATTTTTGTATGTGTTAATTTATTTTGAGTTTTACACTGTCAATTTGTACATTACTTATTTGAATGCATTGAGTCCTTCAATTATGTTTTCTTTGTCAATTGGTATTTTTTATTATTTTGACTTGTGTTATTTTACATCGTGCTACTCTTCCATTTTGTTTCTTTCATTTTTGTATTGTCGTAGATCATATTATGCCAATATCGTTGTATTCTTATATTTTCTTGATTAAGTGTTGCTATTTTGCGGTGTAAGGGTGTGGAGTTATGACTTTATAGTTGTGTATACGGTTGTTACCATGTGTGCGATGTTAAGTTTTGATTTTTGTGATTTACATATTGTGTTTTAGTTACGTATTTAGTCATATTATTTTTATAGTTGGCGTGTTTTGTGTGTTATTACATAATTTTGGTCACATTGTACTTTTCATCAATGTGTATTATGTTATCGTTATTGTTGGTTATTTATCAAGTTATATGTTTTCCTGTATGTGTTTTATGTTATTTTTAATTTAAATTATTAGTTAATTGTTGTTGTATTATACCTAGTTATTCATGTTCCTTAGTATTTCATTTTCATGCGTCCTGTTATTTTACGCTTACGAATGTGTTTTCGTTATCTGCTATTCGTTGCATGAACATGTTAAATTCTTGTTCTATATGTAAAATGTCACATCTTATATCTTACCTTACGTTGTTATTGTTTTACATTCTCCTCTGCATATGGATATAGTTCCGTATCTCCGTCCTTGGATTTTTGTACATTACTTTTGTTTTAATTCTGAGCACGGAATTTGTTTTAAGGGTGGTAGAATGTAAGGACCATGAATTTTGATACTAGTTAAAATAATTTTTTTAGTATTTTAAAATATTTAAATATGATTTTTAAAAGAGTATTTGTATTTTTCTTGAATTTCTATAATTTTCTATGATTTAAAGTCTAAGTTTTATATTTATTTAAATGATATTAATATTTATAAATTAATTTTGTATGGTGAAAATTTATGGAATTTAACTGTTGTGTTACCGATGCTGTTACATGTCACTTTAAATAATACGTTGTATTATCTTTATTATTACGTATATTTTCGTATAATACGTTGTATTATTAATTACGTATTATTTGTATAATTTGATGTATTATTTATACTGTTACATATTATCTGTCGTATTAGTATAACTTGTACGTTTTACTGTGTACGTAATTGTCCCATAATTATTTGATTTTAAATTTAAGTAAAAATATTTTTATTTATTATTAATTATTCTCATTTAATTATACAATATGGGTATATTTCGACTATTTCGTATCAACTGTTGAATTAACACGACACGTACGTTACTATTTGTAGATAATTATTTTGTAATTAGTTAATTTTTTAAGTACCCATAATTAATTATTTTAATTATTTAGTTAAATACCAAAACCCTAATTTTCTCTATATAAATATGTATATATGTATATATGTATATGGGTTCTCTCTCTCCTCTCTCTCTTTCACGAAAAGCAGCCGCCGCCCCCATTCTTCGCTGTTGAGCCGCCGGCCACCCCCACAGCGCCTCCAAACCGTCGCAGCCATGCTCAGATCCGCAGCACCAGCTACCTCCACCGCCACAGCCCCCATCTCTGTCCACTTTGCCGCCTTGAGCCTACACCACCACCCCATTGCCGCTGCCTTCACCCTCTCTCGAGCTGCCCAACGTCACCCCCATCAACCCTCAGCCCCCTCTCTCCTCCCCGTCGAGATCCCACTAGCCAACAGTCCCCGACCAGCGCCTCCCCCTCGTCCAGCACCCCTCCTTCGATGCTGACTGCCGTCGTTTCGCCCACAGCCAGATCCGCCGCCTCGAGCTCCGCCCCAAGCCAAGCCCGAGTTCTTCAGATCCGCCGTGCCCCCATGCCGGATCTGATCCTACGCCGTCGACGTTGAATCGTTCGATGAACCCAGAGGCAAGATCCCTCTTGCTCTTCTCCTCGTCAATTTAATATTTATATCTATGATTAGTTGTTTTAATTATTTGCTGGGATATATATGAAATTATTGATTACTGAAATTAATAACAAAATGAAATGATCAGAGAAAAAGAAAGAACAGAAAAAGAATAACATGTTTAGGGAAGAATATTGTTTGGACAGTGCCTGAGTTGATCCGACCTGACGTGTTGACACACGTGAGTCGATACGAAAGACGGAGTGCGATGACCGATCTTTGAGTTAACGCCGTAAGTCAACTCGAAGGGCGGTGAGACCCGACCCGACAAATCATAGGATTTTTGGGAGTAGTGTCGACATTTCATGTGTATAATAATTACAAATTGTGATCCCTCTTATACTGTTCATGCATAACGAATTGTTCATAGTTTCTAATCATGTATTATAATCTTTATGATATGGTATTAGTCTTAATTACTTGTTGTTTCATGCTGTGATTGATAACCCTTAGTAGTTCATGACTTAGTGACCTCGTGCGTCATGAATAGACCTAGTGATATGTGTGGGTGTATTGACTGAGTTTAGGTGGTGAACCAGAGCTTTTGTGGACCTTGATTGTTGACTTAGAAAATGAGAAGAATTAGGATGGGAAAGTCTATGTTTATGTAATCAGATAAGACTGTTGATATATCTTCTAGGTTCGTACCGGTGGATCGGTGTCGCCACTAGGATTGGTTAGTTTGTTGAGTCACAGTGGATTGGTGTCGCCACTGGGGCTCATTGGTTGGGTCAAAGTAGATCGGTGTCGCTACTTTGATTCTTGAAATTAATTGGTTGGTTGGGTCAAAGTAGATCGGTGTCACTACTTTGGTTCATGAATCTATTTGATTGGATGCACGTGGGGGATATGCGAATAGTCAATTATGCGATGATATGAGCATTGACTCTGTGTGAGATATGAACCGGTGACCTGTTATAGGATGACTAGGTACATGACTTGTTACTAGTGGATCGGTGTCGCCACTAGGGTTTGCTTGTTGGATCAAAGTGAATCGGTGTCGTCACTTTGGTTAGGATTTATGGATTCTTGTGAGATATAGATCAGTTGTATTTCTTTCATACATAGATCGAGATTAATATTTAATTATCTACAAATTGAGACATATGGTATATACATGAGGGTTTCCTTATTTAAATTATTTCGCTCGACGTACTATGTCTCTTGTTGTTGACTTTTAAGTATTAATCCCGTCTATTGTATGATCTTGTTGCTTGGATGGTTTCTGATCGCTACCTGCATGATCTTGTTACTTGGTTGATTTTTGGATTCATCTGATTATTAGTATTCCAGTTGCACGCCTCTATCGTTATTACTATAATCACATATTCTATTTCTATTTTTATTATCGCATTGACCATGCATATATTATCATTACCGTTATTGTATTTGTTCCTTCCTTGGGGGATCTTGCCGTGTGTATACATGCTGACGTAGTCCTATTTTCTGGGTGTACGTCCGATGTAGGAGACGGACAGCCTCAGTTCGGAATCGTACAGGAGCCGGATGATTTTCAGTAGGAGAGCCTTGCAAGTGGAGTAGAAGAATAAGCTGAAGCGTAGTAGCTTTCTTCTGTATTAACTGATAAACACTAGAACTCTTTTATAGTATTTCTTTAGTTTGATGATGAATTTAGTTATTTTATCAGTACTTTTTATTATGGACTATGTATTTTATTCCTAGTTGGACCGTTTTTGTAATAAGGGTATAATTGATCCATATTTTATGTCTGGGATGATTTACTGTTGATGATATGTCTATTCCTTATTCTGAGTTGTCGTTATATTCTTGCTATTGTGATCGGGGACCTGTGACTTCGTATATTATATTTTTTGACGCTTAGCATACTGGATTGAGAAGAAAAGAAAAGAGAAAAAAATAATTGTTTATATTTCTTCTCAATCTAATACGTCGCGGGCTTGTTCACGTTCCGATTCCTGGGTATTTTGGGAAGCGGGGCGTGACAGGTTTTGGAGGTGGCCCATGCAGGTCCCGGTCCCGGTCCCGGTCCCGGTCCTAAGTTTCCACTAGCGAGAATATAACGGACAATTTAGACGCATATCATGATTTCATCTGTAAGACTATTCTTGAGCCCTTATCCTACTTTCTTGATAGATTTTGTTTCGTCCTCATCTTATCACTCTTTGACTCCAGAGTTTTCCACGGTCCTTGTCCCATCGCTTCACGATTACCCTCTCCTTGTATAACCTCTCTTTCCCGTACTGGTCCTTATTTTATGCGTTATTATTTTTACAACTATGTTTTCTTTGATTTGACTTATATATCATTTAATTGTATTGATTTCTATATTATTTATTATATTATTTTATGTATCATACACAGTGTTATATTGTGTGTTTTTCATTAAAAATATATATCATTACTTATATATTTTCAATTATTTAAATCATTTCATTAGATTTCACATATACATCGCATATCATATTTGATATTTAGATTTTTTATTGCGTTTAATTATACTTTTGTATATCTATATTGTGTATGAGTATGTTTTTTCTGTCATATCATCTATTATTTACTTATATTTAGATTATTGTATATTGTTCGTGTTTTGTAATATACTTTAATAAGTTCATGAATTTAATATTCTACATATGTATTATATTCTTATCCTTTACATTTTTAGTATATAGTTTCTTATCAGTAAGTTTTGTCTTGTTAGATTATTTTAGTATGTTCGCATTGGTTTTGTTATTTTAAAGAGCCATGTATTTTTTATTTTGATATGTAATCAATTATTCATATTGTTAAGTTTAGAGTTGAGTTACTAATTATATAGTTATTTTGTTACATTAATTATTATCCTTTTATAATTAATATAAGAGGTAATTCTAATATGCGTTTGTGGGTATGTATAGTATTTATTTATGGGTTGTTTATAGTGTATTTACATATTTGTTGTTTGTTTGCATCGTTTTCGATATGTATTGTTTTGTCATTGTAACAATATACATTGTATACGCATGTTATTTTTTAGTATTT
>NC_033799.1:23532112-23532734 GCF_001876935.1 Asparagus officinalis | reverse complement strand
TTTTGTTTTTATATATTATACTTCTTTATCTAGTGGTATGTTTGTGAGTTTCAGTATTGTTAGTAAGCATTTATGTTTAGTGTATTCTACGATCTTGTATGAGTTAATTTATTAGAGTTATATGCTGTCAATTTGTTCGTTACTTATGTGAATGCATTGAACTTTGTTATGTTTTCTCGTCGGAATTGTATTTGTATTATTTTAACACGTATTGTTTTATATCATGCTACTCTTCCATTTTGTTTCTTTCATTTTTGTATTGTCGTAGATCATATTATGTCAATATCGTTGTATTCTTATATTTTCTTGATTAAGTGTTGCTATTTTGCGGTGTAAGGGTGTGGTGTTATGACTTTATAGTTGTGTATACAGTTGTTACCATATGTACGTTGTTTAGTTTTGATTTTCGTGATTTACATATTGTGTTTTAGTTACGTATTTAGTCATAATATTTTTGTAGTTGGCGTGTTTTGTGTGTTATTACATAATTTTGGTCACATTGTACTTTTCATGTATGTGTATTATGTTATCGTTATTGTTTGGTTATTTATCAAGTTATATGTTTTCTTGTATGTGTTTTATGTTATTTTTAATTTAAATTATTAGTTTAACTGTGTTATTC
>NC_033799.1:23518217-23531434 GCF_001876935.1 Asparagus officinalis | reverse complement strand
CTGGCCATGACAGCTCCCCTCTCTGCATCCACGCCTTCGTCTCCTCAGCCACGAGATCTGCCAGCCGAGCTCCTTCCCTGAGCTCCCCTCCTCCGGCCAGCCACCCCACCTCCTCGTCCTCTCCCGTCACCCCAACTCCTGTCCAGCCACCTCGCCGAACTCGAGCTCGAAGCCGCCGACGCCCTCGCCGTGACCCGCCAGCACTTCGTCGGCCACCCCCACAGCGCCTCCAAACCGCCGCAGCCATGCTCAGATCCGCAGCACCAGCTACCTCCACCGCCACAGCCCCCATCTCTGTCCACTTCACCGCCTTGAGCCTACACCACCACCCCAGCCAGATCCGCCTCCTCGAGCACCGCCCTAATCCAAGCCCGAGTTCGCCAAATCCGCCATGCCGCCACTCCGGATCTGATCCCACGCCAAATCCGCCATGCCGCCACTCCGGATCTGATCCCACGCCGTGTCGATGTTGAATCGTTCGACGAACCCCGAGGCAAGATCCCTCTTGCTCTTCTCCTCGTCAATTTAATATTTATATCTATGATGAATTGTTTTAATTATTTGCTGGGATAAATATGAAATTATTGATTACTGAAATTAATAACAAAATGAAATGATCAGAGAAAAAGAAAGAACAGAAAAAGAATAATCAATTTAATATTTATATCTATGATGAATTGTTTTAATTATTTGCTGGGATAAATATGAAATTATTGATTACTGAAATTAATAACAAAATGAAATGATCAGAGAAAAAGAAAGAACAGAAAAAGAATAACATGTTTAGGGAAGAATATTGTTTGGACAGTGCCTGAGTTGATCCGACCTGACGTGTTGATACGCGTGAGTCGATACGAAAGACAGAGTGCGATGACCGATCTTTGAGTTGACGCCGTAAGTCAACTCGAAGGGCGGTGAGACCCGACCCGACAAATCGTAGGGTTTTTGGGAGTAGTGTCGACATTTCATGTGTATAATAATTACAAATTGTGATCCCTCTTATACTGTTCATGCATAACGAATTGTTCATAGTTTCTAATCATGTATTATAATCTTTATGATATGGTATTAGTCTTAATTACTTGTTGTTTCATGCTGTGATTGATAACCCTTAGTAGTTCATGACTTAGTGACCTCGTGTGTCATGAATAGACCTAGAGACATGTGTGGGTGTGTTGACTGAGTTTAGGTGGTGAACCAGAGCTATTGTGGACCTTGATTGTTAACTTAGAAAATGAGAAGAACTGGGATGGGAAAGTCTATGTTTATGTAATCGGATAAGACTGTTGATATATCTTCTAGGTTCGTACCGGTGGATCGGTGTCGCCACTAGGATTGGTTAGTTTGTTGAGTCACAGTGGATCGGTGTCGCCACTGGGGCTCATTGGTTGGGTCAAAGTAGATCGGTGTCGCTACTTTGATTCTTGAAATTAATTGGTTGGTTGGGTCAAAGTAGATCGGTGTCGCTACTTTGGTTCATGAATCTATTTGATTGGATGCATGTGGGGGATATGCGAATAGTCAGTTTTTCGATGATATGAGCATTGACTCTGTGTGAGATATGAACCGGTGACCAGTTATAGGATGACTAGTTACATGACTTGTTACTAGTGGATCGATGTCGCCACTAGGGTTGCTTGATGGATCAAAGTGAATCGGTGTCGTCACTTTGGTTAGGATTTATGGATTCTTGTGAGATATAGATCAGTTGTTTTTCTTTCATACATAGATCGAGATTAATATTTCTACAAATTGAGACATATGGTATATACATGAGGGTTTCCTTGTTTGGATTATTTCGCTCGACGTACTACGTCTCTTATTGTAGATTTTTAAGTATTAATCCCATCTATTGTATGATCTTGTTGCTTGGATGGTTTCTGATCGCTACCTACATGATCTTGTTACTTGGCTGATTTTTGGATTCATCTGATTATTAGTATTCCAGTTGCACGCCTCTATCATTATTACTATCATCACATGTTCTATTTCTATTTTTGTTATCGCATTGACCATGCATATATTATTATTACCGTTATTGTATTTGTTCCTGCCTTGGGGGATCTTACCGTGTGTATACACGCTGACGTACTCCTATTTTCTGGGTTTACGTTCGATTTAGGAGACGGACAGCCTTAGTTCAGAATCGTACAGGAGCCAGATGATTTTCAGTAGGAGAGCTTTGCAAGTGGAGTAGAAGAACAAGCTGAAGCGTAGTAGTTTTCTTCTGTATTAGCTGATAAACACTAGAACTCTTTTATAGTATTTCTTTAGTTTGATGATGAATTTAGTTATTTTATCAGTACTCTTTATTATGGACTATGTATTTTATTCCTAGTTGGACCATTTTTGTAATAAGGGTATGATTGATCCATATTTTTTGTCTGGGATGATTTACTGTTGATGATATGTCTATTCCTTATTCTGAGTTGTATTTATATTCTTGCTATTATGATCGGGGACCTGTGACTTCGTATATTATATTTTTTGATGCTTAGCGTATTGGATTGAGAAGAAAAGAAAAGAGAAAAAAATTAATAGTGTATATTTCTTCTCAATCTAATACGTCGCGGGCTTGTTCACGTTCCGATTCCCGGGTATTTTGGGAAGCGGGGCGTGACAATATATATTTGTATATATTGATTGTTGTTTTTGGAATAAATTTTCCTTAAGGATTTAGGGTCTATTTATAGCGTTTAGGAAAATAATATGTACTAATAAAATAATAATATTTTACTATACTCGTGGGACTCATGTCTTAAATTTTCTTCAGTGGGGCCCATAACTTTTGACAAAAAATTAAAAACATGGGCTACTGCAGCAGCCCATGTGATTGATGAAAAAAAATATTCAACATAGACTTTATTATGACTGCTTTTGTATAATTTCTCTTTTTTCTGCTTTTGTTGGTTATATGATGTAATATCAGAGGTCTGCTTGTATGTTGTATTGTTTTTGAAGGTTTTATATAGGACATCTAATTCCACCTCCCCTAGCATTTTGACTATATATTGGGAAAGATGACAATCCAAGAGAGGGGTATTTTCACTAGAAAACAAATAGAATATAATTACATTAAGTCTCAATGATGGTCTATTTACGAACTATTATTCTAGCATTCCTTCTTAAGCTGGAAGAGCATATAGACCTGTCATTTTTAGCTAGTTAAATCTAAGCAAAAAATTCCCTTCCCCTTCCTCCCGCCAATCCCCCCCCCAAAAAAGGCAATGTTTTAGCGAAACCGTTACCTATCTGTCTGAATTGACATGTGAAGTGACATTTTGCTCAATATCATTTCATAATGAAGTGACAATCAACCTTTATGTATGCTTCCTGTTCTCATGAGACTTAGTCTGTACCATTGGCAATATACGCCAGAACCTGATTATTACGATGTATTTCCATAGCCTGAGGTAGAAACACACCTATCTCCTGATGAAGGTATTTAATCAACATAATCCCTTAAGTAGCGAGAGCCATAACTTGATAATCAACCTTAGCAATAAATCATGGCACGATAGTCTGCTTCATCGTGAGATCACTATATTCCTCCAGAAAAAGTACAATATCTTCCAACGAGACACTATCAAGAGTATCATTAGCTCAATCAACATCAAAATAACCAATAATATTAAAGAATAAAAGAGACCCTTGTTGCTGATGGACTCTCTCTTGTTTTCTTGCATTAGGTTTTGCACAGATACAACAACCCAGAGGCATATGAGAAGCTGAAGGATCTCACCAGAGGAAGAGTTGTCAGCAAGGAGAGCATTCAAAAGTTCACTAATAGCTTGCAATTGCCAGAAGAAGCAAAGAGCGTTCTCTTGAATTTGACTCCCTAGTTATACATTTGAGAAGCAGAGAAGTTGTTTAAGTCTATCGACGATCATATGGATTTGATGAATGGGTTCAGGCTTTTATAGCCGTTAAAAAAAACGTTGAATGAACGAGATGAAAATTTTACTAATTGAACTATTCGTGGTTCATGTTACTTCCCCTTTGCATTTTCGTTATGAGCAAAGGCAGTTGATACCACAAACCGTTTGTGTTTGTATTATTGTGTAAGCTTGCAAGGGTAAATTAACAAAAGGAAAACGAAATTGAATAAGCTTGTAGCATTGTTGGGTGATCATTAGACTAGTGCAATCAGTTTCATTTGGTTCTTTTACTAATGGCCTAGAGGATGAAAATTGCAAGCAGGAGGCTTCAAATACTAGAAATGGATTCTGGAGAAGCAACACGGGTATGCTTCCATGTATTGCTAAGTTCATTGTATTCTCCTTGTGTCAATTGTATTTTGTATTCTCCTGGTACTTGTATTTGTGATCAACATACAGGAATCAGAATGCTTCTGCTGTTATATTGTAAGTCGGAGGATTTGATTATTGGATTTATGCCCCCATGAAGGTTTTTCCCCCTTGTGTCAATTGTCTCCTTGATAGTTTGTTTTCATTTGAAATACTTGAAGTTTGTTTACCTCAACACTTATATTTATATTGATTTTTGGTTGCTACCCCTTCCGCAGGATGCAATAGTAATTCTTGTTTATGTGATTTGAACAATATTCTTGTGTTCTTTTTTTTGAAATAAAGTATCTGGGTACTTGAATCTGTAAATATCAACAAACCTGTGTTTGGTATACTGGTATTGGTGGGACGATTCTGCCTTAGTATTCTCTTTTTGTTCACAACATAGATTTCTTGTTTTTTACATATATAAATGTTGTTAGTTATTATCCTATTCTTCTCTCTCAATCTTTAACATCTGTATGGTCTTGAAACTACTAGTACACTTGAAAACAACTATCAAAATATCCGGTGGAAATTTTATGTGGTGTGATCTCGTCTATAAGAATTTAGATACGTGGTAAGGATTGAGAGAATTAGACCTTGTTTAATTATCACATAAGTAAAGAGAATACAAATCCAAAAAATACAGTTGCTTCTCTAATTACATCAAAATATGCAAAATCAACATCTAAATATGCAAGAACAAAAATCACTTACAAAAATCATTCTAGTTCTTTTTCTAATGTGCCTCCAAAGAGTATAGTTTGCTTCGAACTCCAAGAGTAAATATTTGGCAAAACCTATTGACAGTAAAAAGTTTATTGTTCTGTTGAATTTCGTGATAACTATTATATCAAGTTTTGCTCATTACTATTTGAATTAACTTAAGTTTCATCAGCTTAATATTCTGTTCTTTTCTGAGAAATAGTGCCTATAGCTTGGGATCTCATGCAACTATTATTATGATAAGTATGAAGATTTTGAGAAATGAAAAAAAAGAGAAAAAAGGAAAAAAAAGAAAAGAAAATTGAGCTATTTGTATTGCAGTAAGCAAGCGGACATACAAAAAACAACCTGATTATTTCTACAAGTAAAGTTTCTTTCACTTATAAGGGAATGTACCACAACCACCCAAATACTGTTAGCATCTTTAATATTTGATGAAAGTTAACAGTGGTGATTGTTAACATTACATTCATCATCAGATTTTGCTGACGTGACAATGATCTGACCCTGCCATGTTCAGCAAAAAAATTAGTGAAATCACAAGTTCAACATACACGTTTGTATGAAACTTGTAACTAATTTTTGCTAACGTGACAGCCATATGATCTCCTCAACACTATTTTACAGAAATTACAAAAAGAACATAGATTAATGACATTGATAATATTAATGACTGTAGTTGACGACTTCCAAATATTAATGATCCGAAAGGACCGAAAAGATACTTGGCTTGCATATGAGGGACCTACAATAAAGTTTTGCCAAAAATCTATATGCATTATTAGATTATCCATCATTTACCTTCCTTTTAAAGAAAATATCCGATGAACTGAACCTAACCTCCACAGGAAACATGTATAAAATGAATCAAGGTGCTCACTCCTCGCTCTCTCCGATTCCTTAAAAAAAAGGCGGCTCCTTTTTCCCGCTCCACTAAACCTCGAACAAATTCCCCCTTTAAAAATCTAGGGTTAGGGTTTCGATCTTGTCTGCAACTCCATGGAAATGCTCTTATCACCCCCCTCAAGCCCCGTTCACTTTCCTGCCGCCCTTTTCCTCCTCTCCCTCTTTGACTTTGATTAGCAGACAATTAGGCTAGCTAAGGTTTCGGATTCAGCCTACCCCTCCTCGGCGATTCGAACCACTTAAGGTTGTTAGCCCTTATGTTTTGATGATGTTTTACAACCTCCATTAACGGTACTAATGGCTTATTGAGTGCAAATGTAGTAAATTCATTTATCAAGCTTGTTAGTGCTATTTATGGAGGATTGGATGGAATATACGCTACAACGATGATATCCAAAGGAGGAGGAGGCATAGTGATGAAGCAATGTTATTTCAAGAACAACAAATTCATATAAAAGCTTCATCCAAACTCAAGCTATATCAAGACTCAAAGATTATATTCTATGTGAGGATATTAGCTAGTTTTTTATTCTCTCTCTAGTATTAGAATGTAGGCAAAGAGTTATTGAATTCACTTGAAGCTATTGGGACTCACACACACGTTTTCATACTTAAGCTTTTAAGCGTTTTTCACAAAATACTATTTTTCACAAGTATGAGGACCTATCTACAAAATTCTTTTTCCAAACAGTCTCTGTCCTTGGGTTTAATTCCGAGGACGGAATTTGTTTTAAGGGGGGTAGGATGTAACAACCGTAAATTTTGATACGTATTTAAATAAATTTTTCTAGTATTTAAAATATTATATTATATTTTATTAATACTTTTCCTAATTTCTAGAATTTTCTGAGTTTTTAAAATAAATAAATAATAATATATATAGTCTTGTAATTATTAATTCTGCTAAATATTAATTTGTGGTTTAGTGATTTTTTTAATCATTGGTGACTAATACTATTAATGACCTTGTTATATTTGATGTAAACTTGAGTTTAGCACATTAGTACATATGTAAATATATAAATATTTAGCTGTTAATTATTTATTAATATTATTATATGTTTAATTATTAATATAATGTTTATTTTGGAAAATCATGCAAAATATTCCCATAATATTCTCTCCCTTAATTCCCTCCCATTTGAATTCCTTCCAAATTCTTTTTCCCAATCACTCCATAATCGGCTCCAATCACTCCATAATCACATCATTATATCTTGATTTCTTTCCATAATCTCCCCAATCAATCCCCTAATCACTCCCCACAATCACGTGCATATACCCAGCTAAAGAAAACTCTAGCCTAACCTATATATAGGCTCTCCCCACTCTCTCTTTCACGTGAGCCCCTGACCACGCCCATCAGATCCGACGACCACGAACACCTCCTCATCTTCTCCGACCTCCTCCTCGTCAACCTCCCGCCACCTCCAAGCTTGTGCGCCACCAGTCCCCCACCGTCAGCCGCTTCCGACGAGCTCCGACGACCAGTGCCTCGTCTCCGTCCTCACGCCGATCTTCCCCGACGCCACCACGTGGAACCGCCACCGCTCTGAGCTTGCTGTCCCACCTGCACGGCTCCTTCATCACCTCCGGTGACCCCAGCCTCCTTCCTCCTCTGCACCCTCGACCGCCGCACAACCCCGACGCCCCACGTCGTCGTCATTTTCCCCGAGCCAACACCTCCATAACCGCCTCCATCTCTACCTCTTCCACCACCAACAGCAGCCTCCACGAGATCATGCCGGCATCCTCGCCCACCGCCTGACCTCCTCCCTGTCACCGACCAGATCTCCTCGACGCCGTTGTCTAGCCGAGCTCTGACAACCACCTGGAGAAGCACCCACAGCAACAAACCTTCCGCCTCACCGTCGAGTTCACTACCAACCGCAACCACCAACGCCTTTCCTTCGTCGCACGCCATATGTTCGATGTTATGCCAACAGCCCCCTCGGACCCGTTGAGCCCTCGTGATGACAACCGTCGTTGTCGCCGTTCCCAAACATCGCCATCACCCCTCGACGGCAAGCATTTTTGTCTTGCTCTTTGTTGATTTCGTTCTCATTATTATCATGCAAGCATCTTTTTTTTTCCCCTCAATTAAATTTATAATTTCTTTTTCTTACATTCATGCTAGCATATTTTCATTCCTTCCTTTTTAATAGTTAGTTGCTGTTAGTATGGTTCATATATGAGTGTATGCTATTATTGCTATGTTTTGGGTTCGACTTTCTTTGATTGGAATTTTTAATATTTACTTGAGTTATTAGTTTCCATATGAACGTTTCTAGGAACCACTTAGCCGCTCTGGTTAAATTTTATTGCTTGGATACTTGGAGTACTACACATGCTAGAGATGGCACCTCTTGGTAATTGTCACGTTGCCCGCATTTTTATATACAGAAAATTGAAACTTTAGATGCAACTTTGTAAACAAGCGGAACCTTTCATGATTTTCATTACAAAGAATATTGATTGAAACTGAGACCAAATTTCTTTAACCTTGTAGCATGATCTAGTGACATTGACCATATGACACATATATTTCTAATTTATACTTGTTATGAAATCACGTTTGGAGAGTTCATAGTTTTACGGAATATTGTACCATCAAGGGCCTAGATAGACGGGACTTATCGGGGAGTGAAAATGGAAATCACTTGACATGTCATGATTAGATTAACACCCGGTTCCTACTTATAGTATTTATCTTGTTTGATACCGTATTTGACATCCAATAGGAGAGACTGTGCATGAAGACGACTTCGGTTAAAAATATGATTTATAAGCGTGCTTTCATAGCATGGCTATGTTCTCGATATCGACATCCCGATATGAGGTTTTCCTTGGCTATTACTACTATAGCATCGACTAGACGATGCACCCATCTTGATTAGACATGTTCTGGGTCACGGTTATTGTCATAGTTTTACAGAAGTCGTTCCATGGTAACTCTGTGGTTAGTGCACAATATTTCATGCACAGTCATTTAAAATTTAATCGACAAACATGGGGTTTAAAAAGGGGAATTAGACAAAGAATATAACATGTATATAAACGGGCATATGCGCATTCCTGATATCCTGAGTTACATACATACATGGGCCAAAGAGCCAATTCCTGACTTGAAGCCGTGTTCCCGGGACGGTTTACGGGGAACCGATTTATATACGTGGAGATATTCTTCTCTAATTCAAATAACATTTAAAAATAAGAATAATGTGTTGTTATGCTTTGTGATAGATTTGGCATGTACGGTATGGACCTGGATGTAGTATGGATGTTGTATATTTAATATTGTTGTGTATAGAATTTTGGGAGTTAATATTTAGAGATTTACAATTTGAGATATATGGTATATACGAGGGATTCCTTGTTTGGATTATTCCCTCGACGTACTCATCTCTCATATTGTGGGTTTCTAAATCTTACCTCATTTTAGTATAGGGTATAAGATTGTATGCTTTAGGGAGGGTTTCCTTGTTTGGATTATTCCCTCGACGTACTCATCTCTCATATTGTGGGTTTCTAAATCTTACCTCGTTTTAGTATAGGGTATAAGATGTATGCTTTAGGGTAGACCTTGTGTGATATACATGTTTAGAAATTTCCTTTATCATCTTTAACTGAGGTTTCATCTTATTTTAATTTTTAAGAATAGCTTTTTCTTTATCACTGAAATTTTAGAATTTATCTTTTCTTTATATCTACCACTTATACTCACACGTGCATAATTTCCTCATTTTACATGCTTGCTGGGAGTTTTCTGACTCCCCTGGGGTTTGCATGCCCCAGACTTGGGATTTGTTCTTTCTTCGCAGGACCAAGAGTACTTTAAAGATTAAGACCAGCGTCAGTGATCACTTTCTCTCTCTCAGCTTCAGTTATTGAGTCTTTCTTGTAATCACTTATGGTACTTCAGACTAAGATGTATTTTTCCTCTTTCCTACTTTGAAGAGTTGTGGACATGTAAGAGAAATTTGTCTTTTTCAGAGTTTCTTTATCTATCTAGTTCCTTTGCTATTTTAGTTACATGCTCTATGTAGTAGTTCTTTTGGTAATATATCTGTATACAGGATGATCCAGAGGCGTGAATGTAACCGTATGGTTGCATTGCCGACCGAGTCACGCTCCAAATTATCACGTTTTGGACCCGGGGCGTGACATTTCCATCGGTCGACCGGACCGGTCGACCGAAGAAGTCTCTGCTTGTTTTCTTGATTTCAGATCTAGCTTTCGGTCGATCGGAATTTCGGTCGGTCGACCGACGGTTCTTTTTCAACGGTCTTTAGCTGGGTTACTGTGCTGACTGTACACAATCTTTGGCACAGTCTGCTGGAAGATTGTTTCCTCATTTGTGAGATTAGGGTTTGATTTTGAAATAGGCTGTTTCTCCTATAAAAACCCTTGCTCTTCTTCTTCTTCCTTGCCCTAACTTTTGCAAAAAAACAAGAAACGCTATTTTTCCTGAGCTATATTTTCAAAACCTGTTTCTTTGAGTTTTTGTGTGTTCTCACTTCCCAGCTTCAGTGTGTTCTTTCTCTTTGCCATAGGAACTTTGTAAAGAGAGAGTCTTGCACCATTTCTACTACTTTGTGAGTGTGATCTTGTGTAGATCAACTGTGAGGGAGTGTGATCTAGTGAGATCAACTGTGTAGTGTGAGATCGTGAGGGGATCACTGTGTAGACGAAGTTCCGGCTTCCAAACCGGGTTGTGTAGTGGATTTCTTCTCGAGAGTGGGGAGCGGGGACGTAGGTCAGCGGACCGAACCTCGTTAACACATCGCGCGTCAAAGAATAACGATTCCTAACCCTATCTCATTTACTTTGATTGCATTAGAATATTATGGTTTTCTTGTCTTAATTTTTATTGCATAATTAGAGCCTCTTGACCCTAATCACCCCCTCTAGGGTCCAACAATTGGTATCAGAGCAAGGTCTCTATATTAGTTTTTGGTTTAACCGCCTTAGAGAAAAGATCTAATGGAGGCTTCTTTGAATATGCCTATGTTAGAAGGACAATCCACCACTAGACCACCACTCTTCACCGGAAGTAATTTTTCTATTGGAAGGCTAGGATGAGAATTTATCTTCGTTGCATTGATCTTGACATCCTAGAGCTCATAGAAAAGAAATATGTAGAGAAGTCCAAAGTCGGGAACATGACCGATGGAGAAAGGCACCAAGCCAATCTCAATGCTAAGGCCATGAATGCCTTAATATGTGGTCTTTCCCCAAATGAATACAATAGAGTTTCCACGTGTGCAACCGCATACGAAATTTGGGTAAAATTATGTGTCACACATGAAGGAACCCCCCAAGTTAAGGAATCTAAGATTAGTGGGCTTATGCATGATTATGAGCTATTTAAAATGCTTCCTAATGAATCCATTGATGCTATGTTTTCCCGTTTTACTAATATCATCAATGAATTACATGGTCTAGATAAGCAATTATCCATTCAAGAGATGAACTACAAGATACTTCGCTCTTTGACTCCGGCATGGGAGCCCAAAGCTACGGCCATTGAGGAAGCTCATGACCTTACTACTTTAGCTCTCGATAGCCTCATCGGAAAGCTCAAGGTGCATGAGAAGAAGCTCAAGGGGAAGGAGAAGGAGGAAGTGCCATCACGTAAAGTTGATGAGTCATCACCAAAGTTGAAGACCATAGCTCTCAAAGGAGCTAGTGATAACTCCTCTTCGTCATCGGATAGTGAAGTTGATTTTTCTAGAGAAGTGGCTCATCTCTCTAGAAGAATCTCTAGACTCGTAAAAATGAACAAGAAATTTAACCCCCGATCTAACAACAAATTTTTCTCACGTGTAGGTAAATGTTTTGAGTGCAATGAACCGGGTCACATCGCTAAGGATTGCCCCAAGCTCAAGGAGAAGTACATGAAGTACAAGAAGAAGAAGGCTATGTATGCCGGATGGGAAGAATCTGAACCAAGTGATTCGGATAGTAATGAAGAAGGAGCCAAACTTGCTCTTCATGACCCCAATATTTGTTTCATGGCAAATGAACATGAGGTAATATCCGAGGCCGAAAGTGAATCTTTCTATATGCAATGTGACATAGCTATGGCATTAGAAGAGTTGAACTTTGAATTTAAAAGAATGTCTAAAGAATACTCTTCTTTCAAAAAGTTGCATGCTTCTTGTGATATCAAGCTAGAGCAATTAACAACTTCTCTTGCTCTAAAAGATGAATTGCTAGGAGATCTCGATTTCGAGAATAAGCAATTAAGATTAAAAATTGAAAGATTAGAAATTGAGAGTTATAGAACTAGATCCACTCATGCTTATGCTAACTACAATCACTATGATAGAAATAGGTTTCATGGTTCTAACATTCGTACATACAAAAGAAATTTTGTATGCACTTATTGTATGAGACATGGACACATTTCTACTCATTGTAGGATTAAAGACAACCATGATTTTTATGGAATGATATGGGTACCCAAAGGTACCAAGACTACTAACCACCAAGGACCCAAGACTTGGGTACCTAAAGCCACTATACCTTCATCTTCATCTTTTGTAGGGAACATTGTTCGCGGGAACAATTGTGTTCTTCAATTCCATTGTACTCTTGAGTAATAGTTTATCGATTACAAAAGATCCGGTCTTTTTATAAGACCCGGTTACAACAAAATCAAAAGAAAAAATGAAAATTACAACTTTCTCCTTTTGTGGGTCTCTCGAACGAATCACGAGATCCTGTTTTGCGGTCTCTCGCTTTTGTGGGTTCTTCGCCTGCACCGGGGTTAATCCGTAGACCACCACGCGATCTAGATCTGGTCGGATCTACACGGTATAGCGGGTGTTATTTCACGAAGGAAATAACAGCCGTGGGGATTATTTCGCCAAGGAAATAATAGCCCAAGTTATCGAAATCGACCAAGCGAAATCGAGACTCTTCTCGGGATCAAAGGCCAAGCTTTGATCCGGAGGGAAACCGTGTAGATCTCAGATCTGATCTCTCTCGAACTCCTACCTTATTTGGCATGGATGATCGCCAAGAACCAGATCTGAGAGTCCGAGTCTTCTAAGCTTGAAAATCCGAAGGTGAGTTCTCAATCCAGCAGAGTTTCGGCTCCAAAAGTTCCAACCCTCAAAAAATGAGCCCTCAAGTCCTATTTATAGGTGTTTAGAACCAGATCTGGGCTCAGATCTGGGCCTAGATCTGGGCCAGGCCAAGGTGGCTCGGCCACCTGGGTGGCTCGGCCACCGAGCCACCCAAAAGGTGGCTCGGCCGGCCACCTAGGTGGCTCGGCTACCGAGCCACCCA
>NC_033799.1:23447583-23518207 GCF_001876935.1 Asparagus officinalis | reverse complement strand
GAACCACCAAAGGGTGGCTCGGCCTTGGCCGAGCCACCAATTGGTGGCTCGGCCACCGAGCCACCTAAAGGTGGCTCGGTTTTGGCCAAGCCACCAAGGTGGCTTGGTTTTGACCGAGCCTTCCAGGTGTTTGTCGTTTTGTCCGTTGTCCGATTTTGCGGTTTATCCCGCATCGCCAGCTGATCTGAACTCTGATTTGGTAGTCCGGATCCTGATTTGGCAGTAAATCCGTTTCGGTGTTTGAGTTCGAATCTGTTCTACGTTGGATGACTCGTTGACTCACCGAACCGTTAGCTTGATTCCGCATGCGAGTGGATGTATTCCGTTGTTCGCGTGTAGTTTGTTAACCTCATCGCCTCATTAATCCGCTTCGTCACGTGTCACTTGGCTTCGATGTTGTGGTCTAGCGATCGTGTTTGGATACATCGCCCGATGGTTCGTTGGTTTGTCGAATCACCGTGCCGAGCTGTGCTAAAGGACCCATAGGCAGTTTTATACGCCTACAGATACCCCCTCCAAAGTATTTCAGCCTCGTTCTTTTATAGAAGAGTCTGGAATGCTTTAGATATGATTGTCCCAACCTTCAGTCGGTGTAACGAGACCTTGGAATGGCTTCTGTTCTTGATTCCTTCAATCCTTCAGGCTATTCGATGCTTTGTCGAATGTCTGTAAGGGTTCCGATGCTGCATTTATTGTCTGACCGTTGTCGGAATTTTGAACTTGAAGTCGATTCTTGATTTTCTGATCTTTAGCTCGTGTTTGTTGGTTCAACATAGAACTGACCATTGATTGTTGGCGTTGAATTCTCGTTTGCGACGCGTTGTCCGGCGTAGTGTTATTGAGTTATCCTTAAGAATATTTTTAGAAAAATATTCTCCAGAAACTTCTCAACCAAAAATAGGAAATAGTTTATACTCGTATACCTTATTGGAGTAATAAGAAGCAGTTTATACTCGTATACATTTCGGAGTATTGATTCTTTCATTGCAACGCACTGATTGGCGTTGACCTAGGGTTACGCGTTGACCGGCGTTGACCTTAGGGTTTTGAACGTCGTACGTTGACTTTTTAATCGCAACGCGTTGACTGGCTTTGACCTAGGGTTACGCGTTGACCGGCGTCGACCTTAGGGTTTTCAACGTCGTACGCTGACCGGCGTTGACCTAGGGTTACGCGTTGACTGGCGTTGACCTAGGGTTTTGGATCGCCTGACATTGACTTTTGGTCGTAACGCGTTGACTGGCGTTAGCCTAGGGGTACGCGTTGACCGGCGTTAACCCTGGCGTTGACCTAGGGTTGCGCGTTGACCGGCGTTGACCCTAGGGTTTCGAACGTCGTAGGATGCTCAAGTCACGAGACCAACTAATGAAGCTGATACGTCAGTGACTCTCACATTTATAGGATTTTTAGGAAACCCCCAGCCATCAACGGGTTTGATAAGCCTTTACCGACTACCGTTTGAATCGGGCTAGCATGCGGATTGTCTAAATCCGTTCCGCATGTAACGTTGTGCTAAGAGAGTGAATTCTCTGAGACTTTGTGCTATGATGTTGAATACATAGGCTTCACCATTTGTTACGGGAATAGGCTACCCGCAACAACGTGTTAGGTGTTGACTTTAGGATTTTTGGCTAACCCCCAGCCTTCAACGGGTTTGATTATCCTTTACCGACTACCGTTTGAGTCGGGCTAGCATGCGGATTGTCTAAATCCGTTCCGCATGTAACGTTGTGCTAAGAGAGTGAATTCTCTGAGACTTTGTGCTATGATGTCGAATACATAGGCTTCACCATTGTTACGGGAATAGGCTACCTGGCAACATGTATTAGACGCTAACTTATCCCTACTTAGGCTTCGGGATAGAATACCCCAGAATCAAACTCTGGTGTCTTTTTCTACGGAGAAAGACTAAACCGGCGACGCGTGTTAGGCGTCGGCATATCCTTTCTTAGGATTCAGGATGAAATTCCCCATGCGTGTAAGGCATGGATTTTGGTGTTATTAATAACAACCTGCCATAATGTTGAATATATGGGCGGGTGTTCTTTTTAACGGTTAAGAACTAACCGGCAGCGCGTGTTAAGCGCAGACTTATCCTTACTTGGGTTTCAGGATAGAATACCCCAGAATCAAACTCTGGTGTCTTTTTCTATGGAAAAAGACTAAACCGGCAGCGCGTGTTAGGCGCAGACTTATCCCTGCTTAGGATTCGGGATAAACTTCCTAGGATGAATCCTAGACTGATAAATTTTGGGAAAGATCGGTGCGGGAAAGGAAGAGTTTTATATTCTATTTTCCGGTCTTCTTTTACGGTGAAGGCGAACCCGAATACAAGGAAGGAAGAATTTTATATTCTATTCCTTGATTCTGGAAAGGAAGAATTTTATATTCTATTTCCAGCGCAAAAGAAACTAGAAGTGGGATCTCCACTCCGAGAATCTGGAAGATCTAGATAAACTTACCTTTTATAGGATTGGTTATCTAATCTGAAGATGAGTTTTTCGTTTATCGAAGTGAAATTTCAACTTTGGTTATAACCATAAGAAGGCTTAACCAAAGAGAAAAAGGAGGGAGTCCTTTCGTTTATCGAAAGGGGACTCTGAACTGAAAGTGGACCTCTTGTTCATGAAAAGAATCAAGAGGGGAAATTATTGGTGGTGAAAATGATTTTGGGTTATCCTCTAGAATATTAAGTATAATATTCTTAAAGGAACTTCCCGATAAATGGGTTATCCTGAATGTACTAAGGATAGTACTTTTTCAGGAACTTCCCATTTATTGGCATTAATTGCCTGGCGCCCTCTTGGGTAATCAGGCGATATGCGCCGTTTGAATAGACTGTGTCTATCACAAACGGTCCTTCCCATTTGGGTTCAAATTTACCTTTCTTCTTGGAATTGAGGATTATCGGTCGGCGAGCAGCGAGGACCAGATCTCCTTCCTTGAAACTTCTCTGTCGGACTCTTTTGTTAAAGGCCCTAGATATTCTGGCTTGATAAAACTCAATTTGTTGTTGAGCTTCCAAGCGCTTTTCATCCAACTTTTCGAGCTCTTCGAGATGTTTCTGATGCTGTTCTTCTGTCGTCATCTCAGTCGCGAGAGCGATCTGAAGGGATGGGATTTAGATCTCCAATGGTAGCACAGCTTCACATCCGTATACAAACGAATATGGGGTAGCTCCTGTAGGTGTGCGTATGGTGGTACGATAAGCCCAGAGTGCTTCACCGAGTTTATCATCCCAGTCTCGCTTATTGGTCTTCACGAGCTTTGACAGGATCTTGATGATCGTCTTGTTGAACGCCTCAGCTAATCCATTCGCAGCGGGATAATAAGCTGTTGACGAAACATCTTCGATTTTGAACTTGTCACAAAACCTGATGAAAGCGTTGCTTATGAATTGTGGACCGTTGTCATGAATGATCCGTCTTGGCACGCCGTGTCTGTATATGACATGATGCTTGATGAAATTGATGACGTTGTTCGTCTTCACTTCTCTAAGTGGAATCGCTTCAGCCCACTTTGAAAAGTAATCCGTGATTGCGAGAATGAATCGATCACCTTTGACTGAAGGGGGAAAAATAGGACCGACAATGTCCATGCCCCATGTCTCGAACGGCCAAGATGTGGTTGACGTGTGTAAATGCTCCGGTGGTTGGTGCATATAATTTGCATGTACCTGACAGGCATGACACTCTCGGGCGTATTCGATTGCGTCACGAACCATTGTTGGCTAAAAATATCCCATTCTCCTGATACGATCATACAGTTTGGGACCGGGCTGATGCGCAAAGGCATCGGAGTAACAAACCATCGTACCCTCGACGGTATACTGTATGGGTCTCGGTATTATAGAAGAATCTTGGTGCTCTTCGGCGGAATTATTCCCTTTCTTTTACGTCCTCTGGCAAAATACCATATTGGACGTAGTCAATGATAGGAAAACGCTAATCTCGGGACTCAGACCCAATTTGGGTTGAATTCACCTCCTTGGCGTTCATGTTTCTGTCATCTTCCTCTTCAATATCCATATCGTATATGGGTATGCAGAGTTGATGCGTCCTTACCGTGACTAATAGTTCAGTTTCGGGAGGCTGCGCAAGTGATACCGCTAGTGCTGCCAGTGCATCCGCATAAGCGTTCTGGAGACGGGGGATGTATTCAATATAGAATTCTTCAAAAGAATATGCCATTTTGATGGTCTCCTGGTGGTACGGGATTAGGTCTTGGTTCCTGACCTCATACTCTCCACGGACTTGGTTGACTATCAATTGAGAATCCCCAAAAGCTTCGAGATATTCGACCCCCAGCTCTTTGGCGAAACTGAGTCCAATGAGAAGCGCGTTGTACTCGGATACATTATTGGAACATGGACTAGTCAGTGAATAAGCCCGAGGCATCACATGCTTCCTCGGGGAAATTAAGACAACTCCAACCCCGGAAGAGACTTTAGGACATCCGGGGGTTATTGCCCTATTAACTGCCCTCGAAGCACCATCGAAGTATAATTGCCATACTTGTTGGTGCGACGTAGTGTTAACCTCGTGGGTTTCATCCGGCAAGTTGTCATATACTTCTGCCGTATCCGTCGTCGGGTTTGCTGCCAAAAGATCACAAATCGCTTGTCCTTTGATTGACTTCTGCTGTTTGAAGTGCAAATCATATTGGGACAAGAGAAGGGCCCACTTCGCTAACCGCCAATTCATAGAGGCCGGTTGCGTCATAAATACTCGTACTGGATTAACGTTAGAAATGACGTAAATCGTCTGTCCAACTAAATAATGCTGCATCTTTTGCATTGCGAATACCAATGCGAGGCATTCTTTTTCAATCATCGGATATCGAGACTCGGCGCCTACCAAGGTCCGACTTAGGTAATAGACTGCCTGTTCGTGACCATTATCATCGTCTTATGCTAGTAAAGCACTTATCGAGTGGTTCATCGCCTTGAGATAAATCAAGAACGGTCTACCTGATTTTGGTACAACTAGAACGGGAGGATTCGTCAGATATGTTTTGATATCTTCGAATGCTTTTTAGCAGGCGTCGTCCCAAATAAATGACACCCCTTTCTTGTTTAGTTTAGAGAATGGTTGGTATTTCCCAGAAAAGATTTGAGATGAACCGCCGGATGTAAGCTAAACGTCCTTGCAATCCTCTGAGCTCTCTTAGATTTCTAGGGGGTTGCAGTTCATGTATCGCCTTTACTTTATCAGGATCGATATGTATACCTTTAGTGGTGACGATGAATCCAAGGAATTTTCCGCTGGACATTCCAAGGAATGATTTAGTAGGGTTCATCTTCAATTGATGACTCCGCATGAGATCGAACATCGTCTTCAAGTCCTTGATGTGATCTTATTTGTTGCGCCTTTTTACAACCAAATCATCAACGTAGCATTCGACTGTTTTCCTGAGATGTTCTTGGAAAATCTTAGTCATCGCTCGCTGGTATGTGGCGCCTGCATTCTTTAGGCCTGCATTTTTTAGACCGAAAGGCATCACCGTGTAGCAAAAGACACCAAGGGGCGTTCTGAACGCTGTATGCTTCTCGTCATCTGGGTGCATCTTGATTTGGTTATATCCTGAAAACCATCCATAAAAGACATTTTCTCAAATCCACATGTATTGTCGATAATGGCATCTGTGATTGGGAGAGGAAAGTCGTCTTTTGGACATGCCGTATTCAGGTCCCTGAAGTCGATGCAAATCCTGATTTTACCGTTCTTCTTCATGCTGGAACAATATTGTCTAGCCATTCTGGATGTTGTTCCTCTCGGATAAACCCTGATTCGATCAATTTCTTAACCTCTGCCTCAATGGCTTCCATAATCTGCGGACAAAACTGTCTTTGTTGTTGTTTGACAGGTTTGGCATCCGACTTGATATCGAGGCGGTGCATTGCCACATTGGGGTCGAGCCCTGACATATCTTCATAGTTCCAAGCGAAGACGTCAATATATTCTCTGATGAGAGCGATTAATTCTTCCTTCTCATTTGAGGGGAGACTATCGCTGATGAATATAGGCTTTGGGTTGGCCTCGTCGCCCATGTTGATTTGAACTATTTTGTCTTCAGTGGGGGGTTCCCTTTGTTCAAACCTATCACCATACTGCATATTCAGGTGATGAACCCACGGGTCTTCCTATGTTGGCATTTGCTCGTCGTACTCTATTGTGGACGGATCAGCTGTAGCCATGTTTGCCATTAGGGCTTTGAATGCTTCCCCTAGACTTGTATCGGAATCCCATTCCGAGGAATCTGACGGATATCCACCTTTGTATTGCTCAGATGATTGGTTATTGATCAACCAGCAACATTCGTCTTCTGAAGAAGATTCATACCCTAACCCTCGTCTGTATTTATAATAATCGTCTGGTTTCCCTTTTGGTACATACGCTGCTTTGGCTGGAATACGGGGACCTCGATCAAAGTATAGACCTTCTCCGAGTGTGAAATCGTATCCCTGCTTTTCCATAAGCTTGCGAGCTTCTGGACTAGTATAGACCTTCTCCGAGTGTGAAATCGTATCCCTGCTTTTCCATAAGCTTGCGAGCTTCTGGACTATACTTAGATAAATGCCGACCAGGTTTGTCTTCATTCTCATCTTCCCCTAAGAAATGATCTGGTAATGGAGAGATTTTTTCTTTACCGTAAATCACTTCTTTTGTGCCTCCTATTTTGTTCGGAATGACCAGGGTTGTCCCGAAAGAATGCTGGAGGCGTTCCTTTGCTACATAGGACGATCGAAGCGGCATACATAAATCGGGATTATCATACAATTCTTTTAACACATCATCAAGAGACAGTAAGTACTCTAAATCATCATTTATTTTATTATTGGCAAGTTGCCAGTTACAACTGCCATCTGATGATTGTTCATCATCAAGGTTGATTACAAAGGGTACAATGTCATTTAAAACATAACCTCCATTGTAATCAAATCCGGCTTCGGTATCAGCTTCTTCTCCGCTGTCCGTGCCATGGGCCGATGATTCAGTATCGGATTCGTTACCATAAAGGAGAGAATCAGTGAAATAATTCTCATACCCTTTGAATGGTTGCTTATCCGCGACCACCGTCCTAACCTTATTATCAGTGTCGACATATTTCAAACACTGATGGAGAGTGGAGGGAATTATAACGTTACTATGGATCCAAGGCCGACCCAATAGTAAGTTATATGAAGTCTCGGCATCGATCACATAACATGTGACTTCTGTCTTCAAATCTCCCATTTGACACTTTACCCGGATTTTACCCAAAGGTCTTGACCCGCTAGTGTTGAAGCCGTAGATAACAGTGCCTGTAGATGCCAACTTGCTAACTGGAATACCCTGACTGGAATGCCAAGGCTATGCATCAAGCGAAGCGGCATAATACTCACAGCGGAACCCGGATCGACTTGGATTCGGTTGACCTTGCTGGGCAAATGTACCCAACAAAATATAGGGGTCGATCATGGTTTGAATTCTTCGTCTGCATGTCCTCTTTGGTGAAGGTAATGCAGGGAAGGTTTTTAGCCGCTATATTGCAATGTTGAATCAACGGTTCTGGTCCTTCAAGTGCCGGCTTGATCTGAGTAAGGAACACTTCTGAATTGGCCAAGGCTTCTTGCAAGGCTTCCCTGGTTTCCTTAGACAACCGTAGCAACTCATACAACGTTATCCGTACCGGAATATTAGCCAGTTGAGCCATAATATCGAAGACGTGCGGAGTGTTCGAGCTTTCTGGTTTATCTCTTCCAATCGGACGATTGAAACGAGACTGCTTCGGATTTTGAACTTCCTGGGGCCTTTTTTCTTTCTGTTTATCAACCGGCTGTCGTCGAGCTTCTTCAACCGGTTTAGGAGCAGTAATTACACCCAGCTCCGTGAGAGTTTTGGCTGGTCCCCGTTTAGTCACCCCCTGCTCAGCTAACTGATCACTAGGTGATGGATAGTTAAAGTGATACTCATTTCCGCTTCAAGTGGCAAAGACTTCTTGTTCTTCTTCGGAGAGCAGGAAGGTAGGAGCTTCATTATCATCCTCTTTGAAGATTGCGGAAGTACCGTTGCAGGACTTGCCTTTACCTTTCCTGGTCGAGGAAGCTGTCCACTGCTCGTCTTCAATTAGGTCGGGAAGAACCCAGAGGATTTCGCCGTTTGGGGCTGTGTGTGGTACAAGTCCTTTTTGGCGCTGTCCGTATGGGTCATCGTTTATTGTCTTCATTCCCACCTTGGTGATGCGTTTTGGTTCAAACCACGCTGTGGGTACTGATCCAAAGCTGATTGATACTGCATTTGCTCTGACATTCTTGGACGGCTTCGGGGTTATGACACCTACATCAATCAACGCCTGGATCTTATCCTTGAGATGGAAGCATGACTTCGTAGGGTGATGGACCGCTCTATGGTATGCGCAATACTTCGGATCCGTCACTTTGCTAGCCCCTTCTTGATCCACAATCGCCGGCAGCTGGATTTTGTTGTTTTCCAACAGGTACTTAAAAATACCGGGAACTTCGTCATCTTTGAAGGAGTACACTTTAGGAAACCTTGGCTCTGAAGATTTCTGCTTCTGAAAGGAGTACACCTTGGGGAATCTTGGCTCTGAAGACTTCTGCTTCTGAGGCCGTTGTTGCCATTGCCCCCGAGATTGTTGTGGTGCTTGTTGCTGCTACTGTTGCTGAGGTTGCAATTGGAAAGTTTGATTAGCATCAACTGCATTAGCATGTGCCTTACCTTTCCCTCGTGGGACGAAGTTCTGTTGTGGAGCATTCGTCGCTTGTTGGCCTCTTTCCGCCTTCTTCCTTCTGAGGAATCACTCGGCTTGCTCTCCTTGGACCTTCAAGTCCTTCCATGTTTTGGACGGTGCTGTCCCCATTGCTTCCAACACGTCCAACGCGAGGTTGTTGTGGCAAGTCTGGAGAATGAACTCCTCGGTGATCGGGTCCCGACAGTTCATCGCTTTGTTCCGGAACCTCTTGACGAAGGTATCAACCAATTCCCCGTATTTTTGTTTCTCGTCAAGCAACAACCCGATGGATATCTCGGTGTCATCGTCGAAGAAGTTGGCGAGGAATTTAGTCTCCATGTCGTCCTAGCTATTCACACTTCCTGGCTTGAGGCGGCGATACCAATCGAAGGCGGCTCCACGAAGAGTGCCAACGAAGGACCGTACCATCAGAGGCTCATTACCAGAAATAACCCCTAGGTGCGATTTGAAGTAAATCAAATGCTGAGTGGGTGAACCCATCCCATTAAACGGTGTGAAGTTAATGAGATTGAACTTCGTCGGATATGGGATTGATTCCCATTCTCTTGGGTATGGACACGGAATGCCCGTCTTCTTCATCTCTTGAGCGGAAATCAACGTATTAATTTTGCTCTCGAGGTTTTTAATCTTCAAGCTTTCACCTGTGTTTTCACTAGCATTCTCGTTACCACCCCCTACATTGACGGGAGGATTAGTGGCATTGTGAACTTCATTCGCATTCGTGTCCTCATCTTCCTGATGAACCTGGTTACGGCGACTTGGTTCGCCTTGCTGGTTTGTCAGTGCTTGGATTTGTTGCTCATGAATTTCTCTCATATTCTGCATGGCCATCTGCATTTCGAACCTGAAGCTCTCTTGTTGTTTAGTCATGGCTTCTTCGAGCATCTTGGCCACTTGTTCCGCACTTATCATAAATGCCTCGCGGGGTTGTCCCTCGCTGGATACCGTATTATCTGATGCGACCGCGGAGCTAGCATCCGATTCTTCATCTTCTGAAGGTAACCTTGTCCGAATCCTACCATAAGTTCCTCGCTTGATGTCTCCAGACTGTAGACGGGTTATACGCCGTGATGCTTCTGGAATCGACTTGGGATTATCCCGTGCCGATGTCCCTTTGTTGGTCATGTTTGTGGTGACCCTCGGAAATTCTCCGTCTTCAACCACCATTCTTCTTTGTCGGAAACGCATATGCCTTGGTTTTGGCGTTTCGGTATTGAGTCTTTCGAAAACCGAAACTCTCTCGGGGACCGTCTTGATGCAACTGCACTCAGACAATACAGCCCGAATGAGTTTGGAACAGGGGCATTGAGTTTCTAGTCCTCGAGGAATCCTCTTCCGGGTTTTTCTCGTACCATCGACACGATAGTACAACTCGTTGGTTTGAAAGTCAGAGTAACCTATCGTGTGTTGGCACGATTTCTCAGGTATAACGTTATTGCCATCAGATGACAACATTTCCTTCTGAGGGCGAACTGCCTTCTTTAGGTTTCCAAGAGTCACGCGCCTCGAGACATGCCTCAGTATTTTTAATTTCAAGTTCTTAATTTTTTTAAGTAAATTGAGATGATCCTTTGACAGTCCCTAATTTATAGTGAGCTGTATTCAATCCAATAATTAGGCTTATGAATCTTCAATGATGATTAAGTTTGATCCGGAATGATCTAATTTTTTTGGAGATCATTTTTCTTTAACTTTCCTCATATTTGGACAACTAGTTGAATATGTTTTGGCGGTGTGAACTTTAATGTTTTAGATGGAGCATCATCGTAAAGAGGAGGTTGTCGATCTTGAATCTCTTAGCATTATGGCTCTATCACCTTTAGATGGCCGATATTTGCAGAAAGTCAAGGATTTGCACCCATTCTTTAGTGAATATGGGTTAACCCGTTACCGTGTAATGGTCAAGGTAGCTTTCATTAAATTCTCCTATAAGAATGCATATTTAATCAGTGCTTTTTTTATTCAACACCAGTGCACAGTGTTAGTCTTACATTATGTCTTTTTTAAGAATAATGGTTTCATATTTAAATGTAGTTTATACAATCATTTTTGTAGCGAATGATAAAGAAATGTTTCTGGTAAAGCATGAAGAAACTATGGTTGTTGATTGGATAAACTTGTTTGTTTGGCTTACAAAGCATAATATGTCTCAAGTATTTAGATAAAAGGTTTAAAGCCTTAGTTAGTTCAAAAGGTTTAAAGTTGTGCCTAAAATGTTCTGTGAACCGTTGGGATATTTATATTTGATATGCATATCTGACAATAGTACTGCTCTTCTAATAAATTTGCATATGATGTAGTATTAGCAGTTTCTGTATGAGTCCATCGAACATTGTTTATTTAGGTAATGCTTATTAGTGTGCTTTCTTTTACAATCTGACAAAACATCTAGCCTCTGCTTTGATATAGGTAGTAGTCTTCATTAAAACTTGTCATAGTGTAGTCATGTCTTAGGTAATGGAGAAAGAGGTAACTTACAAGTAAAAAAGGTTTACCTCTTTCTCCATTACCCATTATGATCTGACAATGCTGGCCACTGTAGTTATATTTTCATGTTGGCTACTTATTGCAAAATGCTAATCTTAAGCGATTCTTTTTTAGGTAAAATGGTTGCTAAAATTATCAGAAATACCTAAAATCAAGGAGGTTCAAAGCTTTAGCGAGAATGCCAGGTCTTATTTAGAAAGTATAGTTAGTGGCTTCAGCAAAGCTGATGCTCTAGAAGTGAAAAAGTTTGAAAAAGTAACTAACCACGATGTTAAGACAGTTGAATACTTCTTGAAACAGAAATGTCAATCCAATGCTGAGATTGCTGAGGTGAGTTTTGGACGTTCCTTGTTGTGGGTACTCTATGCTTCCTCTTTTTATAACTATGACTAACTATGGTTTCAAAGATTGCATTTGATGCTTAATATTTGACATCAGATTCTACAAAATTCTTTTTTAGGTGCTGGAGCTTTTTCATTTTGCTTGTACATCAGAGGATATAAATAACTTAGCCCATGCATTGGCATTGAAGGAGTCGTTCAACACTGCCATATTTCCTATGATGATTGAGTTGTTTAATGCAATATGCAAATTAGCGAAGGAAAATGCTCATATCTCCATGTTGTCTCGCACTCATGGACAGGTATTTTCAGTTGTAGATGAGAGGCAACTCTTGTTATAACAGAATACTAACTTTTTGTTGATCAGATGTTATCTACAAAAACTTTAATGATATATAAGCATAATTGAAAAACTTATATTTCCCTTTTATTCGTGTTTACACATAGAAGGACATAGTTTGTTGTATATATTGATTTTTAAAAAAGAACCAGAAGCTATTAGACTAAGAAAATGCAGAGAATGCTTCAAGGAAAAAGAAAAATTCTTTTTCATTTCCATGAACTAATTTATTTAGCAATCCTAAATTCTTAATGAGATTTATCCCATATGGAGAAGGGATGCAACTGACAAGAGCACGTTTAGAGAAGGATTAGAGAAGTGGGAGTACACAAAGAAAAACAAAGAACTCTTGGGTTTAAAAAGTTAAACCTAATCTAAATTGCATAGGGTAATATTCCACTAAGAATTTTTCCCTAATGTCTTGGTGGTGGAATTTTTTTGGTTGAAATAACTCAAAGATTTCTGGCTGGTCATTTTGGTGAAATTTTTTTATACAAAAGTAAGCTTTTTTTTGGTTTTGGGGGGGGGGGCATATATAGAAATAATTAAATAATGATTACATGCTGAAACTCAGGAATTTTTTGTATGGGGCTAATACATCATGTATAATTACTGGTTTGATAAAGATTATACTATCTATCTTCGTTCATATATGTTCGCAGGACATGTTTTACATTCCTTTCATCACGAGTTTTTATCATGATGCTATGAAATAAATTGAATGGAACCTTTTCAATCTGAAAGTTAAAAATAATATAATCATGTATTTGTTTCTTATTTAGTCCCACATCAGAAAATGAGTGCAAAGTTAAGTTGCTTAAATAGGTATGCCCAAGACTTAAGTGTAACACGTCTAGTTGATTTTTACAGTGGGTTGAACCAAACGTGTTACACTTGGTGGGTCCCACGGCTTGTACTACACCAATGGGCCCGACGGTCCGGGGCGTAACAAATTGTATCATAGCAGTTGCGAGTCGGAAGTGTGGAGCTAAGTGCTATGTGGGGCTAAGTGCTATATTGCGTGAGTACAGGACAAAATGATTTGCTTTTGTAATAGGTTTATGTGGTTTAGTTCTGATATCTTCTAACTCCCTTTGTAGCCTGCTTCACCCACTACTTTGGGAAAGCATATGGCAAATTTTTCTTTCAGACTAAATGAAGTAAGGAAGACCTTTACAGAAGTGCAAATATTTGGCAAGTGTGCTGGAGCTGTTGGAAACTACAATGCACATAAAGTTGCATATCCTGATATTGATTGGCCAACTGTTACAGCCGAGTTCATGACCTCTTTGGGTTTAGGTTTCAACCCTTACGTGACACAGGCATGTTTATTTACTTCTACTACTTTTCTCTTTGCAAGGTTTTACCTATCTGATTCATTTCAGCGTGATGGAATTTTTTTTTCGCAATTAAGTAGTGCATAGACGATTTTGATATGGTTTTTTCTTTGTGGATGACTTGGATAGGTTTCATTAATGGGAGGAGTACTTTATTTACCTGAACTTTTTTGACACTGCTGCTTGTATTCATTGTTCTCTGCATGAACTAGTTTACTAGTAAACAGTACTCGTGAAGATTTATGCAACTATACAAACTGTAAAAGTGTATAACTAATAGAGCCTCAGGATTTTCTTTAATATGAGTTTTGCAATCGACTCAGGTGACTGAAATGTAGGTTTTTTTTGCCATTTCACGTTTCAAGAGTTTACAAAAGGTGATTCATATAGTAAGTAGATACTATCATGTGCATGCTTGATAATAAGTAGATACACTTGCAGGTTATCCATCTATCTTGGAATTACAGTACATTTATCAATTAGCCTATTCTATACCAACCAGTTAGTGCATAAATAACAATGGAATTACACGCTAGCTAATAATTTTGTTAAGTTTGTGTTGTCTGAAAGGTTACGTCAATGTGGCCTATGAATGGAATTGCACTTGACTTGCATGCATACTCTCTATCTGAGCCTGTTGCTTGCTCCGTATATAGATTGAGCCGTATGACTATATCGCAAAGCTTTTCAATGTAGTTGTTCAGTTTAATAACATCCTGACTGATTTTGATCGGGACATATGGAGCTATATTTCGTTAGGTTATTTTAAGCAGGTAACTTTCTTATGCTTGACCACTATACCCCTAAAATATTAGGACCTATTTTAGCTCCCAAACTTTCAATTTGGAACTAAACGATTTCATGATAATTTTGCTTTCCAAATGACCAAGCCTGGGGAGATTGGATCTTCAACTATGCATCGTAAAGTTAAACCCATTGATTTTGAGAATAGTGAGGGCAACTTGTGTTTGGCTAATGCTATTTTATATGTTCTCAGCTCAAAATTGCCCATCTCTCGTATGCATGTGTGAAGTTCAGTGCTATATCATAGTTCAAAAAACACGTCTTAGTGTTTCATTTTGGTAAAGTGATACTATACTTATTGCATGTGTAATCATTGACAGAGGGATTTGACCGATTCCACTGTTTTGAGGAATTTGGGTATTGGATCTGGGTATTCTCTCTTGGCATAAAAAAGTACACTACAAGGAATTAAGAAGCTTCAGGTTAGTAGTAAAATCTATAAGAGATGGTTATCACTAGAGAATTAGATATAAAGCTAGATGTGTTATTGGTTGGAAATATGCCGCTGTCGTCGTTCTTTGCTTCATGTGTGTTGTTTGTTCTGTTCTTGCGTTAACTATTTGTGTTGGGCATATGTTGAATTTGAATTCATCACTAATGCAAGATGTTAAATTATGTGAATTACAAGATCATAGAAATGTGGATCCATTTCAAGATGAATTCTTGTCTTGCTGTCAACATAATTTCTATCCAATGTACATCCATCTAATAATATATATGATTTTACCGATGTTTAAGTTTTTTTCTATATAAGTATTTCTTTTCTAAAATTGTACTAACCATTTCCCTCAAAAATATTGGATGAACTATGTCTTTGCTATCCTTTTCAATTTCCTTTAGATCTATTATTTGGGATCCATAACTATGATATCTGGCATGATTCTTTTGAAAAAATTCTGTCTGTACGTCCGAGTAGTTGATGTGAAGAAAGATACATCTAAAAGTGGCAAAACCTTTTTTTTTTGCTCAATATGCTGCCGACGTATAAAGACAATCCCAATGTTAACATTTAATTAGGGGTGGAAAATGGGTCGGGTTGGGTCTGGTAGGGTCATAGTTGACCCAAACCATATAAGTGTGACCTAACCTGACCCGTTTAACAAATGAGTCAATGCAATCCGACCCGTTTATTAAACGGGTTACCCGACCCGACCTATATAACCCGAATGACCTATTTATCAAATCTCAGTTCAATATAGTGGATACTATATAGATCAAGATGAAATTCTATTGACTCTTTCGATAATCACGAGTCAAAATATGCAATACTGCTACATAGATTTTACAAGAGATTGACCCTTTTAATAACAATCCTAATTAAGGATTAGGTTGCCGCTTATTCACAGCATTATAAACCATGGTCCCTGCCTTTTTGGCTGTCGCCTCACTCCGACGAACCCCCAATCCCTCTGATCCTCGCACGGCATAAAAGTCAAAACCGGATAGAACCTGGGCTTTAGAAAAAAAAACCTACGCACTCCCAGGCTGACCTCCGACCCTTCAACCCTGCAACGTAGTTCCTCCTCAGATCCAGAGCTCCGCTCTTGACCAGATCCCAGTAGCTCTCCCCCATCGAGGTGAAGTAGTTCCCTAACAGCGATAGGTTCTCTAGCTTCCCGCAGCTCGCCAGGTCGCAGAGCACGTCGGGCACCCATTTCCTCCCCTTCTCCGATCTCCCCTTATCCTCCTCCGATCTCGTTCGTACGAGCAGAACCCCGACCGATCTCTACCGTTGAAATGCTAGCTCGCTGTCAATGAGGACCGAGGCATGGCCGACTGCGTCGGAGATACTGGACCTGGCGGGAAATTGGGGGTCGAAGGAAGAGGAGAGAGAGGAGAAGGAGGAGGATGAAGATGATGAAGATGATCTTCATATTTTGAGTTTGCAACCCATTTAGAATTAAACGGGTCGGTATTGGGTTAAACGGGTTAGTTCGGGTCAACCCTAATTTACCCATCTAATAAATGGGTTAGTTCGGGTTGACCCGTTTATGACCCAACCCATATAACTCGACCCGTACCCAATATAAACGGGTTGGGTCGGGTCGGGTTGATGAGTCGGGTCATAATTGTTAGACCCTAGAGGGGGATGATTAGGGTCTTATGCTAATCTAATCTGATTATATGCCAATTAAAATTAATTAACAAGTTATCCTAGTAAGTATGAAATACAACAAGATATGTGAGCTAGGATAAAAGATATATACATGGATATGTGCAAGAATAAGCAATATAACCAAAGAGCAATATCCTATCAAAGAGATATATGTAATAAGTTATATTGCAAGGATATGTAAACCAAGGGCACATAAACATAAACAATGGCAATACAGAAAGGATGAACAATGAACACAAATAAATATGCCAATGCAAACTCAAACAAATAATATGATCACGTAGTTCGGTCTAACCACTTGACCTACGTCTTCGCTCCTCACCTCGAGGAGATCTCCACTATAACAACCGGGTTTTGTACGTTCACCCGAATAACGTTTACACCACACAATACGGTTTTCTAGTTTACCGAAAACTCCACAATCAACACTCTTGCAATCCCACTCTACACCCTCTTATTTGTTGAACTAGACGTGTCTCCCTCAAGTGCGCGGATACAACCTCTCCCTAGGTTCGTCAACCAACACTTCTCTCAGTGTACAAGTATATTACAAAGTGAATCTCAAAATAAGCACAAATATAATAAATGATTGTTCTCTAATATGGATGAGAACACAATGAAAGCTCACACTCAATTGTTATAACTCTCACCAATCCAAATATACTATGTATGAAAATACAATAAGCTCAAGTGGGTGTGTGTAAACAATGAGTGAAATAAAGGCAACTAAACTCAAATAGCAAACTAGCAAATATAAGAATGATAACCGACAAATAATTATAAATAAAAGCTAGAATTGAGTTTAGGAAAACTTTTCTAGATGATAAGAGAGAGAGATGGATTGAAGCTCAATGAATTGATCTCCACTTCCTCTTATGGAATTCTTCACAAACCAAACCATTAAACAAACTTAAAACCAAACTTAAACTCCTTTAAAACTTATTTAAAACATTTCTTGGATTGCTATAAGAACTGAGGTATAAGGGGGTATTTATATGAAACCCCAAAGCCAAGAGAAAACCAAGAAAAGACCAAAAAACCAGCTCAACAACGGCTCTGGAAACTAGTCATTGGAGCAGATTTGACAGTGCGGCGGTCGACCGCGGCGGTTGACCGCGAAGGTCATCAAAGTAGAGAAAACTTCCAGAGAGTTCGACGGTCGACCGTGGCGGTCGACCGTGGGAATTTTTAGCTTGGCGGTCGACCGCCCCGGTCGACCGCAAAAGTTTCTTTTGCCCACTCAGAGAAAAACATAGGCGCAGTCGACCGCAAACTGATACAAAATATTTTATGTTTGAAAGTGAAATGCTGATTTTAAAACCCTGTTTAAAAAGAACAAATAAATTCCAAAAATTATGAAACTTTGGGAAATGATTGTAGACATGATAATACATATGCTACAAAAACTGGTTTTCAAAAAGGACTTCCAAATGAGAAATATCATCATTTTACAAAATAGTCCAAAACATAAAAATGTTAACATATGAGTTTTGACAATTTAGCTTAACCATGTTTTGAAACAATACAAAATAATTTTGTAGACTTAATAAAATATGTATATAATAATTGTTAAGTCTATAAACTAAGAAATACAATATTTTCACAAATACAATAGAAAATAAAATATATGAGTATGTATATGAAAATATATTTGTTTCATTATTTTCACAAATACAATAGAAAATAAAATATATGAGTATGTATATGAAAATATATTTGTTTCATATCTATGAAATCAAACCAAAACATATATGTATGTAGTATATGAAAATATATTTGTTTCATATCTATGAAATCAAACCAAAACATATATGTATGTATATAACTATGTATATACAAAAACAAAACATGTATGTGTGTATATGATTGAGGTTAAAGTACTAACACACATAATATAAAACCTAAACTAAATATCCCCAAGCTTGATCTTGATCTTCAATAGGCTTGACTTGGTAAACTTGGATGAAGCTGAACTTAGATCTTTAACATGAATTGCATTGCTTCAACCACTATATCCACCAACCTCCATTTGATATGATCGTTATGGCGCAATCCATTCAACCACTATATCCACCAACCTCCATTTGATATGATCGTTATGGCGCAATCCATCCAACCTCCAACACCTTATTTGTCTATAATAAATAGAAAAATACAAATACTAAACAAACAACATTAGCGGTAAATTGTTTGTTAAACATCATCAAAACAAAGAGGCCAACAATAATTTGCCACCCCTACATTTAATCAAGTTTATTCCGAAACTTGCCCAAATTAGTTTGAAGTTTAAAGCTCATTATTTTAAAGTAATAATACTTTGATTGTACATTTTTGATACAGTGCCATCAATATGTCTCATTCCAAATTAAATATTTAATAATGACATGACTCATGAAATTACACTGCTTTGTAACTCTCTTCGTTTCTTAATTCTTTATTTCTTCTCCATCATGTGTAGGTAAATGAGTCTCGTCTCAATGAAGACCTGGACCAGGTGTGGGAGGTGCTTGCAGAACCAATACAAATAGTAAGTCCTGACAGTGCACTGCACTTCCCTTTAGACTTTATTATGACTGCTTTTGTATAATTTTTCTTTTTTCTACTTTTGTTGGTTATATGATGTAATATCAAAGGTCTGCTTGTATGTTGTATTGTTTTTGAAGGTTTTATATAAGACATCTAATTCCACCTCCCCTAGTATTTTGACTATATGTTAGGAAAGATGACAGTCCAAGAGATGGGTATTTTCACTCGAAAACAAATAGAATATAATTACATTAAGTCTCAATGATGGTCTAGTTACGAACTATTATTCTACCATTCCTTCTGAAGCTTGAAGAGCATATAGACCTTTCATTTTTAGCTAGTTAAATCTAAGAAAAAAATTCCCTTCCCCTTCCCCCCAACCCCCCCAGAAAAAAGGTAATGTTTTAGGGAAACCGTTACTTATATGTCTGAATTGACATGTGAAGTGACATTTTTCTCAATATCATTTCATAATGAAGTGACAATCAACCTTTATATGCTTCCTGTTCTCATGAGACTTAGTTTGTACCATTGGCAATATACGCCAGAACCTGATTATTACAATGTATTTTCATAGCCTTAGGTAGAAACACACCTATCTTGGCAATATACGCCAGAACCTGATTATTACAATGTATTTTCATAGCCTTAGGTAGAAACACACCTATCTTGTGATGAAGGTATTTAATCAACATAATCCCTCGAGCAGCGAGAGCCTTAACTTGATAATCAACCTTAGCAATAAATCATGGCACGATAATCTGCTTCATCGTGAGATCACCATATTCCTCCAATACAAGTACAATATGTGCCAACGAGACACTATCAAGAGTAACATTTGCTCAATCAACATCAAAATAACCAATAATATTAAAGAATAAAAGAGACCCTTGTTGCTGATGGACTCTCTCTTGTTTTCTTGCATTAGGTTATGCATAGATACAACGTCCTAGAGGCATATGAGAAGCTGAAGGATCTCACCAGAGGAAGAGTTTTCAGCAAGGAGAGCATTCAAAAGTTCACTAATAGCTTGCAATTGTCAGAAGAAGCAAAGATCATTCTCTTGAATTTGACTCTCCAGTCATACATTGGAGAAGTAGAGAAGTTGTCTAAGTCTAATGACGATCATGTGGATTTGGTGAATGGGTTCACGCTTTTATAGCCATTGAAAAAAACGTTGAATGAACAAGATGAAAATTTTACTAATTGAACTCTTCGTGGTTCATGTTACTTCCCCTTTGCATTTTCATTATTAGCAAAGGAAATTGATACTACAAATCGTTTGTATTTGTATTATTGTGTAAGCTTGCAAGGGTAAATTACCAAAAGGAAAATGAAATTGAATAAGCTTGTAGCCTTGTGTCAATTGTATTTTGTATTCTCCTGATACTTGTATTTGTGATCAACATACATGAATCAGAATGCTTCGGCTGTTATATTGTAAGTCGGGGGATTTGAGTATTGGATTTATGCCCCCATGCAGGGTTTTCCCCTTGTGTCAATTGTGTCATTGATAGTTTATTTTCATTTGAAATACTTTAAGTTTGTTTACCTCGACACTTATATTTATATTGATTTTTGGTAGCTACCCCTTCCGTAGGATGCAATAGTAATTCTTGTTTATGCGATTTGAACAATATTCTTGTGTTCTTTTCTTTTGAAATAAAGTATCTGGGTACTTGAATCTGTAAATATCAATAAACCTGTGTGTGGTATACTGGTATTGGTTGGACAATTTTGCCTTAGTATTCTCTTTTTGTTTACAACATAAATTTCTAGTTTTTTATATATTTAGATGCAGTTAGTTGTTGTCATGTTCTACTCTATCAATCTTTAACATCTATATGGTCTTGAAACTACTAGTACACTTGAAAACAACTATCAAAATATCCGGTGGAAATTTTATGTGGCGTGATCTCGTCTATAAGAATTGAGATACGTGGTAAGGATTGAGAGAATTAGACCGTGTTTATTATCACATAAGTAAAGAGAATCTAGATCCAAAAAATACAGTTGCTTCTCTAATTACATAAAAATATGCAAAATCAACATCTAAATATGCAAAAACAAAAATCACTTACTAAAATCACTCTAGTTCTTTCTCTAATGTGCCTCAAAAGAGTATAGTTTGATTCGAACTCGAAGAGTAAATATTTGGCAAAACCTGTTGACAGTAAAAAGTTTATTGTTCTATTGAATTTTCGTGATAGCTGTTATATCAAGTTTTGCTCATTACTACTTGAATTAACTTAAGTTTCATTAGCTTAATATTTTGTTCTTTTCTCAGAAACAGTGCATATAGCTTGGGATCTCATGCAACTATTATTATGATAAGTATGAAGAGTTTTGAGAAATGAAAAAAAGAGAAAAAAAGGAAAAAAAAAGAAAATAAAAATGAGCTATTCATATTGTAGTAAGCAAGCGGTACAAAAAACAGCCTGATTATTTCGACAAGTTTCTTTCACTTATAACGGAATGTACCACTACCACCCAAATACTGTTAACGTCTTTAATATTTGATAAAAGTTAACAGTAGTGATTCTTAACATTACATTCGTCATAAGATTTTGCTGACGTGACAATGATCTGACCCTGCCATGTTCAGCAAAAAAATTAGTGAAATCACAAGTTCAACATACACGTTTGTATGAAACTTGTAACTAATTTTTGCTAACGTGGCAGCCATGTGATCTCCTCAACAATATTTTACAGAAATTTTTAAAAGAAAGTAGATTGATGACAATGATAATACTAATGACTGTGGTTGACGACTTCTAAATATTAATGATCCGAAAGGACCGAAATGATACTTAGCTAGCACATGAGGGACCTACAACAAAGTTCTGCCAAAAATCTATATGCATTATAAGATTATCCATCATTTACCTTCCTTTTAAAGAAAATATCTAATGAACTGAACCTAACCTCCATAGAAAACACGTATAAAATGAATCAAGGCGCTCGCTCCTCGCTCTCTTCGATTCCTTAAAAAAAAGACGGCTCCTTTTTCCCGCTCCACTAAACCCCGAACAAATTCCCCCCTTAAAAATCTAGGGTTAGGGTTTCGATCTTGTCTGCAACTCCATGGAAAAGCTCTTATCAACCCCACAAGCCCCGTTCGCTTTCTTGCCGCCCTTTTCCTCCTCTCCCTCTTTGTCTTCGATTAGCAGAAGATCATGCCAGCTAGGGTTTCGGATTCAGCCCACCCCTCCTCAACGATTCGAACCACTTAGGGTTTCGTTGAGCAGTTTAGAAGGAGTCATGACTACGAAGGTAAAGATCTCCATTCCCGATTTCCTGACTGGGGAATTTTAACGAACACAAGCCCTGCCTTTTATTGACTGCATGTTTGTTTTTTGCTTTTTTGTGATTATTTCATTGCTAAGTTTTCTTAAATCTCATGTACTATAATGTTAAAATGTTTCTCAAAAGTGGCATATTTTGAATTTTTGAATAAAGATAGGATTTTTTATAAGTTTACGGGAGGGAATATTTTGGGATAGAGCATAAAATTTTTAGTAAATAAAAAATATCATATGCCATAGGTCACTTTTTTTCTTCTTCTGAATTTGTAATGTAGGGCTTCCACTGTTGTATTTTATTAAATTCTCCTGTAAGAATACATATTTAATAAATGCTTTTTTATTCAACACCAGTGCACAATGTTAGTCTTACATGATGTTTTTTTTAAGAATAATGGTTTCATATTTAAATGTAGATTATACAATCATTTTTGTAGCGAATGATAAAGAAATGTTTCTGGTAAAGCATGAAGAAACTGTGGTTGTTGATTGGATATCCTTGTTCGTCTGGCTTACAAATCATTATATGTCTCAGGTATTTAGATAAAGGATTTAAAGCATTAGTTAGCTCAAAAGGTTTAAAGTTGTGCCTAAAATGTTCTGTGAACTGTTGGCATATTTATATTTGATATGCATATCTAACAATAGTACCCCTCTTCTAATAAATTTGTATATGATGTAGTATTAGCAGTTTCTGTATGAGTCCATCGAACATTGTTTATTTAGGTCATACTTATTAGTGTGCTTTCTTTTACAATCTGACAAAACATCCAGCCTATGCTTTGATATAGGCATAGCAATCTTCATTAAAACTTGTCATAGTGTAGTCATATCTTGGGTAATGGAGAAAGAGGTAACTTACAAGTAAAAAAGGTTTACCTCTTTCTCCATTACCCATCATGATCTGACAAAGCTGGCCACTATAGTTATATTTTCATGTTGGCTACTTAGTGCAAAATGCTAATCTGAAGCAATTTTTTTAGGTAAAATGGTTGCTAAAATTATCATAAATACCTGAAATCAAGGAGGTTCAAAGCTTTAGCGAGAATGGCAGGTCTTATTTAGAAAGTATAGTTAGTTGCTTTAGCAAAGCTGATGCTCTGGAAGTGAAAAAGATTGAAAAAGTAACTAACCACGATAATAAGGCAGTGGAATACTTCTTGAAACAGAAATGTCAATCCAATGCTGAGATTGCTGAGGTGAGTTCTTGAAACAGAACTGTGATTTCAAAGATTTCATTTGATGCTTAATATTTGACATTAGATTCTACAAAATTGTTTTTTATGTACTGGAGTTTTCCATTTTGCTTGTACATCAGAGGATATAAATAATTTAGCCCATGCATTGGCACTGAAGGAGGCGTTCAACACTGTCATATTTCCTGTGATGATTGAGTTGTTGATTGCAATATGCAAATTAGCGAAGGAAAATGCTCATATCTCCATGTTGTCTCGCACTCATGGACAGGTATTTTCAGTTCTAGATGAGAGGCAACTCTTGTTATAACGGAATACTAACTTTTTATTGATTATATGTTATCTACAAAAACTTAAATGCTATATAAGCATAATTTAAAATCTTATATTTTCCTTTTATTTGTGTTTGCACATAGAAGGACATAGTTTATTGTATATATTGATTTAAAAAAAGAATCAGAAGCTATTAGACTAAGAAAATGAAGGAATGCTTCAAGGAAAAAGAAAAATTCTTTTTCATTTCCATGAACTAATTTATTTAGCAATCCTAAATTCTTAATGAAATTTATCCCAAATGGAGAAGGGATGCAACTGACAAGAGCACGTTTAGAGAAGGATTAGAGAAGTGGGAGTACTCAAAGAAAAACAAAGTACTCTTGGGTTTAAAAAGTTAAACTTAATCTAAGGTGCACAAGGTAATATTCCACTAAGAATTTTTCCATAATGTTCTGGTGGTGAATTTTTTTGGTTGAAATAACTCAAAGATTTCTGGCTGGTCATTTCGATGAAAATTTTTTATACAAAAGTAAGCTTTTTTGGGGGGGTGGGGGCTTATATAGAAATAATTAAATAATGATTACATGCTAAAACTCAATAATTTTCTACATGGGGCTAATACATCATGTATAATTACTAGTTTGATAAATATTATACTGTCTATCTTCGTTCATATATGTTTGCAGGACATGTTCTACATTCCTTTCTTCATGAGTTTTTAGCTTGATGCTATGAAATAAATTGAATGGAACCTTTTCAATCTGAAGGTTAAAAATAATATAATCACGTCTTTGTTTATTAATTAGTCCTACATCAGAAAATGAGTGAGAAGTTGCTTAAATAGGTATGCCCAAGACTCAAGTGTAAGACGGCTAGTTAATTTTGTCAGTGGGTTGAGCCAAACGTGTTACACTTGGTGGGTCCTACGGCTTGTACTGCACCAATGGGCCCGACGGCCCGGGGCGTGACAAATTACATCATAGCAGTTGCGAGTCTGAAGTGTGGAGCTAAGTGCTATGCGGGTCTAAGTACTATATTGCGTGAGTGTGGTGGGGGCCACCTCTAGAGTCCATATAACCTAGTGATACCGTGATGTGCCAATTGTCATGTCACGATGAGGACGTTGCTTATTTATGGTGGGGTGTGTAGAAGATCCTACCAGAGATCGAAGCTTGCCTTCGATGGAAAAGTTGAGGAGGCAAGGAAGATCGCCTATAGAGGTCGATGGCGAAGTTGAGGAGGCGAGGAAAGTCGTATGTTCGAGATTGCAGGCGAAGTGTGTGGCGAGGTCGAGCTTGGGAGGCGAGCGGATCTCACCTGCTGCGTGGATCGAACTCGCCTGTAGCGGATCTCACTTGTTGATGTTGCCCTCACCCATGATATCACCTGCAGCGGAGTGAACTTCACCTATGCATGGTTGGAGCCAGCTGGAGCGCATAGACCGACCGCCCTAGGGTTTCCCTATAAAAGGGAAACGTTATTCGTGAACGAAATAGTGAGCACGAGAGCATAGAGAGAAGAAGAGATTGGCGGCAGAAATTTCTTGAGCTTTCGTTCTCTATGCAGTTTAGGAAATTTCTGATTTTTATTCCCTTTTGTCCCTGTTCTCATTTACTGTTGAGAAGGGGTTGGTGAATATTAATTGGGGAAGTTATTGTAATAGAGAGAGTGTTTGAGCATTGATTTTAGATTAAAATCAATTGCTATTTGTTTGAGAGATCTCAAGTTTGAGATCCTCTCTCTTATTTGTAATTTCTTCTTATTAATAAGAAATTATTGTGTTGTTCCCGTGGACGTAGGTAGATTTGCTGAACCACGTAAAATCTGTTATCTTGCATTTGCGTTACTTGTTAGGTTGTTGATAAGTATTCCAATTTTGTTTGTATTTGTGTGCCTTCGGTTCCGCTGCGCACAACAAGTGGTATCAGAGCTCTGGGTTTGACATGATGTTCAATTTGGAGAAGAAAGCTAGGGCTTTGATTCTCGTTTGAAGAGATTGGAGGTGAAACAAGTACATCGGGATCATCTCTTTCAAAGGCGATACAAGAGTTGAGCATTAATAATACAAAAATTGATGCTAAAAAATTTGATGGCAAGATAAATTTCAATTTGTGGAGGTGTCAAGTGATGGATGCATTAGACGCCCAAAATTTAGAGGAGACTTTTGAGTTACAAGAGAAACCTGAAGACATGGAGGACAAGATTTGGAAGAAAATAAATAGTAGAGCGTGTGGGGTTATTCGATCATGTTTGACGCCGAATTTGATCTATGATGTGATGAACGAGACGTCGGCGAAACGGTTGTGGAAAACACTCAATAGGAAGTATCTTACGAAAAGTATTGAGAATCGGCTTCACTTGAAGAAGAGGTTTTACCAATTCAAGATGAAGAGGGGAGTTTCCATTAGAGAACATGTCAATAACTTCACAAAATTGCTATCAGATATGGCCAATATGGATATTATGGTAGAGGATGAAGATAAGGTGATGTTGTTGCTATGTTCATTGCCAGAGGATGATTTCAGTACATTTGTCCTTACGATGATTAATGGTAGAACCACTGTCCGCTATAAGGAGGTGACCTCAGCATTGGTGAACTATGAGTTGAGGAAGAGAGATAGTGAACCCTCCGAGAAGGCATCAGGAGATGCATTGGTAGTGAGAGGCTGTAGTCCAAACCACCGTCTATTTAATCACTCCAAGTCGAAGCAAGGAGGTAGCTATAAGAGTATTGGTAGGAATCAATGTCACGTCTGTAAGGAAGAGGGATATTGGAAGATCGACTGCCCAAAGTTGAAGGACAGAGCCGAGAATAATAAAGGGAAAGCCGTACAGGCTTCAGAAGTGAATATTGCCAAAGCTAGTGGTGATAATTTAGATTTAGATTCATTGGGCTATTCATGCCCAGCATTACCGTCAGTTTGTTATGCCAAATCTACGGAGTGGATGTTGGCTTTAGGTGCTACATATCATATTTGCCCGAGGAGGGATTGGTTCTCTAACTTTGAGGAGTTAGAAAGAGGGGATGTCGTGCTCATGGGTAATGACCACATATGCCCTATCGGTGGTATTGGTATAGTCCGGATCAGGCTGTGTGACGAGGTGACTAGGGAGGTGAAGGAAGTGAGATTCGTTCCTCAATTGACGAAGAATATCATTTCACTTGGAACTTTGGAGGTAGCTGGCTATAGGGTGATCTTGGAGAATGCAACTCTGAAGATCACAAAGGGGTCCATGGTGGTGATGCGAGGTGTCAGGGAAAACAACCTTTACTACTTGAAGGGCAAGACAGTAACAGGGGGTATGGCAGCTTCAATTACCATAGAGAAAGATACTACCAGCTTATCGCATAAGAGATTTGGACACACTGGTGATAAGTCCCTACAGGTATTGGCGAAACAGGGGCTATTGAAGGGTGCAAAGACCTGCAAGATGGAGCTATGTGAACATTGCATACTTAGGAAGAAGACAAAAGTGAAATTCGGCACCACAATTTACAGTACGCAAGGTATATTGGATTATGTTCATACTGATGTTTAGGGTCCTTCCAAGAACACATCTCTTGGTGGGGCAAATTATTTTGTCACTTTCATTGATGATTATTCTAGGAGAAATTGGGTATACCCCATGAAGCATAAACATGAGGTCCTGGATATATTTTTGGAGTGGAAGAAGAAAGTGGAGCTGCAAACAGGTAGAAAGGTGAATGTACTCCATTCGAATAATGATGGTGAGTACAAGAGTGATCCATTTCTGTAGTTTTACCGGGATCATGACATTAGGCGACACTTCACAGTTCGTGAGACACCACAACAAAACGTGGTCGCTAAAAGGTTGAACCATACCTTGCTGGAGAAGGTGCAATGTATGATGATACAGAGTGGATTGTCAAGATCCTTTTGGACCGAGGCGTTGGTTTATGCAAGCCATCTCGTGAATAGGTTATCGTGCACTACGATACATGGAAAGACTCCTATGGAACGTTGGTCTGGTTCGGTAGCTAGTGACTATGAGTCACTTTGGATATTTGGGTGTCCTGCTTATTACCATGTGAGTGATGATAAATTGAATCTGAGGGCGAGGAAAGCAGTCTTTGTGGAATTTAGAGATAGAGTTAATGGCTTCAAGTTGTGGGATCCACAAGACAAGAAGATGATCATTAGCAGAGATGTCACATTTGATGAGGCTCACATGATAGGGTCTCAGATTCCTCAGCAGGTAGAGGAAGGCCAGACTAGTGGGGTATCATAGCAGGTGGAGGAAGATGTGACTCCACAGACTTTAGATAGCACTGTATCTATCAAGACTCCTACAGAGGTGACACTAGGAGGAGATGATATGATAAACGGGCAAGTGGAGGATACAGTGGATGTTGAGACACAGGAACAGGGTCATGTTCAGGAGTCCATTGCAGCTAATAGACTAAGAAAAAATATTCATCGCCCAGCTAGATATGAAGATATCATGGTTGCATATGCTTTATCAGCAGAAGTCGTTGATGATTTGGTTCCTTCCTACATTCAGGAAAGCAGAGTCAAGCTCTGATTCGATTAGGTGGAGGGAAGCTATGGAGGAAGAGATGTAGTCTCTTCATAAGAATGACACTTGGGAACTTGTAATGCTACCGAAGGATAAGAAGGCTATTGGATGCAAGTGGGTATATGCGAAAAAAGAAGAATCTTCTATTGGGACATTCGGTATAAAGCCAGATTGGTTGCCAAAGGGTATGCCCAGCTTGAGGGCATAGATTATAATTAGGTATTCTCACCTGTTGTAAAGCATTCGTCAATAAGAATACTATTGGCGTTGGTGGCACAGCTAGATTTGGATTTGGTCCAGATGGATGTTAAGACAGCCTTTCTACATGGAGATTTAGAAGAGGAGATCTACATGACACAACCTTTGGGGTTCAAAGCTGCAGGAAAGGAAGAATTAGTATGCAAGCTGAAGAAGTCTCTTTATGAATTGAAGCAATCGCCATAACAATGGTACAAGAGATTCGGCAACTTCATGATTGTCTGAGGATACACAAGAAGCCCATATAACCTGTGTGTTTACATGCACAAGCTACAGAATGGTGAGTATATTTATTTACTGTTATATGTTGACGATATGCTCATTACTTCCAGGAATACTTTAGCTATTAGAAAGTTGAAAAAGGAACTGTCATCCAAATTTGAGATGAAGGATCTTGGAGAAGCAAAGAGGATATTGGGTATGGAGATTGAGAGAGATAGGGTGAAGGGGAGGCTGAAGTTGGCACAGAGGAGTTGCCTACAAAAGATGCTGAAGAAATTCAGTTATGATGGCAATGCCAAGGTGATGAGTACTCCATTAGCTTTCCACTTTAAGCTATCAGCTAAGATGTCACCTATTTCAGTTGAGGACTGTGAATACATGTCCAAAGTTTCATATGCCAATATGGTAGGTAGCTTGATTTATGCGATAGTGTGTACAAGGCCAGATTTGTCACAGGCTGTGAGCATGGTATCTAGGTACATGCATAACCCAGAGAAGGGTCATTGGGAGGCCATGAAGTGGATTCTATGGTATATAAAAGGTACTATGGATGTTGGTTTGGTATTCAAGAAGAATGGGAAGAATGGGCAGGATTGTATTGGTTATGTGGATTCCGATTATGCGGGGGATCTTGACAAGCGCCGGTCTACTACTGGATATGTTCTTACACTAGCAAGAGCACCGGTGTGTTAGAGATGCACACTTCAGTCTACAATGGCTCTCTTCACTACGGAGGCAGAGTATATGGCATTGACTGAAGCTGTGAAGGAGGTTTTGTGGTCGCAGGGGTTATTGGATGACCTGGGGATTGTACAGGATACCATCAGGGTACATTGTGATAGCATGTCAGCTATCTATTTGGCCAAGAACCAGGTGTATCATGCTCGTACAAAGCACATTGATGTCTGATTCTATTTTGTTCGAGACGTATTGGATGATGGAGACGTCAGATTGGAGAAGATCCACACAAAGGACAATCCGGCAGATATGTTGACCAAAGTTTTCACTAGAGTGAAATTTGGTCATTGTTTGGAATTGTTAAGCATTCTTCGCTGTTGAGGGCCTTTGGAGGCCATGTGGTGAACTATGTGAAGGATTGATTCCTTGTACATTTTTGTTACACTAGTTGGGTCCCATAGCTTGTACCGCACCAATGGGTCCGTCAGGTCGGGGCGTGACATGGCCAATATTAGAAGCGGACATATACTAAGTTGACTGCTCAAAGCAACTAAAATATCATATTGATAATTTTCATCGTTATGCTATAGGAATAAATTATTTGCTTTTGTAATAGGTTTATGTGGTTTAGTTCTGATATCTTCTAACTCCCTTTGTAGCCTGCTTCACCCACTACTTTGGGAAAGGAGATGGCAAATTTTGCTTTCAGACTAAGTGAAGTAGGGAAGACCTTTACAGAAGTGCAACTATTGGGCAAGTGTGCTGGAGCTGTTGGAAACTACAATGCACATAAAGTTGCATATCCTGATATTGATTGGCCAACTGTTGCAGCTGAGTTCGTGACCTCTTTGGGGTTAGGTTTCAACCCTTACGTGACACAGGCATGTTTATTTACTTCTACTACTTTTCTCTTTGCAAGGTTTTACCTATCTGATTCATTTCAGCTTGATGGATTTTTTTTGCGTAATTAAGTAGTGCATAGACGATTTTGATAAGGTTTTTTCTTTGTGGATGACTTGGATAGGTTTCATTAATGGGAGGAGTACTTTATTTACTTGTACTTTTTGACACTGCTGCTTGTATTCATTGTTCTCTGCTTGAACTAGTTTACTAGTAAACAGTCCTCGTGAAGATTTAGGCAACTATACAAACTGTAAAAGTGTATAACTAATAAAGCCTCAGGATTTTCTTTAATATGAGTTTTGCAATCGACTCAGGTGACTGAAATGTAGGTTTTTTTTGCCATTTCACGTTTCAAGAGTTTACAAAAGGTGATTCATATAGTAAGTAGATACTATCATGTGCATGCTTGATAATAAGTAGATACACTTGCAGGTTATCCATCTATCTTGGAATTACAGTACATTTATCAATTAGCCTATTCTACACCAACCAGTTAGTGCATAAATAATAATAGAATTGTAGCGCCAACTAATAATTTTGTTAGGTTTGTGTTGTCTAAAAGGTTACGTCAATCTGGCCTATGAATGGAATGGCACTTGGCTTGTTGACCACTATACCCCTAAAATATTAGGACCTATTTTAGCTCCCAAACTTCCAATTTGGAACTAAACGATTTCCTGATAATTTTGCTTTCCAGATGACCAAGGCTGGGGAGATTCGATCTTCAACTTTGCCTCATAAAGTTAATCCCATTGATTTTGAGAATAGTGAGGGCAAATTGTGATTAGCTAATGCTATTTTATTAGCTAGCTCTCAGCTCGAAATTGCCCGTCTCTCGTATGCAGGTGTGTATCATTTACTTTTCCATCTTTATTCATGGTTCATGAGGAGTACCTAATGTGAAGTTTAGTGCTATATCATAGTTCATAAAACACGTCTTAGTGTTTCATTTTGGTAAAGTGATACTATACTTATTGCATGTGTAATCATTGACAGAGGGATTTGACCGATTCCATAGTTTTGAGGAATTTGGGTATTGGATCTGGGTATTCTCTCTTGGCATACAAAAGTGCACTACAAGGAATCCGGAAGCTTCAGGTTAGTAGTAAAATCTGTATGAGATGGTTATCACTAGAGAAATAGATATAAAGCTAGATGTGTTATTGGTAGGAAATGTGCCGCTGTATGAGATGGTTATCACTAGAGAAATAGATATAAAGCTAGATGTGTTATTGGTAGGAAATGTGCCGTTGTCGTCGTTCTTTGCTCCATGTATGTTGTTTGTTCTGTTCTTGCTTTAACTATTACGGTTGGGCATATGTTGAATTTGAATTCGTCACTAATGCAAGATGCAAAATTCTATGATTACAAGATCATAGAAATGTGGATCCATTTCAAGATGAATTCTTGTCTTGCTGTCAACATAATTTCTATCCAATGTATATCCATCTAATAATATATATCATTTTATCGATGTTTATGTTTTTTTCTATATTAGTATTTCTTTTCTAAAATTGTACTAACCATTTCCCTCAAAAATATTGTATGAACTATGTCTTTGCTATCCTTTACAATTTCCTTTAGATCCATTATTTGGGATCCATAACTATGATATCTGGCATAATTCTTTTGAAAAAATTCTGTCTGTACATCCGAGTAGTTGATACGAAGAAATATACATCTAAAAGTGGCAAAAGCTACATTTTTGCTCAATATGCTACCGACGTATAAAGACAATCCCAATGTTAATATTTAATTAGGGGTGGCAAATGGGTCGGGTTGGGTCGAGTAGGGTCATAGTTGACTCAACCCGTATAAGTGTGACACGACCTGACCCGTTTAACAAATGAGTCAATGCGATTCGCCCGTTTGTTAAACGAGTTACCCGACCCGACCCATATAACCCAAATGACCCATTTATCAAATCTCAGTTCAATATCATGGATACTATATAGATCAAGATGAAATTCTTTTGACTCTTTCGACAATCACAAGTCAAAATATGCAATACTGCTACATAGATTGTACAAGAGATAGACCCTTTTAATAAATAATCCTAATTAAGGATTAGGTTGTCTCTTATTCACAGCATTATAAATCACAGTCCCCACTCTGACGAACCCCCCAGTCCCTCTGATCCTCGTACGGCATAAAAGTCAAAACCGGACCGAACCTGGGCTTTAGAAAAAAACCAGCGCACTCCCAGGCTGACCTCTGACCCTTCAACCCCGCAACGTAGTTCCTCGTCAGATCCAGAGCTCCACTCTCAACCAGATCCCAACAGCTCTTCCCCATCGACGTGAAGTAGTTCCCCGACAGCGACAAGTTCTCCATCTTCTCGTAACTCGCCAGGTCGCAGAGCACGTCGGGCACCAATTTCCTCCCCTTCTATGACCTCCCCTTATCCTCCTTCTATCTTGTCCGTACGAGTGGAACTACGACCGATCTCAACCGTTGAAATGCTGGCTTGCTGTCGATGAGGGCCAAGACGCAGCCGACCGTGCCGGAGATGCTGGACCTGGCGGGAAACTGGGGGTCGAAGGAAGAGGAGAGAGAGGAGAAGGAGGAGGATGAAGATGACGAAGATGATCTTCATATTTGGAGTTTGCAACCCATTTAGAATTAAACGGGTTGGTATTGGGTTACACGGGTCAGTTCGGATCAACCCTAATTTACCCATCTAATAAACGGGTCAGTTCGGGTTGATCCGTTTATGACTCGTCCCATATAACTTGACCCATACCCAATATAAACGGGTCGGGTCAGATCGGGATGATGGGTCGGGTCATAATTTGCCACCCCTACATTTAATCAAGTTTATTCTAAAACTTGCCCAAATTAGTTTGAAGTTTAAAACTCATTATTTTAAAGTAATAATACTTTGATTGTACATTTTTGATACAGTGCCATCAATATGTCTCATTCCAAATTACATATTTAATAATGACATGACTCATGAAATTACACTGCTTTGTAACTCTCTTCGTTTCTTAATTCTTTATTTCTTCTCCATCATGTGTAGGTAAATGAGTCTCGTCTCAATGAAGACCTGGACCAGGTGTGGGAGGTGCTTGCAAAACTAATACAAACAGTAAGTCCTGACAGTACACTACACTTCCCTTTAGACTATTAGCGTCTATGGTTAAATCTGGAATAATACAGATATATAACAGCAAAAACTGAATAGAAAACAAAGGTGCAGTATTTTAAAAAAATTCAACTCATCTGCTGTGCGTTTGTGAAATGCTGTGCTTAAAGCATTTTTTGGCCTACTCCGGTGCAAGGATCCCAAGGCCAAATTGCTTCCAGGAACAGCAATCTAGTACTTTGGTGTGCACCGACCCAGTACTGTCAAGATCTCCTCGATCTATAAGGCAAAGATCTCCTCCATCTATTAGGCAAATGTAACATTCCAAATTTTTTTTCCTTTCATTGATCGGATACCGTTACTGATACCAATCCATAAATTAGTAGATTCTTTTCTTTATTGCATCTCATATAATCTTCTAGTATGAGAATTTAACTTAGCTAATTCTCATATTGTGATCAAGTTAACTAAGTCACAGCATGCATACAAACTTAGCATGTAAACCTAAGTTAACCATGCTTTAAACCTTGATTAGAGATAACCAAATCATTAAATACCTAATGTGAAACTCTCTAATTAACATAGTTATTATATTTGTTCAGCCATGTTAGTGGGGGGAAATTTTGCATAAAACCCCTCAACTTTGGCCAAATTGAGGATTTCTCTTCACATGGGCTTATATATATGTGCCCTCCACCTCTCATTTTGCCATTTAAGAAGAAAAATCTCTTAAAAACCTCCTCCCTCTCCTCTGAACGTCTTCAACACCTTTCCTCTCAAAGAAAAAAAAAAGATTTCCAAAAGCCTTCATCTCTCAAGAACATTGAAGAAGAAGGAGTGGAGAAAGAAGGTAGTTGAGGACTTTGGTGGAGGAAGTGGGGCAAAGTCAAAACCCTAGGTAAAACTCTCAGTTGCATGTTGTTATTAAGGGGAAGTGGGGCAAAGTCAAAACCCTAGGTAAAACTCTCAGTTGCATGTTGTTATTAAGGATGTTAGAACAGAATTATATAGTTAATTTGGATTTAGTCTTGCATGTAACATTTTAGGGCATGCATGTCAATTTATCTTGAAACAGAAATTTCGTGCAGAAATTTCCAGCAAGATACACTACCACTAAACAGATTATAACTTTCTTTGTATATATCCAAATGAAGAAATTCTTTCTGTTCTAAAAACTAGACTTTCGTGGATTTCATTTGAGTCCCTGTTTGTTTAATTCTGAGATCATTTACTAGTTTAAAAGTATGGTTTAACTCAGTGCATGTGTCTGAAACTGTCTGCTTGAGTCATGTCCTTTGTAAAGAGCATATATCTCAACATATACCATGCATGCATGAAATTCTTTCTATTTCTAAAACTAGACTCAATTGTATTTCTGTTGATAGGAGTTTGAATTAATTTGGATAACGTTTGGTAGGCCTAAACCTAGTTCTAATAGCTAGCGTATGTGCTGGAAATTCCTGTCTACCCCCCTGTGTTGTTTTGTATGTAACATGCATTTTAAAAATGCAAAATTGATGAAACTCATGGGACATGGAAGCTAATCCATAATATTACTTACATACCAAGTATAAGCTCTTTGGGATATAGTTAAGTACCCGAAATAAATTATTCATCCCAAATGATGATCTCTGTTTTTCTGCTACAGTTTTGATAGGTGTAGTTTTCTGACAGCATGACTCTTACTATACACCATGCATCTGAAATTAGACTCATAATGGAGTCATTTGGGACTAGTTTCATGCATTTTGGACATCAATTGCTGTACCATCTATTCACCTAAATCTGCTGCATGTACACTACTTAGGTTGCTGTGCATATTAGAGATATTAGATGCAATCATCTAGGGTGTAGCTTATACCATGATATAAGTTTTAAGTTAAAGTTTTAAAAGACATAGTGTCTAGAATCTCATGTGGGTATACATGTATATATAGGACAGAGAATCTTGGATTCATTCGTTGGCCGAGAGGATCCCGACATAATCGGTAGGTAACCTTTCATTGTTTCCTCTCAAGTCTTTGAGAGTTCGATTGATTACTTTCTTGAAGTTCCTGCGAGTTAGTTTCCCATGCTAATTGTATATCTTATCATTTTCATAATATTCCTATTTAATTCACCTCATGCATGGGCTCGTTGTTGATTGGTTAATCATTGCTATCCTAATGTTGTTTATTTCAGTTTTATACCTTCGATATCCTTGAATGATTTCAATGCAACAATTTGAATTGATTCGATGGTTCAACTATTGATATTGATAGTATTCCTCTCTTCATTGATGATTGATTGTCTATATTCATGGATTATGCCCTGTGTGAAGTAAGCTTCATCGGTGGGTGGTAATGTTATAGTGTCCCGGTGGGACAATGCCCTGTGTGAAGTAAGCTTCACCGGTGGGTGGTAATGTTATAGTGTCCCGGTGGGACAATGCCCTGTGTGAGGACGCTCACCGGTGGGTGTATAAAAGCATGCGCGGTTTATTGATTATCCCATGATTGGGGAGTTTGGAATCCTGAATATTAGACCTTGATTATTCATCTTTACATGTTATTTCACTTCGGTCAATGATTACGATATAAGAATGGCAACTTAATGTTGAGACCCCGTTGTTCAAGTTTGATATCTATGTCTATCATTTTCATTCGTTCCCTTGGATTGTACCCGAGATTTTTATGGTTACCTATTGGGCCTTAGGCTCACCCCTATTGTTTCTGAATCCACTCGCAGGTCATACAACTGGCAAGGATAAGGGCATTGCAGACCCTAAATTTGAAGATTAGCTCCAGAGGAAAATCTTAATAGGGGTTATTTATGTTCACTTTTTTAGTACCTTTGACTTATAAAACATGTATTAATGTTGTAGCCACTGCTATTATTGTAAAATTTTGTATTACCCTTTAGTTCTCATCTATTTTGGTATTCAATGGACTCTGCTGTCAACCTCGTGATCTTGGGTATTGCATATGCCTCTCTACTGCTTTATTTTTCGCCCTTCAGTATATCTATGATGTGATGTGCATAAAGATTTAGCAGGTCGACCCTTCTTATTACAGATAGGTCATGCTAAAATTTTTATGTACCTCCTAGAGGAGGGGCGTTACACAGTGGTATCAGAGCATAGGTTGACACCTTAAGAGTCCTACATTGAAATACCTAGGGGACGTAGGGATCTTTCTAGTCGGTGTCAAACACCAGTCATAGAGGGATTATCTTTCCATGACATTCTTGTGATATCTAGAATTCTATTAGGTTGGTTTTGTACCATTGGAGGCTGATAGGTGACTTCTGGTAGGAATGGCAGATTCAGATTCGAGTGTTTCTGAGATGGAAGGATCCATTAGCAGCGGGGAGGAGTGGTTAACACTTTCAGAGGATAGGGAGATCAGCTCTGAGGAGACTGACCCGGAGGAGACATTTGGGGAGAGAGTGGATTACTCTTCGATTAGCCATCACACTCGTGGGCAATTGGCGAAGAGTGGCGAGCTTGAGAATGAGGACCTTGAAGAGGAGGACTCTGAGGAGGAGGACCCCATAGAGGAGGATTCCGAGGAGGAGGACCCCGAGGAGGACCCTATAAAGGAAGACCCCGAGGAGGAGGACCCCATGGAGGAGGATCCCGAGGAGGAGGACCCTGAGGAGAACCCTATGGAGGATGAGGATCCAGTGGAGAAGCCTATGGAGTGGGAATTTGAGGTAGCACAATAGCCCCTACTTGATGAGTTCCAAGAGGGAATTTCACTTGGATGAGAGCTTGACCTGGATGAGGAGGATTGGATTTTACAAATGGAGAAGATTTTTACAGTCTAAAATTGTGTAGAGGAGCAAAAGGTGTCATTCGCCGCCTTTATGTTCAGAGGGGAAGCTGAACATTGGTGGAGGGCAACCTTAAGATTAGAAAGGGCTACCCAGAGATAGATTGATTGGGATAGATTTGTGGAGCTTATGAATAAGAAATATATCCCGGAGAGTGTTAGGGATCATTGGGCTATTGAATTTCAAGGTTTGCAACAAAATAACATGACGGTCCAAGAGTATGAGGCTAAGTTTACTCAACTATCAAGGTTTGCTCCACATTTGATCGCTGAAGAATCAGATAAGGCCAAGAAGTTTCAAAGGGGACTCAGGGGAAATATCAGAGGGAAACTAGTGGCCCTCAGAATCAGGAACTACGCAGAACTGGTGGAGACTGCATTTGAAATTGAGAAAGACCAGCTGGAGTATTAGGAGATCCGCAATAAGAAGCAGAGTTCAGTTAAACGCCCACGAACAGAAGGAGGTCCCACAACTGATAAGTCAGCATCGAATCAGCCTAGGAGGTCAGCGACAGCAAAATTTCCCTTTCGTCGTGATCGAGCAAATCAGCCAAATAAGTCAGCAGCCTACCCTAGATGTGGCAATCATCACTCTGGATATTGCAAACTTCACCGTGCATGTTTCGAGTGTGGTCAACCTGGGCACTTCAAGAGAGATTGTCCAACCTTGAGGAATCAAGCAATAACAGAGCGAGCACCAAGAGGAGATCACTCGGCTCGAGCTAATGGCTCACAGCAATCAAATACTCCCCAGCGGAAGGCTCAGTCCAACCAGAGTGTGCAGCAGAACCAAAGGAACCAAGGAAGAGTTTTTGCTCTGACAAGGAAGGATGCACAAGCATCGCCATCTGTGGTGGAAGGTACTCTTCCCATATGCTCATTCACCGCTCATGCACTTTTCGACCCTGGATCTACACACTCTTTTGTATCACCTCACTTTGCTAGGAATTTTCCCAATTCACCGACACTATTAAGTAGTGAGATAATTGTGTCCACACCTATGGGTGGTAGTCTCCTAGCAACATATGTTTATGAGAATTGTGGAGTTTTAGTGAGTGATCATGTCATGAATGCAGACCTTGTATGCCTAGACATGTCAGATTTTGATGTTATCCTAGGAATGGATTGGTTAGCATCTCATCATGCAACTATAGACTGTTTGAGAAAACTGATAAAGTTTAAACCACAAGCGGAGGCGAGTTTTGTTTTCCAAGGGGAAAGTAGAAGACCACTCACGCACCTAATCTCATTTATGAAGGCTAATAAATTGTTGAGGCAAGGTTGTAGTGGATATTTAGCTTGTGTGATAAGTGACCAATTGAATGAGAAAAAGCTTTCAGATATACTTGTTGTAAGAGATTACCCGGATGTCTTTCCAGAAGATTTGCCAGGATTGCCTCCAGATCGGGAGATAGAGTTTGCCATAGACTTGGTCCCAGGGACCACTCCTATATCTAAAGCCCCTTATAGATTGGCGCCAGTTGAGATGAAGGAACTAAAGGAACAACTTCAAGAGTTATTGGATAAAGGATTCATTAGACCCAGCGTGTCTCCATGGGGAGCACCAGTCTTATTTGTGAAAAAGAAAGATGGGAGTATGAGACTCTGTATAGATTACAGAGAGTTGAATAAATTAACCATTAAGAATAAGTATCCACTCCCATGGACAGATGATCTATTTGATCAGCTTCAAGGAGCTCAATATTTTTCCAAAATTGATTTAAGGTCAGGGTACCATCAGTTAAAGATTAAGCCTGAGGACGTAGCAAAAACAGCATTCAGGACTCGCTACGGTCACTATGAATTTTTAGTGATGCCTTTTGGACTGACTAATGCGCCGGCCACATTCATGGATCTGATGAATCGGATATTCAAACAATATTTGGATCAATTTGTGGTGGTTTTCATTGATGACATATTGATCTATTCTAAGAGTTACCAAGAACATGAAGAACATTTGAAGATTGTATTGCAAATCCTAAGAGAGCAACAGCTATACGCAAAGTTTAAGAAGTGTGAATTCTGGCTAGAAAAGGTGATGTTTTTAGGACATGTGATCACAAGAGATGGGATATACGTGGATCCAGCGAAGGTTGAAGCTGTCGTGAACTGGCCGTGTCCCACCTCAGTGACTGAGATTCGTAGCTTTTTGGGACTAGCAGGATATTATAGAAGATTTGTTAAAGACTTTTTCCAATTAGCAGCCCCTTTAACTTATTTGACTCGTAAGAATGTCAAGTATAATTGGAGTGAGAAATGCGAAGAGCATTTTCAGGAGTTGAAGAAACGGTTGGTAACCGCTCCCATCCTCACTATCCCTACGAGTTCAGATAAGTTTGTGATATATAGTGATGCATCTTCCAGAGGTTTAGGTTGTGTTCTAATGCAGAATGAGATGGTAGTGGCTTATGCCTCCAGGCAATTGAGACCTCATGAGAAGAATTACGCCACTCATGATCTGGAATTGGCTGCTGTGATTTTTGCCCTGAAGATATGGAGACACTATCTATATGGGGTATCATGTGATATTTATACAGATCACAAGAGCCTAAAGTATATATTTACTCAGAAGGAGATTAACATGAGGCAAAGAAGGTGGTTGGAATTGCTGAAAGACTACGATGTAAATATTCTTTACCATCCAGGTAAAGCGAATGTAGTAGCAGATGCTCTCAGTCGGAAGAATCATATTGCATCAGCTTGTTTGCTAACTAAACAAGCCGAGTTAAGTAAGGAGCTTGAGAGAATGGAGATTGAAGTTAGAAAGTATTCTTCTGGAATGAAGATTTGTCAGATAAGCCTACAACCTACTCTGTTGGACCAAATCAAGGAGCGACAGAAGGAAGACAAGGAGCTATGTGAGATAAGGAAGAAGGTGGAACAAGGAAAATATTCAGACTTTAAGATTCAAGATGGTGTTTTGAAGATGGGTAATCGCCTTTGTGTACCCAATGATGGGGAGCTTAAGGATCAGATATTGAGAGAAGCTCACCAGACCCTATATGCTCTTCATCCGGGTAGCACCAAGATGTATCAGAACCTCCGACAAAACTTCTGGTGGAACCGCATGAAGGAGGAGATAGCTAAATTTGTATCAAAATGTTTAACATGCCAACAGGTGATGATTGAACATCAGAAACCATCAGGACTATTACAACCTTTGCCCATTCCAGAATGGAAATGGGATCACATCACCATGGATTTTGTTACTGGACTACCCCGATCAACAAAAGGAGAGGATGCCATATGGGTGGTAGTTGACCGCCTGACCAAGTCAGTGCACTTCATACCCTACAAGATGTCGCATACCATGGAAAAGTTGACCAGCTTATACATTGAAGAGATCGTGAAGCTCCACGGGATTCCCATATCCATTGTATCAGATCGAGACCCCCGTTTCACCTCAAGATTTTGGAAGAGCCTACATCAAGCTTTGGGGACTAAACTGAAGTTCAGCACTTCAGCACATCCTCAAACTAATGGACAATCTGAGAGAACGATACAGACCCTGGAGGACATGCTGATAGCTTGCACCTTAGATTTTGGAGGTAATTGGGCTACGCATTTGCCGCTAGTAGAGTTCGCCTACAATAATAGCTTTCATTCTAGCATTGGCATGACACCTTATGAAGCCCTATATGGGAGGCGATGTAGATCCCCTATCTGTTGGGAAGAGACTGGTGATCGTCGACTACTTGGACCAGACGTAATCCAGGAGACGACTGAGAAGATCCAAACTATTCGGCAACATATGCAGACGGCCCAAAGTAGGCAAAAGAGCTATGCAGATCGTCGACGCAAGGACCTAGAATTCCAGGTTGGTGATCATGTGTTTCTAAAGGCTACACCAATGAAAGGAATAACAAGAGGTGGCAAGAAATGCAAACTCCGTCCGAGATACCTTGGGCCATTCGAAATTTTGGAGAAGATCGGACCTGTAGCCTACCGGCTAGCCTTGCCCCCAGAATTGGAGAAGATTCATAACGTGTTCCATGTCTCAAACCTGAAAAAGTACGCACCAGACCCCAGACACATCATTTCGCACCAAGCCTTGCCCCTGCGGGAGGATCTATCTTATGAAGAACGACCGGTTCGAGTGCTAGGCTTTAAGGAGAAGCAGCTGAGAAACAAATTCATATTGCTGGTTAAAGTTTTATGGAATAATCGAGGCGTTAAGGAGGCAACATGGGAACTAGAACCTGAGATGCGAAAAACATATCCACATTTATTTTGAGGGTACGTAAAAATTTCGGGGACGAAATTTCCTTAAGGGGGGGAGTATGTAACATTCCAAATTTTTTTTCCTTTCATTGATCGGATACCATTACCGATACCAATCCAAAAAGTAGTAGATTCTTTTCTTTATTGCATCTCATATAATCTTTTAGTATGAGAATTTAACTTAGCTAATTCTCATATTGTGATCTAGTTAACTAAGTCATAGCATGCATACAAACTTAGCATGTAAACCTAAGTTAACCATGCTTTAAACCTTGATTAGAGATAACCAAATCATTAAATACCTAATGTGAAACTCTCTAATTAACATAGTTATTATATTTGTTCAGCCATGTTAGTGGGGGAAATTTTGCATAAAACCCCTCAACTTTGGCCAAATTGAGGATTTCTCTTCACATGTGCTTATATATATGTGCCCTCCACCTCTCATTTTGCAATTTAAGAAGAAAAATCTCTTAAAAACCTCCTCCCTCTCCTCTGAACATCTCCAGCACCTCTCCTCTTAAAGAAAAAAAAAAGATTTCCAAAAGCCTTCATCTCTCAAGAACATTGAAGAAGAAGGAGTGGAGAAAGAAGGTAGTTGAGGACTTAGGTGGAGGAAGTGGGGCAAAGTCAAAACCCTAGGTAAAACTCTCAGTTGCATGTTGTTATTAAGGATGTTAGAACTGAATTATATAGTTAATTTGGATTTAGTCTTGCATGTAACATTTTAGGGCATGCATGTCAATTTATCTTGAAACAGAAATTTCGTGCAGAAATTTCCAGCAAGATACACTACCACTAAACAGATCATAACTTTCTTTGTATATATCCAAATAAAGAAATTCTTTCTGTTCTAAAAACTAGACTTTCCCGGCTTTCATTTGAGTCCCTGTTTGTTTAATTCGGAGATCATTTACTAGTTTAAAAGTATGGTTTAACTCAGTGCATGTGTCTGAAACTGTCTGCCTGAGCCATGTCCTTTGTAAAGAACATATATCTCAACATATACCATGCATTCAAGAAATTCTTTCTGTTCTAGAAACTACATATTCGTGGCTTTCATTTGAGTCCCTGTTTGTTTAATTCTGAGATTATTTACTAACTACATATTCGTGGCTTTCATTTGAGTCCCTGTTTGTTTAATTCTGAGATCATTTACTAGTTTAAAAGTATGGTTTAACTCAGTTCATGTGTCTGAAACTGTCTGCCTGAGCTATGTCCTTTGTAAAGAGCATATATCTCAACATATACCATGCATGCATGAAATTCTTTCTATTTCTAAAACTAGACTCAATTGTATTTCTGTTGATAGGAGTTTGAATTAATTTGAATAACGTTTGGTAGGCCTAAACCTAGTTCTAATAGCTAGCGTATGTGCTGGAAATTCCAGTCTACCCCCCTGTGTTGTTTTCCATGTAACATGCATTTTAAAAATGCAAAATTGATGAAACTCATGGGACATGGAAGCTAATCCATAATATTACTTACATACCAAGTATGAGCTCTTTGGGATATAGTTAAGTACCCGAAATAAATTATTCATCCCAAATGATGATCTCTGTTTTTCTGCTACAGTTTTGATAGGTGTAGTTTTCTGAGAGCATGACTCTTACTATACACCATGCATTGATGTAAAAGTTTTATATTCTGAAATTAGACTCATAATGGAGTCATTTGGGACTAGTTTCATGCATTCTAGACATCGATTGTTATACCATTCATTCACCTAAATCTGCTGCATGTATACTACTTAGGTTGCTGTGCATATTAGAGATATTAGATGCAATCATCTAGGGTGTAACTTATACCATGATATAAGTTTTAAGTTAAAGTTTTAAAAGACATAGTGTCTAGAATCTCATGTGGGCATACATGTATATATAGGACAGAGAATCTTGGATTCATTCGTTGGCCGAGAGGATCCCGACATAATCGGTAGGTAACCTTTCATTGTTTCCTCTCAAGTCTTTGAGAGTTCGATTGATTACTTTCTTGAAGTTCCTGCGAGTTAGTTTCTCATGCTAATTGTATATCTTATCATTTTCATAATATTCCTATTTGATTCACCTCATGCATGGGCTCGTTGTTGATTGGTTAATCATTGCTATCCTAATGTTGTTTATTTTAGTTTTATACCATCGATATCCTTGAATGATTTCATTGCAACAATTTGAATTGATTCGATGGTTCAACTATTGATATTGATAGTATTCCTCTCTTCGTTGATGATTGATTGTCTATATTCATGGATTATGCCCTGTGTGAAGTAAGCTTCACCGGTGGGTGGTAATGTTATAGTGTCCCGGTGGGACAATGCCCTGTGTGAAGTAAGCTTCACCGGTGGGTGGTAATGTTATAGTGTCCCGGTGGGACAATGCCCTGTGTGAGGATGCTCACCTGTGGGTGTATAAAAGCATGCGCGGTTTATTGATTATCCTATGATTGGGGAGTTTGGAATCCTAAATATTAGACCGTGATTATTCATCTTTACATGTTATTTCACTTCGGTCAATGATTACGATATAAGAATGGCAACTAAATGTTGAAACCCCGTTGTTCAAGTTTGATATCTATGTCTATCATTTTCATTCGTTCCCTTGGATTGTACCCGAGATTTTTATGGTTACCTATTGGGCCTTAGGCTCACCCCTATTGTTTCTGAATCCACTCGTAGGTCATACAACTGGCAAGGATAAGGGCATTGCAGACCCTGTATTTGAATATTAGCTCCAGAGGAAAATCTTAATAGGGGTTATTTATGTTCACTTTTGTAGTACCTTTGACTTATAAAACATGTATTAATGTTGTAGCCACTGCTATTATTGTAATATTTTGTATTACCCTTTAGTTCTCTTCTATTTTGGTATTCAATGGACTCTGCTGTCAACCTCGTGATCTTGGGTATTGCATATGCCTCTCTACTGCTTTATTTTTCGCCCTTCAGTATATCTATGTTGTGATGTGCATAAAGATTTAGCAGGTCGACCCTTCTTATTACAGATAGGTCATGCTCAAATTTTTATGTACCTCCCAGAGGAGGGGTGTTACAGCAAAGATCCTCTCGATCTATAAGACAAAGATCTCCTCGATCTATCAGGCAAAGATCTCCTCGATCTATAAGACCTTCTCGGTCTAGGCACTGTTCATACGAGCACTAGCTATTCTACAACATATATGTAAGGACCATGAATTTTGATACTAGTTAAAATAATTTTTTTAGTATTTTAAAATATTTAAATATGAATAATTTTTTTAGTATTTTAAAATATTTAAATATGATTTTTAAAAGAGTATTTGTATTTTTCTTGAATTTTTACAATTTTCTATGATTTAAAGTCTAAGTGAGTATTTGTATTTTTCTTGAATTTTTACAATTTTCTATGATTTAAAGTCTAAGTTTTATATTTATTTAATGATATTAATATTTATAAATTAATTTTATGCAGTGAAAATTTATGGAATTTATTTGTTACGTTACCGATGCTGTTACATGTCATTTTAAATAATATATTATATTATTTTTATTATTACGCATATTTTCGTATAATATGTTGTATTATTAATTACGTATTATTTGTATAATTTGCTATATTATTTCTACTATTATATATTATCTGTCGTATTAGTATAACTTGTATGTTTTACTGTGTACGTAATTACGTATTATTTGTATAATTTGCTATATTATTTCTACTATTATGAATTATTCTCATTTAATTATACAATTTGGGTATATTTCGACTATTTCGTATCAACTTTTGAATTAACACAACATGTGTGTTACTATTTGTTAATTAATTTTTTAAGTACGCATAATTAATTATTTTAATTATTTAGTTAAATACCAAAACCCTAATTTTCTCTATATAAATATGTATATATGTATATGGGTTCTCTCTCTCCTCTCTCTCTTTCACGAAAAGCAGCCGCCGCCCCCATTCTTCGCTCGCCGCAGCCATGCTCAGATCCGCAGCCCCAGCTACCTCCACCGCCACAGCCCCCATCTCTGTCCACTTCGCTGCCTTGAGCCTACACCACCACCCCATTGCCGCTGCCTTCACCCTCTCTCGAGCTGCCCAACGTCACCCCCATCAACCCTCAGCCCCCTCTCTCCTCCCCGTCGAGATCCCACTAGCCAACAGTCCCCGACCAGCGCCTCCCCCTCGTCCAGCACCCCTCCTTCGACGCCGACCGTCGTCGTTTCGCCCGCAGCCAGATCCGCCTCCTCGAGCTCCGCCCTAAGCCAAGCATGAGTTCGCCAGATCCGCCATGCCCCCGCGCCGGATCTGATCCCGCACTGTCGACGTTGAATCGTTCGACGAACCTCGAGGTAAGATTCCTCTTGCTCTTCGCCTCATCAATTTAATATTTGTATCTATGATGAATTGTTTTGATTATTTGCTGGGATATATATGAAATTATTGATTATTGAAATTAATAAGAAAATGAAATGATTAGAGAAAAAGAAAGAACCGAAAAAGAATAACATGTTTAGGGAAGAATATTGTTTGGACAGTGCCTGAGTTGATCCGACCTGACGTGTCGACACACGTGAGTCGATACGAAAGACGGAGTGCGACGATCGATCTTTGAGTTGACGTCGTAAGTCAACTCGAAGGGCGGCGAGACCCGACCCGACAAATCGTAGGATTTTTGGGAGTAGTGTCGACATTTCATGTGCATAATAATTACAAATTGTGATCCCTCTTGTACTGTTCATGCATAACGAATTGTTCATAGTTTCTAATCATGTATTATAATCTTTATGATATGGTATTAGTCTTAATTACTTGTTGTTTCATGCTGTGATTGATAACCCTTAGTAGTTCATGACTTAGTGACCTCGTGCGTCATGAACAGACCTAGTGCCATGTGTGGGTGTGGTGACTGAGTTTAGGTGGTGAACCAGAGCTATTGTGGACCTTGATTGTTGACTTAGAAAATGAGAAGAATTGGGATGGGAAAGTCTATGTTTATGTAATCGGATAAGACTGTTGATATATCTTCTGGGTTCGTACCAATTGGGATGGGAAAGTCTATGTTTATGTAATCGGATAAGACTGTTGATATATCTTCTGGGTTCGTACCGGTGGATTGGTGTCACCACTAGGATTGGTTAGTTTGTTGAGTCACAGTGGATCGGTGTCGCCACTGGGGCTCATTGGTTGGGTCAAAGTAGATCGGTGTCGCTACTTTGATTCTTGAAATTAATTGGTTGGTTGGGTCAAAGTAGATCGGTGTCGCTACTTTGGTTCATGGATCTATTTGATTGGATGCACGTGGGGGATATGCAAATAGTCAGTTATCCGATGATATGAGCATTGACTCTGTGTGAGTGTAATACCCCAACCCTTGAGAGGGTGATGTGATTAGTATTTGATAGATTTGATTGAAATACTCATACCACCAAGATGCATCTTTTTTTCGGGAACCCAACTCTTAGAAACTTCAAAGTTAAGCGTGCTTGGCCTGGAGAAATTCTAGGATGGGTGACCCCATGGGAAGTTTTCCAGGGAGCGTGTGAGTGAGGACAAAACGTGCTGAAAAGACATGTGGTGATTTGTGAGGCCAGTCCATCAGATCTAATAGCGTACCGGCTCCGAGATTCCGGGACGGGGCGTTACAGTGAGATATAAACCGGTGACCTGTTATATGATGACTAGTTACATGACTTGTTACTAGTGGATCGGTGTTGCCACTAGGGTTGCTTGTTGGATCAAAGTGAATCGGTGTCGTCAATTTGGTTAGGATTTATGTATTCTTGTGAGATATAGATCAGTTGTATTTCTTTCATACATAGATCGAGATTAATATTTAATTATCTATAAATTGAGACATATGGTATATACATGAGGGTTTCCTTGTTTGGATTATTTCGCTCGACGTACTACGTCTCTTGTTGTAGATTTTTAAGTATTAATCCCATCTATTGTATGATCTTGTTGCTTGGATGGTTTCTGATCGCTACCTGCATGATCTTGTTACTTGGTTGATTTTTGGATTCATCTAATTATTAGTATTCCAGTTGCACGCCTCTATCGTTATTACTATCATCACATGTTCTATTTCTATTTTTGTTATCGCATTGACCATGCATATATTATCATTACTGTTATTGTATTTGTTCCTGCCTTGGGGGATCTTACCATGTGTATACACGCTTACGTACTCCTATTTTCTGGGTGTACGTCAGATTTAGGAGACGGACAGCCTTAGTTCGGAATCGTACAGGAGCCAGATGATTTTCAGTAGGAGAGCCATGCAAGTGGAGTAGAAGAACAAGCTGAAGCGTAGTAGTTTTCTTCTGTATTAGCTGATAAACACTAGAACTCTTTTATAGTATTTCTTTAGTTTGATGATGAATTTAGTTATTTTATCAGTACTTTTTATTATGGACTATGTATTTTATTCCTAGTTGGACCGTTTTTGTAATAAGGGTATGATTGATCCATATTTTATGTCTGGGATGATTTACTATTGATGATATGTCTATTCCTTATTCTGAGTTATCTTTATATTCTTGCTATTGTGATCGGGGACCTGTGACTTCATATATTATATTTTTTGACGCTTAGCGTATTGGATTGAGAAGAAAAGAAAAGAGAAAAAAATAATAGTTTATATTTCTTCTCAATCTAATACGTCGCGGGCTTGTTCACGTTCTGATTCCTGGGTATTTTGGGAAGCGGGGCGTGATATGTTTTGGTGGTGGCCCATGCAGGTCCCGGTCCCGGTCCCGAGTTTCCACTAGCGAGAATATAATGGACAATTTAGACGCATATCATGATTTCATCTATGAGACTATTCTTGAGCCCTTATCCTACTTTCTTGATAGATTTTGTTTCGTCCTCATCTTATCACTCTTTGACTCCAGAGTTTTCCATGGTCCTTGTCCCATCGCTTCACGATTACCCTCTCCTTGTATAACCTCTCTTTCCCGTACTGGTCCTTATTTTATGCGTTATTATTTTTACAACTATGTTTTCTTTGATTTGAATTATATATCATTTAATTGTATTGATTTCTATATTATTTATTATATTATATTATGTATCATACACAGTGTTATATTGTGTGTTTTTCATTAAAAATATATATCATTACTTATATATTTTCAATTATTTAAATCATTTCATTAGATTTCACATATACATCATATTTGATATTTAGATTTTTTATTGCGTTTAATTATACTTTTGTACATCTATATTGTGTATGATTATGTTTTTTCTGTCATATCATCTATTATTTACTTATATTTAGATTATTGTATATTGTTCGTGTTTTGTAATATACTTTAATAAGTTCATGAATTTAATATTCTACATATGCATTATATTCTTATCCTTTACATTTTTAGTATATAGTTTCTTATCAGTAAGTTTTGTCTTGTTAGATTATTTTAGTATGTTCGCATTGGTTTTGTTATTTTTAAGAGCTATGTAATTCTATTTTGATATTCAAGCATTTATTCATATTGTTAAGTTTGGAGTTAAGTTATTAATTATCTATATTTGTTACATTATCTCGTATCTTGGTTATTATTCTTTCATAACTAATAAAAGATTATTCTAAATAACGTTTATGAGCATGTAAAGTATTTATTCATGGTTGTTATAGCGTATTTCTATATTTGTTATTGTTTGCTTCGTTTTCAATATGTATTGTTTTGTCATTGAAACAAAATACATTGTATACGCGTGTTATTTTTAGTATTTATTTTATGATATTTTTAGATATTATGTCTTTTATTATGTTATTAGTTGTTGTTCATTCTCTATTCATTATTTTTGCTTACTTGTGTTGTGCTTTACTTTTTATTCTTTTATAATTACTATTCTCTTTTCATTATAGTGTATTCACTTAGATTATTATATTTACGATGTTATTGATTTGTAGTCATTCATTATTTCTAGTATCAACTATGTATCTAAAATATATCGGTGTTTTATTTTACGAAATTATGCTCTTTTTATGTTTCCATTTGTTATAAATCTATTTTACCTTTCATAGTTCATGTTTTAATGTATTACATAATTTTTGTATGTGTTAATTTATTTTGAGTTTTATACTGTCAATTTGTACATTACTTATTTGAATGCATTGAGTTTTTCAATTATATTTTCTTTGTCAATTGGTATTTTTTATTATTTTGACTTGTGTTATTTTACATCGTGCTACTCTTCCATTTTGTTTCTTTCATTTTTGTATTGTCGTAGATCATATTATGCCAATATCGTTGTATTCATATATTTTATTGATTAAGTGTTGCTACTTTGCGGTGTAAGGGTGTGGAGTTATGACTTTATAGTTGTGTATACAGTTGTTACCATGTGTACGATGTTTAGTTTTGATTTTTGTGATTTACATATTGTGTTTTAGTTACGTATTTAGTCATATTATTTTTGCAGTTGGCGTGTTTTGTGTGTTATTACATAATTTTGGTCACATTGTACTTTTCATCAATGTGTATTATGTTATCGTTATTGTTGGATATTTATCAAGTTATATGTTTTCCTGTATGTGTTCTATGTTATTTTTAATTTAAATTATTAGTTCAACTGTGTTATTCGGGATTACATTGTTATTTAGTTACAGCTTTTGCATATTGTCGGCGTTTTGTTTATTAGTTGTTTTTTTTCTTTTTTCTCTTTTGTTGGATTGCGTATATTTTACTTTAATAAGTGAATTCTATTGCTTGTTCATTAACTATTTCAATTGTTGTTGTATTATACCTAGTTATTCATGTTCCTTAGTATTTCATTTTCATGCGTCCTGTTATTTTACGCTTACGAATGTGTTTTTGTTATCTGCTATTCGTTGCATGAACATGTTAAATTCTTGTTCTATATGTAAAATGTCACATCTTATATCTTACCTTACGTTGTTATTGTTTTACATTCTCCTCTGCATATGGATATAGTTCCGTATCTCCGTCCTTGGATTTTTGTACATTACTTTTGTATTAATTCCGAGCACGGAATTTGTTTTAAGGGTGGTAGAATGTAAGGACCATGAATTTTGATACTAGTTAAAATATTTATTTAGTATTTTAAAATATTTAAATATGATTTTTAAAAGAGTATTTGTATTTTTCTTGAATTTATATAATTTTCTATGATTTAAAGTCTAAGTTTTATATTTATTTAAATGATATTAATATTTATAAATTAATTTTATATGGTGAAAATTTATGGAATTTATCTGTTGCGTTACCGATGCTGTTACATGTCATTTTAAATAATACGTTGTATTATTTTTATTATTACGTATATTTTCGTATAATACGTTGTATTATTAATTACGTATTATTTGTATAATTTGATGTATTATTTATACTGTTACATATTATCTGTCGTATTAGTATAACTTGTACGTTTTACTGTGTATATAATTATCCCATAATTGTTTGATTTTAAATATAAGTAAATATATTTTATTTATTAATTATTCTCGTTTAATTATATAATATGGGTATATTTTGACTATTTCGTATCAACTGTTGTAATAGCACAACATGTACGTTAGTTAATTGTAGATAATTATTCTATAATAGCTTAATTTTTTAAGTGACCCATGTAATTAATTATTTTTAATTATTTAGTAAATTACCAAAACCCTAATTTTCTCTATATAAATATGTATATATGTATATGCGGTTCTCTACTCTCCTCTCTCTCTTTCACGAAAACAGCCGCCCGCTCCCATTCTTCGCCTTTGAAGCCCGCCACCGCAGCTCCCCGACCTCGCTCGCCGACGACTGTCCCAATACCACCGCCAAGCATTCCAGCGATGATGCCCGACCTCACCTCCAGCAGTGACAGGTCCCGATCTCCGCATCCACGCCTTCGTCTCCTCAGCCACGAGATCTGCCAGCCAGCCCTCCTCCCTGGCAGCTTCCCCTCCTCCGCGCAGCCCACGCCCACCTCCTCGTACCTCTCCCGTCGCCCCAACTCTTTGTCCAGCCACCTCGCACGAACTCGAGCTCGAAGCCCAGCCGACGCCCTCGCCGTGCACCCGCCAGCACTCGGTCGGCCACCCCACAGCGGCCTCCAAAACCGCCAGCAGCCATTCCCTTCAGCATCTCGCCCAGCCCAGCCTACCTCCACCGCCACAACCTCCATCATCTTGTCCAACTTTTGTCACCTTGTAGCCTTACACCACCACCATTGCCCGCCTCTTTCACCCTACTCTCGAGCTGCACCAAACGTCACCCCATCAACCCTCAGCACCCCTCTCTCCTCCCCGTCGAGATCCGCACTAAGCCAACAGTTCCCCGACCAGCGCCTCCCCCTTCAGTCCAGCTACCCCTCTTCGACGCTTGACCGCCGTCGTCGCTCGCAGCCAGATCCGCCTCCTCGAGCACCGCCCTAATCCAAGCCCGAGTTCGCCAAATCCGCCATGCCGCCACTCCGGATCTGATCCCACGCCAAATCCGCCATGCCGCCACTCCGGATCTGATCCCACGCCGTGTCGATGTTGAATCGTTCGACGAACCCCGAGGCAAGATCCCTCTTGCTCTTCTCCTCGTCAATTTAATATTTATATCTATGATGAATTGTTTTAATTATTTGCTGGGATATATATGAAATTATTGATTACTGAAATTAATAACAAAATGAAATGATCAGAGAAAAAGAAAGAACAGAAAAAGAATAACATGTTTAGGGAAGAATATTGTTTGGACAGTGCCTAAGTTGATCCGACCTGACGTGTTGACACGCGTGAGTCGATACGAAAGACGGAGTGCGATGACCGATCTTTGAGTTGATGCCGTAAGTCAACTCGAAGGGTGGTGAGACCCGACCCGACAAATCGTAGGATTTTTCGGAGTAGTGTTGACATTTCATGTGTATAATAATTACAAATTATGATCCCTCTTATACTGTTCATGCATAACGAATTGTTCATAGTTTCTAATCATGTATTATAATCTTTATGATATGGTATTAGTCTTAATTACTTGTTGTTTCATGCTGTGATTGATAACCCTTAGTAGTTCATGACTTAGTGACCTCGTGCATCATGAATAGACCTAGTGACATGTGTGGGTGTGTTGACTGAGTTTAGGTGGTGAACCAGAGCTATTGTGGACCTTGATTGTTGACATAGAAAATGAGAAGAATTGGGATGGGAAAGTCTATGTTTATGTAATCGGATAAGACTGTTGATATATCTTCTAGATTCATACCGGTGGATCAGTGTCGCCACTAGGATTGGTTAGTTTGTTGAGTCACAGTGGATTGGTGTCGCCACTGGGGCTCATTGGTTGGGTCAAAGTAGATCGGTGTCGCTACTTTGATTCTTGAAATTAATTGGTTGGTTGGGTCAAAGTAGATCGGTGTCGCTACTTTGGTTCTTGAATCTATTTGATTGGATGCACGTGGGGGATATGCGAACAGTCAGTTATCCGATGATATGAGCATTGACTCTGTGTGAGATATGAGCCGGTGACCTGTTTTAGGATGACTAGTTACATGACTTGTTACTAGTGGATCGGTGTTGCCACTAGGGTTGCTTGTTGGATCAAAGTGAATCGGTGTCGTCACTTTGGTTAGGATTTATGGATTCTTATGAGATATAGATCAGTTGTATTTCTTTCATACATAGATCAAGATTAATATTTAATTATCTACAAATTGAGACATATGGTATATATATGAGGGTTTCCTTGTTTGGATTATTTCGCTCGACGTACTACGTCTCTTGTTGTAGATTTTTAAGTATTAATCCCATCTATTGTATGATCTTGTTGCTTGGATGGTTTCTGATCGCTACCTGCATGATCTTGTTACTTGGTTGATTTTCGGATTCATCTGATTATTAGTATTCCAGTTGCACGCCTCTATCGTTATTACTATCATCACATGTTCTATTTCTATTTTTCTTATCACATTGACCATGCATATATTATCATTACCGTTATTGTATTTGTTCCTGCCTTGGGGGATCTAGCCGTGTGTATACACGCTGACGTACTCCTATTTTCTGGGTGTACGTCAAATTTAGGAGACGGACAGCCTCAGTTCGGAATCGTACAGGAGCCAGATGATTTTCAGTAGGAGAGCCTTGCAAGTAGAGTAGAAGAATAAGCTTAAGCGTAGTAGTTTTCTTCTATATTAGCTGATAAACACTAGAACTCTTTTAGAGTATTTCTTTAGTTTGATGATGAATTTAGTTATTTTATCAGTACTTTTTATTATGGACTATGTATTTTATTCCTAGTTGGACCATTTTTGTAATAAGGGTATGATTGATCCATATTTTATGTCTGGGATGATTTACTGTTGATGATATGTCTATTCCTTATTCTGAGTTGTCTTTATATTCTTGCTATTGTGATCGGGGACCTGTGACTTCGTATATTATATTTTTTTATGCTTAGCGTATTGGATTGAGAAGAAAAGAAAAGAGAAAAAAATTAATAGTGTATATTTCTTCTCAGTCTAATACGTCGCGGGCTTGTTCACATTCCAATTCCCGAGTATTTTGGAAAGCGGGGCATGACAATATATATCTGTATATGTTGATTGTTGTTTTTGGAATAAATTTTCCTTAAGGATTTAGGGTCTATTTATAGCGTTTGGGAAAATAATATGTACTAATAAAATAATAATATTTTACTGTACTCGTGGGACTCACGTCTTAAATTTTCTTCAGTGGGGCCCATAACTTTTGATAAAAAATTAAAAACATGGGCTGCTGCAGCAGCCCATGTGATTGTTGAAAAAAAATATTCAACATAGACTCTATTATGACTGCTTTTGTATAATTTCTCTTTTTTCTGCTTTTGTTGGTTATATGATGTAATATCAAAGGTCTGCTTGTATGTTGTATTGTTTTTGAAGGTTTTATATAGGACATCTAATTCCACCTCCCCTAGCATTTTGACTATATATTGGGAAAGATGACAATCCAAGAGAGGGGTATTTTCACTCGAAAACAAATAGAATATAATTACATTAAGTCTCAATGATGGTCTAGTTACGAACTATTATTCTAGCATTCCTTCTTAAGCTGGAAGAGCATATAGACCTGTCATTTTTAGCTAGTTAAATCTAAGCAAAAAATTCCCTTTCCCTTCCTCCCGCCAATCCCCCCCCAAAAAAAGGCAATGTTTTAGCGAAACCGTTACCTATCTGTCTGAATTGACATGTGAAGTGACATTTTGCTCAATATCATTTCATAATGAAGTGACAATCAACCTTTATGTATGCTTCCTGTTCTCATGAGACTTAGTCTGTACCATTGGCAATATACGCCAGAACCTGATTATTACGATGTATTTCCATAGCCTAAGGTAGAAACACACCTATCTCCTGATGAAGGTATTTAATCAACATAATCCCTTAAGCAGCGAGAGCCATAACTTAATAATCAACCTTAGCAATAAATCAAGGCACGATAGTCTGCTTCATCGTGAGATCACGATATTCCTCCAGAAAAAGTACAATATCTTCCAACGAGACACTATCAAGAGTATCATTTGCTCAATCAACATCAAAATAACCAATAATATTAAAGAATAAAAGAGACCCTTGTTGCTGATGGACTCTCTCTTGTTTTCTTGCATTAGGTTATGCACAGATACAATGTCCCAGAGGCATATGAGAAGCTGAAGGATCTCACCAGAGGAAGAGTTGTCAGCAAGGAGAGCATTCAAAAGTTCACTAATGGCTTGCAATTTGCTAGAAGAAGCAAAGAGCATTCTCTTGAATTTGACTCCCTAGTCATACATTGGAGAAGCAGAGAAGTTGTCTAAGTCTATTGACGATCATGTGGATTTGGTGAATGGGTTCAGGCTTTTATAGCCGTTGAAACAAACGTTGAATGAACGAGATGAAAATTTTACTAATTGAACTATTTGTGGTTCATGTTACTTCCCCTTTGCATTTTCGTTATGAGCAAAGGCAGTTGATACCACAAACCGTTTGTGTTTGTATTATTGTGTAAGCTTGCAAGGGTAAATTAACAAAAGGAAAACGAAATTGAATAAGCTTGTAGCATTGTTGGGTGATCTTTAGACCAGTGCAATCAGTTTCATTTGGTTCTTTTACTAATGGCCTGGAGGATGAAAATTGCAAGCAGGAGGCTTCAAATACTAGAAATGGATTATGGAGAAGCAACACGGGTATGCTTCCATGTATTGCTAAGTTCATTGTATTCTCCTTGTGTCAATTGTATTTTGTATTCTCCTGGAACTTGTATTTGTGATCAACATACAGGAATCAGAATGCTTCTGCTGTTATATTATAAGTCGGAGGATTTGATTATTGGATTTATGCCCCCCTATGATATCTGACATGATACTTTTGAAAAAATTCTGTCTGTACGTCCGAGTAGTTGATGCGAAGAAGGATACATCTAAAAGTAGCAAAAGCTCCTTTTTTGCTCAATATGCTGCCGACGTATAAAGACAATCCTAATGTTAACATTTAATTAGGGGTGGCAAATGGGTCGGGTTGGGTCGGGTAGGGTCCTAGTTGACCCTACCCGTGTACGTGTGACCCGACCCGACCTGTTTAACAAATGAGTCAATGCGATACAACCTGTTTATTAAACAGGTTACCCGACCCGACCCATATAACCCGAATGAATCGTTTATCAAATCTCAGTTCAATACCGTTGATACTATATAGATCAAGATGAAATTCTTTTGACTCATTCGACAATCACAAGTCAAAATGTGCAATACTGCTACATAGATTGTACAAGAGATAGACCCTTTTAATAAATAAGCCTAATTAAGGATTAGGTTACCGCTTATTCACAGCATTATAAATCACGGTCCCCGCCTTTTTGGCCGTCGCCTCACCCCGACGAACCCCCCAGTCCCTCTGATCCTCGCACGGCATAAAAGTCAAAACCGGACAGAACCTTGGCTTTTAGAAAAAAACCGGCACACTCCCAGGCTGACCTCTGACTCTTTGACCCCGCAACATAGTTCCACCTCTGATCCAGAGCTCCACTCTTGACCAGATCCCAACAGCTCTTGCCAATCGAGGTGAAGTAGTTCCCCGACAACGATAGGTTCTCCAGCTTCCCGCAGCTCGCCAGGTTGCAGAGCACGTCGGGCACCCATTTCCTCCCCTTCTCTAACCTCCCCTTATCTTCCTCCAATCTCATCCGTACGAGCGGAATCGTGACCGATCTCGACCGTTGAAATGATGGCTCACTATCGATGAGGGCCGAGACACGGCAGACCTCGCCGGAGACGCTGGACCTGGCAGGAAACTAGGGGTCGAAGCAAGAGGAGAGAGAGGAGAAGGAGGAGGATGAAGACGACGAAGATGATCTTCATATTTGGAGTTTGCAACCAATTTAGAATTAAACGGGTCGGTATTGGGTTACACAGGTCAGTTCGGGTCAACCCTAATTTACCCATCTAATAAATGGATCAATTCGGGTTGACCCATTTATGACCCGACCCATATAACTTGACCCGTACCTAATATAAACGGGTCAGGTCGGGTTGGGTTGATGGGTCGGGTCATAATTTATCACCCTTACATTTAATCAAGTTTATTCTGAAACTTGCCCAAATTAGTTTGAAGTTTAAAGCTCATTACTTTAAAGTGATAATACTTTGATTGTACATTTTTGAGACAGTGCCATCAATATGGCTCATTCCAAATTACATATTTAATAATGACATGACTCATGAAATTACACTACTTTGTAACTCTCTTCATTTCTTAATTCTTTATTTCTTCTCCATCATGTGTAGGTAAATGAGTCTCATCATAATGAAGACCTGGACCAGGTGTGGGAGGTGCTTGCAGAACCAATACAAACAGTAAGTCCTGACAGTGCACTGCACTTTCCTTTAGACTTTATTATGACTGCTTTTGTATAATTTTTCTTTTTTCTGCTTTTGTTGGTTATATTATGTAATATTAAAGGTCTACTTGTATGTTGTATTGTTTTTGAAGGTTTTATATAGGACATCTAATTCCACCTCTCCCAGTTTTTTGACTATATGTTGGGAAAGATGATAGTCCAAGAGAGGGGTATTTTTACTCGAAAACAAATAGAATATAATTACATTAAGTCTCAATGATGGTCTAGTTATGAACTATTATTCCAGCATTCCTTCTTAAGCTGGAAGAGCATATAGACCTGTCATTTTTAGCCAGTTAAATCTAAGCAAAAAATTCCCTTCCCCTTCCTCCCCCCACCCCCCAAAAAAGGTAATGTTTTAGGGAAACCGTTACCTATCTGACTGAATTGACATGTAAAGTGACATTTTGCTCAATATCATTTCGTAATGAAGTGACAATCAACCATTATATGCTTCCTATTCTCATGAGACTTAGTCTGTACCATTGGCAATATAAGCCAGAACCTGGTTATTACGATGTTGTTTCCATTGAAAGTAGTCTTCATTATCGTTTCCATTACAACTTTAATTGTTTCCAATGAATTCAAATTACGAAAATATAGATTACAACTGTCTAGAAAATAAACACAAGAACTATTTATCAACTCTTGCTTGTGTGGGGTCTTCGCCTGTGCTGGGGATGTTAATATCCGTAGACAACCACGGATCAGATCCGATTGTCGGAAAATTGATAGAGCTCCTACTTCACCAAGGAAGTATTCGCTCGAAGCAGTGAAATCTACCAAGCAAAATTAGTAGATCTTCTTGAGATTAAGACTAAGCCTAATCTCAAGGAACGGACGGGGGGATACTTCAGATCCTCTAGTAGATCTTCTTGAGATTAAGACTAAGCCTAATCTCAAGGAACGGACGGGGGGATACTTCAGATCCTCCGAAAGCCTTCCTCTTTATGTTAAAGTTCGCTAATCTCAAGGAACGGACGGGGGGATACTTCAGATCCTCCGAAAGCCTTCCTCTTTATGTTAAAGTTCGTCGGGATCTGATTAACCTTCGCTGAAATTTCGTGCTCTTTAACTCCTCAATCTAGCAGCACATCGTCCTCTTGATAAAATTCCAGAACCGTAAAATGGAGGTCTTACGCTCATATTTATAGGGCTTCAGATGCGGGTATTCAGATGAGAATGAGCGATTTGGCCTTATCTTCAGCTAATAATTGCCTAACCATGTTTTTGGATGATATCAAGTCAGTTGGGAACCCCTAAAACAAATAAATCTTGAGAAAACCCATCGAAAACCATCATAACGCGTTTTCGGGTCAAACCTGTGCGAAACAGATCCTGCTGACCCGCGCGGCCGCGGTTCACCCATGGGTGAACGCGCGGTCGCAGTTTACCTCTTGGTGTACCACGCAACTGCGGTTCACCTCTTGGTGAACCGTGCGCATGCGGGTCACCAGGTGGCGACCCGCACCCCCATGTGAGTTAAGACTCTTTATCTATCTTTTCACATTTCGGTGTTTCGTTGACTTGTACGCTTTGCTGAGGCTGATTGATGAACGTGAACTGACTGACGTGCACGTGTTGACCGATGCGTGCGAGTTGATTGACGTGAGCGTGTTGACCGACGCGTGCGAGTTGAATGACGTGCGCGTGTTGACTGATGCACACGAGCTAACTAACTTGCGCGTGTTGACCGACGCGCGCGAGGTGACTGAAGTGTGCGTGTTGACCGATGCACGCGAGCTGATTAACGTAAGCATGTTGACTGACGTGCGCGAGGTGACTGACGTGTGTGTGTTGACCGATGCGCGCGAGCTAACTGGCATGTGCGTGTTGACTGACACGCACGAGCTAACTGGAGTACGTGTGTTGACCGATGCGCGCGAGCTGATTGATGTGAGCGTGTTGACCAACATGCGCGAGTTGATTGACGTGTGCGTCTTGATCAACGTACACAGAGCTGATTGACGTGAGCGTGTTGACCGACACGTGCGAGTTGATTGACGTGCACATCTTGATTGACGCACACGAGCTAACTGATATGCGCGTGTTGACCGACGCGCGTGAGGTGACTGACGTGCGTGTGTTGACCAACGCGCGCGAGCTGATTGACGTGCGCGTGTTGACCAACACGCACAAGCTAACTGGCGTGCGCGTGTTGACCTATGCGCGTGAGGCAATTGGGTAAGCTTTCTTGACTCGTCCACTCTTTGCTTCGAGCTGCGTGTGGGCTCTCATAGACAATTTTAGATGCCTACAAATACACCCTCCAAAGTGCTTCAGCCTCATTCTTTTATAGAGGAGTCTGAAATGCTTTGGATATGATAGGCCTCCATCTTCAATCGGTGTCAAAGGACCTACAACTGGTTTTAGTTCTTGACTTCTCCACTTTTTAGTCCACTCAGTATTTTGTCGAATAGTTAAAATTCTTTCGGTACTGTATTTATCGTCTGACCGCTGTCGAAGTCTCGAATCAAAATTGATGAGTTGATTTTGGCTCGTGTTATTGAGTTAACAAAACGATATGATTACGGAGTTCAATCTAACCACTTGACCTACGTCTCTGCTCCTCACCTCGAGGAGATCTCCACTATCATAACCGGGTTTTCTACATTCAAACGAATAACGTTTACACCTCACACTCGGTTTTCTAGCTAACTGAAAACTTTATAATCACCACTCTTGCAATCCCACTCTACACCCTCTCTAGTGTTGGTCACAGACGTGTCTCCCTCAAATGCTCGGATACAACCTCTCCCTAGGTTCATCAACCGACACCACTCCTCTTGGGACGATCCCCGACTCACACCGCACACTTCTCTCGGTGTGCAAGTGTATTACAAAGTGATCTCACAAATTAGGCTCAATACAAAGTGTTTGTTCTCTACAATGGATGAGAACAAATTATAAGCTCACTCTCTAAGTTACACAATCCCACAACCTAATTATACTATGAATGTAAATACAATAACCTCAATGGTTGTGTGTGTGTGTAAACAAAGAGAAGATAAAATCAACTAAACTCAATATGAACACTAGCTTAATAAAATGATAATCAAATATAAAATATAAAGCTAGATTGAGTTTAGAAAACTTCTCAATAGATCAAGAGGTAGAGGGAGAATAGTTGGAAGCTCAAACTTCAATAGATGATCTCCTCAAGCTCTTGTGGAATTGATTCACAAAACCGAAACACTCAAATGCTTAAAAGCTTATAAACACACTTTAAACAAATTTAAACCCATGATTAAAACTTTGTTATACCTCTTTAAAACATTCTCTTGATGGATTATGAGAACTGAGATCAATGGGGTATTTATAGTCTCCCAAAACCTCAGTCGAAAAACCCTAAACAAAAGACCAAAAAGCCCCAAACAATAGCTGTAGGAAATAGCCATTGGTGAATGAAAAGACAGTGCGGCGGTCGACCGTGAAATTCTCACGGCCTGAAATTCTCACGGTAGACCGTGGCGGTTGACCGTGGGAACTTATAGGCTGACGGTCGACCATCACGGTCGACTGCGAAAGTCTTTGCTGGCTCCTCAGGGAAAAACATAGGGGCGGTCGACCGTGCTGGTCGGCCGCAAACTGATATATGAAAATCCAGGTTTGAAAGTGTATTTCTGATCTTAAAACCTTGTTTAAAATTATCAAACAAATTCTAAAAAATGTAAAACTTTGGGAAATGATTGTAGACATGATAATACACATGCTACAAAAATTGGTTTTCAAAAAAGACCTCCCAAATGTAAAATATCATCATTTTGCAAATAAGTCCAAAAAAATAAAAATGTAAACAAATGAATTTTAACATTTTGGCTAAACCATATTTTGAAACTTTGCACAATGATTATATAGACTTAGTAAAATATGTATATGATTATTGTTAAGTCTAAAAACTAAGAAAATAATATTTTCACAAATACAATAGAAAATGAAACATATGAGTATGTATATGAAAATATATTTGTTTCATATCTAAGTAGTTAAGCCAAATCACAATAATAAATATGAAATATGCAATCTCATATTTATAAACATGGAAACCAAAACATGCATGTATATAAATAACTACATATATACATAGAATCCAAATACGTGTGTGTATATATGATTGAGCTTAAAGTACCAACACACATAATATAAACCTAAACTAAATATATCCAAGCTTGATCTTGATCTTCATTGTAGCTCAACTTGGTAAACTTGGATGAAGCTTGAACTTGGATCTTCAATTTGAATTGCATAGGCTTCACTCCATAATTCCGCCAACCTCTATTGGATATGATCATGAATGCACAATTCCATCCATCCTCCAACTCATTGTTTTGTCTACGATAAATAAGAAACATAAATACTAGACAAACAACATTAGTGGTAATTATTTGTAAATCATCATCAAAACAAGAAAGCCAACATCGTATACCCCTTGGAGTTTACCTGGGTTCTGAATATCTCAAAAGTAGGCGAAAATGCCATGAAGCTACCCGAAATTATGAAATTGGGTCCTGAATATTTCGAAAGTGGGCAAGAGCAGACGAGAATACAACAAAAACGACCACTGGATCATACCCGACCCACGCGAACGCAGGTCAGGTGGATCCGACCCGCGCGAGCGTGGGTTAGATTGATCCGACCCACGGGAACACGGGTCAGGTAGACCCGCGTGAATGCGGGTCAAATTGATCCGACCCGCGCGAACGCGGGTCGGGCGGCAATCCGACCAGCACTAAAGCGGGTCGGGGGCTTCTTTGCGGATTTAAATCCCAATTTCTATCTTCCTTCTTCATTTTCTTTTTCTTTTACCAACTTTAGAGAAGAAAAACCCCTCCTAGCTGACTTCCTCTCCCCAAGTTCGGCCTCTTCTAGACTTCTTCTTCTTCAAGAGTTCGAAACAGGATCCTAGCTCCCCCAAATCCTTTAAATCCCTTATTCTCTTCTCCTTTAAATCCCTCCACTTCTTCAAATCTACAAACTAGTCACACTAAGGTTCGGCGATTTTTTGGCTTAGGTCTGAGCATCGAGGGCTTCTCCTTCTCCTCGATTCTTCTTCGAATCTAGGTAAGCTTCACTGTCCTCACTTCAATTTGGCCGAATCTTTGAGTTTTGACTTAATAGTTGAAACCCTAGTTCTTGAATTTAGGAAAAAACTAAAATCTGATATTGGGCTTTCATGGTGGCTGAATTTCTTGGCTTCGATTGTGTGCATGACTTGATAACTGAAGCCCTAGGTCTTCAATCGTAGGGGAAAACTGAAATTTGGGTTTTGGCATTGAATGATGGCTGAAATTTTTGAACTCTTGGTTGATGATAAATAATTTGAATCTATAGTTCTTGAAATATGCATGGCCGAAATTTTGTAACTATTGGTTGATGTTGATGATTGGATCCGTAGTTCTCGAACCTACACATAGCCGAGGCCTTTGATTGTTGTCCATGTTCATACTTGAGATTTGAATCGATACCCATGCTCTCAAATTTTTAGTAGATTTTGTAGACTTCTAAAGTAGTCGATATTCCTTGACTTGTGAGGGGATTCCCTGAACTTGGTTGTGTATGAGAACTGAATCGAATTCTCGATTTAGGAGAAATATAGATGCTTTAATTCTTAACTTGTATGACTGCCACCTTTTACTTTAATTTATTGAGCCTTGAGCTTTGTTAGCCTTGAAATTGATGAACTGAAGCAAGAATGAAGCTTACCTTCAAACTTTTTGTCAACATCGAAGCCTTGGGATGTTTGGTTGTGTACGTGACTTAATATCACTTAATTCTTGCTTATACTCATGTATGTATGATTTTGAAACTCAAGTCAATATCCATGCTCTAATTTCGGATGATCCCGTGAGCTTATAATCTGCATGTTAACGTGGTCGAGACCCTATGTTTGACTTTGCGACCCTCAGCCTGATTTTCCAGAATCCAATTTGCATCAGAGACGTTTTATACATTTAATTGGACCTTTAACTGGAAGATTTCATTCTGTAGAATTTTAGTCAAAGATTCACAATTTTCCTTTTAATCTCTGATTTATTTATGTATCTCAATTCTAGATCTGATTGCACTGTTGATCTTTGTTGTAGATTAGCCATGTCGACGAGGAGATCATGCTTTCCGAGGAGCCGATCGGCCACCCAGTCTCCTGAGAGAGAACCTCCTATATTGCAAATTGCATCCCCGCTTTGTTCTCCTTCATGAGGCAATTAGGAAGAGCTGATATCCTCCTTTGTGGATGTGGACACTTCTATATTACATCCCCGCTTTGTTCTCCTTGGTGAGGTAATTAGGAAGAGCTGATTTGCTCCTTCGTGGGGGTTGATGCTTATCAGATACGTTTTGCTTGGTCAAAACGCATCTTAAGGCAATATGTGGCAATTTTCTACCGTATCATATTCTGTAAGATAGGGTGCATCACCACACTATTTGCATGACAGCGTACGTTATCTTGTGTATTCGTGATACAATTAAAATCATCTCGCCAATTACAAGGTAGTGGCTTTATCTCATGGATTGGTGAAAAGAGTTCAACGTCCTATGTCTCCTTAATATTTCTTCATAACTGTGTTTAATAAATACACGTTATTCGTTTCAGTTGAATACCCCGTGACGCCATTTTCTCCATTCGAGATAGATGGCCATAGGAGTAAATATTATACTGCTGTTAACGATCTGGCATTGATTCTGTCCACCTCTCAGTTTGTTTCGAATCTCTCAGATGAACTCTCTAAGCTGGTAAGGGAAGGGGATTGCCGCATCACACACTAGCTAATTACTGACGTGCCGTTCACAGAAGATACAGATCCTGCTCATCCTCTAAGGAAGACTAATTACATTTTTGGGGATTCGATGATAGATCCAACCACCATAACTCTTGAAGATGAGCGATGGTTATATAGGGATGGCACAACTTGTTTATACCTTCCTCCGTTCCCTCGTCATCGTTCACTAACAGAATTGCGGAGGCAAGCGGTGACGCGGTAGATGTCATGGACTCTGACAGAAGAGCACCCCAATATTCCTTACGGATACGTCACTAGCCTTTCACTCCCGGGTTCCACTAGTAGAAAACACATCATAGGATTACACCCCCGTGCGATGGGGTTGGAGGACCCTCCTAAAGGGGAGTTACCTATAATGGCTCGTACGGTGAAGAATCGCTTAGCCAAGCTAGGGTGAGAGCTACCTGTCGAAAATTACAAATGTCATGGCTGGTCTCATTCATTAGATAAATCATGGTTGGGCAGGATGACAAGTTATGTTCTCCACCGATGGGGCGCTAAATTGAAGGTGATAGGCTTGTACGAAGCTATTTGTGCTATCCAATATGGATTGCCGGTGAATGTTCTTCACTTCACTAGATTAATAGAGCTATACAATCCAAATATCAATACTTTTCTTACCGGAATGAAGAATTAGGACTACCTTTCCATGAGATGCACAAAGTCTTTGTACTGCAAATGGGAGATATGCCGTACCAGGAATATTTTCCCTCCAACCGTGAGCTACTTAACTTGAAAACCTATAAACCTGCTTGGTATGACACATTATGGGAACTTACGTGTCATTACCAGATAGCATTAGCCAGCACCAGTCCAATTGCGAGAAAGAAGTCTCTTCAAATAAGCTTGAAACAGTCCTCTGGATATTTATTTAAGAACCTAGAAAAACTTGACGAGGCGGTTCCTGAGTTACAACCGCTAACTCCCTCGGAGATTAATGAACTGATTAAGAAGTGCGGTGCTCGCTCCTTCGGAAAAAACCTATCTCTTTTTTCCGCGATGGTCGCCAATATTCATCGTAGGCTTCGCCAAGTTGTCACGGCTTTTACTCAGGCCGAGGATACTCCATCTGATAAGATTCCTATGGCGAAAGTGGAGCTTCCTTACACCTAACTGATGTGGTGGCTGGTTCTTCATCGCCCTGATCTGATGTCACCCCCTAATGATGCAGATCTATCTATTCCTTTGCTGCGATTACTCGAGGCCTGCAAATGGAAAGCTCGGGGCATTTCAGAAGTTAGGAAAAGTTTGCATATACACAAGGGTTGGGTGATCAATCCATGCTTCCCTCGATTTGCCAGCAAATATGGTGGATTGCTTGCCGACGTAGAAGCACCCGGAACAAATTGGACTTCTCTTGAAGTTGGTTGTTTCAGATGGCTCATGAACATAAGGCCAGGCCATCTCATTTTTCAATTGAAGGGACGCTGCTATTTAGAGCCTTATCTGCCATGCCGGTTCGCTCATCAATTTGGATATGACCAGTTATACATCGGGAATCGGAACCATCGGTTTCATCTTCATCTAGACTAATTACTAGGTAATCTTCCTCATCTTCCTCCACAGATTCCATTCATATCCCGAGAACACCTCAAGAAATAGAGTATCATTGTCTATACGGAATCTTAGGAGCCTTATCTGATAGGTTATACGATATATATTATACTATCAGTAATGTTAAAGTTTTGTGGGAAACACTAGAGAAAAAATATGGTTTAGATGATATGGGAATTAAAAGATTTAAAGCTTCTGATTTTAACAAATTTAAAATGGTAGATTCTAAACCAATGAATGAGCAAATTCATGAATTCGAACATATAGTTCACCAATTAAAAATGAATGGAACTATCTTAGATGAAACGTTTCAGATAGCCTGTCTTATAGACAAACTTCCCGAATCCTGATTAGATTTTGCCAAAAACCTTAATCATACCCAAGGAGATCTTACACTTGAACAAGTGTTGAATGCCATTAGAATCAAATAGCAACATAGACTTCGGGAGAAAAATGAAACAAAATCCGAATCCAAATAACCCAAAGTAAACAATGTTGAATCCAAACCATTTTCCAAACACATGAAACATCCCTTCCACCAAAATCAAAGTAAAACATTTAAGGAGAAATCCTTTCATCAAAATTAGAACCCTGTCCACTTTCAAAATAAGGAAGGAGCTGAACGTCGAGCATGTTTCGTTTGTGGACAAACCAACCACCTTTCTAAGGACTGTTATTACAAGAAGACAGAACCACCCAAGCCTAGGAAGGGAGGACCTCTACCTAATAAGTCACAAGTAAACTTGGTGACTTCCAGTTTAGCTGAAACTGCTTTCAGGTCTGTTCTCTTCACCCGTGAAGTAAACATGACCTTTCAAGCAAATGATTAGTGGATTGACACTGGAGCTAATATTCACGTTTGCTCTAATCAATATCTGTTTTCCACTTATCAAGTCTCAAGTAGAGGAACTGTGACAATGGAAAATAATAATATGGCTCCTGTTTATTGAATAGGTCGGATCAACCTAAAGCTAACTTCGAATAAGATTTTGATCCTGCAGGATGTCCACCATGTCCTAAATTTGATTAGGATTAAATACCTTCATCAAGAGATAGGTGTGTTTCTACATCAGGCTATGGAAATACATCTGTAGGCGTCTAAAATTACCTATGAGAGCCCGCACGCAGCTCGAAGCAAAGAGTGGATGAGTCAAGAAGGCTTACGCAATTGCCTCATGCGTGTCGGTCAACACGCGCATGCTAGTTAGCTCGTGGGCATCGGTCAACACGCACACGTCAATCAGCTCGTGTGCGTCGGTCAACATGCGCACCTCAGTCACCTCACACGCATCGGTCAACACGCTCATATCAATCAACTCGTGCGCGTCGGTCAACACGCGCACGTCAGTCAGCTCGCGTTCGTCAATCACCTCAGCGAAGCTTACAAGTCAACGAAACACAGAAAAGCGAAAAGAGAGAGAAAGAGTCTTAACTCGCCTGGTAACCCGCGCGCGGTTCACCACGAGGTGAACCGCGGCCGCGCGGGTCAGCACGAGCTGTTTCGCGTAGGATTGACCCGAAAATGCATTTTGACAATTTTCGACGGGTTTTCAGGATTTATCTATTCCATGGGTTCCCAGCTAACTTGATATCATCCACAAATATGGCTAGGCCATTATTAACTAATGATGAGGCCAAATCGCTCATTCTCATTCGAATACCCACATCTGAAGCCCTATAAATATGAGCTTAAGACCTCCATTTTACGGATCCAGAATTTTATCAAGTGGGCGAGGTGCAGCTGGATTGAGGAGTCAAAGAGCATGAAATTTTAGTGAAGGTTAATTACATCCCGGTGAACTTCAGCATAAAGAGGAAGTCTTTCGGAGGATCTGAACCCGTATCCCCCCGTCCGTTCCTTGAGATTAGGCTTATTCTTAATCTCGAGAAGAACTACTGATTTCACTTGGTCGATTTTAGTACTTTGATCTAATACTTCCTTGGTGAAGTAGGAGCCCTATAAATTTTTCGGTAACCGGATCTGATCCGTGGTTGTCTATGGATATTAACATCCCCGGCACAGGCGAAGACCCCACACAAGTAAGAGTTGATAAACAGTTCTTGTGTTTATTTTCTAGAGAGTTGTAATCTATATTTTTGTTATTTGAATTCATTGTAAACGATTAAAGTTGTAATGGAATCGATAATGAAGACTACTTTCGATGAAAACAAGCTGGCAACCATAGTGGGAGCCAACAGCTTCGCTGCCGAAGCTGTCGTGTCGCAACCAGCGATCAAGATCTTGGTGAATGAAGAGGTCGAATTTGAGTTCGACCAACAGAAGTTTGAGGAATACTTGTCCTCCTCCAGGTCCGCCTCTCTTCGCAGATCCAAAAAAGTCCGCTGGTCTTCCGACATGAACACCCGAGAAGATGATCTCCGCGTCGCAAACAGTTGTAAATGAAGACATGTTGCCGATATTCGGCGAAGTTCGATCAGCGGATCTGAACTCCTCCTCGACCAAAGAGTCAGTCGCTGAAGGTACGCCAACGTTGTTAAAGAGGGCGCACCAAAGACGGCGTCAACACCTTGCGCATCAACTTGCTAAGGCTTTGGAGCCAATGGATGGGATCTGCTATGATGTGGATCTAAAATCTAGGCAGCTCCAAGAACAACAACGACGATCGAGCAACCCCTCCTCTAAAGCAAAAAAGAACGAATGGGTCCGCATTAAGAGGACCCGCTCTACCCTTGAGGAGCAAATCCAGAAGCGCTGTGTATTGCTTACGCAAGCCCGAATTCTTGTACAAGAAGGCAAAAAATTGTAGAAGGAAGAAGTGGAAAAGAAGCCACCAAGACTGCAAAAAGTATGGTGGCCAAAGTCCAAGACGGCGACCAAAAAGATCAAAAAATATGGGTCACTTCAATCTGACCCTTCCCACCACGGGTCACATCAATCTGACCCTCCTAGCCATGGGTCACTTTAATCTGACCCATCCTGGTCACGGATCACTTTAATCTGATCCTCCCAGCCGCGGGTCACTTCAATCTGACCCTCCCAGCCACGGTTCGCTTCAATCTGACCCTCCTAGCTATGGGTCACTCAAGTCTGACCCTCCAAGCTACGGGTTACTCAAGTTTGACCCATGCCAGGACCAAGACAGAAGATGTTCTGCACCTGTTTCTCTGATTCCATCGAGTTCTGCACTTTCAGTGAAGCCCTATAGTAGTGTAGACTTGTCCAAAAGCAGGAAGCCAATAGCTGATCGCCTTGGTCCTTTGCACGATGATCGAGGCAAAGCTCCAATCAAGGAATGCTTAGGACCATTGAATGAATCTCAAGTGGTTTATCAAGCTGGCGGTCGTAATCATCCTCCTAAGTAGTGGAAGAGAACGCATGATGGAAAAATTCTTACAACCGACTGCATTGGATTGTGCATCGAAGTCCAAGAGCCCGTTAAGGTCCTACCCTCACAAAAACGTAGCCTCAAACGTGTGAATCCTGAAGACGCTAACAAAGCGTTGAGTCCCCAGAGGAAAACGAATTCATCTGATGATGACGTTATACCTGGGGAGTCGTACTAACACACAATGGGTTACTCTGGCCATAAGACTGATGAGTTGTACTATCGAGCTGGGGGTACGAACAAGTCCCAGAAAAGAAGTACCCGAGAAACAGATTCTCATTGTCCGTGTGCCAAGATTATCAAGACAGTGTTGTCAGAATGTTGTTGTCCCAAACCTGCCCTAGAGAGAGTTTAAGTATTTGAAAGAATCTCCACCAGAACATCCAAGTCCAAACCAAGGCGTTTCCGTAGAAAGAAATCAGCCACTCAAAATGATGAATTTCCAAAAGTGTCTGTCAACATGATCAACAAAGGAATGTCAACACGACACTTTAGTCCAGACCAGTTTTCAGGAATATCCCAATGAATAACCTGATTGTGATCAGGGACAAGTAGACGAAGGGATTACTAGAGAATGCAAAATGGACTACCCTCAGATGACGAAACGTCAGATGCTTGCTCGGCAATGACTTCCGATGATACATCATATAGTGCAGGATGATCCTATGAGTCATATATGATCAACACAGAACAAATGGCTAAAATTCTCGAAGACGCTCTAACCAAGCATAAAGAGAATTTCAAATTTGAAATGGAGATGGCTATGCATGAGATGAGATAAATACATAGCCAACAAATTGCGACGCTAACGAATCAGTAGGGAGAGTCTAGTCGTCATAATAATCCTAACCAAGTTGATAGTGATCGAGAAGTAGACGAGAATGCTAACATGGATATCCCTCCCGTTGACAACAATGCTGGTGGTGGTCCCTCATATGATAATAATACGAAGGATGATTACATCACTTCTCTTCAGGATCGCTCAAAGAAAGATACGAGCGAGGATAAAAAAATGAGGGACTTAGAGAGCAAAATCAATGCGTTGATGACTGCTCAAGACATAAAGAAGTCCTGAATACTCTGTCCACACCCGAGAGAGTGGGAATCAATCCCATACCTGATGAAGTTTAATTTGATCAACTTCACATCATTTGATGGAAAGGGTTCCCCAACTCAGCACTTAATATAGTTTAAGTCTTATATGGGAATAATCTTCGGTAAAGAGCCCTTGATGGTACAGTCATTCATTGGCACTCTTCGCGGAGCAGCCTTCAATTGCTATCGCCGTCTTAAGCTGGGGAGTATTAATAGTTGGGATGACATGGAAGACATGTTTCTCACAAATTTCTTTGATGACGACACCGAGTTTTCAATCGGAACGTTATTCAATGAGAAACAGAAGGATAGATAATTAGTCGAGAACTTCGTCAAACGATTCCGGAACAAAGCAATGAATTGTCGAGTTTCGATTAACGAAGACTTCATCCTTGAAACTTGTCATTATAATCTTTCATTGGATATCCTTGAGGAGAATGAGCCGAACGCTTCCTCAAGAGGAAGAAGACCGAAAGAGGTCAAACGACGACAATTGCTCCATAGCAGAATTTTATCCCTCGGGGTAAAGGGAAAGCGCAAACGAACGCAGTCGATGCGAACAAAACGTTCGAGCTGCAAGCACAACTGCAACCACAATAGCAGCAGCCAAAGGCGTCTCAACAGTCACAGTGGCAACGACAACCTCAAAAGCAGAAGCCTTCGGAACCGAAATTCCTGAAGGTTTATTCTTTTAAAGAAGACGAGGTCCCCGGTATTTTTAAATACCTCATAGAGAATAACAAGATGAAGTTGCCTCCGATCCGGGACCAGGAAGCCGCTAAAAAGGTTAATGACCCAAAGTACTGCGT
>NC_033799.1:23425963-23447573 GCF_001876935.1 Asparagus officinalis | reverse complement strand
ATTACGCGATCAAAGATAAAATCTAGGGCTTGATCGATGTTAGGGTCATAACTATGAAACAATCTAAGGAGAAAAAGGTCGGTGCGCACGTAGTGTTTATCAAATTCAGATCTGTTCTCCTGAATTGGTTTTAGCCCAAGCCTATAATGAACGTAGCAGTGAAGACCGTCAATGACGATCCTCACAAACAACGCCAGAAAGGGCTTGTGCCACACACAGTCCCAAATGGTGAGATTCTCTTGGTCCATCCCGATCTGATTGAAGACGAACAGTGGGCCGGATCATCATCCAAGACGAAAGAACCCCTGCTTTCCCATTCTCTAAAGATGAACAAGAAGTCTTCGCTACCCGGAATGGGAACGAATACCATTTCAATTACACGACCGCCTCCGATCAGTTAGCTAAGCAAGGGGTAACCAAAACCATTCCCTCCAAGACATTAGCGGAAATGGGAGTGGTCACAACTCCCCCGGCACCTATTGAAAAGACTCAGCAAAAGCTAAATGAGAAGGAGCCCTTACACCAAGATGTTCAGAACACGATGTTGTCTCGATTTAATCAACCGATTGGAAGGGACAAATTAGGAAGCTCGAGCACTACGCACCGTTTTGACATTATGACATAGTTAGCTAATATACCAGCTAGAATAACTCTATATGAGCTGTTACGTCTCTCGAAACATTATGACATAGTTAGCTAATATACCAGCTAGAATAACTCTATATGAGCTGTTACGTCTCTCGAAAGACACGAGGGAGGCATTGCAAGAAGCCTAACTCTATATGAGCTGTTACGTCTCTCGAAAGACACGAGGGAGGCATTGCAAGAAGCCTTGGCAAATTCTAACGTTTTCCTAACTCAGATCAAGCCATCTCCTGAGGAACCAGAGCCGCCAGTCTAACATTGCAATCACGCGGTACACCACTTTCCTTGCATTTCTTTCACCAAGGTGGACATGCATACAAAGAATTCAAAGCATGACCAACCCTTGTATTTCACCGGGCATATTGGCTCCAGCGTTGTCAACCAGATCCAAGTTAATTCGGGTTCCGCTGTTAGCGTCATGCCACTCCAATTGATGTATAGTTTCGAAATACCGGCCAGTAAGCTAGCCACCACGGGCACTACAATCTACGAATTTCACACCAGAGGGTCCAGACCGTTGGGTAAAATCCATGTAAAATGCCAGATTGGAGATTTAAAGTCATAAGTCACGTGTTATGTGATCAACGCATAGACTTCCTATAACTTACTGTTGGGTCGTCCTTAGATCTATGGTAATGTTATAGTCCTTTCTACCCTCCATCAGTGTCTTAAATATGTAAACACTAATAATGAGGTCAAGACGGTGGTCGCGGATAAGTAATCGTTTAAGGGGTTAGAAAATTATTTTACTGACTTCCTTCTCTACGGTGCTGAATCTGATATTGAACCATCGACCCAATACACGAACAGCGGAGAAGAAGCTGATACCAAGGCTAGGTTTGATTACAATGGTGGTTTTATACTTAATAACATTGTACCCATTGTAATCAATCTTGACGATGAAGAGTCATCGGATAGTAGTTGTAATTGGAAACTTGCCGAAGAAGTAGCAATAAATGATGATTTAGAGTACTCGTTGTGTCTTGATAACATCATGAAGGGGTTATATAACAACCCAGATTTGTGTATGCCACTTCAATCATTTTGTATAACGAAAAAGCATGTCCAGGACTCATTCGAAACGACACTTGGCATCCCCGCAAAGGCAGGGGGTGAAAAGGAAGTTGTCTACGGTGAAGGAAAAGAATTTTCGATACCAGACAACTTCTTAGAAGAAGATGACGATGATGGTAAACCTGCCCCTTATTTATTCAGATATGACACAAAAGCGCGTAATCTCATGGAAAGATACGGGTATGACTTTGCACTCGGAGGGGATCTTTGTTTTGGTTGAGGTCTATGAGTTTCGCCTCGTATGGCCTAGGTACCAATAGGAAAACCTAATAATTATTATAGCAACAGAAGAGGTTTAGGTTATATCTCCTTGTCCGATGACGAGTGCTGCTGGCAGGTCATTGATCAAATAGCTAATAAGGGTAAAGACGGATATTCTTCTGATTCTTCAACCTGGGACTCCGACGCTGGTCTTGGCGAAATGTTCAAAAGACTAATGTTGAACATGGCTACGATCGACCCTATCACAATAGAGGAAGATTACCAAATGCCAAGTTAGGAAGACCCTTGGGTTCATCACCTGAATATGCAGCACGGTGATAGGTTTGAACAAAGGGAACCCCCAACCAAGGATCAAGTAATCTAGATAAATATGGGTGATGAGGATAATCAGAAACCGATATTCATTAGCGATAGTCTCCTACCAAATGAGGAAGAAGAGCTAATTTCCCTCGTTAGGGAGTACATTGATGTTTTTTCTTAGAACTACGAGGATATGCTAGGGCTTAATCCAAATGTTGTAGTGCATTCCCTCAATATTAAGCCGGATGTCAAACCTGTCAAACAATAGCAAAGACGGTTTCATCCGCAAATTATGGAGGCAATCGAGTTTGAAGTTAGAAAGCTTATCAACTCGGGTTTCATCAGGGAGGAACAGCATCCTGAATGGCTCGCCAACATCGTCCCGATCCTAAAGAAGAACGGGAAAATTAGGATTTGTATCGATTTTAGAGACCTTAACACCGCCTGCCCGAAAGACAATTTTCCTCTTCCCATCACGGATGTTATCATCGACAATACGTGTAGATTTGAGAGAATGTCCTTCATGGATAGATTTTCTGGTTATAATCAGAAAAAGATGCAACCAGATGACAAAAAGTATACTGCATTCAGAATACCCCTCGGCATTTTCTGCTACACGGTTATGCCCTTCGGCTTAAAAATACAGATGCCGCATATTAGAGAGCCATGTCAACGATTTTTCAGGAGCATCTCCAGAATACTATCGAATGCTACGTGGATGACATAGTCGTGAAAAGCCGTGACAAAAATGATCACATCAAAGACTTGAAGACGATGTTTGACCTGATGCGGACTCATCAACTGAAGATGAATCCTACCAAATCTTTCCTTGGAATGTCCAGCGGCAAATTCATTGGATTCGTCATCACCACCAAGGGTATTCACATCGACCCTAATAAAGTGAAGGCAATTAACGAGTTAAAACCCCTGAGAAACCTTAAAGAGCTCAGAGGGTTACAAGGATGGTTAGCTTATATCCGTCGGTTCATCTTGAACCTTTCGAGAAAATGTCAACCATTCTCCAAGTTCACAAAGAATGGCGTATCGTTCATATGGGATGACGCTTGTCAAAAAGTGTTTGAGAATATTAAAGAATATCTCTCAAAAACCCATGTGCTCGTTGCACCGAACTCAGAGCCACTCGTTAAGTGCATTACTGGCATAAGACGACGATAACGGTCACGAACATGCCATATATTACTTAAGCTGGACCATCGTGGGCGTTGAATCCAGGTATCCAATGATTGAAAGGGAGTGTCACGCCTTGGTGTTCGTGATTCAAAAGATGCGGCACTACTTGGTCGGACAGACTATTTACATCATTTCCAATGTTAACCCAGTCCGGGTATCCATGACGCAGCCGGCTTTCATGAATTAACGGTTAGCAAAATGGGCACTGCTCCTGTCCCAATATGACCTACACTTTAAACAACAGAAGTCGGTCAAAGAACAAGCTATTTGTGATCTCCTGGCAGCTAACCTAACTACGGATACCACCGAGGTATATGACGATCTGACAGATGAGGCTCACAAAGCCAACATAACCTCCCATCAATAGGTATGGCGTTTGTACTTCGATGGTACTTCTCGAGCAACTAATGTAGCAAGTGGTCCTGGACGTTCTAAGATCTCCTCCGGAGTTGGAGTTGTCTTAGTTTCTCCGGGAAAACATGTGATGCCTTGAGCCTACTCTCTAACCGAGCCATGCTCGAATAATGTAGCTGAATATAACACGCTACTCATCAAACTCAGTTTTGCTAAAGAGCTGGGGGATGAGTATCTCGAAGCTTTCGGTGACTCCTAACTCATAGTTAAGAAAGTTCAAGGAGTGTATGAGGTCAGGAATCAAGATTTGATACCATACCATAAGGTGGCCATCGAGATAGCAGAATCATTCGAAGGATTCTTCATTGAGTACATTCCGCGTCTACAGAACGCATACGCAGATGCGCTGGAAGCATTAGCAATGTCCCTGGCTCCGCCTCCCAAAACGTAACAGTTCATTATGGTAATAACTCATCAACTCTTCGTACCAATCTATGATATAGATAACGAAGAGGAGGATACTAAAGAAGTGCATTCAACACAAGTTGTGTTCGAGCCACGAGGTTGGCGTTTCCCTATCATCGATTATGTCTTACACGGGATTTTACCGAAAGACGTGAAGGAAAGGGACTCAATCAGATGGAGAGCGCCAAGGTTCTACTATAACATAGAGAGTCAAATGCTATATCATCGGGGGTACGATGGTTTGCTACAACGTTGCCTATCTACTAAAGAAGATGAAGAGGTCCTTAGAGAATCACACGAAGGAGTTTGTGGCGCGCACCAACCTGGTCCCAAACTTTATGACCGCATTAGAAGAATGGGATATTTCTTGGCCACCATGATAAATGACGCAGTCGCGTATGCCCGAAAGTGTCACACGTGTCAAATACACACGAATTATATGCACCAACCCCCAGAGCATCTGCACCCTTCATCTACGTCATGGCCTTTCAAAACTTAGGGAATGGATGTTGTTCATCCTATTTTTCCCCCGTCTATCAAAGGTGACCTGTTCATCTTAGCGATTACCGATTACTTCTCTAAATAGGCTGAAGCAATTCTGCTTAAAGAAGTAAAGTCGAGCAACGTGATTGTGTTCATCAATCACCATATTATCTACCGATATGGTGTCCCAAGGTAAATCATACATGACAATGGGCCCTAGTTTGTCAGTAACGCCTTCCTCAAGTTTTACGAGAAGTTCAAGATTCAAGATGTCTCGTCGATAGCTTACAATCCCACAGCGAACGGAATGGTGGAGGCCTTTAACATGACTATCATAAAGTTTTTATCAAAACTCATGAAGACTAATAAACGAGATTGGAATGATAAGCTTGGTGAAGCTTTGTGGGCCTATCATACCATGGTCTACACACCGACGAGAGTGACTCCATATTCTCTGGTATATGGGTGTGAAGCCGTTCTGCCGTTGAAAATCCAAATTCCATCTCTTCGGATCGCTCTTGCAGCAGAGTTAACGACCGAAGAACAGCATCAGAAACGTCTCGAAGAACTTGAGATACTCGACGAAAAGTGCTTAGAAGCTCAACAGTACATCGAGTTCTACCAAGCCAGAATTTCTCGACCTTTTGATTAAAAAGTTCGACAACGGAGTTTTATAGAAGGAGACTTGGTCTTAGCTGTCCGACGACCAATGATCCTTAATTCCAAGAAGAAAGGCAAATTTGAACGAAAATGGGAGGGGCAGTTTGTAGTAGAGATGGTCTACTCAAATGGCGCATATCACCTTATTAGCAAGGAAGGCGCATGGCTCATTATACCGATAAATGGGAGGTTCCTAAAAAGTACTACCCTTAGTGCATTCGGGATAACCCATGTAACAGGAAGTTCCCGGAAGAATATCACAAGGGGTATTCTTAGGGATAACCCGGTAATTACAAAAGGGATAAGCAAGAAGTCCCCATATAGACTCTAAATGTCCTCAATAATGGAAGGTATCTCATTACTGAGATTAAACTCACCAACTTTCATGAATAGTTTTGTTGAGACGAGATTCGATTATTTTGGCAAATCAATCTTTCCTCATGAAACCCCCACTGGTGTTTGACAATTCATAATCTTCCACCACAAACTCACCCAACTATCAAATCAATCGACGGTGGGTCTACCAAAATTCCTATCTGTTAAATCCGTTCAAACTCTCACCGTGTTTGTGCACTTAACACTTGCGTTGTTAAAACACTAACATGACACTCTATCTGTCAATCCTTGGCAATTTTCAAACTTTGCGTGTTAAGCCCTAATCACTTAACACCGAAGTCCCCCATCGAGTGGCTAGTACAAGTCGGCATTTTCACTGCTATCTGTATTCCACTCCTACTGCTTTCTTAGTCAAACCTATAAAAGTTAGTGCCAAGGCCAGAATTCCTCTCGATTCCTTCCATGAATGAGAGGTCCACATTCAATTCGGGAAATCAAACCTATAAAGTTTGGATTGCCTCCAACCCACTCGGTCAAACCTATAAAAGTTAGGGCCGAAGTCCGAATCTTACTACGATAAACGAAGAGTTCTTTTCAGTTTAAGCAACCAATCTTATAAAAGTTAGGGTTGCTTGAATCTTCTTGATTCTCGGAGTGGAGATTCCACTATTAGTTTCAACTTTTCTGATTCTTAGGGTGGAGATCCCACCTTGAGTTTCCTCTGCAACTAGAGACAGAATATAAAATTCTTCCTCTTTAGTTTTGGAAGATAGAATATAAAATTCTTCCTCTTCTGCTGGGGTCCATCTTTACCCTAAAAGAAGACATGAAAATAGAATATAAAATTCTTCCTTTGTAGTTTTGGGATATAGAATATAAAATTCTTCCTCTCCCGCTCTGCGTTTGTCTTTGCCTTAAGAAGACCTGGGGATAGAATATAAAATTCTTCCTCTCTAGTACCGGGTTTGTCTTTACCACAACAAAGGACACAATTCTCAACTCCAAATCCATGCACCTCATGCACAGGGATTTTATCTCGACCCCTAAGTAGAGATAAATCAACGGCTAACACGCGTTGTCGGTTTAGTCTTCCACCGATTGAAAAAAACACCAGAAATCCAAGTCTAGGGAATTTTATCCTGAAGCCTAAGTAGGGTAAGTCGGCACCTAATACGCGTTGTTGGTTTAGTCTTCCACAGATTGAAAAAGACACCAGAATCTAATTCTGAGGACTTTTATCCTGAATCCTAAGTAAGGATGAGTCGGCGCCTAATATGCGTTGCCGGGTAGTCTATTCCCGTGACAAAGATAAAGTCTATGTATTCAATATCATAGCGTCAAGCCTAAGAGAATTTATTCTTTTAGCATAACATTACATGCGGAACGGATTTAGATAATCCGCATACTAGCCCGACTCAAACAGTAGTCCGTAAAGGCATATCAAATCCGTTGATGGCTGATGGTTTGCCAAAAATCCTATAAGTTTTGTGGTTGATTATTCCAAATAGAATGAGACATTATAGTAAAAGAGACATAATGAATGAAAAAAGAAATATTTTTTATTAATGAAAATTGAGTTTGCAAGTACAAAAGTCAAAGTCAATTTACATGAAGCTTATGGCTAAGAACTTGTTGCTCTAACTTAGACAATTCTACACTATAAGCTTGTTCAAGCTCGCTCTATAGGGTGGTCCTCATAAAGTCCTCATCAGCAGCCAATACCTCCGTCGCTTCCGCTTTCATCGTGACCAACTTCTCTTTGGTGAGAGCCAATTGCCCGGACATTTCTTCTCGAACGCGCTCCACATGTACCTTCGTCATCTTCAAAGCAGCCTGAGCATCCTTCGCCACTTTTAGCTCTAGCTCTAGTCGTGCTATTGTGGCTTCACCTGACACAAGAGAAGAATCAATGTTGCGAAGAGATGCCGACTTGCCAACACAAGTCGCTTCCATTTCTTGAACGAGACCCTCTTCTTCCCGAATCTTAGAGTCAGCAGATGCTTGAGCTTCGTGCCATGATTGTAACTTGGCTTCCATCTGAGCTGCCACATATGAAGAAACTCCAGCTGTCTAAAATTCCTTCAACTTTTCAAGCTCACGCTCAAGGCGAACCCAGTCTGCGGTGATAGCGTCCGCCAAATCTGAATACCCTTGACTCCTTAGAAAGGTCACTTGATGATCGAGAGATGACTTGAAGAGGTCAATGGAGAGCCCGTTGCGAAGAAGATTATCAACCATCTCATTCACAAACGAGAAGAAAGCATGAACTTCCATGAGTAGGAGGATTTTATCTGGGTCATTATTAGATAGTAGCACCGTGACAATATCATAAAGCTGGGCTAAGAGCCCTGAAAGGAAGAGTAACTATTTAGGAATTTTAGTCCGAGTAGTTTTAAGATAAATGTTGGATCAAAGCTCACCAATGGCGACTGAAGGCTCTTCAATTTGATGCTCTGCACTTGGCACTGCTTGCCCGACTGCATGAATCATTAGAGTTATTGTAGATTTAGTAGTCGTGGATGTACCGACTTCTTGAGTTGGTATTGCAACCTGTTCAATATGATTGATCCCCACAGCTACAGTAGTCATCTCAGTCCCCTTAAGATCATTAGATATCCCAACAATAGTAGCTGTATCAGTCAAAATGACTGGTCCTAAAAGCATAACTCCCCTACGGTTAAGTAAGACTGGTAAGGGAATAACTTTCACAAAGGGACAAAATTCATACCTGCAGATGAACCAGCCTCGATGACCGGTTCAACAGCCTCGATGACCGGTTCAACAGCCTCGATGACCGGTTCAACCGCTTTGATGACCGGTTCGATAGGCTCACAACAAGTTTGTTCTGACAATATATCATTGAGCAGCCTGTCACCACGTCCCGAAGGGTCTTGTATGGGATCTTATGGAGATGCGTCGGCTACATTGTGAAGGGTTTCTTTATCACTTGGGCCTTCTATCAAAACATCTGTAGAAAGGTCTAAGTGTTAAGACATGAGATGAGAAGTTAAAAATTGATGATGAATGGGAACTAAAGTTATCTCCAGTAGTAATGGTAGGCTCTGCCATCCCGACATCAGCAATGGCCTCTTGTAGTTTTTCTAAAAGAGCTAGAAGCATATAAGCAATTAGAGGAGGGACGAACTCTGAATCGTTTAATGCCCGATATTACCACCTGAAAGGTGTACTACCAATAATAGATGTGCCTGGGCTAGCGATCATTGTTGACAAATAAGATCCTACAATGGCACCTTCACCGGTTTCAAGGGCCACATTTGTTTCACCACCCGCCTGATCCTCAGCCACATCTACTCGTGGTATGAAGCTGGATCATCCAAAAGAGTCTAAGTCGGGAGAAGGAGGGTTGTACATCGTTGCATCTTCTTCATGACCCCCTAGAACATAAAATTTGCTAAGTCTAAAGCTTGGTAGATGAAAAGACTAAAAAGATGACAAGAGTTGAAACATTACCTTCCCCACCAATGGACGCATTGTCGATACCTTCGTTTGAGAAGCATGGGGTTTAGCGTGTCGCTTGATAGTCAACTTCAGCCGTTTCGTAGGTCGGACCTCTTTAAGATCCACAGGTCTGTTCTGTATTGATGTAGCATGTGACTTGACTTGCGATCCAGCTTGAGTTGTGGCTCAAGATCGAGCAAGAGTGACAAGGCTACTTCTCCCCTCTTCTCCCTCGAAACCTACATATGAAAGTTCAACCATCATTCTATTATGAGTGGGTAAAATTCTCCATTTCTTTCAAGCTTTAAGTCGACGAGCTCGATCAGCGATCAATAGATCCCATAGCTCTTTATAAAAAGACTCAGACAAACCTGCTGCATGTTCCTCGAAGTCGCTATTGACCTCCATAGCACCACCAGCAGTGACTTCATCCTCATCGAAAGTCTCATCGTCAGAAGCAAATGATTCCTCTTCTACTTCCTCCATCTTCTGCTTGCCTTTGCCTGAGGGACCAGCGAGCTAATTGTCGTGTGTTTCCTTTGTTCCTGTAGATTTTCTCAGACCATCCTCTTAGCAATACGCAATGTAGCTTTAGCCATCAACTCCTTAATTGGTCTTAGAGGAACGGATTCGTTAGCTATCATAATCCATTTGCAACATAAATATGTGAGCTCTAAGTGGCGGTCAGTATTCAAAAGATTGAACTTGGCACCAGTACAGCCCGCCACATTCCACAGCCAAGCTCGAGCATCATCCACTAGTCTGCCGTGAGTATGAAACCGATGGTTCGGATTCCCAACGTATAACTGGTCGTATTCAAATTGACGAGCAAACCGGCATGGCAGATAATGCTCTAAATGTCAGCATTCCTTCGTATTCAAATTTGTTCCGGGCGCTTCTACGTCGGCAAGCAATCCAGCATATTTGCTAGCAAATCGAGGGAAGCATGGATTGATCACCCAACCCTTGTGCGTATGCAAACTTTTCCTAACTTCTAAAATGTCCCGAGCTTTCCATTTGCAAGCCTCGAGTAGTCATAATAAATGAATAGATAGATCTGCGTCATTGGGCGGTGACATCAGATCAGGGCGATGAAGAACCAGCCACGCCATCATATAGGTGTAAGGAAGCTCGTCTTTCTCCATAGGGATCTTATCAGATGGAGTATCCTATGCCTCAGTAAAAGCCGTGACCACTTGGCGAAGCCCACGATGGATATCGGCGACCATCGCGAACAAAAGAGATAGGCTTTCTCCATAGGCAAGCTAAACGATGAGAAATAACACCTCTATCGGCAAAGCATCAGAGGCTTGATATGGCACCACACACTTCTTCAACCAAAGTGCAATGTAACCAGATAACAAAGTTTTGGGGTGGATGGACTTCTGGGCGTACCATAAAAAAAGTTTTAAATTTACTGCCCGTAGGAAATCTACCTTGAGCACTCGCGATGGTGTAGGAGCGGGCACCACACTTCTTAATCAGTTCATTAATCTCCGAGGGAGTTAGCGGTTGTAACTCACAAGCCACCTTGTCATGTTTTTCCAGGTTCTTAAATAAATAGCCAGAGAACTGTTTCAAGCTTATTTGAAGAGACTTCTTTCTCACAATTGGACTGGTCCTGGCTAACGCTATCTGGTAATGACACGTAAGTTCCCATAATGTGTCATACCGAGCAGGTTTATAGGTTTTCAAGTTAAGTAGCTCCCGGTTGGAGGGAAAATATTCCTGATACGGCATATCTCCCATTTGCAGTCCAGAGACTTTGTGCATCTCATGGAAAGGTAGTCCTAATTCTCCGTTTCATGTAAGAAAAGTATTGGTATATGGATTGTATATGTCTATTAATCTAGTGAAGTGAAGAACATTCACCGACAATCCGTATTAGGTAGCATGAATAGCGTCATACAATCCTATCGCCTTTAATTCAGCGCCCCATCGGTGGAGAACATAACCTATCATCCTGCCCCACCATCGGTGGATATCAGCTCTTCCCAATTGCCTCACGAAGGAGAAAAAAGCGGGGATGCAATATTGCAATGTGATATGATAAATACTAAATTCACAAGTGGGAAATTATAGAAGTTTACCAGTAAAAGAGAGAGGTACTCTCTCAGGACACTGGGTGGTCGATCGGCTCCTTAGAAAGCATGATCTCCTCGTCGACATGTCTAATCTACAACAAAGGTCAACAGTTCAGTCAGATCAAGAATCAAGATACATAAATAAATCAGAGATTAAAAGGAAAATTATGAATCTTTGACTGAAATTCTACAGAATGAAATCTTCCAGTTAAAGGTCCAATTAAACCTATGAATTATCTCCGATGCAAATTGGAGTTTGGAAAATCAGGCTGAGGGTCACAAAGTCAAACGTAGGGTCTCGACCATGTCAGCATGTAGATTACAAGCTCACGGAATCATCCAAAATTATAGCATGGATATTGACTTGAGTTTTAGAATCATACATACATGAGTATAAGCAAGAATTAAGTGATATTAAGTCACGTACACAACCAAACATCCCAAGGGTTCGATGTTGACAAACAGTTCGAAGCTAAACTTCATTCTAGCTTTAGTTCATCAATTTCAAGGCTAACAAAGCTCAAGGCTCAATAAATTAAAGTAAAAGGTGACGGTCATACAAGTAAAGAATTAAAGCATCTATATTTCTCCTAAATCGAGAATTCGATTCAGTTCTCATACACAACCAAGTTCAGGGAATCCCCTCACAAGTCAAGGAATATCGACTACTTTAGAAGTCTACAAAATCTACTAAAAATTCAAGAGCATGGGTATCGATTCAAATCTCAACTATGAACATGGACAACAATCAAAGGCCTCGGCTATGCGTAGGTTCGAGAACTACGGATCCAATCATCAACATCAACCAAGAGTTAAAAAATTTCGGCCATGCATATTTCAAGAACTACAGATTCAAATTATTAATCATCAACCAAGAGTTCAAAATTTTCGGCCATCATTTGAAGCCCAAACCCAAATTTTAGTTTTCCCACAAGATTGACGACCTAGGGCTTCAGTTATCAAATCATGCACACAACCAAAGCCAAGAAATTTGGCCACCATCAAAGCCCAAGATAAGATTTCGGTTTTTTCCTAAACTCAAGAACTAGGGTTTCAACTATTAAGTCAAAACTCAAAGATTCAGCCAAATTGAAGTGAGGACATTGAAGCTTACCTGGATTCGAAGAAGAATCGAGGAAGAGGAGAAGTCCGTATGCTCAGACCCAAGCCAAAAAATCGCCGAACCTTATTGTGTCTTGTTTGCAGATTTGAAGAAGTGGAGGGATTTAAAGGAGAAGAGAATAAGGAATTTAAAGGATTTGAGGGAGCTAGGATCTTGTTTCGAACTCTTGATGAAGAAGAAGAAGTCTAGAAGAGGCCAAACTTGGGGAGAGGAAGTCAGCTGGAAGGAGTTTTTCCTCTCTGAAGTTGGTAAAAGAAAAAGAAAATTGAGAAGGAAGAGAGAAAATGGGATTTAAATCCCCAATGAAGCCCAAGACCAGGTTTTGTACGGGTCGGATTGTTGCCCGACCCGGTTTCGCGCGGGTCAGATCGATCTGACCCACATTTGCACGGGTCGGATTTACCTGACCCACGTTCACGTGGGTCGGATCAATTTGACCCGCGCTCGCGCGGTTCAGATCCACTTGACCCGCGTTCGCGCGGGTCGGGTTTGATCCAGTGGTTGTTTTCATTGTATTCTCGTCTACTCTTGCCCACTTTCGAAATATTCAGGACCCAATTTCATATTTCTGGGTAGCTTCGTGGCATTTTCGCCCACTTTCAAGATATTTGGGACCCACATAAACTCCAAGGGGTATACGAGTCTAAATTGTTTCCCACTATTTGACGGGAAGTTCTTGGAGAATATTGTGTGTAATATTCTTAAGGATAACCCGACGACCTCCGACGGGTATTCCCGAAACTCCCATGAGTATACGAGTATAAATTGGTAATCCTCAGGTCAACGCGTTACGATGAAAGTCAACGCTGATCGATACAAAACCCTAAGGTCAATGCGTAGCCCTAGGTCAACGCTAGTCAACGCGTTGCGACATAGATAACTTGTTCAAAGTCAACTCAATGACACGAGTCAAAATCAACTCATCAATTTCTATTCGAGACTTCGACAACAGTCAGACGATAAACGTAGCACCAGAAGAATTTTAGCTATTCGACAAAATACTGAGTGGACAAAAATATGGAGAAGTCAAGAACTAAAACCAGTTACAGGTCCTTTAACACCGATTGAAGGTGGAGGTCTATCATATCGAAAGCATTTTAGACTCCTCTATAAAAGAATGAGGCTGAAACACATTTAAGGGGGTACCTGTAGCCATCTAAAATTGCCTATGAGAGCCCGCACATAGCTCGAAGCAAAGAATAGATGAGTCAAGAAGTCTTGCCTAATTTCCTCACGCACGTCGATCAACACGCGCACGCCGGTTAGCTCGTGCGTGTCAGTCAACACGCACACATTAATCAGCTCGCGCACATCGATCAACACACACACGTCAGTCACCTCACGTGCATAGGTCAACACACGCATGTCAGTTAGCTCGTGTGCGTTGGTCAACACATGCACGTCAATCAACTCGTGCGCGTCGGTCAACACGCTCAAGTCAATTAGCTCACGCGCATCGGTCAACACGCGCACACCAGTTAGCTCGTGCTCGTTGGTCAACACGAGCACGTCAATCAGCTCGTGCGCGTCGGTCAACACGTGCACGTCAGTCACCTCATGCACGTCGGTCAACATGCTCACGTCAGTCAGCTCTTGCACGTTGGTCAACACGCGCACGTCTGTCACCTCGCCCGCATCGGTCAACATGTGCATGTTAGTTAGCTCGTGTGCATCGGTCAACACGCACAAGTCAAGCAACTCACGCGCGTCGGTCAACATGCTCACATCAATCAACTCGCGCACGTCGGTCAACACACGCACGTTAGTCAGCTCACGTTCGTCAATCAGCCTCAACGAAGTGTACAAGTCAACAAAACATCAGAGGTGAACCGTGGCCGTGCGGTTCACCCATGGGTGAACCGCGGCCGTGCGAGTTAGCACGAGCTGTTTTGCACAGGTTTGACCCAAAAACACATTTTGACAGTTTTTGATGGGTTTTCTCGAGGTTTATCTGCTCCAGGGGTTCTCAACTAACTTGATATCATCCACAAACATGGTTAGGCCATTATTAACTGAAGATAAGACCATAGCACTCATTCTCATCCGAATACCCGCATCTGAAGCCCTATAAATATGAGCTTAAGGCCTCCATTTTATAGATCTGGAATTTTATCAAGAGGGCGAGGTGTTGCTAGATTGAGGAGTCAAGGAGCACAAAACTTCAGCGAAGGTTAATCAGATCCTGACGAACTTCAGCATATAGAGGAAGGCTTTCGGAGGATCTAAACCTATATCCCCCTGTCCGTTCTTTGAGATTAGGCTTAGTCTTAATCTCGAGAAGAGCTACTGATTTTGCTTTATCGATTTTAGTGCTTCGAGCGAATACTTCCTTGGTGAAGTAGGATCTCTATCAATTTTCCAGCAACTGGATCTGATCTGCGGTCGTCCACGGATATTAACATCCCCGGCACAGGCGAAGACCCCACACAAGCAAGAGTTGATAAACAGTTCTTATGTTTATTTTCTAGAGAGTTGTAATCCATATTTTTGTAATTTGAATTCATTGTAAATGATTAAATTTGTAATGGAATCGACAATGAAGACTACTTTCGATGGAAACATCATCGTAATAATTAGGTTCTGGCGTATAAAGGTTGATTGTCACTTCATTATGAAATGATATTGAGCAAAATGTCACTTCACATTGTTGACCCTATAGTTTTGATGATGATTTGTCAAACAATTTATCGCTAATATATTCTCTAGTTTTTATGTTTATGTTTCTCTTTTCAGGTATTTCAACACACGTCAGTCAAGCGTTAAAGATTCAAGTTCATATGTGTGGATTTACCTAGGTATATGTTTAGTTTACTTACATATAGTGTATGATTATATCTAAGCTCAATATATGAACACGTAACACGATTTTTGACGTTTTCTATCATATAAATGATTTCTCATTAAACGTTGTTACAATAACTTTTATCTCATGTTTACAGCTCTTTCATACTTCATTATATACATATAATATATGCATAATATATATATACATATTTACAAGCCTTATGTCAATTTTCATGTTTACGAAAAACAAGTTTTCTGAACACTTTTGAAAAACAGGGAGTTTTCACAAACGAAAATTGATTTTCCAAAAATTCCTTTTCAAACGTGTTTATTTCATCTTTTAGAAACTTTCCCCAAAGTTTCACTATTTTTAAAATTGATTTGATATTTTTAATGTATTTACAAAACAGCCCTAAAACCTGTCAATATGACATATGTCAGATTTCGGTCGACCGGTGCGGTCGACCGCCAGTTGAATTTTTCTGGGCATAGTTGTTTTGTGCTCACGGTCGACGGTGACGGTCGACCGTGAAAACTTCCAGAGACTTTTCCGGTCGACCGTCGCGGTCGACCGCCAGCCTTGATTTCTCATTCTCTGTGTTTTTGAGCTTCGCGGTCGACCGGACCGCCCCCCCCGCCAGCTTTGATTTTTCATTCTCTGTGTTTTTGAGCTTCGCGGTCGACCGGACCGGTCGACCACCGAACTGTCAGAACTTTTACAACGACTAGTTTTTGTACCTGTTTTCAAATTGGGTTTTTGGTCTTTTACTTATATTTTGCTGTTGTATTTGGGTGCTATATATACCCCATTGCTGCTCTTCCTCTCTACAACTAAGAAATCCAAGTTTTATGTTTAACAAAATATTAAGTGCGTTTAAGAGCTGTTTAAAGTTGATTTCATTAGTCAGTTTTTAAGAGAAGTTTTTCTACAACAAGAAGTGGTCTTCAAATTCTATTGGGATCTTCATCTACTGTCTTCTTGTTTGAGAAGTCTTCTAAACTCTTATATAGCTTGCTATTTTATTTTCATTTCATTTAGCTATATTTATTGAGTTTTCATTCACTATTATCACACACACTTATTGAGCTTAATATTTTCATACCATATAGTGTGGGTTGTGGGGTGTGATTTAGTGAGTGTGAGCTTCATTGTGTTCTCACCTGTTATTTGAGAACAATTTATTGTATTTAACTTTTATTTGTAAGAATCACTTGTAATACACTTGTACACCGAGAGAAGTTTGAGACGAGGGACGGGGTCGAATCCAATAGGAGTGGCGTCGATTGACGAACCTAGGGAGAGGTTGTAATCGAGCACTTGAGGAGGAGGACACGGGCTAGGTTCCTACACTTAGTGTGTAAAGTGTGATTGCATAGTGTTTGTGTAGTGTGAGAGTTTTCAGTGATCTTGTAAACCAAGTGTGTAAAAGTTTTGGCTTCCAAACCGGATTGTGATAGTGGATATCTCCTCGAGGTGAGGAGCGGGGACATAGGTCGTGGTGACCGAACCTCGTAAACATATCGTGTGTTTGTGTTTTGCTTAGCGTATATTTTATTCATCATTATTTGTTCATATCCATATCATATTTCCTCTTGCAAGAACAAATTGATCAACATAATTTTAATTAGCTTCAAATTGGGATTAGATTAGCGTAAGACCCTAATCACCCCCCCTCTAGGGTCTAACACACATGTCAATTCAGACAGATAGGTAACGGTTTCTCTAAAACATTAATTTTTGGGGGGGGGGGGGGTTGGGGGGGAGGAAGGGGAAGGGAATTTTTAGCTTAGATTTAACTAGCTAAAAAAACAGGTCTATATGCTCTTCTAGCTTAAGAAGGAATGCTAGAATAATAGTTCATAACTAGACCATCATTGAGACTTAATGTAATTATATTCTATTTGTTTTCGAGTGAAAATACCCCTCTCTTGGACTGTCATCTTTCCCAACATATAGTCAAAATACTAGGGGAGGTGGAATTAGATGTCCTATATAAAACCTTCAAAAACAAAACAACGTACTAGCAGACCTTTGATATTACATCATATAACCAAAAAAACCAGAAAGAAGAAAAATTATACAAAAGTAGTCATAATAAAGTCTAAAGGGAAGTGTAGTGCACTGTCAGGACTTACTGTTTGTATTGGTTCTGCAAGCACCTCCCACACCTGGTCTAGGTCTTCATTGAGACGAGACTCATTTACCTACACATGATGAAGAAGAAATAACGAATTAAGAAACGAAGAGAGTTACAAAGCAGTGTAATTTCATGAGTCATGTCATTATTAAATATGTAATATGGAATGAGCCATATTGATGGCACTGTGTCAAAAATGTACAATCAAAGTATTGTTACTTTAAAATAATGAGCTTTAAACTTCAAACTAATTTGGGCAAGTTTTAGAATAAACTTGATTAAATGTAGGGTGGCAAATTATGACCCGACCCATCAACCCGACCTGACCCGACCCGTTTATATTGGGTACGGGTCGAGTTATATGGGTCGGGTCATAAACGGGTCAACCCGACCTCACCTGTTTATTAGACAGGTAAATTAGGGTTGACCCGAACTGACCCGTGTAACCCAATACCAACCCGTTTAATTCTCAATGGGTAGCAAACTGCAAATATGAAGATCATCTTCGTCATCTTCATCCTCCTCCTTCTCCTATCTCTCCTCTTCCTTCGACCCCTAGTTTCCCACCAGGTCCAGTGTCTCCGGCACGGTCGGCCGCGTCTCGACCCTCATCGACAGTGAGCCAGTGTTTCAATGGTCGAGATCGGTCGCGGTTCCACTTGTACGGAGGAGATCGGAGGAGGATAAGGGGAGGTCGGAGAAGGGAAGGATCGTTCAGGTGATCGGATGTGATTGTTAATTATTTCTAAGCTCGCACCAGCGATAGTCCTTTATAGCGCTGGGGTAGATCTGAGGTGTAGTGATATTGTGGTAGTTGATTATTTCTAGGCTCGCACCAGCGATAGTCCTGTGTAGTGCTGGGATGGGTCTGAGGTGTAGTGAAACGTTGTGCGTAGATGATTTTGTGAACAACCGGTTATCCGAGAATATGAACGTTGACTCTGGTGAGATATGGATCAGTTTGTTATAGGATGGCTAGTTACATGATCTTGTTACTTAGATGTTTATGGATTCTTGTGAGATATAGGTCAGTTATTATTTTCATATCTAGATCGGGGTTAATATTTAATTATCTACAATTTGAGACATATGGTATATACATGAGGGTTTCCTTATTTGGATTATTTTGCTCGACGTACTACGTCTCAAGTTATAGGTATTTAAGTATTAATTCCATCTAGTCGTGTGATTTGGATACTTGGTTGATTACCCTGTTGGCTAGCTGCGTGATCTTGACACTTGGGCGGTTTTCTTATGTTCTTCTGATGATTTTATTCCAGTGATAGATTGCATTTGGTTTATTAGTAATTCATTTGCATGTTATTATTATTATTATCATTGTTTTTGCTTTGGACATTCGATCGTTCCTATTTCTCTCTGTGGGATCTTACCGTGTATCATACGCGCTGACGTACACCTGTTTTTCTCTGGTGTACGTCAGATTTAGGAGATGAACAGCCTCAGTTCGGGATAGTACAGGAGCCAGAGGATTTGAAGCAGTAAGGTCTTCCAGATGGATCAGAAGAACAATCTGAAGCTTAGACTTTTTCTTTATGTAGTAGTTGATGAGCGCTAGATCTCTTTTGCAGAACCTTACTTTAGTCTAATGTTGGATTTAGTTGTTTTAGCAGTACTTCCTTTTTCTTCTATTGGACTATATTTTTTTTATATTTTTAGTTGGACCGTTTTGTAATAAGGGCGTGTTTGACCTAACTCTGTGTCTTGGATGATATTCTATTTATGATATGTATCTTTTCCATTCTGAGTTGTTCATTATATTCTTGCTATCTATGATCAGGGACCTGTGACTTCATATATTATATTTTTGACGGTTAGCGTATTAGATTGAGTAGAAAGAGTTTTATTTATTTCTACTCAACCTAATACGTCGCGGGATTGTTCACGTTCTGTTTCCCCGGTATTTTGGGAAGTGGGGCGTGACAGTTTTTTGGTGGCCCATGCAGATCCCGGTCCTGAGTCCTCACTAGTAAGAATATAATAGACAATTTAGAAACTTATCATATTTATCCGTACGACTACAATTAAGTTCTTATACTATTATCTTAATAACTATGTTTTAATTCCTATTTTCACAATATATTGTTTTGATTTTAACCTTAGTTATCCTCTTGATCCTTGTTTTCCCTTAGAACCATAGTGGGTACTCATCGTAATGGTAACCAATCCAGTAGCAGTGGTCAGATGCCTGAAGTGGAACTGTACCAGCTTTTGGAGATGATCCATGGATTGATGGCGAATCAGCAGTTCTTGGCTGGGCACTTGCAGCGGGAGCCTCAGCACCAGCCTCCCACTAGTCCAGAGTCTAGTTTTAGGGAGTTCTGGTATATGCGGCCTCCTTCTTTCTCTAGTGCCGAAGGACCTTTAGTAGTAGAGGAGTTCCTCAAGGTCTCGGAGACTAACCTTACGGTGACTCGTTTTCCCCTTGCAGAGTGGGTAAATCTCATGGATATTCAGTTCACCGACACCACTCGAATTTGGTGGACTGCAAAGAAGGATCATTTGGAGAGACAGATTTCATGGGAAACTTTCACAGACCGTTTCAACAGGAAGTACTTCCCTCAGTCAGCTCGGGATGAGCTCTTGCGTAAGTTTGTTGAACTCAAGCAAGGAGGTCGATCCGTTGATGAGTACGAGGCTGAGTTTTCTTCCTTGAGTCGATATGCTCCGCATCTTATTACAGACCCCACTATCAGGAGGCATCAATTCCCGAAAGGTCTGGAAAAGTATATTAGATTGGCTCTAGCTGGTAGATCACTTGCAACCCACGACGCCGTGTTGGATGCAGCACGCGAGATCGAGAGCGTTCAGAAGGAGCCTGAAGACCCACATGTGATCCAGAGTAGGACACCAGTAGCCCCAGCTCGAGATGATGAGCGTCCACCTTCGAGGGAGCAACAGAATCCACAGCGACAACAGTTTTCTTAGCACTAACCACTTCCTCTTGTGCATCCCTATAAGCACCCTGGAGTGCAGACCCGCAACCAGCCATTGATGCGGTGTTCCTATGTAGATACCCTGGGCATACCGAGCAGGAGTGTCACAGGCGTCATCATCTGTTCTACGCTTGTGGATCCTCCGACCATATCAGTCGAGACTGTCCACAGCGACAGGAGGCCCGCTTGCCCCCACCTTTAGTTCGAGCAGTCCTTCCAGCTCTACCTCGGCCTGCCCCAGCAGCACCGCCTCAGCACAGATCCTATCCTCGAGAAGGGCCTCTTCCTCCATAGTAGCAGGTTTATCAGAAAGCTCAAAGGCAGCAACCACAGCGGCAGATGTTTACAATGTCAGCCGTAGAGGCTGAGGCGAACAACCAAGTTATCAACGGTAAGAATAGTTCATTCTTAGTTTTATTTGCATATGAACTTCCTTATTTTGTATTGCTTGATGATATTATGATAGGATTTGTTTATGAGTGCTAGCTTAGATGCATTTTCATCATCCTATAATAGGCAAGGTTCTTGTTTATTCTGTTCTTGCTTTATCACCCTTTGACTCTGGGGTTTCCTACTGTTTCTTATCTCGTCGATTTGCGAATACCCACTCTTGTTCCATATCTCTATCATTGGGTTTAATTCCGAGGACGGAATTTATTTTAAGGGGGGTAGGATGTAACAACCGTAATTTTTTGATACGTATTTAAACAATTTTTTTCTAGTATTTAAAATATTATATTTTTTTATTAATATTTTTCCCAATTTTTTGGAATTTTCTCAGTTTTCAAAATGCATAAATAAATAAATAAAATATGTAGTCTTGTATTTATTAATTCTGCTAGATATTAATTCATGGTTCAGTGAATTTTTTATAACCATTTGGTCACTGACATTATTAATGACCTGGTTATTATTGATGTAAACCTGAGCATAGTACAGTAGTATAAAAATATAAATAAAAAGATGTTTGGTTGTTAATAAATTATTAATATGATGTTTATTCTGAAAATTATGTAAAATTTTTCCGTAAACTTTTCTTTTCCCATAAATTTCTATTATTTGAATTCCTTCCATAACCCCTCCTTAATCAATTCCCTAATCGCTGCCAAACAATCCCATAATCACTGTTTAACTCTTTCCTTTTTGCCCACGTAATTCTCTCTTCGTAATTCTCTCTCTCCCATACTTTTCTCTCCCTCTCACGTCATCTATCCCTCTCTCACACACTCTCCTTAAGAACCAGAACCCCATCTCCTCTCTCTCTCTCTCTTCAACTCTTCTCTCTCTCCTCAACCTATCTCTTCGACGACGCCTACCCCCTCCCTCGTCCGCATGCAC
>NC_033799.1:23408179-23422546 GCF_001876935.1 Asparagus officinalis | reverse complement strand
TTATATATCTGTATTATTCCAGATTTAACCATGGACGCTAATAGTCTAAAGGGAAGTGCAGTACACTGTCAGGACTTACTGTTTGTATTTGTTCTACAAGCACCTCCCACACCTGGTCCAAGTCATAGTTGAGACAAGACTCTTTTACCTACACATGATGGAGAAGAAATAAAGAATTAAGAAACGAAGAGAGTTACAAAGCAGTGTAATTTCATGAGTCATGTCATTATTAAATATGTAATATGGAATGAGCCATATTGATGGCACTGTGTCAAAAATGTACAATCAAAGTATTATTACTTTAAAATAATGAGCTTTAAACTTCAAACTAATTTGGGCAAGTTTTAGAATAAACTTGATTAAATGTAGGGTGGCAAATTATGACCCGACCCATCAACCCGACCTGACCCGACCCGTTTATATTGGGTACGGGTCGAGTTATATGGGTCGGGTCATAAACGGGTCAACCCGACCTCACCTGTTTATTAGACAGGTAAATTAGGGTTGACCCGAACTGACCCGTGTAACCCAATACCAACCCGTTTAATTCTCAATGGGTAGCAAACTGCAAATATGAAGATCATCTTCGTCATCTTCATCCTCCTCCTTCTCCTATCTCTCCTCTTCCTTCGACCCCTAGTTTCCCACCAGGTCCAGTGTCTCCGGCACGGTCGGCCGCGTCTCGACCCTCATCGACAGTGAGCCAGTGTTTCAATGGTCGAGATCGGTCGCGGTTCCACTTGTACGGAGGAGATCGGAGGAGGATAAGGGGAGGTCGGAGAAGGGAAGGATCGTTCAGGTGATCGGATGTGATTGTTAATTATTTCTAAGCTCGCACCAGCGATAGTCCTTTATAGCGCTGGGGTAGATCTGAGGTGTAGTGATATTGTGGTAGTTGATTATTTCTAGGCTCGCACCAGCGATAGTCCTGTGTAGTGCTGGGATGGGTCTGAGGTGTAGTGAAACGTTGTGCGTAGATGATTTTGTGAACAACCGGTTATCCGAGAATATGAACGTTGACTCTGGTGAGATATGGATCAGTTTGTTATAGGATGGCTAGTTACATGATCTTGTTACTTAGATGTTTATGGATTCTTGTGAGATATAGGTCAGTTATTATTTTCATATCTAGATCGGGGTTAATATTTAATTATCTACAATTTGAGACATATGGTATATACATGAGGGTTTCCTTATTTGGATTATTTTGCTCGACGTACTACGTCTCAAGTTATAGGTATTTAAGTATTAATTCCATCTAGTCGTGTGATTTGGATACTTGGTTGATTACCCTGTTGGCTAGCTGCGTGATCTTGACACTTGGGCGGTTTTCTTATGTTCTTCTGATGATTTTATTCCAGTGATAGATTGCATTTGGTTTATTAGTAATTCATTTGCATGTTATTATTATTATTATCATTGTTTTTGCTTTGGACATTCGATCGTTCCTATTTCTCTCTGTGGGATCTTACCGTGTATCATACGCGCTGACGTACACCTGTTTTTCTCTGGTGTACGTCAGATTTAGGAGATGAACAGCCTCAGTTCGGGATAGTACAGGAGCCAGAGGATTTGAAGCAGTAAGGTCTTCCAGATGGATCAGAAGAACAATCTGAAGCTTAGACTTTTTCTTTCTGTAGTAGTTGATGAGCGCTAGATCTCTTTTGCAGAACCTTACTTTAGTCTAATGTTGGATTTAGTTGTTTTAGCAGTACTTTCTTTTTCTTCTATTGGACTATATTTTTTTTATATTTTTAGTTGGACCGTTTTGTAATAAGGGCGTGTTTGACCTAACTCTGTGTCTTGGATGATATTCTATTTATGATATGTATCTTTTCCATTCTGAGTTGTTCATTATATTCTTGCTATCTATGATCAGGGACCTGTGACTTCATATATTATATTTTTGACGGTTAGCGTATTAGATTGAGTAGAAAGAGTTTTATTTATTTCTACTCAACCTAATACGTCGCGGGATTGTTCACGTTCTGTTTCCCCGGTATTTTGGGAAGTGGGGCGTGACAGTTTTTTGGTGGCCCATGCAGATCCCGGTCCTGAGTCCTCACTAGTAAGAATATAATAGACAATTTAGAAACTTATCATATTTATCCGTACGACTACAATTAAGTTCTTATACTATTATCTTAATAACTATGTTTTAATTCCTATTTTCACAATATATTGTTTTGATTTTAACCTTAGTTATCCTCTTGATCCTTGTTTTCCCTTAGAACCATAGTGGGTACTCATCGTAATGGTAACCAATCCAGTAGCAGTGGTCAGATGCCTGAAGTGGAACTGTACCAGCTTTTGGAGATGATCCATGGATTGATGGCGAATCAGCAGTTCTTGGCTGGGCACTTGCAGCGGGAGCCTCAGCACCAGCCTCCCACTAGTCCAGAGTCTAGTTTTAGGGAGTTCTGGTATATGCGGCCTCCTTCTTTCTCTAGTGCCGAAGGACCTTTAGTAGTAGAGGAGTTCCTCAAGGTCTCGGAGACTAACCTTACGGTGACTCGTTTTCCCCTTGCAGAGTGGGTAAATCTCATGGATATTCAGTTCACCGACACCACTCGAATTTGGTGGACTGCAAAGAAGGATCATTTGGAGAGACAGATTTCATGGGAAACTTTCACAGACCGTTTCAACAGGAAGTACTTCCCTCAGTCAGCTCGGGATGAGCTCTTGCGTAAGTTTGTTGAACTCAAGCAAGGAGGTCGATCCGTTGATGAGTACGAGGCTGAGTTTTCTTCCTTGAGTCGATATGCTCCGCATCTTATTACAGACCCCACTATCAGGAGGCATCAATTCCCGAAAGGTCTGGAAAAGTATATTAGATTGGCTCTAGCTGGTAGATCACTTGCAACCCACGACGCCGTGTTGGATGCAGCACGCGAGATCGAGAGCGTTCAGAAGGAGCCTGAAGACCCACATGTGATCCAGAGTAGGACACCAGTAGCCCCAGCTCGAGATGATGAGCGTCCACCTTCGAGGGAGCAACAGAATCCACAGCGACAACAGTTTTCTTAGCACTAACCACTTCCTCTTGTGCATCCCTATAAGCACCCTGGAGTGCAGACCCGCAACCAGCCATTGATGCGGTGTTCCTATGTAGATACCCTGGGCATACCGAGCAGGAGTGTCACAGGCGTCATCATCTGTTCTACGCTTGTGGATCCTCCGACCATATCAGTCGAGACTGTCCACAGCGACAGGAGGCCCGCTTGCCCCCACCTTTAGTTCGAGCAGTCCTTCCAGCTCTACCTCGGCCTGCCCCAGCAGCACCGCCTCAGCACAGATCCTATCCTCGAGAAGGGCCTCTTCCTCCATAGTAGCAGGTTTATCAGAAAGCTCAAAGGCAGCAACCACAGCGGCAGATGTTTACAATGTCAGCCGTAGAGGCTGAGGCGAACAACCAAGTTATCAACGGTAAGAATAGTTCATTCTTAGTTTTATTTGCATATGAACTTCCTTATTTTGTATTGCTTGATGATATTATGATAGGATTTGTTTATGAGTGCTAGCTTAGATGCATTTTCATCATCCTATAATAGGCAAGGTTCTTGTTTATTCTGTTCTTGCTTTATCACCCTTTGACTCTGGGGTTTCCTACTGTTTCTTATCTCGTCGATTTGCGAATACCCACTCTTGTTCCATATCTCTATCATTGGGTTTAATTCCGAGGACGGAATTTATTTTAAGGGGGGTAGGATGTAACAACCGTAATTTTTTGATACGTATTTAAACAATTTTTTTCTAGTATTTAAAATATTATATTTTTTTATTAATATTTTTCCCAATTTTTTGGAATTTTCTCAGTTTTCAAAATGCATAAATAAATAAATAAAATATGTAGTCTTGTATTTATTAATTCTGCTAGATATTAATTCATGGTTCAGTGAATTTTTTATAACCATTTGGTCACTGACATTATTAATGACCTGGTTATTATTGATGTAAACCTGAGCATAGTACAGTAGTATAAAAATATAAATAAAAAGATGTTTGGTTGTTAATAAATTATTAATATGATGTTTATTCTGAAAATTATGTAAAATTTTTCCGTAAACTTTTCTTTTCCCATAAATTTCTATTATTTGAATTCCTTCCATAACCCCTCCTTAATCAATTCCCTAATCGCTGCCAAACAATCCCATAATCACTGTTTAACTCTTTCCTTTTTGCCCACGTAATTCTCTCTTCGTAATTCTCTCTCTCCCATACTTTTCTCTCCCTCTCACGTCATCTATCCCTCTCTCACACACTCTCCTTAAGAACCAGAACCCCATCTCCTCTCTCTCTCTCTCTTCAACTCTTCTCTCTCTCCTCAACCTATCTCTTCGACGACGCCTACCCCCTCCCTCGTCCGCATGCACCCTGAGTCGTAAAGCCAACGCGATCCTCAACTCTAGCGCCGTCCGCGCACTCTACTCCATTCGACCGCCACCGAGCCCTCGAAACCCGACCCTACCTCAGCCCTCGTGTGCAATCGTGTCACACCACTTACACGATCTCCGAGTGATGGCCTCGTCGTCAAGCTCCACACACAACCGCGTCCGCCCGTCGGCCTCCCCTCTCTCCCTACGCTACTGGCGCGCCCAGTCGCCTCCGCCCTGTTCCACCACCCTCCAAGCCCCCGTTCGCCACCGAACGTCCGACTCTAGAATCGGGCTGCCGTCACCACTCCCCTTCTCCGACGTCGCGCCCCAGTCCCTCCTACCCCGCCCTGCACCCGCACGGACGCTCGACCTCACGACCACCCAGCACCGTCGCGAATTCCCAGTCCCTCTCTCTCATCACCTAATGTCGACCCACACCTCTTTGACGCCCGAGCCCGCGTAGCCTGCCTGAGACCCTCAGCCGATGAACTCTACGCCCAGCCCTAGATCGACGAGCTGATGTCACCGCCAAGCCACACCCCCATGCGCCCTCACACACCCTCAGCTCGCTCTACCTCGGCTCGCCGCCCACCTTCACCCGTCGCTCGAGCTACCGCACGCGGTCACTATCCCAAGCTCGTCGCTTGTCCTCGCCTCGCTTGACATCTGCTGATGGCAACCGCGCCACACAGCTTCGACTGACACTCAGATCGACCGCGGACCCACGCCGACAGCGTCGATCCGTTTGACACAATCTGAGGCAAGATTCCGCTTTCCTTGATTTGGTATTCCATTATTTGTATCCGTTATTAATTAATTGCATAGATTAGATTGTGGTATATCATTACATGCGTGGGATTGTTTGAGGAATAACATTGAATTGATAGTAATTATGTGGTAAATAATATTTTCAGGACAAATATAATAAATTAAAGAATTTATTATGAATAACAAAATTATTATAATATTTTTAGAATTTATGTTGTGGAAGGAAATTATTTTAGAATGATAAATATTTCTAAAGAAGTTATTTTGGAGAAGGATTATTTTTGTATTATGATCGTGAGATTGATAGTTGTAGAACACGACATTTCATGTACTTTGACACCGACATATTGACACTCTTATTTATACTCCCTCATGTCATATATGCACACCTGATTCATCGCTAGCTTATATAGTCATGTTCATCATATGATTTGCATAAAATTAGGTGTATTTATTTATTATTTCTTATTTTTTTAGAACTGTTAGTAGTTCATGTCCTTAGTTGCCTAGTGTGTCGTATACAAGACCTAGATACCTGTGTATTGTTGACTTAAAAATTGAGAAGAGTTGGGATGGAAATTCTTCATTCAGGTAATCGGATGTGATTGTTGATTATTTCCAAAAAATTGAGAAGAGTTGGGATGGAAATTCTTCATTCAGGTAATCGGATGTGATTGTTGATTATTTCCAGGCTCGCACCAGCGATAGTCCTGTGTAGCGCTGGGGTGGGTCTGAGGTGCAGTGAAACGTTATGCGTAGATGATTTTGTGAACAATCGGTTATCTGAGAATATGAACGTTGACTCTGGTGAGATATGGATCGGTGACCAGTTATATGATGACTAGTTACATGACCTTGTTACTTAGATGTTTATGGATTCTTGTGAGATATAGGTCAGTTATGATGATGACTAGTTACATGACCTTGTTACTTAGATGTTTATGGATTCTTGTGAGATATAGGTCAGTTATGTTTTTCATACCAAGATCGGGATTAATATTTAATTATCTACAATTTGAGACATATGGTATATACATGAGGGTTTCCTTGTTTGGATTATTTCGATCAATGTAATACATCTTAAGTTATAGGTATTTAAGTATTAATTCCATCTAGTCATGTGATTTGGATACTTGGATGATTACCCTGTTGGCTAGCTGCGTGATCTTGACTCTTGGGCGGTTTTCTTATATTCTTCTGATGATTTTATTCCATTGATAGATTGCATTTGGTTTATTAGTAATTCATTTGCATGTTATTATTATTATTATCATTGTTTTTTACTTTGGACATTAGATCGTTCCTATTTCTCTCTGTGGGATCTTGTCGTGTGTCATACGCGCTGACGTACACCTGTTTTTCTCTGGTGTACGTCAGATTTAGGAGATGAACAGCCTCAGTTCGGGATAGTACAGGAGCCAGAGGATTTGCAGCAGTAAGGTCTTCCTGATGGATCAGAAGAACAATCTGAAGCTTAACTTTTTCTTTCTATAGTAGTTGATGAGCGCTAAATCTCTTTTGCAGAACCTTACTTTAGTCTGATTTTTGATTTAGTTGTTTTAGCAGTACTTCCATTTATTTCTATTGGACTATGTTTTTTTTATATTTTTAGTTGGACCGTTTTGTAATAAGGGCGTGTTTGACCCAACTCTGTGTTTTGGATGATATTCTATTTGTGATATGTATCTTTTCCATTCTGAGTAGTTCATTATATTCTTGCTATGTGTGATCGGGGACCTGTGACTTCTTATATTATATTTTTGACGCTTAGCATATTAGATTGAGTAGAAAGAGTTATATTATTTATTTCTACTCAACCTAATACGTCGCAGGCTTGTTCACGTTCCGTTTCCCTGGTATTTTGGGAAGCGGGGCGTGACAATCAAGCTGAAATGAATCGGATAGGTAAAACCTAGGAAAGAGAAAAGTAGTAGAAGTAAATAAACATGCCTGTGTCACGTAAGGGTTGAAACCTAACCCCAATGAGGTCACGAACTCAGCTACAACAGTTAGCCAATCAATATCAGGATATGCAACTTTATGCGCATTGTAGTTTCCAACAGCTCCGGCACACTTGCCCAATATTTGTACTTCTGTAAAGGTCTTCCCTACTTCACTTAGTCTGAAAGCAAAATTTGACATCTCCTTTCCCAAAGTAGTGGGTGAAGCAGGCTACAAAGGGAGTTAGAAGATATCAGAACTAAACCACATAAACCTATTAAAAAAGTAAATCATTTATTCCTGTAGCATAACGATGAAAATTATCAAGATGATATTTTAGCTGCATGCTTTGAGCAGTCAACTTAGTATATGTTCATTTCTAATATTGGCCATGTCATGCCCCGGCCTGACGGGCCCATTGGTGTGGTACAAGCCGTGGGACCCAACAAGTGTAACGTGTTGTTTTGCTCAATCTACTGCCAAAATCGACTAACCGATGTTACAGGTAAATAATTTAAGCCACTTAAATTCTCACTCATTTCCTGATGTTGGATTAAATAGGAGTGTCACAAACACCCCACCTTACATAAGCGACGTCCTCATCGTGACATGACAATTGGGATTAAATAGGAGTGTCACAAACACCCCACCTTACATAAGCGACGTCCTCATCGTGACATGACAATTGACACATTCCGGTATCACTAGGTTATGTGGACTCTAAAGGTGGCTCCCACCGCACTCACGCAATATAGCACTTAGCCCCTCATAGCACTTAGCTCCACACTTTTGACTCGCAACAGGTATGATACAATTTGTCACGCCCCAGCCTGACGGGCCTATTGGTGTGGTACAAGCCGTGGGACCCACCAAGTGTAACACGTTTCGCTCAACCCACTGCCAAAATCAACTAGCCGTGTTACACTTGTGTCTTGGGCATACCTATTTAAGCAACTTAACTTCTCACTCATTTTCTGATTTAGGACTAAATAAGAAACAAAGACATAGTTATATTATTTTTAACCTTCAGATTGAAAGGGTTCCATTCAATTTATTTCATAGCAAAGCTAAAAACTCGTGAAGAAAGGAATGTAGAACATGTCCTGCAAACATATATGAACGAAGATAGACAGTATAATCTTTATCAAACCAGTAATTATAGATAGCCCCATGTAGAAAATTCCTGAGTTTCAGCATGTAATCATTATTTAATTATTTCTATATTTGTATAAAAAAATTTCACCGAAATGACCAGCCAGAAATCATTGAGTTATTTCAACCAAAAAAAATCCATCACCAGGACATTAGGGAAAAATTCTTAGTGGAATATTACTCGGTGCACCTTAGATTAAGTTTAACTTTTTAAACCCAAGAGTACTTTGTTTTCTTTGAGTACTCCCACTTCTTTAATCCTTCTCTAAACATGCTCTTGTCAGTTGCATCCCTTCTCCATTTGGGATAAATTTCATTAAGAATTTAGGATTGCTAAATAAATTAGTTCATGGAAATGAAAAAGAAATTTTCTTTTTCCTTGAAGCATTCTCTGCATTTTCTTAGTCTAATATCTTCTGATTTTTTTTTAAATCCATATATACAATAAACTATGTCCTTCTATGTGTAAACACAAATAAAAGGGAAAGATAAGATTTTCAATTATGCTTATGTTGCATTAAAGTTTTTGTAGATAACATCTAATCAACAAAAAGTTGGTATTCCGTTATAACAAGAGTTGCCTCTCATCTAGAACTAAAAATACCTATCCACGAGTGCGAGACAACATGGAGATATGAGCATTTTCCTTCGCTAATTTGCATATTGCATTCAACAACTCAATCATCACAGGAAATATGACAGTGTTGAACGCCTCCTTCAGTGCCAATGCATGAGCTAAATTTTTATATCCTCTGATGTACAAGCAAAATGGAAAAACTCCAGTAACCAAAAAAGAATTTTGTAGAATCTGATATCAAATATTAAGCATCAAATGAAATCTTTAAAACCACAATTAGTCGTAGTTATAAAAGGAGGAAGCATAGAGTACCCACAACAAGGAACATCAAAAACTCACCTCAGCAATCTCAGCATTGGATTGACATTTCTGTTTCAAGAAGTATTCCACTGCCTTAACATCGTGGTTAGTTACTTCTTCAATCTTTTTCACTTCCAGAGCATCAGCTTTGCTGAAGCCACGAACTATACTTTCTAAATAAGACCTGGCATTCTAGCTAAAGCATTGAACCTCCTTGATTTCAGGTATTTCTGTTAATTTTATCAACCATTTTACCTAAAAAAGAATCGCTTCTGATTAGAATTTTTCACTAAGTAGCCAACATGAAGAACTTGAAAAAAGACTAGATGATAATATTAATCATTTCGTTCTTTTTGCTTGATATGCCATATATAGCTGTCTTTGATACCTTCATGTAATTTATTACCTATTCTTTATTTTTCCTTTTCCCCTAACTTATCTCAACATCTAAATATTGCATAACGAGTCTTACTGATGTAGTGGGAAAAGGAAAATAAAGAAGAAAGAGTATAAGTGTAACTTAAAACTTGACATTGTAGTGGGAAAGTTTAGTCCCACATAGGAAATGGAATAGGAAAAAAGAGTGTTTATAAGCCTATTCCTTCTCTCTTATGCCAAGAAGAAAATAAGGGTTATGCTCTATACCACACACGCGCGTTCCACCGAGCCGGGCTTGGGTTCGGGTCGGGTCGGGTGGCGTGCGTACACGACCTGCGGACACGAATGCAGCTTCGGATTGAGGCTCTTAACCTGCTATATATTGTTTTTTGCTAATTGGAATAATTAAAACATAATTAATATGATGTAGATTAAAAAAGTGATTAATGTTTTGTAACGGCTAGCATTAAACTGCGGATTAATATTTTGTAACGGCTAGCATTAAACTGCGGATTAATATTTTGTAACGGCTAGCATTAACGTGATTAATATTTTGTAAAGGCTAGCAATAACGTGATTAATATTTTGTAACGGTGAGTAATTAAAATGTATTAACTATGGATTTATGGATTTAAATGACGAAACAGCTAGCGGGATTTGTGGGATTACGGACGCAGCTCTCAACCTATATAAAGACTGGTATATACGAGGGTTAACAAGAAATTTTTTGTGAAGAAATAGATCTCTTCTCTTCCTCTTCTATTTTCAAAAATATTTTTCTACTATTACATTTTCGCTGGTTTCCTAAAAGTCAAGGAGAATTCACAAAGCCTTCTTGAAGCTCGTGCCGATAAGAAGGAGGTCGCCTGACCGAGGATCGTTGTATCATCGAGAACTATTGCCGCGTAGCCCTGTACGAGAGGGGCAATTAGATTCTTGGGACTGTGCCTTGCACACCTCGATCATCAAGCCGTATTTCTAACCTAATTTATTTTCATTTTAATCATTTCTTATATCTGTGTTATAATATTAACCCATCGTTATCTGAAAATTATTAACTGTTTAAACTAATTTACATTTTAATAATTATATAAACAGCAAATATTCCCAACAATCAAAGAGTCTAATTGTGTTGTTTAGAATAATATCATGTTTAGCATGTTTTGTATTCTGTTTCGTATTATGTTTGTTATGTTAATGCAGTCTACATCTTATAAAACCGACATGCTACACTTGATTCTGTTGTTTGAATGTTTAAATCACATCTGTTGCATTATAATAACAAAATTATTCATTCATCATCAGATTATGGCTACAAGTTTAAAAGAAGACAGACCCATCTTGCTAAGGACTGTTTTTACAAGAAGACAGAACAACCCAAGCCTAGGAAGGGAGGACCTCCACCTAATAAGTCACAAGTAAACATGGTGACTTTCAGTTCAGCTAAGACTGATTTCAGGACTGTTTTCCACTTAACAGGTGTCAAGTAGAGGAACTATAACAATGGAAAATAATAATGTGGCTCCTGTATCTGAAATAGGTCGTATCAACCTAAAGCTAACTTCGGATAAGATTTTTATCCTGCAGGATGTCCACCATGTCCTAAATTTGATTAGGATTAAATACCTTCATCAGCAGATAGGTGTGTTTCTATCTCAGGCTATGGAAAAACATCTGTAGGCGTCTAAAATTGCCTATGAGAGCGCACACGTAGCTCAAAGCAAAGATTGGACGAGTTAAGAAGGCTTACCCAATTGCCTCACACGCGTCAGTCAACACGCACACGCCAGTTAGCTCGTGTGAGTCGGTCAACACGCGCACGTCAATCAGCACGCGTGCGTCAGTCAACACGTGCACGTCAGTCACCTCGCTCGCATCAGTCAACACACGCATTTCAGTTATCTCGTGTGCGTTGGTCAACACGCGCATGTTAATCAACTCACGCGCATCAGTAAACACGCTCACATCAATCAGCTCGCACGCTTCGGTCAACACGCACACACCAGTCAGCTCGTGCGCGTCGGTCAACACGCACACGTCAGTAAGCTCGCGCACGTCGGTCAACACGTGCACGTTAATCAACTTGCGCACATCGATCAACACGCTCATGTCAATCAACTCGTACGCATCGATCAACACGCGCATGTAAGTTAGCTCGCGTTCGTCAACCAGCCTCAGCGAAGCGTACAAGTCAACGAAACACCGAAATGCGAAAAGAGAGAGAAAGAGTCCCAACTCGCGTGGGGTGTGGGCCACCACCTGGTAACCCATGCGTGCAGTTCACCACGAGGTGAACCGCGGCCGCGTGGTTCACCACGAGGTGAACCGCGGCCGCGCGGGTCAGCCATGGGTGAACCGCGTCCGCGCGGGTCAGCACGAGCTGTTTCGGCACAGGTTTTGCCCAAAAACACGTTTTGAGGGTATTCGACGGGTTTTCTCAGGATTTATCTATTCTAGGGGTTCCCATCTGACTTGATATCATCCAAAAACATGGTTATGACATTATTAACTGAAGATAAGGCCAAATCGCTCATTCTCATCCGAATAGCCGCATCTGAAGCCTTATAAATATGAGCTTAAGGCCTCCATTTTATAGATCTAGAATTTTATCAAGGGGGCGAGGTGCTGCTGGATTGAGGAGTCAAGGAGCATGAAATTTCAGTGAAGGTTAATCAGATCCCGATGAACTTTAGCATAAAGAGGAAGGCTTACAGAGGATCTGAACCCGTATTCCCCCGTCCGTTCATTGATGCCGGTTAGTTCTTAACCGTTGAAAAGAACACCCGTCCACATATTCAACATTGTGGTAGGTTGTTATTAATAACACCAAAATCCATGCCTTACACACGTGGGGAATTTTATCCTAAATCCTAAGAAAGGATATGCCGACGCCTAACACGCGTCGCCGGTTTAGTCTTTTTTCGTAGAAAAAAGACACCAGAGTTTGATTCTGGGGACTTTGATCCCAAAGCCTAAGTAGGGATAAGTCAGCGTCTAATACACGTTGCCGGGTAGCCTATTCCCGTAACAAGGGCGAAGTCTACGTATTCGAAGTCGTAGTGCCGAGTCTAAGAGAATTCACTTTCTTAGCACAACGTTACATGCGGAACGGATCTAGACAATCCGCATGCTAGTCCAATTCAAACGGTAGTCGGTAAAGGCTAATCAAATCCGTTGAAGGCTGGGGGTTAGCCAAAAATCCTAAAGTCAGCGCCTAACACGCGTCGCCGGGTAGTCTATTCCCGTGAGAAAGACGAAGTCTACGTATTCAGTATCGTAGCACTAAGAGCGTTAACTCTCTTAGCACAACGTCACATGCGGAACGGATTTAATAATCCGCATGCTAGCCCGATTTAAACGGTAGTCAGTAAAGGCTAATCAAATCCGTTGAAGGCTGGGGGTTAGCCAAAAATCCTAAAGTCAGCGCCTAACACGCGTCGCCGGGTAGTCTATTCCCGTGAGAAAGACGAAGTCTACGTATTCAGTATCGTAGCACTAAGAGCATTAACTCTCTTAGCACAACGTCACATGCGGAACGGATTTAATAATCCGCATGCTAGCCCGACTCAAACGGTAGTCGGTAAAGGCTCATCAAACCCGTTGCTGGCTGGGGGTTTGCCAAAAATCCTATAAATGCGAGAGTCACTGATGCATCAGCTTCATTAGTTGGTCTCATGACTTGAGCATCCTACGACATTTGAAACCCTAGGGTCAACGCCGGTCAATGCGTAACCCTAGGTCAACGCCAGGGTTAACGCCGGTCAACGTGTACCCCTAGGCCAACGCCAGTCAACGCGTTACAACCAAAACCCTAGGTCAACGCTGATCAACGCGTACCCCTAGGCCAACGCCAGTCAACGCGTTACAACCAAAAGTCAATGTCAGGCGATCCGAAACCCTAGGTCAACGCCGGTCAACGCGTAACCCTAGGTCAACGCCAGTCAGCGAGTTGCGATCAAAAAGGCAACATACGACGTTCAAAACCCTGAGGTCAACGCCGGTCAACGCGTAACCCTAGGTCAACGCCAGTCAACGCGTTGCGATCAAAAAGTCAACGTACGATGTTCAAAACCCTAAGGTCAACGCCGGTCAGCGCGTAACCCTAGGTCAACGCCGATCAATGCGTTACAATGAAGGAATCAATACTCCGAAAAGTATACGAGTATAAACTGCTTCTTACTACTCCAATAAGGTATACGAGTATAAACTATTTCCTATTTTTGGTTGAGAAGTTTCTGGAAAATATTTTTCTAAAAATATTCTTAAGGATAACTCAACAACACTACGCCGGACAACGCGTCGCAAATGAAAACTCAGCGCCTACAATCGATGGTCAGTTCTATGTTGAACCAACAAACACAAGCTAAAGATCAGAAAATCAGGAATTAAGTTCAAGTTCAAAATTCCGACAACGGTCAGACAATAAATGCAGCATCGGAACCCTTACGGACATTCGACAAAGCATCGAATAGCCTGAAGGATTGAAGGAATCAAGAACAGAAGCCATTCTAAGGTCCCGTTACACTGACTGAAGGTTGGGAAAATCATATCCAAAGTATTCCAGACTCTTCTATAAAAGAACGAGACTGAAATACTTTGGAGGGGGTATCTGTAGGCGTATAAAACTGCCTATGGGTCCCTTGGCACAGCTCGGCACAACATCGAAGCTAAGTGAGATGCGACGAAGTGGATTAACGAGGCAACGAGGTTAAACACCGAAGCGGATTTACTGCCAAATCAGGATCCAGACTGCCAAATCAAAGTTCAGATCAACGACGAAGCTTGGATAAACCGAAAAACTGTGAAACCAGACAACGGACACAACGGCGAGCACCCGGCCAAAACCAAGCCACCCAAGGGTGGCTCGGTGGCCGA
>NC_033799.1:23386205-23408172 GCF_001876935.1 Asparagus officinalis | reverse complement strand
CCCAAGGTGGCCGAGCCACCCCAAAAGCCACCCAGGGGTGGCTCGGTGGCCGAGCCACACTCAGATCTGGGCCCAGATCTGCTTTCAGAGGCTATAAATGGAGGAGTAAGAGCTCATTTTTCAAAGGTTGGAACTTTTGGAGCCGAAACTCTGCTGAATTGAGAACTCACCTTCGGACTTTCAAACTTAGAAGACTCGGACTCTCAGATCTGGTTCTTGGCGATCATCCATGCCAAATAAGGCAGGAGTTCGAGAGAGATCAGATCTGAGATCTACACGGTTTCCCTCCAGATCAAAGCTTGGCCTTTGATCCCGAGAACTAAAGGCTATTATTTCCTTGGTGAAATAGTACCCACCGACTGTTATTTCCTTCGTAAAATAACACCCGTCATACCGTGTAGATCCGACCGGATCTAGATCGCGCGGTGGTCCTCGGATTAACCCCGGCGCAGGCGAAGAACCCACAAAAGCGAGAGACCGCAAAACAGGATCTCGTGATTCGTTCGACATAAAAGGAAAGTTGTAATTTTTATTTCTTTTTTTGATTTTATTGTAACTGGATCTTATAAAAAGACCGGATCTTTTTTTGTAATCGATAAACTATTACTAAAGAAAGCAATGAATTCAATGAAGAACACAATTTTTCCCGCGAACAAACACGACATACACAAAATAACTGAGAATCTGGAATTTGGGTTCACGGTCGACCGCGTGCAGGACAGAGACCTAGATAGTCTCTGGAGCCCATCGCGGTCGACCGCCATGGTCGACCGCCAGTCTGATGTTAGCCTGTGCATTGTTTTTGGTTTATATTTGGTTTGTCGAGTGATTCTCTTGACTTTGTGATGATTAACTATGATGTTAAGACTGTTAAACACCTGGGATGTTGGTGAACTTCAGATGTGGATACATACACCGAGATTTATGCATGTATGCTAGATTGTGTTAGATTTACACACTTTCGACACGAGTTAAATTGATAAACACACATGAATAATATGGTTCTATACGTACCCGAAAATAGGAAGATGAAACCTATTTTTTTAAGAACAATTGAGTAAGAGTATTACAATAGTATTGTTGTTACTTGTATCCAGAATAGGAGAATAATCAACCCTAATGCCGCAGAGCGATTGAGTAACGAGCATTACAAAAGTATCGCTATAGCATGAGATGATGCACACATAGATAATTGATCAGTTGTAAGCTTTACTTCCATGATAGACTATCCGCGAGTAGGGTATTTTTCTTTGAGATTTTGATACACCCGTTATGAATGGTAGATATATTTGTTTTAACAATTGTTGATATCCTCTTATAATAGAGCAGGTCACTCGGACGTAGTTTCGAGATGAGATGATTATTCTTTATGTTCGAGATTGGGGTATTTTATCATTGATTATTTGTTTTTTATTCATAGAGTGTTATATGAATGATTGGATATATGTATGTACTGATTCTATTTTCTATATACTCCCACCCCTTCCCCTGGGGAGAGGTAGTGATGATCTCGCTAGCGCTTTGACGCTCATTATTTTTCCCCCCTTTCAGGCAGCGAGTCTGGTGCACGGAGAGTCACAGGTTGATGGGACTTCTTAGTTGTCCATTTAGTTACTTATTATACTTTATAGTTATTGCAGAACTCCACATGTAGTTGATTAAATCCAGGCTCTAGATTAGTATTTTATTTCATAGAGTTGAGAGCTATTGTAAGACTTTGTTTATTTGACTCATTGTATTTGAGATTCAGTTCAGACTTAGAGATATGTCTATTTTTATTCCAGTTAGGCTCATTATTGATATTTCTTATGCTTCTTCTGTGTATATCCAGTGTTGTTCTATTTCTATTTTTACGTGTCTGTACCTTCACCTATTTGTTGTTTCCACTAGAGAGATAGTGATTGTGATGGTGAAACTTGTTATAGCATGGTGGTTGGTGCTTGGTAGGGTTGACAATCCGGGTTTCACCTGGGACTACAACCTTGTGTGAACCCTGGGGCGTCACATTATGCCACAGGTGAACTCGAGCTTAGGCGAGTTTATGCCACAAGCGAACTCAAGCTTAGGTGAGTTTATGAGTGTAAGGTGACCCCCACACAGCAGGGAGGTTCTTGGGCACAGGAGAGCCCCAGACGAGCGAGCCACACATGCGTCTGTAGGCCCACGTGCTTGCTAGCTAAGGCGGTGTAGGTGCGTTAACTCGTATTAAATGTGAAGCGGCAGAGAGCCTTGCCTTCTGCACTTGATCTGAACCATTGGTTTGGAACCCTAATGGCCGCGACTTGTATGGGCGTCGAATTCAAACTGCCACACGGAATCAGAGCTGCTTGATTTATTCGGGTTCGCAGATCTCGACCGCTGGGACCTCGGCTATATAGCATGCTCACCATCCTCTTGGCAGACCATTTGCTCTCTCAGAGTTTCGCCCAGAGGGAATTTTTAACGTACTCTCTACTCAGGAAATGGATCCAAATACCAAACTATGCGTCTCCAAAGGGAAGGGGGTTGCTTCTTCCTCCACCATTGCCGGTACTATTGTGGCGTTGATCGTCGCTCCTATCGCCATCCGAAGTCGGTGCGGTAAGTTATCAAGTTTTATTCGCGTGTCTGAAATGGCCTCTCGAGTGGGCAGAACTGGAGGAGGCGAACATCCGTCATTCATCTCCTGTCACAAACACCGTTGATTTCAGCGAGCGTTTGGTTGTTTCGGTGAACTCTGGATGGTGGGTGAGCTTGGTTCTCCTATCGTCGTATGGTTCGCTCTCGTCTCGCTGACTGTAGGTCTTTATGATCATCTTCCACTTTTTGGGCTCAAGTTTCTAATTTTCCTTATTGCATTTTGCAGCTCTTGCTCTTAGGTCGTTTAGAACAGCGTCTTTCTCGGTCGGGGAAGGGAGCCGTGACCGGGTGCCCGAGGTCATCGTAATCTCTTATGACGAGGGGTGGAAGGGGCACCCACCACTATCAACCCAACCCGAGGGTCTACCACGCCGAGCCTCACCTCAGTGTTCGACGTCCTCAAAAAGTAGGAGGCCGACTTACATAGGATGGCGACCATTATCAGCCAGGGTAGCGGTAGGTGCTACGACATGCTTCCCCGTGTGACTGACGGTCTTCAAGAGATCCAGCATGTAGGGGGCGCTCAATTGGCTAGGCGGTGTAGGCGAGATCTTAATCGCCTATAGGAGCTTATGTATCGCCTGGAGGGTGTAGGCGAGATCTTAATCGCCTATAGGAGCTTATGTATCGCCTGGAGGAGCTGGTCCACGTGAAGCTTAACGATGAGCCAACGTCTCTCCTGCTCAGTACCTGGATCCAGAGGGAGTTTGAGCGCAGAGCTTGGGAGGAAAGCATATCGGCCAAGGAGGCACTCGTCGTGCATCTGCCCAAAAGGCATCGCAACTCATTAGCCCAGATGGACGCCTATAATGACGTCGCTTTCTTCTTAGACGTCGGGTCCCTTCAAGGAAAGAGGACTTGAAGAAGCTCCAGGCTAATAATGTGAGGGTCCATCGCATCGCAAATGAGGAGGTGAAGGCTCTTCAGGCTCTCCGGCAGGAAGAGGAGGATGCCGAAGCCGCTCTTGACAAGCTCCGACTGAGAGAAGAGGAGAAGGTCAGGGCTCGACATGACAAGAAGCTTGCCGCTATTAGGGCTGAGATAGCTTCTTTTAGTTTGTCGAAGCTAATTTAGGATGTTCATGTTTTGTTGTGGTTTTGGTTGACGTTTGTTATGTCTTTGTTCAAAACATGTTGCTCTAAAACTCAGCCTGGAATGGCTTTTTTTGCTTGTGGTTATTTATTGCTTTGTGTATGTAGCTTTTCCTTCATTTTCTATGTTGATCTATGCTTAGGACTTTTAGCAATTCCTTGGCAGTCAATGAATTTAGCTCGCCTTTACCGACTGCTTTTTAAGTCAGGCTAGCCATACTATTTCCCTCCGTATGGTGAGTTATCGAGTAGTTTCTCTTAGGCTTCATGCTAAGACTACTCCTCTACCCTTGGCTATCTGAAGCGTAAGGTTAGGTTAACTCCGACTGTCTAGTCACCGTTAAGCTGGACAATTTAGTTCAAAACAACCGATCACCTATGCAGGTGGTCGGGATGGGGTCCGAGTCACGATCCATTGCTTGGTAGGTCACTATCGATGATAATGTCATTTTGGGGAATGATGGTGTGAAGATAATCAAATCGTTCAGAGACGTACGAGTATGATGATTGATTGTTGTAGGAGCCGTCATATGGTGGGCTGCAACCCATCGATTGTTCTAAGAAAATAGAACGTTTGGAACAGGTCGGGTTGTTCAGGGACGTATGAGTGTGATGACCGACCAGAGTAGCAACATGTTGCATGGTAGGTTACTACTTGGGCAGTGTTATTCGTGGGAATGACGGGGTCGACTATCAGAGATGATGATTAACATGATAGAATCTTGTTGCGATCGGAGCAACTATGAGGACCTATCATCCTATGGCAGAGGATTGATAAGTTGATATCATCAGAGGTGATGGTTAACATAACGTGAGTGGTCCCATAGTCCTATTGGAGAGGATCGACGTGGGAAATTTAGGGGAAACTATCAGAGGTGAATAGTTAACTTGACAGTTTTAAGAGATTGATCGTCCAGTTGAATAAGACTGATGGGGAGATGACTATCAAGTGTGGAAATTAACTTGATAGTTGGCTTTGGTCTTGACTGTAGGAAGGTTGACCGAGTGGGGGTTTGGGTTATCCCTAAGAATACTATATGTAGTATCTTCTTTAGGGGTTTCCCGTAAGAAGCGGCTCAAACTCGTGTATATGTCGGAGTGTATGAGGTAGAAACAGTTTAGCCACATGTACCAATTAGAGTATAAGGGGACAGTTTAGACTCGTGCACTATTAGGAGTTAAAGGAGGACTAAGGGTAGTACTTCTTTAGGAATTTACCGTTGATAGGCATCATGATCTTATCACCATTTGGTTTGACGAGGCGATAAGCTCCATTCCAATAGACTGTCTCTATTATGAACGGTCCTTCCCATTTGGTTTGCATTTCTTTTTGGAGGTGAGAATCATTGGTCGTCGAACAGTAAGGACCAACTCTCCTTCCTTGAGGGATCGATGTTTGACTTTATGGTCGAAAGCCTTGGCCATCCGGGCTTGGTAGAATTCAATGCGCTACTGAGCTTCAAGCCGCTTCTCATCCAGTGCTTTGAGTTCCATGAGACACTACCGATGATTATCCTCAGTCGTCATTCATGCTGTGAGGGCGATGCGAAGGAATGGAATCTGAATCTCCAAAGGTAACACGGCCTTGTAGCCATATACCAATGAGTAAGGCATGGTACCGGTTGGTGTGCAAACCGTCGTGTGATACACCTATAAACTTTCACCAAGCTTCTCGTTCTAGTCGCGTTTGCTATTGGAGGTCAGATTGGTTAGGATCTTGACAATCATTTTGTTGAAGGCTTCGGCTAAACCATTTGCCAAGGGATTATAAGCCGTAAAGGAAAGGTTCTGTATTTTGAACTTGTCATAGAACCGAGTAAATGCGTGACTGACAAATTGCGTGTTGTTCTCATGAATGATCCGTTTGGGAACGATATATCGATATATGACATGATGTTTGATGAATCTGATCATACTATTGGTCTTGACCTCCCTTAATGGGACAGCTTTGGCCCATTTGGAGAAATAGTTGGTAATCGTAAGGATGAAACGGTAACCTCTTGCTGATGATAGGGATATTGGTCTGACATTATCCATCCCCCACACTTTGAATGGCCATGAAACTGCTGTCGGTTGCAGGTCTTCAGGTGGTCAGTGCATATAATTGGCATGGATTTGACATGCGTGGCAACGTTTAGCGTAAGCGACTGCATTTGTGGTTGGTGAGCCCCGCAAGTACCATCATAGGCTTTGCGCAGAGCTTCCTGTGCTTCCGTCTTCTGGAGACATCGCAGCAGCATGCCGTCATACGATCTATGATACAATGCCTTTGTGGTTAAGTTGTAGTAGAACCTTGAGGCGTGCCGGCAGACAGACTCTCGCTCTCTAGCATCTTCGGGCAGTATACCATGCAAAACATAATCGATGATCAGGAAGTGCCAATCTTTTAGGTCAAGTTGGTTCGGGGCCTGGTGTGTAGTGCTCGCTTCCAGGGCATCTTTTGCCCGAAAGAGTCATTGGCTCGCGACAGTGACACGCTGAGTCATACCTAATGGTTGGGTTAGGTTAGCCACTAATGAAGCGAGGGTGTCTGCATGTGTATTCTTGGAATGAAGCACATGCTCAATGAAGAAGTTTTCAAATGACTCAGCTAGTTTGATAGTTGCTTTATGAAGTAGGATCAGATCGTCATTTCTAACCTCGTATTTCCCTGTCGTCTGTTTGACGATGAGCTGAGAGTCACCGTTGGCCTTGAGATGATTTATCTCTAATTCTTTAGCCAGTTCGAGTTCGATGAGCAGTGCATTGTACTCAGCCACGTTGTTGGTGCATGGCTCTGTTAAAGAAAAGGCCCTTGGCAACACGTGGTTTTAGGGGGAGATTAAAACTACCCCCACTCATGCAATGATGGATCCGCTCGTGCCGACACGAGATGCACCATCGAAGAACATCTACCAAACCTCCCCTGGGGAGGTTGTGTTGACTTGGGAAGTTTCATCCGGCAAGTCTTCGAATAAGTCAGTCTTTATCGCTAGCGGGTGGCTGGCTATGAGATCACAGATGGCTTGCACTTTGACTGATTTTTGCGGCATGAAGTAGATGTTGTACTAAGACAACAGGAGTGCCAATCTGGCGAGGCGCCAGTTTAAGGCTCCGAGTTGTGTCATGAAGACTCGGATGGGGTTCATCCGGTAGATGACATGGATGGTTTGGCTAACCAGGTAGTGCCGTATCTTTTGGACGGCGAATACTAAGGGTAGGCATTCCTTTTTGACCATAAGGTACCGTCGTTCGACACCTTGTAGAGTCCTACTTAGGTAATAGATACCTTGCTCCTGGCCCGCATCATCATTTTGTGTCAAGAGAGCACCCAGTAAATGCTCCATGGCTCGTATATAGATTAGGAATAGCTTTCCTGAGACCGGAGCCACTAAAATGGGTGGGTTCGATAGATAAGCTTTGATCTCCTCGAACGCTCGTTGACAAGGCTTGTCCCATACAAATGAGACGCCTTTCTTCATTAGCTTGGAGAAGGGTTGGCATTTGCCTAAAGGATTCGAGATGAACATTCGGATATAAGCCAAACGTCCCTCGTGACCCCTTAATTTTTTGAGATTTTGGGGCGGCTGAAGCTCTTGGATAGCTCATACTTTATCAGGGTCGATATGAATTCCCTTCATCATGACAACAAATCTAAGGAATTTACCACTAGACATCTCTAAGAATGATTTCATAGGATTCATCTTGAGTTGATGAGATCGCATGACTTCAAACATCACTATCAAGTCTTAGACGTGGTCATCTTTGCTACGACTCTTTACAACCAAGTCATCCACGTAGCATTCGATTGTCTTCCGTAGATAATACTAAAAAATCATACTCATGGCACGCTGATAGGTTGCGCTGATGTTTTTGAGTCCTAAAGGCATAACCGTGTAGCAGTATTCCCCATCGGAGTTCTGAATAAGGTGTGTTTCTCATCGTCAGGGTGCATCTTGATTTGATTGTACCCTGAGAATCCATCCATAAAGGACATTCTCTTGAACCCACATGTGTTATCGATGATGACATCCGTGATGGGTAGAGGAAACTCATCCTTTGGATAGGCTGCGTTGAGGTCTCAGAAGTCGATGCAGATGCGGATCTTGCCATTCTTCTTCAGGACCGGAACAATGTTGGCTACCCAGTTAGGGTGTTGTTCTTTTTTTATGAAGCCAGATTCGATCAGCTTCTTCACTTCGACTTTGATTGCCTCCATGATTTGTGGACGAAACCATCTCTACTACTGTTTGATGGGTTTGGCGTTCGAGACGATATTAAGGTGATGCATGGTGATCTGAGGATTGAGGGTGGGCATGTCCTCATAATTCCACACAAAGACATCGATATATTCTCGTATGAGGGATATGAGGTCTTCTTTTTCCCGAGGTGGTAAGCTATCGCTAATAAATATGGGCTTGGGGCTGGCCTCATCACCAATATTTACATGGAGGATTTCATCCTCGGTAGGTGGCTCACGCTGCTCGAAGCGACTGTTCCATTGAGCATTGATATGGTAGTCCCATGTTTCATCATAAAGCGGGACCTGCTTGTCCTCCGCTATTTCAGTAGGATCAGTCATAGTCATGTTGACTGTGAGATCTTTAAACAAGTCTCCCACACTAATGTCTAAGTCCCATGCCGAGGATGTTGATGATTGATCATCTGAGTGGGCGTCACCAGAGTCCTCACCGAAGTTGCATAACAATTCTGACGAAGAGGAAGTGTAACCCAAGCCTCTTCAAGTCTTGCTGAAGTAGTTTAAGGGTCTTTCTTTAGGTACGTAGGTGGGCCGAATAAACGTCTTTCGTCCTCTGTCGTAGTTTAGGCCTTCTTGACGGGTGAAATCGTAGCCCATTTCTTTCATCATACATTTTGCCATTTGATTGTACTGTGAAAATTGTGGCACGGGTTCCTCTTCTTCGGATTTGTCCCACAACGTGTGCAAGGGGTGATCGATCCTTCCAAAGATAATATCCTTCTGATAATTATCCTGGGTAGGCATGACAAACATAGCCTGTGAGGACTCGATCGTTTGTCCTTTTGTAGCATACGATGAGCATACAGGCAAGTGTAAGTACAACCCCGAAATTGAATCACCGGGCCTATCATCATCAGATTTCTGACAAGATGACAAGTAAGCAAAGTCAATCTTCTTATTTAGGATAATCCCATCTGCCTGATTGGTGTCGGTTACATTATGGCTTTCGTAGCCTATTACAATCGATTCAAAATCATTTAGAATAAGGATGTCGCTGTATTCGAGTTTGCTATCTACTTTGTTACCGCTTCTGGATTCTTCAGTCAATGGTGGGTCGTCCGAATCAAGGTCCTGGTAGAGTAGAGAATCTGTGAAGTAGTTCTCGACTCCCTTGAAGGGTTGCTTGTTGGCAACCACCGTCTTCACCCGATCGTAGTCGTCCACGAACTTTAGGCATTGGTGTAACGTGGACGGGACTATGTGGTTGTTATGGATCCATGGTCATTCCAACAGCATGTTGTAGGAAGGCTCAGTGTTGATGACGTAACAAGTCACCTCCGTCTTCTTGTCGCCTATATGGCATTTAAGACGTATCTTGCCGAGCGGCCGGGTCCTAGTGGCATTAAAGCCAAATATGGTCGTAGTTGTCAGGGATAAATGCCTCTGGGGCACCCCCAGGTGCTTGATAAGTTTCAGGGGGACAATGCTCAGCACGGATCCAGGGTTAACTTGGATTTGATCCATCTTGGAGGAACCAATGTACCCCGTGAAGTACAAGGGTCGATCATGGGACGTGCTTTTGATTAGCATGTCCTCAGGGGTGAATGTGATGTAGGGGACCCACTGGTCGGTGGCCTGATAGCATTGCAAACACCTCCTTCTCATGTCTTCTTCCCTCATGGGTGAGAAGTGCATGGCGAAGGCTTCCGAGTCGGCTAGCGCCTCTTGTAGAGCTTCCCGGGTAGGTGTGGACAACCGTAGGATTTCATACATAGTGATTCTGGCTGGAATGTTCTTCAACTGTGCGAGCACGTTGAATCGGAATGGTTGACTACTCGATCTTGGCCCTTTGGGATTTAGGTGGGTTATTGCATGTGACCTCATAGGGGGTCCTGCCAGATCCTCTACCCTTGAAGGGTAGTTCTTGACGAACTCCCTGCCTGCTCAAGTGCCCAATGCGATAGCCTCTTCATTACAGTCAGTGAGGGTGGTTACCCCTGCTTTGTCTCCATCTGGAATAGTAGAGATGGCATTGCAGGGTTTACCTTTGGTCTTCCTCAAAGGCTTTGACACCCACTACTCATCACTGAGGGAGGTCCGGGTGGAACTACATCACTTGCCCTGATGGCAAGGTCTGCGATACTAGGCCTTTCTCTCTCTAATTTTGAGGATCGGCATTAGTGATCTTTAGCACCGCATTAGGGATAGGAACCACTCTCGTTGGTGCATGAACTTCTGGGAGATCCATTCCGAAACTCAGGGTGATCATGTTCGTGGTCACCTTCTTTTGCACCTTCTCCTCTTTTAGGATCCCCGCATCATAGAGGGTCTGAAGCTTATCTTTAAGGATATAGCATTTACAGGTATGGTGACCGAGGAACCTGTGGTACGCATAATAGCTCAGGTCATCAGTTTTGTTTGCCTCTTAAGGCTTGGTGACTTCTGGTAGCTTAATTCTATTGCTCTTTACGAGAGTGTCGAAGGTTGCTACCACTTGGTCCTCCCTAAAGTCATATTGCCTTGGAGGGCGTTGTCCAAATGGCCTAGGTTTCGGCCTCTGGGTTGGTTTGGGCGCCGGAACAGAGTCAGTAGCCATGGTCTCCTTTCCTCTCGATCGAGGAGGATTTCTAGTCGCGTTTGGTTCCGCAGCTCCCTTTTTGGGGTGAGGTTCTTTAGCCTCCAGCCTAATGATCATATTCTCAACCTGATCGTCCTGGAGAACAAGTTCTTTCTAGGTTTAGGTTTCTACCACGCCAACCTTAGATAGAATGTGGATCGAAAGGTTGTTGCAGCACATTTCAATCAGCGAGGCTTAGAAGACTTGGTCTCAGCAATGAACTGACCGATTCCTGAACCTCTTCACAAAATCGTTGACTGACTCTGACTTTCTTTGCTTTTCAGCAAGGAGGGTGGCCATCGACACCTCTGTGTCATCGTCAAAGAAGTGGGCCAGGAAGAATCTTTTTGCATCGGCCCACAATGTGATAGAGCATGGTTCCAACTTGCGGAACCACTCGAATGCTGCTCCTTTGAGGGTGCGGATGAACAACTGAGTGAGGATAGCATCGTTCCCCATGAGGAATCTGTTTTGAGCTATGAAGTAGTAGATGTGCTGTGAGGGGGAGCCCTTGCCATCAAACTATACCAAACTAATAGGCTTGAACTTTGTTGGGTAGGGGACTATATCCCACTCGATAGGGTATGGCTTGACCACCCCTAGCTTTTTCAAGTTTTGCTGGAGCTTCAAGGTATTGAGTTGGCTTTAGAATTCGTCGAGCCTCTTATCTCGTGCCATACCCCCAGTACATGACGTCCCTACCGATGACTGGGAAGAGTGATCCGAATGCAGATCGATGTTATCTTCTAGTTCAGTCGTCTGATTAGGAGTGGGTTCCCATTCCTTGTTTCCCGCCGGCTTCCACGGGGTACGCGTAGCTCTCTCCTCCTTTTTCTTCTTATTCAGCAGCTGCTCCAACATTTCTTTTATAGACTCGATGGTGGCCTAGTGCTCTTCAAACTTCTTAGTGATTGTTTGATCGTCCATGGTTTTTGCCATGTACACCCTCACTCATTCGTCTTGAACCGAATGTGAGGTTTGGGATGTGGCTGCTGCTGAGCAAACCTCATCTTCTCTACCAGAAGGAGACGCTAAGAGTGCATAATCGAGTGGGATGCCCACTCCCATACGAGTACGGGTGCGCAAGAATATACCCTCACGTTCGCTTTGAACAAGGGGGTAATTGGGTCCCAGGAAAGAGTCCGAGTCTGGGGAATTAAGAAGTGCAGCTTAACCCTTCCCCGTCATGTTGACCGTAGCAGACGGGAGTCCTAAATCATCAATGGTGTGCCTCCTTTAGCGGCTACGCCTTTGACAAGAAGATCTCGGCTTGGGAGGCTGTTGAGCAAGCCTTTCGAACACCGAAGGTCTCACTGTTCCTACACACCGACAGTCAGTGAGTACCGCTTGGATAAGCCTTTCGTAATAACACTTAGGATTCGCCTCATGGATGGTGCGCTTGCGGGTTAGGTGATCCTGGAGATATCCCGCAGGTCACTGGTGATGACCCTCGGAGTCAGAGGGGCCATGCATGTGACTATGTGAGGGAGGTTAGAATGAATTCTTCTGATCTCTCTGGACGGAACGGCTAAGTGTCGAATCCAGGCGAGCTTGCCCGTACTGGTAGGTTATCGCGTTCGGTCGAACTCCCTCCTGTTAGCGAACTTCAACCATTTGTTCATGCAGGCGAGTTGATGTCTTGCCTTTGTTGTTATGGTTTGTTTGCCCATGATGTTTGTCCATCAAGTAGGCTTGATGGGGCACACCTGATTCCATTGGCTCGCTTGCTCGGGCGGACTCGCCTGATTTGGGTAGTCTACTTAAATCAGGGATGTGACCCGAGAAATGAAGTCCGCCTAAGTTTGTGGGCTCACCCAACCTGGTTGGTTCGTCTGGGTAGCCAGACTCGACAGAGCTACCGAGTCTGTCTAAACAAGAAACATTGTGATCAGGACGAAGTATGCATGAACATAGGTGTTAGCCTTATTTGGTGAACTCGTCAGCATCGATAGGGCGACATCTCCATTTGGCGTTATTTAGGCCTAAGTAATAATCCAGGCCATCATGAGAGGTGAAGGCTCGGGTCTTTTGCTGGGCTAGGGCATGTCGTCATTGCTGGCGGGCTCTTCTAGAGAGAGGAGTGTCAGTGCGGACTATGATAGCGTGGTCTGTGCTAAGGTGAACAACTGTCTCTTCCTGAACAGGGGTCTTTGAGGATCATTTAGTGACCCATCTAGCAGTCTTTTGACCTGTACTCTTGGCCTTCCGCTCAGCCTTGATTGATTTGGGGAGATAGGACCCTCTGCCATGACTCTGATAGAGTCCTCAGGTGTGGAGGCCTCGGCCGCTTGCGGTTGGGCCATACGCACAACTCTATGGTGTTTACAGGATGCATTATCACTAGAGGAAGAGGAAAACAAGTACTCTTCGTACTTAGCTTGGTCGAACTCGATTACGAGGGACTCCACGGTTGTCCCGATAGCAACCTCATCAAACTACGCTACCACTATTTTGGTTGAAGAAACGGTATCTCCTACTGTGATTGCCATCTTTTGTATGCGTAAAATTTGATTTCCTGAAATAGGGGATTTTGTTTGTATTGATAAGAATAGGTTATTACAAACTAATGAATCAACAGAAGCGGAGGGAAGGCCCTCCTTGTTTAACGTGGGGTCTTTGGTAGCGATAGGATGCCTCGCTCAGCTCTCGTGCCGAGTTTGCTTCCTTTGAATGATCCGATCGAAGTTGCAGGTGAGCTTCAGTACATAGTAGAAGCTCGTATTATTCAAGTTTGAGTCTCTGAGCTCAATGGAGATCAAGGCCGGAAGCTAGAGGAAGATGCTACAGTGCAAGAGCAACGCAAAGAGCGGGTCGCTAACTCAGTCGGAGAGTGAACTGCTCAACTGAAAAGCCAGCCAATCAACTGAAAGCCAATGACCCCTTTATGTAGCCGAGAAAGACCTTTAAATTGGGTGGAGACGGCATGGTCCCTCCCTTGAAACATGGGATGTGACCATGTACTGTTGAGAGATGTCATGCTTCTCACTTGTACTATGAACGACTGCTTGATGGGCTAGGAGCACTATACTCCTCCCCTTCACTTTATGGGAAATAGGAAAGTCAATCCCTATACGTGACAGCACAGCCGCTAGATACTCTGGCGAGTTTGGTGAGGGAAATAGGAAAGTCAATCCCTATACGTGACAGCACAGCCGCTAGATACTCTGGCGAGTTTGGTGAGTTTGTTGATCGTCTGGCTGATTGCTTGGACATGCAGGCGAGCTTAGTGCTTGAACCAATTTGTTTCGTGCAGGCGAGCATCGCCGCCAATTATTGCGGGTAACTACCTGGTAGGAGTTGAGTGTTGTCGTCCACCCTTATGTCGCAGGACATATGAAGGCCCATCTCTATGTGACAGTGCAGTCGCCGGACACTCTGGTGAGTTTGGCGAGCTTGTTGATCGCCCAGCCATGCAGGCGGGCACGGTTCTTAAGTAGACTTGACTTGTGCAGGCAAATCAAATGTACAGGCAAGTTTCTGATTGCCTAGCGGATTGCCTGGACATGTAGGCGAGCTCAGTTCTCGCGTGGCCTTTGAAAGTACCCTAGAGGGGGGGTGAATAGGGTTATTGCTAATCTTATTAGATATTAATGCCGATTAAAACTTATTAACAAATATATCCTAACAATATTGATATTCAATTTGATATATGCAAGGATATATGAACAAGAGAAAATAAACAAGTGATAGTGCGCCAAGTCAAACTCAAACAAGCAATATGATCACGGAGTTCGGACCTTCCGTCCTACGTCTCCGCTCCCCACTCCCGGGGAGAACTCTACTATCACAACCGGGTTTTCTACGCTCACCCGAACAACGTTTACACCTCACAATTCGGTTTTCTAGTTCACCGAAAACTTTACAACACACACAATTGCACTCACACTCTACACCCTCTAAGTGTTGGTCTCTAGCCCGTGTTTCCCTCAAGTGCTCGGATTTACTACCTCTCTCTAGGCTTTTACTACCAACGCCACTCCTCTTAGAACAACCCCGTCTCTCACCACACACTCCTCTCGGTGTACAAGTGTATTACAATGTGTAACTCTCACAATTAAGCACAAAGCAAATAAATTGTTCTCTACAATAGGTGAGAACACAATTTAAGCTCAATCTCACAAATCACAATCCCACAACCCAATATATGATGTATGAAATGCTACAAGCTCAAATAGGGTGTGTGTGATAAAATGAGTATAAACAAATTCTAACTCAATTAACAAACTAGCAATAATAAGAATATGAAAAACAATAATAAAATTGCTAGAAGAAAGAGTTAGAAAAACTTCTCTATAAACACAAAGGAGAGGATGAAGAAGATTGAGGATGAATCCCTCAATTGACAAGTAAGCTTCCTCCTTTGTAAACAAACACCAAACCCAAACTTGAGAATAAGCAAACTTTTAAACACTTGAAAACTCTTGTTAAAAACCTCTTAGTTGATAGGAAATAGTTAATGCAAATGGGTATTTATAGGCTTGAAAAAAACAGCCCAAAAATCCAACTAAAACCCTTAAAACTTAGCCGTTACTGTGCTAACGGCTACATATAAGTCGACTTATCAGGTTACACAAGTCGACTTGACAGAAGGAAAAACAGATGTAGAAAAACAGATTATAAGTAGACTTACAGTCGACTTAGTACAAGTCGACTTACCTGTAAAACAAGTCGACTCAGTAGAGAGGAAATTGCATATTCCAGGCTAGTTCATAAGTCGACTTATCAGACCTGATAAGTCGACTTATGAACATGCACAGACACTGTGCTAGTCCAAAATCTGACTTTTGATGGCTCTTTAAAAATAGTAAACAAATTCCAAAAAATGTAAAATCTTAGGAAAGGTTTATAATCATACATACAAACATGTTGGAAAAAGAATTTTTCAATTTGCATTTATAATTTGTGAAAAACACTGTATTCTGCAAAAGCACTAAAAGACGTATATATGAAAAACATGTGATTTTTATTTTTGACTCAAAAAAAGTTTTGAAAACTTATGGAATATTTATATGGATATAATAAAAGTTGTTTATGATGTAAATATAGTCCAAAACTTATTTTGCATAAAACACTTATAGTTACGAAAATCACAAATATATATGTGTGTGTATATTTGAGCTTATAGAATTAACACACATTATATAAAACCTAAACTACAAATATTATAAATTATATACCCAAGCTTGATGAAGGTCTTCAATGAGCTCATCTTGGTACACTTGCGGATGAAGCTTGAACTTGGATCTTTAACATGAATTGCAAGGCTTCAACCACTACTCCGCCAACCTCCATTGGATATGATCGTGAATGCGCAATTCCATCCATCCTCCAACTCATTGTTTGTCTAGAATACCTAATAAGAAACATAAACACTAGACAAATAATATTAGGAATTGTTTGTAATCATCAAAACAAGATTAGAAGATGTAGGCTCATAACATGAGACCTAACAGCCTTGACTCGTGCTGACGAGTCAAGCACACGGACAAGTTTCTTTCGTGGTGTCGAACTCAGCTCTTGAGTGGTTTTGACTCATACAGGCGAGTCAAATATGCAGCCGGCATTCAGGCCCTTCTGTGTTTAAGGTAATTCTTATAGCCTACAAACTCCTTCTGAACTGCTCAATGAAAACCTAAGTGGTTCGAATCGCCGAGGAGGGGTAGGCTGAATCCGAAACCCTAGCTGGTTTGATCGTCTGCTGATCGAAGACGAAGAGGGAGAGGCGGAAAAGGGTGGCAAGAAAGCAAATGGGGCTCGAGGGGGTGATAAGAGCTTTTCCATGGAGTTGTAGATGAGATCGAAACCCTAACCCAAGATTTTTAAGGGGGGAATCTGTTCGGGGTTTAGTGGAGCGGGAAAAAGGAGCCGCCTTTTTTTAAGGAATAAGAGAGAGCGAGGAGCAAGCGCCTCGATTCATTTTATACGCATGTCATGTGGAGGTTAGGTTCAGTTCATCTGATATTTTCTTTAAAAGGAAGGTAAATGGTGGATAATGTAATAATGCATATTGTTCGCGGTGAAAGTTGCCTTCATTGAATTCATTGCTTTCTCAAGTAACAGCTTTTCGATTACAAAAGATCCGGTCTTTTTATAAGATCCGGTTACAACAAAATCAACAAAAAGTAAAAAGATTACAACTTTCCTCCTCTAAACAAATCGCAAGATCCTGTTTTGCGGTCTCTTGCTTGTGTGGGTTCTTCGCCTGCGCCGGGGTTAATCCGTGGACCACCGTGCGATCTTGATCCGGTTGGATCTACACGGTATGACAGGTGTTATTTCACGAAGGAAATAACAGCCGGGGGTACTATTTCACCAAGGAAATAATAGCCTTTAGTAATCAAAATCGGTTAAGCGAAATCGATACTCTTCTCGGGATCAAAAACCAAGTTTTGATCCGGAGGATTACCGTGTGGATCTCAGATCTGATCTCTCTCGAACTCCTGCCTTATTTGGTGTAGATGATCGCCAAGAACCAGATCTAAAAGTGTCCAAGTCTTCAAAGCTTCAAAACTCCAAAGTTGAGCTCTCAATCTAGCAGAGTTTCGGCTCCAAAAGTTCCAACCCTTGAAAAATGAGCCATGCCCCCTCTATTTATAGGCTTCTGAAAGCGGATCTGGGCTCAGATCTGGGCCCAGATCCACGGCTCGGGAGGGGGGTGGCTCGGCCACCAGGTGGCTCGGCCGGCCACCTTGGTGGCTCGGCCACCGAGCCACCTTTTGGTGGCTCGTTTCGGTTGATTGAGACTCTGATTTGATGATCTGATTTGGCAGTAAATTGGATTCCTGATTTGGCAGTAAATCCGCTTCTGAGTTCGAGTCCGAAATTGATCTTGATTCGATCGTGATTCGTTCGAGTCCGCTCTTGTTTGGATGACTCGTTGATTCTTCGAACCCTTGGCTTGATTCCACACGTGAATGGATGTATTCCGTTGCTTGCGTGCGATTCGTCGATCTCGTCGCCTCGTTGGTTCGTCGGTTTGTGCCGAGCTGCGCTAAGGGACCTATAAGCAATTTTATACGCCTACAGATACCCCCTCCAAAGTATTTCAGCCTCGTTCTTTTATAGAAGAGTCGGGAATACTTTGGATACGATTGTCCCAACCTTCAGTCGGTGTAACGGGACCTTGGAATGGCTTCTGTTCTTGATTCCTTCAATCCTTCAGGCTATTCGGTGCTTTGTCGAATGTCTGTAAGGGTTCCGGTGCTGCATTTATTGTCTGACCGTTGTCGGAATTTCAAACTTGAAGTCGATTCCTGATTTTCTGATCTTTAGCTCGTGTTTGTTGGTTCAACATAAAACTGACCATCGATTGTTGGCGTTGAATTCTCATTTGCGACGTGTTGTCCGGCGTAGTGTTGTTGAGTTATCCTTAAGAATATTTTTAGAAAAATATTCTCCAGAAACTTCTCAACCAAAAATAGGAAATAGTTTATACTCGTATACTTTATTAGAGTAGTAAGAAGCAGTTTATACTCATATACTTTCGGAGTATTGATTCTTTCATTGCAACGCATTGATTGGCGTTGATCTAGGGTTACGCATTGACCAGCGTTGACCTTAGGGTTTTTAACGTCGTACGTTGACTTTTTGATCGCAACGTATTGACTGGCATTGACCTAGGGTTACGTGTTGACCGGCGTCGACCTTAGGGTTTTGAACGTCGTACGCTGACTGGCGTTGACCTAGGGTTATGTGTTGACCGGCGTTGACCTAGGGTTTTGGATCGCCTGACATTGACTTTTGGTTGTAACGCGTTGACTGGCGTTAGCCTAGGGGTACGCGTTGACCGGCGTTAACCCTAGCGTTGATCTAGGATTACGCGTTGACCGGCGTTGACCCTAGGGTTTCGAATGTCGGAGGATGCTCAAGTCACGAGACCAACTAATGAAGCTGATGCATCTGTGACTCTCGCATTTATAGGATTTTTGGCAAACCCCCAGCCATCAACGGGTTTGATGAGCCTTTACCGACTACCGTTTGAGTCGGGCTAGCATGCGGATTATTAAATCCGTTCCGTATGTGACGTTGTGCTAAGAGAGTTAACGCTCTTAGTGCTATGATACTGAATACGTAGACTTCGTCTTTCTCATGGGAATAGACTACCCGGCGACGCGTGTTAGGCGCTGACTTTAGGATTTTTGGCTAACCCCCAGCCTTCAACGGATTTGATTAGCCTTTACCGACTACCGTTTGAGTCGGGCTAGCATGCGAATTGTCTAAATCCGTTCCGCATGTGACGTTGTGCTAACGGAATGAACTCCCTTAGACTCGCCGCTACGACTTCGAATACGTAGACTTCGCCATTGTTACGGGAATAGGCTACCCGACAACATGTATTAGACGCTGACTTATCCCTACTTAGGTTTCAGGATAGGATACCCCAGAATCGAACTCTGGTGTCTTCTTCCACAGAGAAAGACTAAACCGGCGACGCGTGTTAGGTGTCGGCATATCCTTTCTTAGGATTCAGGATGAAATTCCCCATGCGTATAAGGCATGGATTTTGGTATTATTAATAACAACCTGCCACAATGTTGAATATGCAGACGGGTGATCTTTTTAACGGTTAAGAACTAACCGGAAGCGCGGGTTAAGCGCAGACTTATCCTTGCTTAGGTTTCAGGATAGAATACCCCAGAATCGAACTCTGGTGTCTTTTTTTTCTACGGAAAAAGACTAAACCGGCAGCGCGTGTTAGGCGCAGACTTATCCCTGCTTAGGATTCGGGATAAACTTCCTAGGATGAATCCTGAATTCTTCGAAAAGGATTGGTATGGGGAAGGAAGAATTTTATATTCTATTCCCCGAACAAAGAAGGAAAGGAGACTCGAGGTGGGATCTCCACCCCCAGAATCCGGAAAGGTCGATTTGTGGACCTCTCGTTCATTGGAGGAATCGAGAGGGGATTTTGGTTTTGGTCCTAACTGTAGGAAGGTTTGACCAAGCAGGAGTTTGAGATGACCCTAACTGTAGGAAGGTTTGATCACTCGATTTGAAAGTGGACCTCTTGTTCTCCTTGTTTATCGAGAGTGAATTGTGGTTTTGGTCCTAACTGTAGGAAGGTTTGACCAAGCAGGAGTTTGAGATGACCCTAACTGTAGGAAGGTTTGATCACTCGATTTGAAAGTGGACCTCTCGTTCATTGGAGGAATCGTGAGGGGATTTTAGTTTTGGTCCTAACTATAAGAAGGTTTGACCGAATGGGAGGTTTAAGATGATCCTAACTGTAGGAAGGTTTGATCGCTCAATTTATGGGCCTCTCGTTCATTGAAGGAATCGAGAGGGGATTTTGGTTGTGGCCCTAACTTTTATAAGTTTGACCTGAAAGCAAAGGGAGTGGAATACAAGTAGCAGTAGAAATACTGGTTTGTACTGGCCACTCGATGAAGGGTTTTGATGTTAAGTAATCAGGACTTAACACGTCAAGCTTTGGAAATTGCCATAAATTGGCGGACAGAAAATTTAGTGGACCCACCGTCAATTGACTTGATCAGTGGGGGATTTTTGCGAGGAAACATTAATCTGTCAAAAGGATCGAATCTCGTCTCAACATGATAACTCATGAGAATTAGTGAATTTGATAACAATAATGGAAAACATTCCAACCTTTAGAGTGTGGATGTTTTACTTATCACTTTTATAGTGATTGGGTTATCCCTAAGAATATCACCCGCGGTATTCTTTCGGGAACTTTCCGATACATGAATAATCCACCCCCAGCTTCCCTTGTGGAACTGGGTCCGACATTGTACTCAGTTACATGACCGGGTTATCCTTAAGAATATTACATATAAAAATTCTCCAGGAACTTCCCGTGAAAGAAATGAAACAGTTTAGACTCATATACATGTTGGAGTATCAGGGAGCAGTTTAACCTCTTATACCGGTCGGAGGAATGAGATTCGACTTAATTGAGCGATATAACGCCGGCTTCAACCAAGGTTTGGATGCTATTCTTGAGAGAAAAGCAATCCTTGGTGGGATGAACGACCCTCCTGTGGTATGCACAGTACCTTGGATCCGTTGTGTTGTCAGCTTCCTCCTGATTTGTGATAGGTGGTAACTTGATCTTATTGCTTCCAAGGAGGGATTTGAAGATGGCTGGAACGTCTTCGTCCTTGAAGGAATACTCTTTTTTGAGTCTCGGGTCCGAAGTCTTTTGCTGCCTTCGGGATTGCTGTTGTGCCATTCGATTAGCACCAACAGCAGCTGCAGGTGCCTTGCCCTTACCACGAGAGGCGAAGTTCGATTTCAGTGGATTAGCTGTCGGTCGGTTCCTCTCGGTCTTCTTCCTTCGGAGGAAGCGTTCGGCTTATTCACCGCGCACCTTCAAGTCTTTCCAAGTGTCAGACGGTGCTGTTCCCATTGCTTCCAACACATCCAAAGAGAGGTTGTTGTGACAAGTCTGGAGAATGAACTCCTTAGTGATCGGGTCCCGATAGTTCATCGCCTTGTTCCGGAACCTCTTGACGAAGGTATCGACCAATTCCCCGTCCTTTTGTTTCTCGTCGAGCAACGTTCCGATGGATATCTCGGTGTCGTCATCGAAGAAGTTAGCGAGGAATTTTGTCTCCATGTCGTCCCAGCTATTCACGCTTCCTGGCTTGAGGCGGCGATACCAATCGAAGGCGGCTCCACGAAGAGTGCCAACGAAGGACCGTACCATCAGAGGCTCGTTACCAGAGATAACCCCTAGGTGCGATTTAAAGTAAATCAAATGCTGAGTGGGTGAACCCTTCCCATCAAACGGCGTGAAGTTAATTAGATTGAACTTTGCCGGATACGGGATCGATTCCCATTCTCTTGGGTATGGACAAGGAATGCCCGTCTTCTTCATCTCTTGAGCGGAAATCAATGTATTGATTTTACTCTCGAGGTTCTTAATCTTCAAGCTTTCACCTGTGTTTTCGCTAGCATTCTCGTTACCACCCCCTGCATTGACGGGAGGATTATTGGCATTATGAGCTTCATTTGTATCCTCATCTTCCTGATTAACCTGGTTACGACGACTTGGTTCGCCTTGCTGGTTTGTCAGTGCTTGAATTTGTTGGTCATGCATTTCTCTCATATTCTGTATGGCCATCTGCATTTCGAACCTGAAGCTTTTCTGTTGTTTAGCCATGGCTTCTTCGAGCATCTTGGCCACTTTCTCCGCACTTATCATAAGTGCCTCGCGGGGTTGTCCCTCGCTGGATACCGTATTATCTGATGCGACCGCAGAGCAGGCATCCGATTCTTCATCTTCTGAAGGTAATCTTGTCCGAACCCTACCATAAGTTCCTCGTTTGATGGCTCCAGACTGCAGACGGGTTATACGTCGGGATGCTTCCGGAATCGACTCGGGATTATTCCGTTTCGATGTCCCTTTGCTGGTCATATTAGTGGTGACCCTCGGAAATTCTCCGTCTTCAACTACCATTCTTCTTTGTCGGAAACACCTAGGCCTTGGTTTTGGCGTTT
>NC_033799.1:23173629-23385697 GCF_001876935.1 Asparagus officinalis | reverse complement strand
GCCTCTCCTGTTCTTCAGATCCGCGTTATAGCGGATTCCGTCGGTTGACTCCATGGCCTTTGCAAATTCTTTGGCCAAGCGTTGGTGTCGCCTTTGGCGGGCTCTCTTTGAGAGAGTCACCACTCCTTTGGTGACGGAGGAATTGGCGAGAACAGGCTTGACCTGGTTGGAGGTTGGTGGAGCTTCACCCGACGCAACTTTGGCGTCAATCGGGGTGATCCTCGTTGGTATTCTCGACTTCTTCATACCAACGGACCTTTCTCCTGGAGGAGAACTTCTTGGACTTGCGGGGGGAGGTAGATCCGGACGAGGATGACAGATACTCCTCGAACTTTTGTTGGTCGAATTCATACTCGACCTCCTCCTCGACCGGGATTGAGATCCGCGGCTGCGACGCAACGATCTCGGCAGCGAGATCGGTGGCTCCCACTGTGGTCGCCAGATTGTTCGTGGTGAAAGTTGCCTTCATTGAATTCATTGCTTTCTCAAGTAATAGCTTTTCGATTACAAAAGATCCGGTCTTTTTATAAGATCCGGTTACAACAAAATCAACAAAAAGAAAAAAAGATTACAACTTTCCTCCTCTGAACAAATCGCAAGATCCAGTTTAGCGGTCTCTTGCTTGTGTGGGTTCTTCGCCTGCGTCGGGGTTAATCCGTGGACCACCACGTGATCTTGATCCGGTTGGATCTACACGGTATGACGGGTGTTATTTCACGAAGGAAATAACAGCCGGGGGTACTATTTCACCAAGGAAATAATAGCCTTAAGTAATCGAAATCGGCCAAGCGAAATCGATACTCTTCTCGGGATCAAAAACCAAGTTTTGATCCGAAGGATAACCGTGTGGATCTCAGATCTGATCTCTCTCTCGAACTCCTGCCTTGTTTGACGTGGATGATCGCCAAGAACCAGATCTGAAAAGTCCGAGTCTTCAAAGCTCCAAAACTCCGAAGTTCAGTTCTCAATCCAGCAGAGTTTCGCCTCAAAAGTTCCAAGTCCCTCAAACAATGAGCCTAGGGGTCTATCCGAGCCACCATAAGGTGGCTCGGTGAGCCACCTGAGCGGCTCGGTTTTGGCCGAGCTTTTCCCGGGGTGTGCCGTGTTGTCCGTTTCTGCGGTTTCGCGGTTTATCGGTTTATCGGAGCTTCGTCGTTGATCTGAACTCTGATTTGGCAGTCCGGATCCTGATTTTGTAGTAAATCCGCCTCGGTGTTTGAGTTCGAATCCGTGCCGAGCTGTACCAAGGGACCCATAGGCAGTTTTATACGCCTACACATATAGACTTTTGGCAAAACTTTGTTGTAGGTCCCTCATGTGCTAGCCAAGCATTGTTTCGGTCCTTTCGGATCATTAATATTTAGAAGTCATCAACCACAGTCATTAATATTATCATTGTCATCAATCTGTCATCTTTTTGCAAACTTCTGTAAAATATTTCTGACGATATCACATGGCTGCCATGTTAGCAAAAATTAGTTGCAAGTTTCATACAAACGTGGATGTTGAACACGGGATTTCAATAATTTTTTTGCTGAACATGGCATGGTTAGATCATTGTCACGTCAGCAAAATCTGATGATGAATGTAATGATAAGAATGACCGCTATTAACTTTCATCAAATATTAAAGACGCTAATAGTATTTGGGTGGCAAATTCCGTTATAAGTGAAAGAAACTTTACTTGTAGAAATATTCAGGTTGTTTTTTGTACGTCTGTTTGCTTACTGAAATACAAATAGCTAATTTTTCTTTCTCTTTTTTTCTTTTTTTATTTTTTTTATTTCTCAAAACTCTTCATACTTATCATAATAATACTTGCATGAGATCCCTAGCTATAGGCGCTGTTTCTGAGAAAAGAACAGAATATTAAGCTGTTGAAACTTAAGTTAATTCAAGTACTAATGGGCAAAACGTGATATAACAGCTATCATGAAATTCAATAGAACAATAAACTTTTTACTGACAACAGGTTTTCCTAAATATTTTACCCTTCGATTTGAAGCAAACTATACTCTTTGAGGCACATTAGAGAAGGAACTAGAGTGATTTTTGTTTTTGCATATTTAGATGTTGATTTTGTATTTAATTTGAGAAGCAACTGTATTTTTCGGATCTAGATTCTCTTTACTTATGTGATAATTAAAGAGAGTCTAATTCTCTCAATCCTTACAGCGTATCTCAATTCTTATAGATGAGATCACGCCACATAAAATTTCCACCGGATATTTTGATAGTTGCTTTCAAGTGTACTAGTAGTTTCAAGACCATACGAATGTTAAAGATTAAGAGAGTAGAACATGACAACAACTAACTGCATCTAAATATGTAAAAAACTAGAAATCTATGTTGTGAACAAAAAGAGAAAATACTAAGGCAGAATCGTCACACCAATACCAGTATACCACACACAGGTTTGTTGATATTTACAGATTCAAGTACCCAAATACTTTATTTCAAAAGGAAAGAACACAAGAATATTGTTCAAATCGCATAAACAAGAATTACTATTGCAGCCTATGGAAGGGGTAGCAACCAAAAATAAATATAAGTGTCGAGGTAAACAAACTTGAAGTATTTCAAATGAAAACAAACTATCAAGGAGACAGAAGGGGGAAAGAACCTGCATGCGGGGGATAAATCCAACAATCAAATCCCCTGACTTACAATATAATAGCCGAAACATTCTGATTCCTGCATGTTGATCACAAATACAAGTACCAGGAGAATACAAAATACATCTTTCAGACAAAGATGATGCATGCAGGACCATGGAGATGCACATACCATTGTAGCCAACATGAAAATAACTATAGTGGCCAGCTTTGTCAAATCATGATGGGTAATGGAGAAAGAGCTAAACCTTTTTGACTTGTAAGTTACCTCTTTCTCCATTACCCAAGACATGACTACACTATGACAAGTTTTAATAAAGACTGCTACCTATATCAAAGCAGAGGCTGGACGTTTTGTCAGATTGTAAAGGAAAGCACACTAATAAGCATGACCTAAATAAACAATGTTCGATGGACTCATACAGAAGCTGCTAATACTGCATCATATACAAATTTATTAGAAGAGGGGTACTATTGTCAGATATGCATATCAAATATAAATATCCCAACGGTTCACAGAACATTTTAGGCACAACTTTAAATCTTTTGAGCTAACTAAGGCTTTAAACCTTTTATCTAAATACCTGAGACATATTATGATTTGTAAGCCAGGCGAACGAGGATATCCAATCAACAACCACAGTTTCTTCATGCTTTACCAGAAACATTTCTTTATCATTCGCTACAAAAATGATTGTATAGTCTACATTTAAATATAAAACCATTATTCTTTAAAAAAACATAATGTAAGACTAACAATGTGCACTGGTGTTGAATAAAAAAACACTTATTAAATATGTATTCTTACAGGGGAATTTAATGAAAGTTACCTCGACCCTTACACGGTAACGGATTAACCCATATTCCCTAAAGAATGTGTGCGAATCCTTGACTTTTTGCAAATATCGACCATCTAAAGGTGATAGAGCCATAATGCTAAAAGACTCAAGATCAACAACCTCCTCTTCACGATGATGCTCCATGTAAAACATTAAAGTTCACACAGCCAAAACATATTCAACCAGTTGACCAAATATGAGGAAAATTGAAGAAAAAGGATCACCAAAAAATATAGATCAGTCCAGATCAAACTTAATCATCATTGAAGATTCATAAGCCCAATTATTGGATTGAATACAGCTCACTATAAATTAGGGACTGCCAAAGGATCATCTCAATTTATTTAAAAAATATTAAGAACCTGAAATTCAAAATACAACAGTGGAAGCCCTACATTACAAATCCAGAAGAAGAAAAAAAGTGACCTATAGCATATGATATTTATTATTTACTAAAAGTTTTATGCTCTATCCAAAATATTCCCTCCCGTAAACTTATAAAAAATTCTATCTTTATTCAAAAATCCAAAAGATGCCACTTTTGAGAAACATTTCAAGATTATAGTATATGAGATTTAAGAAAACTTAGCAACGAAATAATCACAAAAAAGCAAAAAACAAGCATGCAGTCAATAAAAGGCAGGGCTTGTGTTCGTGAAAATTCCCCAGCCAGGAAACCTGGAATGGAGATCTTGAGCTTTGTAGTCGTGACTCCTTCTAAACTGCTCAACGAAACCTAAGTGGTTCAAATCGCTGAGGAGGGTTGGGCTGAATCCAAAACCCTAGCTGGCCTGATCGTCTGCTGATCGAAGATGAAGTGGGAGAGGAGGAAAAGGGCAGCAAGAAAATGAATGGGGTTCAAGGGGGTGATAAGAGCTTTTCCATGGAGCTACAGACGAGATCGAAACCCTAACCCTAGATTTTTAAGGGGGAATTTGTTCGGGGTTTAGTGGAGCAGGAAAAAGGAGCCGCCTTTTTTTTAAGGAATCGGAGAGAGCGAGGAGCGAGCGCCTCGATTCATTTTATATGCATGTCATGTGGAGGTTAGGTTCAGTTCATCAGATATTTTCTTTAAAAGGAAGGTAAATGATGGATAATCTAATAATGCATATAGACTTTTGGCATAACTTTACTATAGGTCCCTCATGTGCTAGCCGAGTATCGTTTTGGTCCTTTTGGATCATTAATATTTAAAAGTCATCAACCACAGTCATTAATATTATCATTGTCATCAATCTATTTTCTTTTTGCAAACTTCTGTAAAATATTTCTGGATATCACATGGCTGCCACGTATGCAAAAATTAGTTGCAAGTTTCATACAAACATGTATGTTGAACTTGTGATTTCACTAATTTTTTTGCTGAACATGGTAGGGTCAAATCATTGTCACGTCAGCAAAATCTGATGACGAATGTAATGTTAAGAATGATCGCTGTTAACTTTCATCAAATATTAAAGCAGCTAACAGTATTTCGGTGGCAAATTCCGTTATAAATGAAAGAAACTTTACTTGTAGAAATAATCATATGGTTTTTTGTACGTCCGCTTGCTTACTGCAATACAAATAGGGAATTTTTCTTTTACTTTTTCTCTTTTTTTCATTTCTCAAAACTCTTCATACTTATCATAATAATACTTGCATGAGATCCCAAGCTATAGCCACTGTTTCTGAGAAAAGAACAAAATATTAAGCTGATGAAACTTAAGTTAATTCAAGTACTAATGAGCAAAACGTGATATAACAGCTATCATGAAATTCAACAGAACAATAAACTTTTTTACTATCAACAAGTTTTCCCAAATATTTTACTCTTCGAGTTCGAAGCAAATTATACTCTTTTGAGGCAGATTAGAGAAGGAACTAGAGTGATTTTTGTTTTTGCATATTTAGATGTTGATTTTGCATATTTTGATGTAATTAAAGAAGCAACTATATTTTTCGGATCTGGATTTTCTTTACTTATGCGCTAATTAAAGAGGGTCTAATTCTCTAAATCATTACCGTGTAACTCAATTCTTATCGATGAGATCACGCCACATAAAATTTTCACCGGATATTTTGATAGTTGTTTTCAAGTGTACTAGTAGTTTCAAGACCATACGGTTGTTAAAAATTGAGAGAGTAGAACAGGGCAACAAATAACTACATCTAAATATGTAAAAAACAAGAAATCTATGTTGTGAATAAAAAGAGAAAATACTAAGGCGGAATCATCCCACCAATACCAGTATACCACACACAGGTTTGTTGATATTTATAGATTCAAGTACCCAGATGCTTTATTTCAAAAGGAAAGAACACAAGAATATTGTTCAAATCTCATAAATAAGAATTACTATTACATCCTGCAGAAGAGACAGCAACCAAAAGTCAATATAAGTGTCTAGGTAAACAAACTTGAAGTATTTCAAATGAAAACAAACTATCAAGGAGACATGTAAAATCCCGTAAATTTGAATATTTTATGATAAATAATGATAAATATGTTATATAGTAAAAAATAACATATTTTAATGTTTGAATATGATAAAAATTGATTTGAGATCAATTCAATATATATTTGTGAAAATATGAGTGCAAATGCACAAAACATGCACAAAGGCCAAAAGAGTAAAAATCTGGGAATAATGACCAGTTATGAGTTACTATCTTTTGCATACCGATACAATCAGAATCTAGAAAAGTGTAAAAAACAAAAGTTGTAGAACACTTCAACATCTTTCCAACAAATCTTAGATCACCTTATTCCAGGGTCGGATGAGAAAGTTACAGCTAAAATATCAAAGGTTATTTTTCTAGTCAGATTAGGTTTCCTGGTTCGGGTCAAACATGTTTGTTTTGGGTTTACCTCTATAAATACTTATGTTTTTCACAAAAATTCCTTTCTTTTATCATATCTATGTACCCTAGCACCCACCTTCTCCCCTCAAAAACCCTAGATCTTTTTCTTATGAGTTTGTAGAGCTTTGTGAAGCAAAACACCGACACGAGGGCGAGATCATCGATGTGTGGCGAGGGAGAACGGATTGTTTATGCTTGGGGATTGCTTGCTTTTTGTTTCAGAAGCTTGCACATGATTTTAAGATAAGAACACTTGCATCCAAACCCATCCCTATAGTTAAATTACTAGCTTAGAAGTTTAATTTGTGTTTACATGCTTAGATCTTAATCTAACGTTAAAAGATTAGATTTTTATTGTTAGATCTTAAACAAATGTTAAATCTACATATTTTTCTTGCTGTTTATAATAGAAATATGATCATGATCATTAGGGTTCTTCAAAATATTGTTTTTAACTTGTTAATCATGTTCTAATCATGTTTAAACCCTAATTTGACATTTAATTTAGTTTATATGTGAATTAAAGATGAGAAAACCCTAGGTTTGTGATGCCTAAGTGTTAAAAATATGATTTAATGAACGTATACATTTTCTAAGTTGTTTGGCAATCATGCTTATATTTAATATGTTAAAAGTTCATGCTTTAGATTAAGGAATTTGGTTAATTAGGTTGAAAAACTCTAATTAGATTAACACAAGAGTTTGATTTATGTTCGAGATAATTTTAGTAAGTGATTATCAAAGTTTAAAACACAAGAGTTTGATTTATGTTCGAGATAATTTTAGTAAGTGATTATCAAAGTTTAAGTATTGTTATATATTTTATATATTTGATTTATGTTCGAGATAATTTTAGTAAGTGATTATCAAAGTTTAAGTATTGTTATATATTTTATATATGTTTTAGTATATTTTAAACATGATTGAAGGTTTAAATATGATTTTCTTGTGCAAATAATCATGCTTGTTACGTTCTACAGAAAAACTGCTGCACATATATACTGTTTAACTAGAAATTTAAAATAGCAAATGAAATCCAAATTAAAGCAAACTAATGCCAATGGAAAGATATGTAAATCTAGTTTTCAAAAAAGGAAACTTTCTTAAAGATAGTCTTCCTAGAGAAAGATATGCTCGATTTTCTAATGATACATTCTGTAGAAAAACTGCTGCACATATATAACATTTAACTAGAAATTAGAGATAACATATAAACTCCAAACTTAAACAAACTAGTGCCAAATGATAGCTATGTGAATCTAGCTTCCAAAACAAAAAACTATTCTTAAAAAGAAATTGTCTAGAGAAAGATATGCTCAATTGACTAACGATATGTTCTATAGAAAACTGCAAATGTGCTGATTTAAAATAATTGACATATAACGTGAAAGTTTCTTGAGTTTCACTCTTGTTTGTTATTTTTGAGAGAGTTTTTTGATTAAGAGTTATTTAGTATCTGAGATGTTATTGAACATTAGTTATGGACACGCACACCGAGATATGAGCACGTATGCTTAGTTTATGTTGTGTTAACATACTTTTATCACAAGTTGAATTGTTAAGCACATATAAAAAAGTATAGTTATTCATGTATCCGGAATAGGAAGATAAAATCTATTTCTGCAGGATGATTGAGTAAGAGTATTATAAAAGTATCGTCATTTTATGTATCCCGAATAGGGAGATAAAACCTATTTTCGCAGGACGATTGAGTAAGAGTATTATAAAAGTATTATCATTTTATATATCCGGAATAGGGATATAAAACCTATTTTCACAGGACGATTGAGTAAGAGTATTACAAATGTATCGTTATTTTATGTATCCGAAATAGGGAGATAAAACCTATTTTCGTAGGACGATTGAGTAAGAGTATTACAAAAGTATCGTCATTTCATGTATCTGAAATAGGGTAATAAAACCTATTTACCGCAGAACGATTGAGTAAGAGTATTACAATAGTATCGTTATTTTATGTATCTGGAATAGGGAGACAAAACCTATTGCCGCAGAGCGATTGAGTAAGAATATTACAAGAGTATCGCTAATGCATAAGGAGATGCACACATATATGTATCATCAGTTGTAGTTACTCTCATGTTAGATTACCCATGAGCAGAGCACATTCCTTGATTTGTGGCATACATGATATGGCCTATGGTGATTTTTGAGTTGGATGATATTCTCTTATTATTGCGCCAACTACTTGAGAAGTAGTTTGAGATTGTGACATTGGTCCTATATGGTTTAGGCTTGGACTATTTTCTTTTGAGTGTTGTTTTCATTCATAGAGTTTGAATTGATATTTAGGGATCTACAATTTGTGACATATGGTATATATATGAGGGTTTCCTTATTTGGATTTTTTGCTCGATGTACTACATCTTGCATTGTAGGTGTCTAAATATTAACTCCATTTGAAATGGGGAAAATGATATAGGTAGACTATGCTTAATAGATAGAGCCTCCACTTCATCTAGCAGCCCTTCCCCTAGGGGCGGATGGAGGTGATCTTGCTGTAGTGCTCTGACGTTCCTGTTATTGTTTTTTATTTAAATTGTATCTTTTAGGCAGATTAGAGTTTCGGAGAGCCGCAGCATGACGGAGTTCTAGCATAGTCACCGTCGCACAATTTTAGCAGTTGAAGCTCCACTATATAGTTATGTTCATTGTTCAGACTTTAGAGTTATATTCATTTTGTAGAGGCTGAGTGCCTTAGTAAGATTTCACTTGACTCATTATGTTAAGATGTATTTCAGACTCAGAGATATTTTCATTCTTTTTCAGTTAGGTTCATTTATTTATATACTTCTTCTGTGCATATCTGATTTTGTATTGCTTCTATTATTTGCCTGTTTTATACCTTCACCTATTTATTGTTTCCACTAAAGAGATAGTGACTATGATGGTGAAACATATCATAGCATGGTGTTTGGTGCTTGGCAGGTTTGATAATTCGGGTTTCACCTTGGACTGCAGCCTTGTGTGAACCCTGGGGCGTCACAGTTAGTATCAGAGCTTTAGTTCCAGCATCCTTAGGATCATTCCTGTGTCAAATTGTGGAGTTAGGATAGAGTCAAGATATTACTTACTGTGATTATATATATATATATTTGCGATCTCACTTACTGTGATCATAAGCTCTCCTCTCGATATTATAAATGTTGGGACGAGGATACGGTCGAGATAAAACTCGTACCCGGAGAGCTGAGCAAGCAGAGCCCAAGCCACAGTAGGTTCCACAGTATCTGATCGACTTTATGGCACCGTTTACAGTAAGATTTTGTAGCACTCGAGGAGCTAGAGGCGTATCCGTTTTTGCCAGCAGTATCACTTTTTGGCGTTCCACCACCAATTGTACCAATCATGCCTAATGAAGAGGTAATACCAATGATTTCATCATCACCACAACCAGCTGTTGATAGAACCGTATAGCACGAGGCTTGGCTCTGAAAGAATAGGAAGGATATCAGACACTGAGAACACCATAGTGTAGGGCACACTAGATTCATGTGCAACTTATAAATAGAAAGGAATATGTGAAAATTTTTTAACGTCGACTCAGTACCAAATCATAGGTTAAAAATATTTAGCATAGAGGACATCACCGGGGAATAGCAGCAAAGGATAGCTACGATTTTAGATTTTCTTCTGGACAGCGTATATCAGTTATTTGGGAAAATTTTGTTTACTTCTTCGACAAGCAGTTAGAGCTAGTTCGATTAAAGTAGTGAAATATACCTATAGTTAATTATGAAATCAAGACCAGCATGATAGCAATAACAAGGGCAAGAGGCTTATTATAGGATCTAGAGGACCCTAGTAGTGGGGTAAGGATTTTTACCATCATCAACAAAGATATTATAAGAAGATAGCACAACATGATTAAATAGCGCCGCAGCAGCGCATGATTTGGGACACATGATACAATTGTAACAAGATTGGATATAGATTGAAGAATTGTCGCAGTACACCAGCAGGAGACCAGCATGACAGAGGTCACAGTCAATAGTCTTAGGTCCGCGGTTACGGCCAGCATTAGAGGATAGATGTACTACCGGTTATTCCGAGGATTTAGGGGACAATAGGCCAGAATTGCCCTTTTTAGAGTTTTCATCAGGGTCAGATGGACCTATACGTTCCACTACTGATAGCATAGTAGTCGTTAGCCACCGACAGGGTTTATGCAGTCATACCGTGTGAGCATAATATGAGCGGAATTTTCGTAGTAAATTCTCATCCAGCTCAATTCTTGTTTGATTCAGGAACTTCGTATTCTTTCATATTTTATGCCTTCATGTATAGGCTTCAGTTAGTTACACATCCCTTAGATGTTCTGTTATCAGATTCTACTCCTCTAGGGGATGTGTCCTTATTAGAGAGTATATGTAGGAGATGTGTCATCAGTATAGATGAGTTTGATTTCATCTTTGACCTGGTCATTTTGTGGATGTCGGATTTTAACGTCATTCTTGGTATGAAATGGTTATAATCCTACAATATTAGTATCTACTATTTTGCTAAAATAGTATGCTTGTGAGTATTTGTTGGGATTATATAGATAGTAGCCACCTCATAGGGTAACCAGAATGCGGAGCCATTTCTGGCATACATCGAGAAGGTGATGATACGAAATCAGGGTGCAGTTTTGAGGGAGACCGGAGTCATCTTAGAGTATCAGGATGTCTTTCAGGACATACCTATGTTTTCTCCAGTGAGAGAGGTTATTTCCCTGCATCAAGTTGCAACAGGTATCGTACGATATTCCGAGCACCCTATCATATCATATTGCACCCACTGAGATGAGGGAGCTACAGCTCAGCTAGATGAGTTGTTAACTCAGGGTTTTATTGTCAGGAGTTATTTTCATGGGAGTATCGGTCCTCTTTGTGGGGAAGAAGGACTTTTGCATATGATTGTGTATCGATTATCGTGAGTTAAGCAAGTCACTATCCGGATCAGGTATCCCTTATCGAGGATTTATGACTTGTTCCACCAGCTGCGTGGAGCATAGCATTTCTCGAAGATTGATATTCATTCTAGTTTTTTTTAGTTGCGAGTGCGGTAAATGGATATTTCTAAAACCATATTTTCTGACTCGATAAGGGTCTTTTGAGTTCTTGTCATGCCATTTGGGCTAACCAATACACCCGCGGTATTCATGAATTTGATGAACCGGGTTTTTCGTCCATGTTAGGACCAATTCGTGGTCGTTTTATGGACGACATCCTTATCTTTTCGAGATCGGAGGCAGAACACGAGCATCATCCTCTATTGGCATTACGGGGATAGTGGACAGTTGAGATGAGAGGCATCAGTGATACGCTGTGTTCAACAAATACGAGTTTTGGCTATAAGAGATCAGTTTTTTAGGCCACATCATCAGTAGGGGTATAACAGTAGATCCAGCCATTGTTGAGGTTGTACTTGATTGGGAGCCACTAAGAACCATTATGGAGATGCGGAATTTTGGTAGGGTATGAGAGAAAATTCATTCGGGACTTTTTGAAGATTATGATACTACTTACACAACTTATGAAGAATGGTGTATAGTTTGCTTTTGGCACTGGGTGCCAGGAAGCCTTTGAGACTATTAAGGCTAGATAGACTACAATAACAATTTTGACTTTTCTGAGCAGTGATACAATATTTATCATTTACGTGGATACATCATTAGCAAGATTACGAGGTGTTTTGATGCAGACCCGGAGGGTATGGCTTATTTTGCGATAGTTTAGGCGCATCGCAATAGATATACAGTGCATCCAGGCATAAAGAAAATGTACAAATATGTTAAAAGATACTTCTAGAAGAGTTTTTAGGATTTATTCAGTAGCCAGTTGTGATATTCTAGTGTTGTCCACCCACAGACGGATGGACAAACGGAGAGAGTAAACCAAGTGTCGGAAGACAAGTAGTGAACATGTATTATAGACTTGCAGGATAGCTAGGAGGATCATATCCCATTGATTGAGTGTGATTATAATATTATTTATCATAGACTATTAGCATGACACCGTATGAGGTATGGTACGGGAGGCATTATAGATTGTTTATTCATTGGGCAGAATTACAAGAAAGTTTATTGCTTAGACAGGAGCTTGTGAGGCAGACTACAGAAAAGGTAACAGAGATTCAGGAACGTATTCTTGCAGTGCATAGTCATCGAAAGAGTTACGCAGACCAGAGACGATGACCGTTAGAGTTCTAGATTGGGGACTATGTCTTATTGAAAATATCACCGATGAATTCAGTGACTCGGTAGACAGGGAATGTTTATCCCAAGGTATATTAGCCCGTTCATGAGAGTTATACATTTTGGAGCCGTTTTGTATGGGCTAGATCTTCTAGCATCAATGTCGAGTAGACACGATTTTTTCCATGTTTTAATAATTTAAAAGTAATTGTGCGACGAGGAGCAGCAGAGGGTGATTGATGCACCAGAAATTGAGTTTCAGATAGATTTAACTACCGTGGAGATCACGGGTTGTATTCTTACTAGAGAGGAGGAGAGGCTTAGAAAGGAAATAATACCTTAAGTTAAAGTTCAATAGAGATATAAAAGAGATGAGGAGGCTTCTTAGGAGCGCGAGGAGGATATGCGTCGTGACTACCCGCAACTGTTCGAGTGGGTAAATTGTTTTGGTTATAGCTTATTAATGTTTATGATTTTTCTATATGGTCATATTTATATTTAACGCTAGAATGAGGGTATTAACACTTAGCTCCTAATCATTCGGAATACATGGTATATATATGGGTGATTCCTTGTTTGGATTTTTCGCCCGACGTACTAGTTCCGTTTAGTTAGGGGTTAAGTGGGAGTATTCGCATTTTAGATTATTAAGCATAAATATTGCTAGTGATTCATATCTAAGGATTAATGGTATAAGATGTGTATGGGAGGGTTTGCTTGTCTGGATTATCCCCTCTTAGTATTTTTCTCATATTATTAATTCCTAAGATACGATTGCGGAATTTTGGGACGAAATTCTTTTAAGGGGGGAAGAATGTAAAACCCCGTAAATTTGAATATTTTATGATAAATAATGATAAATATATTATATAGTAAAAAATAACATATTTTGATATTTGAGTATGATAAGAATTGATTTGAGATCAATTCAATGTATATTTGTGAAAATATGAGTGCAAATGCACAAAACATGCACAAATGCCAAAAGAGTGAAAATCTGGGAATAATGATCAGTTATGAGTTTCTATGTTTTGCATACCGATACTGTCAGAATCTAGAAAGTATAAAAGACTAAAGTTGTAGATCTCTTCAACAGCTTTCCAAAAAATCTTAGATCACCTCATTCCAAGGTCGGATGAGAAGGTTACAGCCAAAATACCAAAGGTTGTTTTCCTAGTCAGACTAGGTTTCTTGGTTCGGGTCAAACAGGTTTGTTTCAGGTTTGCCTCTATAAATACCTGTGTTTTTCATAAAAATTCCTTTCTTTTATCATATCTATGAACCCTAAAAGCCACCCTCTCCCCTCAAAAACCAAAGATCTTTTTCTTATGAGTTTGGAGAGCTTTGTGAAGTAAAACACCAACACGAGGGCGAGATCATCGACGTGTGGTGAGGGAGAACGGGTTGTTTATGCTCGGGGATTTCTTGCTTTTTGTTTTAGAGGCTTGCACATGATTTTAAGGAAAGATCACTTGCATCCAAACCCATCCCCATAGTTAAATAACTAGCTTAGAAGTTTAATTTGTGTTTACATGCTTAGATCATAATCTGATGTGAAAAAGATTAGATTTTTATTATTAGATCTTAAACAAATGTTAAATCCACATGTTTTTCTTACTGTTTATAATATAAATATGATCATGATCATTAGGGTTCTTCAAAATTTTGTTTTTAACTTGTTAATCATGTTCTAATCATGTTTAAACCCTAATTTGATATTTAATTGAGTTTACATATCAATTAAAGATGAGAAAACCATAGGTTTGTGATACCTAAGTGTTAAAAATATAATTTAATGAATGTATACCTTTTTTAAGTTGTTTGGCAATCATGCTTATATTTAATATGTTAAAATTTCATGCTTTAGATTAAAGAATTTGGTTAATTAGGTTGAAAAACCCTAATTAGATTAACACAAGTGTTTGATTTATGTTTGAGATAATGTTAGTAAGTGATTATCAAAGTTTAAGTATTGTTATATGTTTTATATATGTTTCAGTATGTTTTAAATATGATTAAAAGGTTTAAATATGATTTCTTGTGTAAATAATCATGCTTGTTATGTTCTGTAGAAAAACTGCTGCACATATATACTGTTTAACTAGAAATTTCAAATAGCAAATGAAATTCAAATTGAACCAAACTTATGTCAATGGAAAGATATGTGAATATATTTTTTAAAACAAAAAACCTTTCCAAAAGATAGTCTTCCTAGAAAAAGATATGCTCAATTTTCTAATGATACATTCTGCAGAAAAACTGCTACACATATATTACGTTTAATTAAAAATTAGAGATATCATATGAACTCCAAACTGAACCAAATCAGTGCTAAATGATAGCTTTGTGAATAGTTTCCAAAACGGAAAACTATTCTTAAAATGAGTTTTTCTAGAGAAAGATATGCTCAATTGACTAACGATATGTTTTGCAGAAAACTACAAATGTGTTGATTTGAAATAATTGATATATAACATAAAAGTTTCTTGAGTTTCGCTCTTGTTTGTTATTTTAGAGAGAGTTTCTTGACCTTGTACTATTATATTACAATGATTAAGAGTTATTTAGCATCTGATATGTTATTGAACATCAGTTATGGACACGCACACCGAGATATGTGCACGTATGCTTAGTTTATGTTGTGTTAACATACTTTTGTCGCAAGTTGATTTGGTAAGCACATATAAAGAAGTATAGTTATTCATGTATCCGGAATAGGGAGATAAAACCTATTTTCGCAAGACGATTGAGTAAGAGTATTATAAAAATATGGTCATTTTATGTATCCTGAATAGGGAGATAAAACCTATTTCCGCAGGACGATTGAGTAAGAGTATTACAAAAATATCGCTATTTCATGTATTCGGAATAGACAGATAAAACCTACTTCCGTAGGACGATTGAGTAAGAGTATTACAAAAGTATCGTTATTTCATGTATCCATAATTGGGAGATAAAACCTATTTCCGCAGGATGATTGAGTAAGAGTATTACAAAAGTATCATTATTTTATGTATCCGGAATATGAAGATAAAACCTATTTGCCGTAGAACGATTGAGTAAGATCATTACAATAGGATCGTTATTTTATGTATCCGGAATAGGGAGACAAAACCTATTACCGCAGAGCAATTGAGTAAGAATATTACAAGAGTATCGCTATTACATAAGGAGATGCACACATATATGTATCATCAGTTGTAGTTACTCTCATGTTAGATTACCCAGGAGCAGGGCACATTCCTTAATTTGTGGCATACATGATATGGCCTATGGTGATTTTTGAGTTGGATGATATTCTCTTATTATTGCGCCAATTTTTGAGTTGGATGATATTCTCTTATTATTGCGCCAACTACTTGAGAAGTAGTTCGAGATTGTGACATTGGTCCTATATGATGATATTCTCTTATTATTGCGCCAACTACTTGAGAAGTAGTTCGAGATTGTGACATTGGTCCTATATGATTTAGGCTTGGAGTATTTTCTTTTGAGTGTTGTATTCATTCATAGAGTTAGAATTAATATTTAGGGATCTACAATTTGAGACATATGGTATATATGTGAGGGTTTCCTTATTTGGATTATTTCGTTCGAGAATTGATATTTAGGGATCTATGGGGAAAATGATATAGGTAGACTATACTTAATAGATAGAGCCTCCACTTCATCTAGCAGCCCTTCCCCTGGGGGCGGATGAAGGTGATCTTACTGTAGCGCTCTGACACTCTTGTTGTTGTCCTTTTTGTTTAATTTGTATCTTTCAGGCAGATTAGAGTTTCGAAGAGCCGCAGGATGACAGAGTTCTAACATAGTCGCCATTGCACAGTTTTAGCAGTTGAAGCTCCACTATATGGTTATGTTCATTATTCAGACTTTAAAGTTATATTCATTTTGTAGAGGCTGAGTGCCTTAGTTAGATTTCATTTGACTCATTGTGTTGAGATGTATTTCAGACTCAGAGATATTTTCATTCTTTTTCAGTTGGGCTCATTTGTTGATATACTTCTTCTGTGCATATCTCATTTTGTACTACTTCTATTATTTGCCTGTTTTATACCTTCATCTATTTGTTGTTTCCACTAGAGAGATAGTGACTATGATAGTGAAACATGTCGTAGCTTGGTGTTTGGTGCTTGGCAGGTTTGATAATCTGGGTTTTACCTTGGACTGTAGCCTTGTGTGAACCCTGGGGCGTCACAAGACAATTGACAGAAGGGGGAAAAACCTGCATGGGGGGATAAATCCAACAATCAAATCCCCCTGACTTACAATGTAACAGCCGAAGCATTCTGATTCCTGCATGTTGATCACAAATACAAGTACCAGGAGAATACAAAATACACTGCATGTTGATCACAAATACAAGTACCAGGAGAATACAAAATACATCTTTCAGCCAAAGACGATGCATGCAGGATCCTTAAATGTCAAACCCATGGAGATGCACGTACCATAGTAGTCAACATGAAAATAACTACAGTGGCCAACTTTGTCAGATCATGATGGGTAATGAAGAAAGAGGTAAGACTTTTTTACTTGTAAGTTACCTCTTTGTTAGATATTACACAAGACATTACCACACTATGACAAGTTTTAATAAAGACTACTACCTATATCAAAACAGAGGCCAGACGTTTTGTCAGATTGTAAAAGAAAGCACACTAATGAGCATGACCTAAATAAACAATGTTCGATGGACTCATACAGAAGCTGCTAATACTGCATCATATGCAAATTTATTAGAAGAGGGGTACTATTGTAAGATATGCACATCAAATATAAATATCCCAACGGTTCACAGAACATTTTAGGCACAACTTTAAACAATTTGAGCTAACTAAGGCTTTAAACCTTTTATCTAAATACCTGAGACATATTATGATTTGTAAGCTAGGCGAACAAGGATATCCAATCAACAACCATAGTTTCTTCATGCTTTACCAAAAACATTTCTTTATCGTTCGCTACAAAAATGATTGTATAATCCACATTTAAAAATGAAACCATTATTCTTAAAAAAAACATAATGTAAGACTAACACTGCACGCTGGTGTTGAATAAAAAACACTTATTAAATATGTATTCTTACAAGAAAATTTAATGAAAGTTACCTCGACCATTACACGGTAACGGATTAACCCATATTCACTAAAGAATGGGTGCAAATCCTTGACTTTCTGCAAATATCGGCCATCTAAAGGTGATAGAGCCATAATGCTAAAATCCTCAAGATCAACAACCTCCATTTCACGATGATGCTCCTTCTAAAACATTAAAGTTCACACAGCCAAAATATATTCAACCAGTTGTTCAAATATGAGGAAAATTGAAGAAAAAGGATCATCAAAAAAATTAGATCATTCTGGATCAAACTTAATCATCATTCAAGATTCATAAGCCCAATTATTGGATTGAATACAGCTCACTATATATTGGGGACTACCAAAGGATCATCTCAATTTATTTTAAAAAATTAAGAACCTGAAATTCAAAATACAACAGTGGAAGCCCTACATTACAAATTCAGAAGAAGAAAAAAAAGTGACCTATAGCATATGATATTTATTATTTACTAAAAGTTTTTTTCTATATCCCAAAATATTCCCTCCCGTAAACTTATAAAAAATCCTATCTTTATTCAAAAATCGAAAAGATGCCACTTTTGAGAAGCATTTCAAGATTATAATATATGAGATTTAAGAAAATTAGCAACAAAATAATCACAGAAAAAGCATGTAGTCAATAAAAGGTAGGTCTTGTGTTCGTGAAAATTCCCCAGCCAGGAAACCGGGAATGGAGATCTTTACCTTTGGAGTCGTGACTCCTTATGAACTGCTCAACAAAATCCTAAGTGATTCGAATCGCTGAGGCGGGGTGGGCTGAATCCGAAACCGTAGCTGGCCTAATCGTCTCCTGATCGAAGACGAAGAGGGAGAGGAGGAAAAGGGCAGCAAGAAAGTGAATGGGGCTCGAGGGGGTGATAAGAGCTTTTCCATGGAGTTGCATATGAGATCGAAACCCTAACCATATATTTTTGAGGGTGGAATTAGTTCAGGGTTTAGTGGAGCGGGAAAAAGGTGCCGCCTTTTTTTCTTTTAAGGAATTGGAGAGAGCGAGGAGCAAGCACCTCGATTCATTTTCTACGCATGTCATGTGGAGGTTAGGTTCAGTTCATCAGACATTTTCTTTAAAAGGTAGGTAAATGATGGATAATGTAATAATACATATAGACTTTTGGCAAAACTTTTTTGTAGGTCCCTCAGGTGCTAGCCAAGTATCGTTTTGGTCCTTTCAGATCATTAATATTTAGAAGTCATCAACCACAGTCATTAATATTATCATTGTCATCAATCTATGTTCTTTTTGCAAACTTCTGTAAAATATTTCTGACGATATCACATGGCTATCTATGTTCTTTTTGCAAACTTCTGTAAAATATTTCTGACGATATCACATGGCTGCCACGTTAGCAAAAATTAGTTGCAAGTTTCAAACAAACGTGTATGTTGAACTTGTGATTTCACTAATTTTTTTTGCTGAACATGGCAGGGTTAGATCCTTGTCACATTAGCAAAATCTGACGACGAATGTAATGTTAAGAATGACCACTGTTAACTTTCATCAAATATTAAAGACACAAACAGTATTTGGGTGATAAATTCTGTTATAAGTGAAAGAAACTTGACTTGTAGAAATAATCAGGTTGTTTTTTGTACGTCCGCTTGCTTACTGCAATACAAATATCCCATTTTTTTCTCTTTTTTTCATTTCTCAAAACTCTTCATACTTATCATAATAATACTTACATGAGATCCCAAGCTATAGGCGCTGTTTCTAAGAAAAGAACAAAATATTAATCTGATGAAACTTAAGTTAATTCAAGTACTAATGAGCGAAACATGATATGACAGCTATCACGAAATTCAACAGAACAATAAACTTTTTTACTATCAACAGGTTTTCCCAAATATTTTACTCTTTGAGTTCAAAGCAAACTATACTCTTTTGAGGCACATTAGAGAAGGAACTAGAGTGTTTTTTGTTTTTGCATATTTAGATGTTGATTTTACATATTTTGATGTAATTAGAGAAGCAACTGTATTTTTCGGATCTGGATTCTCTTTAGTTATGCGATAATTAAAGAGGGTCTAATTCTCTCAATCCTCACCACGTATCTCAATTCTTATAGATGAGATCACGCCACATAAAATTTCCACTGGATATTTTCATAGATGTTTTCAAGTGTACTAGTAGTTTCAAGACCATACAGATGTTAAAGATTGAGAGAGTAGAACAAGACAACAACTAACTGCATCTAAATATGTAAAAAATAAGAAATCTATGTTGTGAACAAAAAGAGAAAATACTAAGGCAGAATCGCCCCACCAATACCAGCATACCACACACAGGTTTGTTGATATTTACAGATTCAAGTACCCAGATACTTTATTTCAAAAGGAAAGAAACAGATTCAAGTACCCAGATACTTTATTTCAAAAGGAAAGAACACAAGAATATTGTTCAAATCGCATAAACAAGAATTACTATTATTTCAAAAGGAAAGAACACAAGAATATTGTTCAAATCGCATAAACAAGAATTACTATTGCAGCCTGCGGTAGGGGTAGCAACCAAAAATCAATATAAGTGTCGAGGTAAGCAAACTTGAAGTCTTTCAAATGAAAACAAAATATCAAGGAGACAATTGACAGAAGTGGGGAAAAACCTGAATGTGGGGATAAATCCAACAATCAAATCTTCTGACTTACAATATAACAACCGAAGCATTCTGATTCCTGCTTGTTGATCACAAATACAAGTACCAGGAGAATACAAAATACATCTTTTAGCCAAAGACGATGCATGTAGGATCCTTAAATGTCAAACCTATAGGGATGCACGTACCATAGTAGATGTGCAACCCCGATAATTTTTAAATGATACATTAATATGAGATTAATTTTTATATATAGATATTTAGTATGATAAATATCAGTAAATGGTATATGAATATAATACCATATGTTTCGAGTATGAATGAATTCATACATAAGAGAGGAAAGAGTCGAAACATGTAGCCCTCGACCGCAGCCCGGTCGACCGTCACGGTCGACCGCGAAACCTGCAGTCTGTTTAAAACCTGTTTTGAGTTGGTTTCGAATTTCTAAACCCATATTCATTTTTCCTGATATATATATATATGAGTGTTTTACGTTTTTCTCAGTTTTCTTAAGAACCCTAACAGCCACCAAAACCCCCAAACCCTAGTTTGACTTCTTGGAGAAAATTGAATGTTTTCAAGTGGATTTTTGGGTGATCCTTGGCTTGTGCAGTGTAGATCTTTTTCAACCTTGCTTCTAACACGGTTTTCTACAACCCCAGGCGAGTATCATCTCTGCTAATCCCCCTCCCAATTTTTAAAAGGCTTTAAAGAGATTTAAACATGTTGTGTAGAGCCTAAACGACTTAATTATGTATAAAAGACAACTCTTTTGTATTATATGTATAAAGATTAGTTCTTTTCATGCTAAAAAGGTTGAGAATGTTTTTACAGATGTGATTTAGATCTCAAGATGATTTTAAAACATTGTTAATCTAAAGAAAAAAGTTTGATTTATCGTTTTGAGCTTTTATGCATGTTTTAGGGTTTTGAATATAAATCAAAAGCATAAAATCATGGTTATATATGTTGAATTTGTTCCCAGATATTCCTGTCTGCTGTAGCATGTTTGTATGCAAGATTCATGAAGTTTTTATCATGTTTGAATTACATAAACATGACTATACACGACACATATTTAAAAATCTGAGAAACTAAAAATCTGGGTCACGATCGACCGCGTGTGTCCACGGTCGACCGTGGCGTCGACCGCCACGGTCGACCGCATACAGGACAGAGACACTATTAGCCCCTGGAGCACGTCGTGGTCGACCGACGCTTATGTACGGTCGACCGCCACGCAGATTTTTGGCCTGTGCATGTTTTTTGGATTTGTTTTGGTTTTCGAGAGAATTCCTCGATCTTGTACTGATATATTATAGAGTCTAACAGTTGTTTAACACCTAGGAAGATGGTGAATTCCAGATGTGGACACGCACACCGAGATATATGCATTTATGCTTAGTTTGTGTTGGATTGACACACTCATGACACAAGTTAAACAGATAAACACATATGAATAGTGTTGTTTTATACGTATCCGGAAATAAGGAGATGAAACCTATTTGCCGTAGAACGATTGAGTAAGAATATTATAATAGTATCGTTATTTCATGTATCCGGAATAGGGAGATAATAAATCCTATTGCCGCAGAGCGATTGAGTAAGAACATTACAAAAGTATAGCTATAGCACAAGATGATGCACACATAGAAAATTGATCAGTTGTAAGTTTTACTTTCATGATAGACTACCCGTGAGTAGGGTATTCCCTTTGAGTTTTGGCACACCCATTATGGACGGCAGTTATATTAGTTTTGGTTGGCATCCTCTTATATTAGAGTAGGTTACTCGGATGTAATTCGAGAAGAAGTATTTATTCTTTATGTTGGAGTTTTGAGTATGTTTCCTTGACTATTTGTTTTTCATAGAGAACTATATGAATCATTTGATATATGCATGTCCTAACTCTATTTTCTTATATACTCGTACCCTTTCTCCTGGGGAGAGGTAGTGATGATCTCGCAAGTACTTTGATGCTCGTTGTTTCCCCACTTTCAGGTAGCAAGTCCGGCGCACGGAGAGTCACAGGTTGACGGGACATCTTAGTTGTTCGTTTAGCTATTTATTATATTTTGTAGTTATTGCAGAACTCCACATGTAGTTGATTATTTTCAGACTCTAGATTGGTATTTTATTTTAGAGTTTAGAACTCTTGTGAGACTTTGTTTATTTGACTCATTGTATTTGATTCTCAGTTCGGACTCAGTGATATTTCTACTTCATTCCAGTTGGGCTGATTATTAATATTTCTTATGCTTCTTCTGTGTATATTTTTAGTGTTGTTCGATTTCGATTATTTACCTGTCTATACCTTCATCTATTTATTATTTCCACTAGAGAGATAGTGATTGTGATGGTGAAACATGTCGTAGCATGGTGTTGGTGCTTGGCAGGTTTGACAATCCGGGTTTCACCTGGGACTACAGCCTTGTGTGAACCCTGGGACGTCACAGTTGGTATTAGATCTCTGGTTCCAATATCCTTAGGATCATTCCTGTGTCATATTGTGGAGTTTAGGATAGAGTTTCCTAGGGATCATGTATACAGTCCGCTAGGAATCCTTAGCATGAGTGAGGATGTACTATATATGTACGCGAAAAATCTAATAAATTTTTTAATGATGATCTATTTGCTTTGAATAATAAAGCATGATATGAGATATATGTGATATGATTTACTTATTAGTATATGTTATATCCTTCACTCTTGAGATCCAATTTACTACGTAATAAGCCCTATTTTGGAATTATAGATGTTAGGAAGAGGTCGTGGACGTCGAGTTTCTCGTGCTCAGGGAGTTGAGCAGGAAGATAAGGAGCCCGAGCCACAGCAGGCTCCACAGTACCTGGTGGATCTTATAGCACCATTGGCAGCTCGTATGGTGGCTATTGAGGAGTAGTTAGCAGCCCACGTTCGTCAAGAGCCTTCCGTTCATGAAGAGGCACCCGTTCAGGAATCATCTATTCGGGAGGAAATACCAGAGAGGGCACCAGTGGTCCCACCGACACCACCAGTTGATAATGGAGCAGTTGATCAGGAGGCTTGGCTTCATTTAGTTGAGAGGTATCAGAAGTTGAAAGCACCAGAGTTCCACGGTTCGACAGATTCCATTGCTGCACACAAGTGGAAAGAGGATGTGAGTAACATCTTGGATATGTTGAATGTTAATTTGGTGCAGAAGCAGAGGCTAGCGGCTTTCAGCCTCAAGGGCGATGCGAGAGGATGGTATCGACTTCGTTTCACCCTAGAGCAGAGGATGTCGGTTTCATGGGAGACCTTTATATATCTATTTGATGAGCAGTATGTTTCGGCTGTAGCAAAAGCCGGAAAAGAGTTAGAGCTGGCTTGTTTAGAGGAGGGAGATATGTCTGTCATGGACTTTGAGAGTAAGTTCATGTCATTGCTTAGGTTCACCGGTATGTGGCACACAGAGGAGCATCAGGCTCAGATGTTCTTGATAGGACTTCATTCAGGGTTGCGTCGGTATATAGTATCTCAGAGGTTTCGTTCAGTACGAGAGGTGGCAGATGCTGCCATGGCTCAGGGGATAGATACAGCCATATTCATCAAGGGCAAGGACAACGGTAAGTCAGGGCAGTCTGAGGACAAAGGAAAGTGTAAGAGACCATTTGGAGGCTCAGGAGGATCCCACCAGCAGGGTAAGGGTCTACATCAGCAGGATCCCCATAAGAAGGGCCATCAGCAGGACCAGAGAGCGCAGTAGCGACGCCGTTTTTAGGGAGCTTGTTACAATTGTAACAAGATTGGGCACTGAGCAGCCGAGTACCGTAGCGTACCCGTAGCAGGCCAGCAGGGCAGGACTCAGCAGCATCAGCAGAACCGCGCTTAGGGACGCGGTCAAGACCAACAGCTGAGGATAGAGGCACCTCCAGCAGTCCCGAGGATTGAGGGACAGGTTCGAGCAGTCCAGGAGACCCAACAGAGGCAGATGGCACCATTCACTCTAGGTGATGCAGAGCAGCAGACCGGTAGGGTGTATGCAGTTGTTCCTCGTGATCATGGCGTGAGCGGAACTGTGGTGGAAGGTACATTCCGTGTGAATTCCTTTCCAGCACGTATTATTTTTGATTCTGGCGCTTCACATTTTTTTATCTCCTATGATTTTTCTATTAGACTTCAGCTTGTACCTCAGCCGTTAGATTTCCCATTATCTGTATCTACTCTGTTGGGAGAGATGTTTCTGTTAAAGAGTGTTTGTAGGAGATGCATCGTCAGCTTAGACGATTCCGACTTTGCGATTGATTTGATCGTGTTGCATATGTCTAAATTTGATGTGATTCTTGGTATGGATTGGCTATCTTCTTACCATGTGAGTATCGACTGTTTTGCAAAAATAGTCAGTTTGAGAGCATATGATGGATCAGAGTTAGTGGTAGCTACTTCCAAAGGCAACCAGTTTGCGAAGTCATTCCTAGCGTACGTAGAGGAGGCGATATTACGGGATCGGAGCACAGATTTGAGTGAGATGCGAGTAGTCTCAGATTTCCAGGATATTTTCCATGAAATACCAGGATTACCTCCAGTGAGAGAGGTCGAGTTTTGCATAGAGTTGTAGCCAGGCACCGCACCGATTTCCTAAACTCCTTACCGTATGGCACCTGCTGAGATGAGGTAGCTACAGATCCAGATCAATGAGTTGTTGTCTCAGGGCTTCATTCGACGGAGTCATTCTCCATGGGGAGCACCGGTCCTCTTTGTGAAGAAGAAGGATGGGAGTATGCGATTATGTATAGATTATCGCGAGTTGAACAAGGTCACTATCCGTAACAGGTACCCATTACCGCGGATCGATGACCTAGTCGACCAGTTGCAGGGAGCATAGTGTTTCTCGAAGATAGATCTTCATTTCGGTTATCATCAGTTACGAGTTCGGGAGATGGATATTCCCAAGACCTCTTTCTTGACTCGATATAAGTCTTTCAAGTTTCTTATCCTGCCATTTGGGCTGACCAATGCACCCACAAATCATGGATTTGATGAATCAGGTTTTTCGTCCGTAATTGGAGCAGTTTGTGATAGTCTTCATCGATGATATTCTTATCTACTCGAGGTCGGAGGGAGAGCACGAGCAGCATTTGAGGTTAGCATTGCAGATTTTGAGAGAGCATCAGTTGTATGCTAAGTTTAGCAAGTGTGAATTCTGGTTATCAGAGGTCAGATTCTTAGGCCATGTTATTAGCCAGGAGGGCATTGCAGTGGATCCGACTAAGGTAGAAGTCGAACATTATTGGGAACCACCGAAGACAGTTACTGAGATTCATAGCTTCTTAGGCCTGGCAGGCTATTATAGAAAATTCATTCAGGATTTCTCGAAGATTGCCACACCCCTTACACACCTTACTAAGAAGGGTGTATAGTTTATTTGAAGCATAGAGTGCCAGAAGGCATTTCAGACTTTGATGACTAAGTTGACTTCAGCACCAGTTTTGGTTATTCCTAACAGTGATAAGACTTTTGTTGTCTACACGGATGCATCCTTATTGGGTCTTGGAGGTGTATTGACGCAGACCCAGAGAGTTGTAGCTTATATTTCAAGGCAGTTGAGGACTCATGAGCATAACTACCCCACGCATGACTTAGAGCTAGCAGCAGTGGTATTTACACTAAAGGCGTGGAGACATTACTTGTACGGAGTACGGTTTGAGCTATTCACGGATCACCAGAGTTTAAAATATCTCTTTTCTTAGAAAGAACTTAATCAGAGACAACGTCGATGGATAGAATTTATTAAGGATTATGAATTTGCTATTCAGTACCATCCGGGAAAGGCGAACGTGGTAGCAGACGCGTTGAGAAGGAAGCGTCATCACGGGCTAGCAGCTTTGAGGTGTTCACTATATTAGGATCTTTATACCCTCAGCCATTTTGATTTCAAGCTAGAGATTGGCGGGAGCTATGTGTTCTTAGGAGCGTTATCTGTACAGCCATCTTGGAGAGATAGAGTAGTCGGAGCTCAGTTAGAGGATTCTAGGATTCAAACCCGCAAGGGGGAGATTTCCAAAGAACCCAAGGATGATTAGACTATTGGAGTAGATGGAGGCCTTAGGATGAAGGGCAGGATCGTTATGCCGAACAATCTACAGCTAAAGAGGGATTTATTTAACAAAGCTCATCGCAGAAGATATACAGTGCACCCAGGCACGACGAAAATGTACAGGGATCTGAAGAGGCATTTTTGGTGGAGTGGTATGCGTAGAGAGATTACAGATTATGTGGCGAAGTGTTACACCTGCCAACAAGTTAAGATAGAACATCAGAGACCTGTAGGAACCCTATAGCCTTTACCCATTCCCGAGTGGAAGTGGGTAGATATTTCTATGGATTTCGTAGTGGGGTTGCCTAAGTCAAAGAAAGGTAATAATTCTATTTGGGTTATAGTGGATAGATTGACCAAGTCTGCATATTTCTTACCTGTGAGGACGACTTATACGGCAGATATGTATGCGAGGATCTTCATTCGGGAGATTGTTAGATTGCATGGAGTCCCGGGGATGATTGTATCAGATTGGGGCTCAGTCTTCACATCTTATTTTTAGAGGAGTTTTCAGGATGTTTTTGGCAGTCAGTTGTCATTTAACAGTATTTTCCACATCCAGACAGATGGACAGACCGAGAGGGTGAATCATATCTTAGAGGTCATGCTGAGAGCGTGCATTATAGATTTTTAGGGTAGCTGGGAGGATCATATCCCACTGATTGAATTTGCATACAATAACAGTTATCAAGCTACCATCAGGATGGCACCGTATGAAGCTTTGTACGGGAGACCTTGAAGATAGTCTATTGTTTGGTCCGGAGTTAGTTAGACAGACCACAGAAAAGGTGGTATTGATTCGAGAGCACATTCTTGCAGCGCAGAGTCGACAGAAGAGCTATGCAGATCAGCAGAGACGCCCTTTGGAGTTCCAGGTCGGAGACTTAGTTATGTTGAAAGTATCACCGATGAAGGTCGTTCAGTGTTTTGGTAGAAGGGGGAAGCTTGCCCCAAGATATGTTGGTCCTTTCAGAATCATCGAGTGCATTGGAGCTGTTTCTTACAGGTTAGACCTGCCAGCATCGATGTCCAGTGTACATGATGTCTTTCATATTTTGATGCTTAAGAAGCATTTGAGAGATGATGAACAGCTGAGAGTGATTGACTCACCAGAGATTGAGATTCAGGATGACTTGACTACTATGGAGATTTCGGTATGCATACTTGCTAGAGAGAATAAAAAGCTTAGAAATAAAGTCATTCCATTAGTGAAGGTGCAGTGGAATCGGCAAGGAGCCGAAGAGATTTCTTGGGAGCGCGAGGAGGATGTTCATCGCGACTACCCGCACCTATTTGGATAGGTATGATGTTGATGCTTTAATAATTATCATTTTCTATATTGTTTAGTCACATTTATGTTTATCTCTAACACTAGAATGGGGATATTGTCACCTGATCCTTAATCATTTGAAACATATGGTATATACATGAGGGTTTCCTTGCTTGGATTATTTTGCTTGACGTACCAATTTTGTTTAGTTAGAGATTTAGGTGAGAATGTTTGCATTCTAATTGGTTAGCTTTAAATATCATTGTGCTAATGCTATGAGATGAGTACAGAAGGTTTTCTATATATAGAATACACCTTGTTATTGTGTTTTTCCCAGCTTTTGAGCTTTGTGATGTGACTGCAGAATTTCGAGGACGAAATCCTCTTAATAGGGTGTGAATGTGAAACCCCAATAATTTTTAAATGATACATTAATATGAGATTATTTATGATATATAGATATTTAGTATGATAAATATCAGTAAATGGTATATGGATATAATACCATGTGTTTTGAGTATGAATGAGTTCATACATAAGAGAGGAAAGAGTCGAAACATGCACAATGGCCCATATATATATATGAGTTTTTCACGTTTTTCTCAGTTTTCCTAAGAACCCTATCAGCCATTAAAACCCCCAAACCCTACTTTGATTTCTTGGAGAAAATTGAAGGTTTTCAAGTGGATTTTCGGGTGATTCTTGGCTTATGGAGTGGAGATCTTTTCAACCTTGCTTCTAACACATTTTTCTACAACCCTAGGCGAGTATCATCTCTGCTAATCCCCCTTCTAATTTTTAAAAGGTTTTAAAGATATTTAAACATATTTTGTAGAGCCTAAACGACTAGATTATGTATAAAAGACAACTCTTTTGTATTATATGTATAAAGATTAGGTCTTTTCATGCTAAAAAGGTTGAGAATATTTTTACAGATGTGATTTAGATCTGAAGACGATTTTAAAACGTTGTTAATCTAAAGAAAAAAGTTTGATTTATCGTTTTGAGCTTTTATGCATGTTTTAGGGTTTTGAATATAAATCAAATGCATAAAAATTATGGTTATATATGTTGAATTTGTTTCCAGATATTCCTATCTGCTGTAGCATGTTTGTATGCAAGATTCATGAAGTTTTTATCATGATTGAATCACATAAACATGACTATACACGACACACATTTAAAAATCTTAGAAACTAAAAATCTGGGTCACGGTCGACCGCTACGATCGACCGCGTGTGTCCACGGTCGACCACCACGGTCGACCGCTTGCAGGAAACATACACTGTTAGCTCCTGGAGCATGTCACGGTCGACCGACGCTTATGTACGGTCGACCGCCACATAGATTTTTGGCCTGTGCATGTTGTTTGGATTTGTTATAGTTTTCGAGAGATTTCCTCAATCTCGTACTGATATATTATAGTGTTTAAGAGTTGTTTAACACCTAGGATGATGGTGAATTCCAGATGTGGACACGCACACTGAGATATATGCATTTATGCTTAGTTTGTGTTGGATTGACACACTTATGACACAAGTTAAACAGATAAACACATATGAATAGTGTTGTTTTATACGTATCCGGAAATAGGGAGATGAAACCTATTTGCCGCAGAACGATTGAGCAAGAGTATTACAATAGTATCGTTATTTTATGTATCCTGAATAGGGAGATAATAAATCCTATTGCCGCAGAGCGATTGAGTGAGAACATTATAAAAGTATCGCTATAGCACAAGATGATGCACACATAGAAAATTGATCAGTTGTAAGTTATACTTTCATGATAGACTACCCGCGAGTAGGGTATTCCCTTTGAGTTTTGGCACACCCATTATGGACGACAGTTATATTAGTTTTGGTTGGCATCCTCTTGTATTAGAGCAGGTTACTCGAATGTAATTCGAGAAGAAGTATTTATTCTTTATGTTGGAGTTTTGAGTATGCTTCCTTGAATATTTGTTTTTCATAGAGAACTATATGAAACATTTGATATATGCATGTCCTAACTCTATTTTCTTATATACTCCTACCCTTTCCCCTGGGGAGAGGTAGTGATGATCTCGCTAGCGCTCTGACGCTCATTGTTTCCCCTCTTTTAGGCAGCGAGTCCAGCACACAGAGAGTCGCAGGTTGATGGGACATCTTAGTTGTCCGTTTAGCTATTTTTTATATTTTGTAGTTATTGCAGAACTCCACATGTAGTTGATTATTTTCAGACTCTAGATTGGTATTTTATTTTAGAGTTAAGAACTCTTGTGAGACTTTGTTTATTTGACTCATTGTATTTGAGACTCAGTTCGGACTCAGTGATATTTCTACTTCATTCGAGTTAGGCTTATTATTAATATTTCTTATGCTTCTTCTGTGTATATTTTCAGGGTTGTTCGATTTTGATTATTTACCTGTCTATACCTTCATCTATTTATTGTATCCACTAGAGAGATAGTGATTGTGATGGTCAAACATGTCCTAGCATGGTGTTGACGCTTGGCAGGTTTGACAATCCGGGTTTCACCTGGGACTAAAGCCGTGTGTGAACCCTAGGGCGACACAGTAGACAATATGAAAATAACTACAGTGGCCAGCTTTGTCAAATCATGATGGGTAATGGAGAAAGAGGTAAACCTTTTTTACTTGTAAGTTACCTCTTTCTCCATTACCCAAGACATGACTACACTATGACAAGTTTTAATGAAGACTGCTACCAAAAACATTTCTTTATCATTCGCTACAAAAATGGTTGTATAATCCACATTTAAATATGAAACCATTATTCTTAAAAAAACAAAATGTAAGACTAACACTATGCACTGGTGTTGAATAAAAAAACACTTATTAAATATGTATTCTTATAGGAGAATTTAATGAAAGTTACCTTGACCATTACACGGTAACGGATTAACACATATTCACTACAGAATAGGTGCAAATCCTTGACTTTCTGCAAATATCGGCCATCTAAAGGTGATAGAGCCATAATGCTAAAAGACTCAAGATCAACAACCTCCTCTTCATGATAATGCTCCATCTAAAACATTAAAGTTCACACAGCCAAAACATATTCAACCAGTTGTTCAAATATGAGGAAAATTAAAGAAAAAGGATCACCAAAAAAATTAGATCATTCCGGATCAAACTTAATCATCATTCAAGATTCATAAGCCCAATTATTGGAGTGAATACAGCTCACTATAAATTGGGGACTACCAAAGGATCATCTCAATTTATTTTAAAAAAAATTATGTGCCTGAAATTCAAAATACAACAGTGGAAGCCCTACATTACAAACTCAGAAGAAGAAAAAAAAAAGTGACCTATAGCATATGATATTTATTATTTACATAAAGTTTTACGCTCTGTCCTAAAATATTCCCTCCCATAAACTTATAAAAAAATCCTATCTTTATTCAAATATCCAAAAGATGCCACTTTGAGAAACATTTCAAGATTATAGTATATGAGATTTAAGAAAACTTAGCAACGAAATAATCACAAAAAAACAAAAAACAAGCATGCAGTCAATAAAAGGCAGGGCTTGTGTTCCTGAAAATTCCCCAACCAAGAAACTAGGAATGGAGATCTTTACCTTCATAGCGGTGACTCCTTCTGAACTACTCAACGAAGCCCTAAGTAGTTCGAATCGCCGAGGATGGGTGGGTTAAATCCGAAACCCTAGCTGGCCTGGTCATCTGCTAATCGAATACGAAGAGGTAGAGGAGGAAAAGGATGAAAAGAAAGCGAACGGGGCTCGAGGTGGTGATAAGAGCTTTACTAATGAGTTACAGACGAGGCCAAAACCCTAACCCATGATTTTTAAGGGGGGAATTTGTTCGGGGTTTAGTGGAGCTGGAAAAAAGAGCCGCCTTTTTTTTAAGGAATCTGAGAGAGTGAGGAGAGAGCGCCTCGATTCATTTTATATGCATGTCATGTGGAGTTTAGGCTCAGTTCATCAGATATTTTCTTTAAACGGAAGGTAAACGATGGATAATCTAATAATACATATAGACTTTTGGCAAAACTTTGTTGTAGGTCCCTCATGTGCTAGCCAAGTATCTTTTCGGTCCTTTCGGATCATTAATATTTAGAAGTCATCAACCATAGTCATTAATATTATCATTGTCATCAATCTATGTTCCTTTTACAAACTTCTGTAAAATATTTCTGGCAATATCACATAGCTACCACGTTAGCAAAAATTAGTTGAAAGTTTCATACAAACGTGTATGTTGAACTGGTGATTTCACTAATTTTTTTACTGAACATGGCATGGTCAGATCATTGTCACATCAGCAAATCTGATGACGAATGTACTGTTAAGAATGACCGATGTTAACTTTCATTAAATATTAAAGACGTTAATAGTATTTGGGTGGCAATTTCTGTTATAAGTGAAAGAAACATTACTTGTAGAAATAATCAGGTTGTTTTATACGTCCTCTTGCTTATTACAATACAAATAGCCCATTTTTATTGTTCTTTTTTATCTTTTTTCCCTTTTTTGTCATTTCTCAAAACTCTTCACACTTATCATAATAATACTTGCATGAGATCCCAAGCTATAGGCGCTGTTTTTGAGAAAAGAATAGAATATTAAGCTGATGAAACTTAAGTTAATTCAAGTACTAATGAGCAAAACGTGATATAACAGCTATCACGAAATTCAACAGAACAATAAACTTTTTTACTGTCAACAGGTTTTCCCAAATATTTTACTATTCGAGTTCGAAGCAAACTATACTCTTTTGAGGCACATTAGAGAAAGAACTAGAGTGATTTTTGTTTTTGCATATTCAGATGTTGATTTTGCACATTTTGATGTAATTAGAGAAGCAATTGTATTTTTCGGATCTGGATTCTCTTTACTTATGTGATAATTAAAGAGGGTCTAATTCTCACAATCCTCACTGCGTATCTCAATTCTTATAGATGAGATAACGCCACATAAAATTTCCGCCGGATATTTTGATAGTTGTTTTCAAGTGTACAACTAGTTTCAAGACCATACGGATGTTAAAGATTGAGAGAGTAGAACAGGACAATAATTAACTACATCTATATATGTAAAAAACAAGAAATCTATGTTGTGAACAAAATGAGAAAATACTAAGGCAGAATCGTCCCAACAATACCAGTATACCACACACAGGTTTATTGATATTTACAGATTCAAGTACCCAGATACTTTATTTCAAAAGGAAAGAACACAAGAATATTGTTTAAATCACATAAACAAGAAGTACTATTGCAGCCTGCGAAAGGGGTAGTAACTAAAAATCAATATAAGTGTCGAGGTAAACAAACTTGAAGTATTTCAAATGAAAACAATCTATCAAGGAGACAATTGATAGAAGGGGGAAAACCTGCATGTGGGGATAAATCCAACAATCAAATCCCCCTGACTTACAATATAACAGCCGAAGCATTCATAGTCCTGCATGTTGATCACAAATACAAGTACCAGGAGAATGCAAAATACATCTTTCAGCCAAAGACGATGCATGCAGGATCCTTAAATGTCAAACCCATGGAGATGCACGTACCATAGTATGAAAATAACTACAGTGGCCAACTTTGTCAATCGTAATGGGTAATGGAAAAGGAGGTAAACCTTTTTTACTTGTAAGTTACCTCTTTCTCCATTACCCAAGACATGACTAAACTATGACATGTTTTAATAAAGACTGCTACCTATATCAAAGCAGAGGCCGGACGTTTTGTCAGAATGAAAAAGAAAGAACACTAAAGATCATGACCTAAATAAACAATGTTCGATGGACTCATACAGAAACTGCTAATACTACATCATATGCATATCAAATATAAATATCCCAATGGTTCACAGAACATTTTAGACACAACTTTAAACCATTTGAGCTAACTAAGGCTATAAACCATTTATCTAAATACCTGAGACATATTATGATTTGTAAGCCAGACGAACAAGGATATCCAATCAACAACCACAGTTTCTTCATGCTTTACCAAAAACATTTCTTTATCATTTGCTACAAAAATGATTGTATAATTCACAATTAAATATGAAACCATTATTCTTAAAAAAACATAATGTAAGACTAACACTGTGCACTGGTGTTGAATAAAAAAACACTTATTAAATATGTATTCTTACATGAGAATTTAATGAAAGTTACCTCGACCATTACACGGTAACGGATTAACCCATATTCACTAAAGAATGGGTGCAAATCCTTGACTTTCTACAAATATCGGCCATCTAAAGGTGATAGAGCCATAATGCTAAAAGACTCAAGATCAACAACCTCCTCCTCACGATGATGCTCCATCTAAAACATTAAAGTTCACACAGCCAAAACATATTCAACCAGTTGTTCAAATATGAGGAAAATTGAAGAAAAAGGATCACCAAAAAAATTAGATCATTCCGGATCAAACTTAATCATCATTCAAGATTCATAAGCCCAATTATTGGATTGAATACAGCTCACTATAATTTGGGGACTATCAAAGGATCATCTCGATTTATTTTAAAAAAATTAAGAGCCTGAAATTCAAAATACAACAGTGGAAGCCCTACATTACAAACTCAGAAGAAGAAGAAAAAAGTGACCTATAGCATATGACATTTATTATCTTCATTCAAAAATCCAAAAGATGCCACTTTGAGAAACATTTCAAGATTATAGTATATGAGATTTAAGAAAACTTAGCAATGAAATAATCACAAAAAAGCAAAAAACAAGCATGCAGTCAATAAAAGGCAGGGCTTGTGTTCGTGAAAATATCACAAAAAAGCAAAAAACAAGCATGCAGTCAATAAAAGGCAGGGCTTGTGTTCGTGAAAATTCCCCAACCAGGAAACTAGGAATGGAGATCTTTACCTTCATAGCCGTGACTCCTTCTAAACTACTCAACAAAACCCTAAGTGGTTCGAATCGCCGAGGAGGGGTGGGTTAAATCCGAAACCCTAGCTGGCCTGATCATCTGCTGCTCGAAGACGAAGAGGGAGAGGAGGAAAAGGGCGGCAAGAAAGCGAACGGGGCTCGAGGGGGAGATAGGAGATTTTCCATGGAGTTGTAGACGAGACCAAAACCCTAACCCAAGATTTTTAAGGGGGGAATTTGTTCGGGGTTTGGTGGAGCGGGAAAAAGGAGCCGCCTTTTTTTTAAGGAATCGGAGAGAGTGAGGAGACAGCGCCTCGATTCATTTTATACGCATGTCATGTGGAGGTTAGGTTCAGTTCATCAGATATTTTCTTTAAAAGGAAGGTAAACGATGGATAATCTAATAATGCATATAGACTTTTGGCAAAACTTTGTTGTAGGTCCCTCATGTGCTCGCCAAGTATCTTTTCGGTCCTTTCGGATCATTAATATTTAGAAGTCATCAACCATGGTCATTAGTATTATCATTGTCATCAATCTATGTTCCTTTTGCAAACTTCTGTAAAATATTTCTAACAATGTAACATAGCTGCCACGTTAGCAAAAATTAGTTGCAAGTTTCATACAAATGTGTATGTTGAACTAGTGATTTCACTAATTTTTTTGCTGAACATGGCAGGGTCAGATCATTGTCACATCAGCAAAATCTGATGATGAATGTAATGTTAAGAATGACCGATGTTAACTTTCATCAAATAGTAAAGACGTTAACAGTATTTGGGTGGCAATTTCTGTTATAAGTGAAAGAAACATTACCTGTAGAAATAATCAGGTTGTTTTTTTACGTCCCCTTGCTTACTACAATACAAATAGCCCATTTTTATTGTTCTTTTTTTTCTTTTTTTTCTCTTTTTTTTCATTTCTCAAAGCTCTTCATACTTATCATAATAATACTTGCATGAGATCCAAAGCTATAGGCGTTGTTTCTGAGAAAAGAACAGAATATTAAGCTGATGAAACTTATGTCAATTCAAGTACTAATGAGCAAAACAAGATATAACAGCTATCACGAAATTCAACAGAACAATAAACTTTTTTACTGTCAACAGGTTTTCCCAAATAACAGCTATCACGAAATTCAACAGAACAATAAACTTTTTTACTGTCAACAGGTTTTCCCAAATATTTTACTCTTCGAGTTTGAAGCAAACACAGAACAATAAACTTTTTTACTGTCAACAGGTTTTCCCAAATATTTTACTCTTCGAGTTTGAAGCAAACTATACTCTTTTGAGACACATTAGAGAAGGAACTAGAGTGATTTTTATTTTTGCATATTTAGATGTTGATTTTGCATATTTTGATGTAATTAGAGAAGTAACTGTATTTTTTGGATCTGGATTCTCTTTACTTATGCGATAATTAAAGAGGGTCTAATTCTCTCAATACTTACCGTGTATCTCAATTTTTGTGGATGAGATCACGCAACATAAAATTTCCACCGGATATTTTGATAGTTGTTTTCAAATGTACTAGTAGTCTCAAGAACATACGGATGTTAAAGATTGAGAGAGTGAACAGGACAACAACTAACTGCATCTAAATTTGTAAAAAACAAGAAATCTATGTTTTGAACAAAAAAGCGAAAATACTAAGGCAGAATCGTCCCACTAATACCAGCATACCACACAAAGGTTTGCTGATATTTACATATTCAAGTACTCAAATACTTTATTTTAAAAGGAAAGAACACAAGAATATTGTTCAAATCGTATAAACAAGAATTACTATCGCAGCCTGCGGAAGGGGTGGCAACCAAAAATCAATATAAGTGTTGAGGTAAACAAACTTGAAGTATTTCAAATGAAAACAAACTATGAAAGAGACAATAGACGGAAGGGGAAAAACACTGTATCGGGGGGTAAATCCTGCAATCAAATACCCCTGACTTACAATATAACAGCCGAAGCATTCTGATTCCTGCATGTTGATCACAAATACAAGTACCAGGAGAATACAAAATACATCTTTCAGCCAAAGACGATGCATGTAGGATCATTAAATGTCAAACCCATGGAGATGCACGTACCATAGTAGTCAACATGAAAATAACTACTGTGGCCAACTTTGTCAGATCGTGATGGGTAATGGAGAAAGAGGTAAACCTTTTTTACTTGAAAGTTACCTCTTTCTCCATTACCCAAGACATGACTACACTATGACAAGTTTTAATGAAGACTGCTACCTATATCAAAGCAGAGCCGGACGTTTTGTCAGATTGTAAAAGAAAGCACACTAATGAGCATGACCTAAATAAACAATGTTCGATGGACTCATACAGAAACTGCTAGTGCCACATCAAATGCAAATTTATTAGAAGAGGGGTACTATTGTCAGATATGCATATCAAATATACATATCCCGACGGTTCATAGAACATTTTAGGCACAACTTTAAACCATTTGAGCTAACTAAGGCTTCAAACCTTTTATCTAAATACCTGAGACATATTATGATTTGTAAGCCAGACGAACAAGGATATCCAATCAACAACTACAGTTTCTTCATGCTTTACCAAAAACATTTCTTTATCATTCGCTACAAAAATGATTGTATAATCCACATTTAAATATGAAACCATTATTCTTAAAAAACATAATGTAAGACTAACACTGTGCACTGGTGTTGAATAAAAAAACACTTATTAAATATGTATGCTTATGGGAGAATTTAATGAAAGTTACCTCGACCATTACACGGTAACAGTTTAACCCATATTCACTAAAGAATGGGTGCAAATCCTTGACTTTCTGTAAATATCGGTCATCTAAAGGTGATAGAGCCATAATGCTAAAATACTCAAGATCAACAATCTCCTCTTCACGATGATGCTCCATCTAAAACATTAAAGTTCACACAGCCAAAACATATTCAACCAGTTGTTCAAATATGAGGTAAATTAAAGAAAAATGATCACCAAAAAAATTAGATCATTCCGGATCAAACTTAATCATCATTCAAGATTCATAAGCCCATTTATTGGATTGAATATAGCTCACAATAAATTGGGGACTACATAAGGACAATCTTAATTTATTTTAAAAAAAATATGAGCCTGAAATTCAAAATACAACAGTGGAAGCCCTACATTACAAACTCAGAAGAAGAAAAAAAAGTGACCTATAGCTTATGATATTTATTATTTACTAAAAGTTTTATGCTCTGTCCCAAAATATTCCCACCCATAAACTTATAAAAATCCTATCTTTATTCAAAAATCCAAAATATGCCACTTTGAGAAACATTTCAAGATTATAGTATAAGAGATTTAAGAAAACTTAGCAATGAAATAATCACAAAAAAGCAAAAAACAAGCATGCAGTCAATAAAAGGCAGGGCTTGTGTTTATGAAAATTCCCCAACCTGGAAACAAGGAATGGAGATCTTTACCTTCATATCCGTGATTCCTTCTGAACTACTCAACGAAACCCTAAGTGGTTCGAATCGCCGAGGAGGGGTGGGTTAAATCCGAAACCCTAGCTGGCCTGATCATCTGCTGATCGAAGACGAAGAGGGAGAGGAGGAAAAGGGCGGCAAGAAAGTGAACGGGGCTCGAGGGAGAGATAAGAGCTTTTCCATGGAGTTGCAGACGAGACCAAAACCCTAACCTAAGATTTTAAGTGGGGAATTTGTTCGGGGTTTAGTGGAGCAGGAAAAAGGAGCCGCCTTTTTTTTAAGGAATCGGAGAGAGTGAGGAGAGAGCGTCTCGATTCATTTTATACGCATGTCATGTGGAGGTTAGGTTCAGTTCATCAGATATTTTCTTTAAAAGGAAGGTAAACGATGGATAATCTAATAATGCATATAGACTTTTGGCAAAACTTTGTTGTAGGTCCCTCATGTGCTAGCAAAGTATCTTTTCGGTCCTTTCGAATCATTAATATTTAGAAGTCATCAACCATTAGTTGCAAGTTTCATACAAACGTGCATGTTGAACTGGTGATTTCACTAATTTTTTTGCTGAACATGGCAGGGTCAGATCATTGTCACATCAGCAAAATCTGATGACGAATGTAATGTTAAGAATGACCGATGTTAACTTTCATCAAATATTAAAGACGTTAACAGTATTTAGGTGGCAATTTCCGTTATAAGTGAAAGAAACATTACTTGTAGAAATAATCAGGTTGTTTTTTTACGTCCCCTTGCTTACTACAATGCAAATAGCCTATTTTTATTGTTCTTTTTTTCTTTTTTTTCTCTTTTTTTCATTTCTTAAAATTCTTCATACTTATCATAATAATACTTGCATGAGATCCCAAGCTATAGGCGCTGTTTCTGAGAAAAGAACAGAATTTTAAGCTGATGAAACTTAAGTTAATTCAAGTACTTATGAGCAAAACGTGATATAACAGCTATCACGAAATTCAACAGAACAATAAACTTTTTTACCGTCAATAGATTTTCCCAAATATTTTACTCTTCGAGTTCGAAGCAAACTATACTCTTTTCAGGCACATTAGAGAAGGAACTAGAGTGATTTTTGTTTTTGCATATTTAGATGTTGATTTTGCATATTTTGATGTAATTAGAGAAGCAACTGTATTTTTCGGATCTGGATTCTCTTTACTTATGCGATAATTAAAGATGGTCTAATTCTCTCAATCCTCACCGCGTATCTTAATTCTTATAGATGAGATCACACCACATAAAATTTCCGTCGGATATTTTGATAGTTGTTTTCAAGTGTACTAGTAGTTTCAAGACCATACGGATGTTAAAGATTGAGATTTTGATAGTTGTTTTCAAGTGTACTAGTAGTTTCAAGACCATACGGATGTTAAAGATTGAGAGAGTAGAACAGGACAACAACTAACTACATCTAAATATGTAAAAAACAAGAAATCTATGTTGTGAACAAAAAATCAAAAATACTAAGGCAGAATCATCCCACTAATACCAGCATACCACACAAAGGTTTGCTGATATTTACATATTCAAGTACTCAAATACTTTATTTCAAAAGGAAAGAACACAATAATATTATTCAAATCGCATAAACAAGAATTACTATCACAGCCTGCGAAAGGGGTGGCAACGAAAAATCAATATAAGTGTCGAGGTAAACAAACATGAAGTATTTCAAATGAAAACAAACTATCAATGGGACAATAGACGGAAGGGGAAAAAACCTGTATGGGGGGACAAATCCTGAAATCAAATCCCCCTTACTTACAATATAACAGCCGAAGCATTATGATTCCTGCATGTTGGTCACAAATACAAGTACCAGGAGAATACAAAATACATCTTTCAGCCAAAGACGATGCATGTAGGATCATTAAATGTCAAACCCATGGAGATGCACGTACCATAGTAGTCAACATGAAAATAACTACATGTAGGATCATTAAATGTCAAACCCATGGAGATGCACGTACCATAGTAGTCAACATGAAAATAACTACAGTGACCAACTTTGTCAGATCGTGATGGGTAATGGAGAAAGAGGTAAACCTTTTTTACTTGAAAGTTACCTCTTTCACCATTACCCATGATATGACTATACTATGACAAGTTTTAATAAAGACTGCTACCCAGAAACATTTCTTTATCATTCGCTACAAAAATGATTTTATAATCCACATTTAAATATGAAACCATTATTCTTAAAAAAACATAATGTAAGACTAACACTGTGCACTGGTGTTGAATAAAAAAATACTTATTAAATATGTATTTTTACAGGAGAATTTAATGAAAGTTACCTCAACCATTACACGGTAACGGATTAACCCATATTCACTAAAGAATGAGTGCAAATCCTAGACTTTCTGCAAATATCGACCATCTAAATGTGATAGAGCCATAATGCTAAAAGACTCAAGATCAATAACCTCCTCTTTACGATGATGCTCCATCTAAAACATTAAAGTTCACACAGCCAAAACATATTCAACCAGTTGTTCAAATATGAGGAAAATTAAAGAAAATGGATCACCAAAAAAATTAGATCATTCTGGATCAAACTTAATCATCATTGAAGATTCATAAGACCAATTATTAGATTTAATACAGCTCACTAAAAATTGGGGACTACCAAAGGATCATCTTAATTTATTTTAAAAAAATTAAGAGCCTAAAATTTAAAATACAATAGTGGAAGCCCTACATTACAAATTCAGAAGAAGAAGAAAAAAGTGACCTATAGCATATGATATTTATTATTTACAAAAACTTTTATGCTCTATCCCAAAATATTCCCTCCTGTAAACTTATAAAAAATCCTATCTTTATTCAAAAATACAAAAGATACCACTTTTGAGAAACATTTCAAGAATATAGTATATGAGATTTAAGAAAACTTAGCAACAAAATAATCACAAAAAAGTAAAAAAACAAAAATGCAATCAACAAAAGGTAGGGCTTTTGTTCGTGAAATTCCCCAGCGAGGAAACCGAGAATGGAGATCTTTACCTTCATAGTCGTGACTCCTTCTGGACTGCTCAACAAAACCCTAAGTGGTTCGAATCACCGAGGAGGGGTGGCTGAATCCGAAACCCTAGCCGGCCTGATCGTCTGCTGATCGAAGACGAAGAGGGAGAGGAGGTAAAGGGTAGCAAGAAAGAGAATGGGGCTCGAGGAGGGGATAAGAGCTTTTCCATGGAGTTGCAGACAAGATCAAAACCCTAACCCTAGATTTTTAAGGGGGGATTTGTTCGGGGTTTAGTGGAAGGGGAAAAAGGAGCCACCTTTTTTTTAAGGAATTAGAGAGAGCGAGGAGCGAGTGCCTCGATTCATTTTATATGCATATCATGTGGAGGTTAGGTTCAGTTCATCAGATATTTTCTTTAAAAGGAAGGTGAATGATGGATAATCTAATAATGCATATATACTTTTGGTAAAACTTTGTTGTAGGTACCTCATGTGCTAGCCAAGCATCGTTTCAGTCCTTTCGGATCATTAATATTTAGAAGTCATCAACCACAGTCATTAATATTATCATTGTCATCAATCTATGCTCTTTTTGCAAACTCCTGTAAAATATTTCTGACGATATCACATGGCTGTCATGTTAGCAAAAATTAGTTGCAAGTTTCATACAAACGTGTATGTTGAACTTGTGATTTCACTAATTTTTTTACTTAACATGGCTGGGTCAGATCATTGTCACGTCAGCAAAATCTGATGATGAATGTAATGTTAAGAATGACCGCTGTTAACTTTCATCTAATATTAAAGATGCTAACAGTATTTGGGTGGCAAATTTCGTTATAAGTGAAAGAAACTTTACTTGTAGAAGTAATCAGGTTGTTTTTTGTACGTCTGCTTGCTTACTGCGATACAAATAAGCACACTAATAAGCATGACCTAAATAAACAATGTTCGATGAACTCATACAAAAACTGATAATCCTACATCATATGCAAATTTATTAGAAGAGGGGTACTATTATCAGATATGCATATCAAAGATAAGTATCCCAATGGTTCATAGAACATTTTAGGCACAACTTTAAACCTTTTGAGCTAACTAAGGTTTTAAACCTTTTATCTAAATACCTAAGACATATTATGATTTGTAAGCCAGACGAACAAGGATATCCAATCAACAACCACAGTTTCTTCATGCTTTACAAAAAATATTTCTTTATCATTCGCTACAAAAATGATTGTATAGTCTACATTTAAATATGAAACCATTATTCTTAAAAAAACATAATGTAAGGCTAACACTGTGCACTGGTGTTGAATAAAAAAACACTTATAAATATGTATTCTTACAGGAGAATTTAATGAAAGTTACCTCAACCATTACACGATAATAGAGTAACCCATATTCAGCAAAATCTGATGACGAATGTAATGTTAAGAATGACCGTTGTTAACTTTCATCAAATAATAAAGACGCTAACAGTATTTGGGTGGCAAATTTCGTTATAAGTGAAAGAAACTTCACTTGTAGAAGTAATCAGGTTGTTTTTTGTACGTCCGCTTGCTTATTGCAATACAAATAGCCTATTTTTCTTTTTCTTTTTTTCTTTTTTTCTATTTTTTTCATTTATACTTATCATAATAATACTTGCATAAGATCCCAAGCTATAGGCGCTGTTTCTGAGAAAAGAACAGAATATTATGCTGATGAAACTTAAGTTAATTCAAGTACTAATGAGCAAAACGTGATATAACAGTTATCACGAAATTCAACAGAACAATAAATTTATTTACAGTCAACAGGTTTTCCTAAATATTTTACTCTTCAAGTTCGAAGCAAACTATACTCTTTTGAGGCACATTAGAGAAGGAACTAGAGTGATTTTTGTTTTTTGCATATTTAGATGTTGATTTTGCATATTTTGATGTAATTAGAGAAGCAATTGCATCTTCTGGATCTGGATTCTCTTTACTTATGCGATAATTAAAGAGGGTTTAATTCTCTTAATCCTGACCGCGTATCTCAATTCTTATATATGAGATCACGCCACATAAAATTTCTACCGGATATTTTAATTGTTGTTTTCAATCATACTAGTAGTTTCAAGACCATACAGATGTTAACGATTGAGAGAGTAGAACAGGACAACAACTAACTGCATCTAAATATGTAAAAAACAAGAAATCTATGTTGTGAACAAAAAGAGAAAATACTAAGGCAGAATCGTCCCGCCAATATCAGTATACCACACACAGGTTTGTTGATATTCACATATTCAAGTACCCAGATACTTTATTTCAAAAGGAAGGAACACAAGAATATTGTTCAAATCGCAAAAACAAGAATTACTATTGCCGCCTGCGAAAGTGGTAGCAACCAAAAATCAATATAAGTGTCGAGGTAAACAAACTTGAAGTATTTCAAATGAAAACAAACTATCAAGGAGACAATTGACAGAAGGGGGAAAAACCTGCATGGGGGGATAAATCCAACAATAAAATACCCTGACTTACAATATAACAGCCGAAGCATTCTGATTCCTGCATGTTGATTAAAAATACAACTACCAGGAGAATACAAAATACATCTTTCAGCCAAAGACGATGCATGCATGATCCTTAAATGTCAAACCCATGGAGATGCACGTACCATAGTAGCCAACATGAAAATAACTACAATGGCCAGCTTTGTCAGATCATGAAGGGTAATGGAGAAAGAGGTAAACCTTTTTTACTTGTAAGTTACCTCTTTCTCCATTTCCCAATACATGACTACACTATTACAAGTTTTAATGAAGAATGCTACCTATATCAAAGCAGAGGCTGGATGTTTTGTCAGATTGTAAAAGAAAGCACACTAATAATGTGACGCCCCTGGGTTCACACAAAGCTGCAGTCCAAGGTGAAACCAAGAATGTCAAACCTGCCATTGCACCACACCGCTGGCCCACTAACATGTTTCACCCATTCACAATTTCTATCACTCTAGTAGAGTAATGGACAGGTTAGGTACAAAAAGCCAAGTAAAAATAATACAAGAGATGACTGATGAGAATGTTAGAGATCAAAATAATGATTTCAGTCCATCTAACATAAGGAAAATACAAGTCAATGTCTGAAATGAATAAACCTGGCGATTTCCTTAACAAGTCTCGATGCAACAGTCTGAGTAAAGGCAATGAAGGCACATCAGCCTTTACAACCATCTAGAATAAAGTCCTCAAATGTCTAACAAGTTTACAGTGGGAGCTCCAAAATAAAACACTATCTAAAAAAATAGTCAGCTGCTAACACTAAAAGTGTGTCGCCATCAACCTGCCGACTCTCCCGGGCTCCTGGCTCGTTATCCTGAAAGAGAGCGGACAACGAGCGTCAAAGCCCGCTACGCGCAGCAACATCGACCAACCAACCCCAAGGGGAAAGGGCTGTGTATACAGAAAATACAATTATTACATAATAGTTAAGAATCATTACTTCCTAGCAAATAATGCGGTTTTAGTATTTAGGGAAATTACAACACGAGATAGGTTACGTCGAGCCGAAAGTAATCCAAACAACGCGAAAATCGCCTATGCTTATAAGCCTGTATCTCAAATTGATAAATTCCCTAAATACCAAACTCGAAGTCTACATACATGTATTAATACAACTACCAAAACGAAACAGCCCATCTCATCACTACTAACAAAAGTCACGCTCAAAACCATATAAGTGTCAAAGGCTAATATCGCCGCATAAGTGCGGTGTTCCAGTCTAGGTAGCTATCATGTTCAAATCTCATGTTAATCATGTTCATGTCACTGATTCAGATACAGTGTTCATTTACTCTTATAGGCTTAACAAAATTGTCCAGCGCGTGGCTCGTCAAAATGCCCAAGTGAATGCTCCAACTAAGTCGCATTCGAATATAACCGGTCTGCTTCCAACGCATGGACCGAATGTGACCGTTGTCCAAAGCCCCATGTGACCGGATGTGACCGTTATCCAACGCGCATGGCGACCGGATGGTAATGCATATTCACAGGATTCACAATAACCAACCTGAGTTGCGCAATTACGGAGTTGGGACTAGTAAAATGACATGTCTAACACCGAGGACTGAATGAATGAGCTCCAACAACGAGCCGACTACAAAAGTTAACTTACCATGTAGACTGTAAGCTGTCGATGAATATCATTACTATACACACACAATGACTTACACAGACTCATTGTCACACGTGCCCTCGATTGTGCGGATTCGGTACTGTTGTCAATCAATCACACTCACATGTACAGATAAAATCACTAACATTCAGCATGTAACTTAGTGCCAGATAAGTGAGGCGACCATGCTCGAACACACCGAAAATATACAATAAAACACAGTGTCAAAAACTGCGCGGCGGTCGACCGCAGAGGCCACTCCGGTCGGACCCCGCTCACGGCCCCGCCAAAGCCACTATGCCTCAAAATTGAGCGCGCGGTCGACCGTTGTGCGTCATGTCGTCGACCGTTCAAACAGCAGAACATTTTGCTGAACTATCTCTGAGCGGTCGACGCCCGCGGTCCACTGCACGGTCGACCGTGGAGGCTGACAGGCGAGCCCAGTTAGGTTTCTGTCGGCTTCAAAACCAATCAACACTTCGACGATTTCCATCTTAAGCATAAATCTCACACATTTATACCAAGTCATAGAACAGAAAAACTACAAGTTTTAATCTTTAAAATCAAATAGTTTAGGATTCGTGCAACAACAAGTAAACATGATTTAGAATGTCATAAACAGAATAACATGATTAATCTTTTAAAATCATTTTCTTCAGATCTAGATCTCATGAAGACAAATTCGTGGTGTTCTTTAAACAAATCTGAAATACTTAAGTTACCATAAAAGATCTATTACTTATACAAAAACAATTTTAGGCCCAATAAACGGAAAAGCTGCAAAATTTAAGCATAAAACGAAAAGCGGTAAAGTGGGCGACAGATGTTATACTCGCCTCTTGATGAGAAACCAAGTCCTAGATCTGTAGGAGAATGATTCCCTCTCGCCTGAATCCACTAAAGAATCTCACGAAAATTCCACGAAAACCCTTTTCGAAACGCCCAACAAATGCCACAAACCGAGCTAGGGTTTGAGAGGAGAGAGAGAAGGGGGCTGAGGTAGAGGGTCAATAGGGGGGTTTCTGAGAGCTCTCAAAACGAGTATCATATAAGTAGGGTAACACCGCGTTTGGGTATAACAAAACCAACCCGAAACCCCAAACTGGAACTGTCTGTACGCTGAGCGGTCTGACGCACGACCACGGGCGGTCGACTGCTCAGAGCTTCTGGGTCATGGCTCAGACCTGGGGATTCGGCCTAAAAAGTTGTTAACTTTCTTCAACATCTCAGAATGCAGGTGATTTAAGATTCGTTGGAAAGGCTCTTGAAGAGACTACAACTTTGATTCTTTTTACACTTGTTTCCAGATTCTAAATAAATCAGGTGTGCAAAATATAAAAACTCTCAACTGCTCTGTCAAAATTCTCAGATCTCCACTATTTGCCTTTAGTGCGCATGCTTTGTGTATTTACACTCGTATATTCACAAATAAGTGCACTTGAGATTTTGCATCAATCCAAATCAATTCCTATCATACTTCAGAACATAAAATACATTATTTCATCATATAACATATTTATAATTATTTATCACACTATATTCAAATTTCGCAGGGTTTTACTTCCTTCCCCCCTTAGATTTCGTCCTCGAAATTTCAGAAATTATACCAAACCAATAATATTACTCTAGAAAGCATATTTATGATTTTACCTTTAACAATCTATTGGATGACTTATTATCTCACTCAACCTTAATCAAATGGAAACTAGCTTACGCTCTGGGCCGAACAAAATCCAAACAATGGGAACCCCCCATATTATATACCGCATGTGTTCCAAAAGATTAAGAATTGAGCAAAAATATCTTCATTCTAGCCGTTAAATTCAATATATAACCACACAAATAGTCGCCACACATCAATCATCCAACTTCCTCACTAGGTGCAGGAAGTAGCGCGCGCATAACATCTTCGCCGCTCCCAAAAATCATCTTTGATGTCTACCACTCACACCATTAAAATGGTAAAATACTACCCACTTAACCCCTAACTAAATGGAACAAGCTACATTCGACTGCGAAAAATCCAAACAAGGCAACCCCTCAAATATACTACCACATGCTTCCAAGATTACTTATGGATTAAGTGTTAATACCCTCATTTTTAGTTTAAGTATAAACATCACTATACAGCGTAACCATAAGTCATAAACAAGGTCATTACAAAAATTTAATTTTACTTGATCAAACAGTGTGTCGCCGTTAGTCGCCCGATGTATATCCTCCTCTGCCGCTTCCCGAGAAACCTCCTCAACTCCTTTCTGCGTTCTACTGAATTTTGCACAAGTGGAAAAAAAATATTATTGATGTCTAAATTTACTTGTCTTTTCTAAGGACAAGTATACAAAACTGGGATCTCAATCGTCAGTCAAAACATCCTTGGAAGCCTAAATTCTCTTCGATGCGTTCAATACTCACTTACTTGCTCTTCATCGATGTAATTGTTTCTGCACATTAAACATGAAATACTGTGTGTAACACTAGACATCGCTCTGCTGAAAAGTCTAGTCTCATATGCCAAACGCCCCAATAAACTCCAAAAATCCGGAAACGGTCCAAGTACATCTCAGCTCAAGCTTTCACGCTTCGCGAAAAAATCGCCTGAAAGTCTTTCTTTAGATGATACTCTCAGCCCAAACTAACTCTTCAGAATCTGATCACTGAATGAACATGCTGCTGACTTCATTAGTCTATCCATCTTTCACTCCCAACAGCAATCGTTTTCTTTCTTCGACTTCCGGCAACCCTACAATAACAGTCCATAAAATGTCCCCGCCTTATTTTCACTTTAAAATGGTCGTAAAGGCCTCTGAAGCTGCTTCTTACCGGTCTCTGATGTTCCACCTTCACTTGCTGACCAGCGTAAGCACACTTAGCTACATGCCTCTAAAATCTTCTTAGGCCTTATCACTCAATAAAAGTGTCTCTTTAAGTCCTTGTACGCTTCTTAGTTGCTTCCTGATGTACTGAATCGTGAATCCATATTCCTCAATAAACTCAATCCACTGTCGCAAATGTCTCTTGGTCGCAAGTTCCTTCTGGGCAGAAAAGATATTTCTAAACCTCTGGCTGCGTCCGGTGAATAACCCTCTAACTGTACTCCAATTACAAGTAATATCCTCGCTGAATTCAGTGCAAATGCCACTGTTGCTGATCTCCAAATCATGATTGGGTAGCCTTCGCTCCGTTCACACACAACTTATCACGAGATATACCGCTACTGCCCTCTGACGTTCGCCATTAAAGACGCCACCCAAAACCTGCCTAACTATGCCTCAGACTGTAGACACGAGATGTCCTGACGGCTTGCTCGGAATAGTCAAAACTGGTGTTGTAGTCAGCCTTAGCCTTTAAGCCTCAAAGGCCTTCTCGGGCACTCTGTGCTTCACGACTGATCTGCTTTCACCCTTGCCTTCATAAGGCATGTAAAGTGGTTGCCGAAATCTTCAAGAAGTCTAGGTATGAACTTCCCTGTTAATTAACGCGGTAACCCTAAGAAACTTTCGAATCTCTGTCGCCGCTCCTTCAGCCGCGTTCCAAATCAACGAACTGTTGTTAACCTTAGCTGGACCCACTACTATGTCCTCTCTGCTGATTGATGTGGCCGAAAAATCTGACTCCTGAAAGCTAAAACTTGCCACTTGCTGAACTTTGACTATATAACTTTGATGCTCCTGTTAGAGTCCCCCAAAGGCTAACCGCTAGAATACTGTTCGTGTTCTATCTTCGATCTCGAATGAATGGAGGAATACTATTGATTAAAGAAAATTTATTCAAACTGGTCCCTGAAGGGCAGGGAAAAAAATCGGTTCATCACATTCTGAATACTTCGTCGCTGCATTTAATCAACCGAATTGGCCTGACTAGAACACTCTAAAAGATTCACATCGAATTAAGGAAAAACGTCGTTTTTGGAAAAATCCATCATCCCGGAACCAGCAACTAATGCATAACCAGTACACCGAATATCAAGCTTCTCGAGAAATATTTTACACTCTCTGCAACTAGTCGAACAAGTCATTCAATCCTTAGGTAATTGAATACCTATTCCAGATAGTGACCTTAGTTCGCGCTCTCTTATAATCAAATGCACACAATCTCATATTATCGTCCCTTTTCTGCATTGAAGAGGATCGGATATGCCCCACGCGATGAATAAACTCCTACATAATAAAACCCTGCAGCCTAACAACTTGTCCAACTTGGGTCTTGAAGCTTCCTCATCTCAGCTGGTGCCATACGATAGGTCACCAGTGCGCGGGATATCGGGACGGCTGCTGTCCCGGGCCTGCCAACTCAATACACCACTCGACCTCTCTACACAGGCAGGTAACCCAGGGATGTCCTGAAAGACATCCTGATTATTCTGAGACAACTCTAGTCTCCAAATGAATCAATACTCAGATCCCGTCGCATCACCTCATCGCATGCTTACGCCAGAAATACCCCGCCAAAACGTTTGCCCTGCAGCAGCGTGCCTATATCATCTCGGACCCATCGGACGCTCGCAATATTTGACCGTCTTCACAAAGTAGCTCAAATACTAAGCTATGCCGTAGCGAGATAGCCAATCCGTACCGAGAAGGATGCTTGAAGCTTTTGAGCATCAACGGACTTGCATCAACTCCGATGTCACTAACTCAAACTCATCTAGTTGATGACACATCTCCACAGATGGGAGCGGGACACTCCCTCTAGCAGAGTAGAACTGCACAACGCGAATATCTAAGCGAATGCCTGCCTCAAAGCTGAAACCTATCAACGATATGGTATGTAAGATAACGTAGATACGCAAATTCTCTAACTCAAACTAGATCCGGCGCTGAAAAAGGAAAAATCCACAAAGAAAGCTTCCGACCCTCGTACCCTGATCACGCGGCTACTACTGAATAGACTCTGCTGGATAATGCAAATCTCTGGATAATACAAATATGGCCTTGCTGACCCTAAATCCTCAGATTAACAAGTAGTGCACTACTATCTTCCCGACTGTCGGCTGCAAAATCTATGACTCTGCAGTACTGTCAACGGAGGACTTATTATCATGATGACTTCCCTTGCTTGCGTGTGCCTGCGACAAGGTCCTATTGCCTCTCTGTTCAACTTCTTGTTTATAATTGTAATTATGCCTACCCGAACTTCTTGCGCTGCTTTGGGCGCTTCTCGAATCGATATCGCTGCTCCTTTCTTATGTTAGCTCCTTGTACTGGTGGTAAAAATCATTTCTCCCGCTGCCTAGCGCTTTCCCTAGAGTTCACACATAGTTCTTCTTGCTACTGTCATTATAGCTATTCTAATTTCTGATTTCTTCCTTTCACTACGGGTATATTTCCCTGCCTTCACTGTTAGACTACACTCTAACAGCTTGTTTGAAGTAGCTGATTAAAATCCTCCCTAAATAGGCTGATAATTGCTACCCCGTCAAAAAATCTTAGTATGATTGTTGCTATCCTCCAGCGATGTCATCCAGGTATTTTGAATACATCTAACTTCATGCTGGTACTAAGCTGACGTTTCCAAATTTTTTTTTTCACTACTCCTTCCCTTATAGCATTGCAAGTTGGAATTGGTGTGCCTTGTAACTCTGGTGTTCTCATAGTCTGATATCTTTCTTATTCTTTCAGTCAGCTTAAACCTCCTGCTCTGCGGCTCTATCAACAGCTGATTTGTGGTGCCGTGGTGGTGTACTTCATTGGGTTCATTGCTTTTACTTCTATGATGCAGTACAATCGGTGAGTGAATCTCTTGAAAGTCGGTACTGCTGGACGGAAATGGGAATACACTTCTTGCTCCTCGCAGTGTTGGCTAATATCGTTGTTGCCTACATGTGCCTGAAGTCTGATCAAATACTATGGAGTCGTGCTGCGCGCTCGGGCTCTGCATGCGCCAACTTCTCCAGCTTTACGAGATTTTTACTCGATCCCATCCACATTTTTTTGATATTATAATATAAAAGGAGAGCGCTTAATTATCATCAGTAAGTGATGATAATAAATATATATATCATATACATAACGTATTCCACAATACGTAATTCATAATCACATAGTATTCACGCAAATACCTTTCAATCAACATTAAAAAAAATTAGTGTGTTATAAAAAAATCTCAAAATTCTTGAGATATACGCAATATAATCGTCCTTCACTCATACTAGCGAAATCCTTACGCGACTCTATACATGAATCCTAATTAAAACTCTATCCTAGCTCCACGAATCGACACAGGATGATCCTAAGGATACTGGAACTAGAGCTCTGATACCAACCTTGTGACCGCCCATGGGCGTCACACAAGGCTGCCAGTCCAAGGTCGAAACCTAGGAATGTCAAACCTGCCATGCCACCACACCGCCTGGCAATAACATGTTTCACCATCACAATTCTATTCACTCTAGTAGAGTCAATTGACAGGTTGTTCAGGTACAAAAAGCCAAGTAAAAAATAATACAAGAGATTGACTGATGAAATGTAGAGCATCAAAATAATGATTTCAGTCCATCTAACATAAGGAAAATACAAGTCCAATGTCTGAAATGAATAAACCTGGCATTCTTAACAAGTCTCTGATGCAACAGTCTGTTCGTAAAGGAAATGAAGGCACATCAGCCTTTACAACATCTAGGAATAAAGTCCTCTAAATGTACTCAACAAAGTTTACAGTGGGAGCTCAAAATAAAACACTATCTAAAAAATAGGTCAGGCTGAACACTAAAAGTGTGTCGCCATCAACCTGCCGACTCTCCCGGGCTCCTGGCCTCGTTATCCTGAAAGAGAGGGACAACGAGCGGTTCAAAGCCGCTAGCGAGCCAACATCGACCAACCAAACCCCAAGCGGAAAGAGCCTCGCTTGTAATACAGAAAATCAATTATTACATAATAGTTACAAGAATCGATTACTTCCTAGCAAATAATGGGTTTTAGTATTTAGGGAAAATTACAAACACGAGCATAGCCGTTACGTCGAGCGAAAGTAATCCAAACAAGCGAAAATCCCTCATGTTATAAGCCTGTTATCTCAAATTGTAATTCCCCTAATACCAAACCGAAAGTCTACTACGATGAATAATAAACTTAAAAGAAAACTAAGCCCCATGCTCAATACTTTAATCAAAAGTCACGCCCGAAAACCATATAACGTGTCAAATGTCAATGATTCACACTAAGTGTCGTGTCCAGTCTAGGTAGCTATCATGTCCAAATCTCATGTAATCATGTCATGTCCTGATTCAGATAAGTGTTATACTTATAGCTTAACAAATGTCCAGCGCGTGGTCTAAAATGCAAGTGAATGTCCAACTCGTGGATTGAATATAACCGTTGTCCAACGCATGGACCGAATGTGACCGTTGTCCAAAGCATGGACCGGATGTGACCGTTATCCAACGCATGGACCGGATGGTAATGCATATCCAGCACGAGGATTAAATAACAATGCATGTCCAACACGAGGACTAAGTAAAATGAATGTCCAACACGAGGACTGAATGGAATGAGCGTCCAACACGAGGACTAAAAAGTAATACATGTAGACTGTAAGTGTCGATGATATATTACATACACAAAAGATACACAGACTCATGTCACACGTGCCTCGATGTGCGGATTGGTACTTGTGTCAATAGTCAACTCACATGTACAGATAAAATCACTAACATTGTAACTAGTGCCAGATAAGTGAGGCGAACGCTCGAACACACCGAAAATATACAATAAAACAACAGTGGCCAAAACTGTGCGGCGGTCGACCGCAGAGGCCACTCCGGTCGACCGCTCACGGCGCCAAAGCCACTATGCTCAAAATTGAGCGGCGGTCGACCGTTGTGGTCATGTCGGTCGACCGTTCAAACAGCAGAAACATTTTGCTGAAACTATCTCTGAGCGGTCGACCGCCGCGTCCACTGCGGTCGACCGTGAAGCTGACAGAAGCCCAGTTAGGGTTTCTGTCGGCTTCAAAACCCAATCAAACTCGACGATTTCCATCTTAACATAAATCTAACATTTATCCACTACGGTCGACCGCGAAGCTGACAGAAGCCCAGTTAGGGTTTCTGTCGGCTTCAAATCCCAACCACCCTTGACGATTTCTGCACTAACTTAAAATTAACATTTAATCCAGGTCATAGAACAGGAAACTACCAATTTTAAACATTTAAAATCTATCATTTAAAATCCCAAGCATATAACCATGATTTAGATGTCTTTAAAACAGTATAAACATGATTAAATTTGTTAAAAACATTTTTAGATCTGGATCTCAAAAGTTGAAGCTTTAAAAATCCGAAATATTTGATTTTCACATATTATGCCATAGTGATCTACTATATTTACATGAAGTACGATTTTTGGCCCAATAAAAACATGATTAAAAACCCAAATTTTGCATGAAAACGAAAAGAGGTGAAGTTAGGCGAGATGTTACTCGCCTCTGATGAAAGCAACGCCCTAGATCTGAAGGAAGATGGTCCCTCTCGCTGACAAATTTAAGCATGAAAACGAAAAGAGGTAAAGTTGGGCGAGATGTTACTCGCCTCTGATGAGAACCAAGTCCTAGATCTGTAGGAGAATGATTCCTCTCGCTGAATCCACTAAGAATCTCACGAAATTCCACCGAAAACCCTTCGAAACGCCCAAAAATGCCACAAACCGAGCTAGGGTTTTGAGAGGAGAGAGAGAAGGGGGCTGAGTTCATTAGTATATATACTAATCCCCAAACCCGACCCGAAACCCGATAAGACCCAAAACCCAGGAAACTCTATGCCTGCTGGACGGTCGACCGCCGAGCCCAGTGCGGTCGACCGCACAGCAGGAAAGAAATTTCCTGAGTGCGAGACTGATCAGCGGTCGACCCGCAGCGACCACGGCGGTCGACTGCTCAGAGTTCTGGGTCATGCTCAGACTGGGATTCGGTAAAAAGGTTGTAACTTTCTCATACGATCTCAGAATGAGGTGATTTAAGATTTGTTGGAAATCTGTTGAAGAGACCTACAACTTTGGTCTTATACACTTTTCTAGATTCTAACTCAAACAGTATGAAAAATATAAAAACTCTCAACTGGTCAAAATTCTCAGATTATCACTATTTGCCTTTGTGCATGTTTTGTGTATTTACACTCATATATTCATAAATATACATTGAATTAATCTCAAATCAATTCCTATCATACTCAAACATCAAAATACATTATTTTCACCATATAACATATTTAAAATTATTTATCACACTATATTCAAATTTTCGGGGTTTTACATTCTTCCCCCCTTAAAAGAATTTCGTCCTCGAAATTCGAAAATCGTACGCATCTCGCAATATGAACTTCTAGATGAACATATAGAAATATTTATACCTAACGATCTAAAATGGTAATACTCCCACTTGAACCCTAATCTAGTGAAACTAGTACATCGGGTGAAAAATCCAAACAAGGAACCCGCCATATATATACCATGTGTTCCAAAAGATTAAGAATTAAGCAGAAATATTCACATTCTAGTGTTAAATGTAAATATAACCCAAGATGTAAACATAATATAAAACACATATCATAAAAATTAATTTACCTGTTCAAACAGGAGTGGGTAGTCGCGACGCATGTCCTCTTCGTGCTCCCAAGAAACCTCTCAAAGCTTGGATTTCAATAGTAGTTAAACCATTCTAAAGCTAAATCTTCAGTGCATTCATCATTCACTGCTGTTCTACCTCATGAAAGTGTTTCCTAAGCATAGAAACATGAAACACTTTATGTACTCTGAACATCGATGCTGGAAGGTTTAGTCCATTTAAAACAGCTCCAATAAGCTCTAAAATTCGGAACGGTCCAATATATCTCAGCTCAAGCTTTCTCCGCCTTCCGAATTGCTGAACGTCTTTTATAGACGATACTTTCAGCATAACTAACTCTTCAAATCTGAAACTCTAAATGTTCTCATTTCTTATCTGCATAACTCTTTTGCTGACTTTGAGCGGTTAGAACCTGTTCTCTGATTTATGTTACTTTCTCAGTAATCTATCTCATAAGCTCTGGCCCAAGCATTAAAATATCCTCCTGCTCTACTCAATATATATAGGCGATCTGCAAGGCCTCCCGTACGATGCTTCATACGGGGCCACACCAATTATCACTTGATAACTGTTGTTATAAGAGAGCTCTATCAGTGGAATATGATTCCTTCCATCTACCTTGAAAGTCAATGACATAAGCCCGCAACATATCCTCCAACATCTGATTTACTCCCTCCGTCTGACCATCCGTCTGTGGGTAAAATGCACTACTGCAAGATGAATATACTGCCAAGTGAATCCTGGAAATCCTTCGAAAAAATGGAATGAACACTGAACCTTGATCCGATACCATCGTACCTGGAACTCCATGAAGTCGAACTATCTCCCAAACAAATATCCTCGCATATGCCTCGGCGGTATAAGTAGTCCTCACTGGAATAAAATATGCTGGCTTCATTAGTATATCCATTATCATCCAACCAAAATCATTTTCTTTCTTCGACTTCGGCAACCCTACAACAAGGTTGATAAAAAGATCCACCCACTTCTATTTCAAAATGGGAAAAGATTGAAGTGTTCCTACCGGTCTCTAATGTTCTACCTTCACTTACTGACAGGTGAGACTCTTAGCTATATAATCTGAAATCTTCCTATGCATATCACTCCACCAAACGTGTCTCTTTAGGTCTTTGTACATCTTAATTATTCCTGGATGTATAGAATCATGAATTCATAGTTCTCAATAAACTCAATCAACCGTCGTTGCCTCTGGTTGAGTTCCTTCTGGGAGAAAAGATACTTCAAACTCTGGTGGTCGATGAACAACTCAAATTGCACTCCATAAAAGTAATGTCTCGTGACTTCAGTACAAATACCACTACTGCTAACACCAAATCATGAGTGGGGTAGTTCTGCTCGTGCACCCCAAATTGTCATGAGATATATGCTTCTACCCTCTGAGTTTGCATCAAGATTCCTCCTAAACCTGCCAATGCTGCATCTGTGTGAACAACGTGCGTCCTGTCACTGCTCGGAATAATCAAAACCGGCGCTGTAGTCCACTTAGTCTTTAACGTATCAAAGGCCTTCTGGCACTCTGTGTTCCAAATGAACTGTACACCCTTCTTCGTAAGGCGTGTAAGTGACGTCAAAATCTTCAAAAAGTCTAGGATGAACTTCCTGTAATAACCGGCTAACCCAAGAAGTTTCGAATCTCTGTCATCATTTTCGGCGGTTCCAAATCAAGAATCGCTGTAAACTTAACCGGATTGACTGCTATGCCCTCTCTGCTGTTGACGTGGCCGAGAAAAATCTAACTTCTAAAAACCAAAACCTGCATATGCTGAACTTGGCATATAACTGATGCTCCTGCACAGTCTGCAATGCTACTCGTGTTCTGCCTCCGATCTCAAAAATATGAGAATATCAAACTGGCCCATGAAGGGACGAAAAATAATGGTTCATCACATTCATGAATACTACGGGTGCATTAGTCAACCCGAATGGCCTGACTAGAAACTCTAAAGATTCACATCGAATTAGGAAAAATGGCTTTGGGAAAATCCATCTCCCGAACCCGCAACTATGATAACCAGAACGAAGATCAAACTTCGAGAAATATTACACTCTCTGCAACTAGTCGAACAAGTTATCAATCCTAGGTAATGAGTACCTATTCCGGATAGTGACCTTGTTCGGCTCTCTATAATCAATGCATAATCTCATATTACTGTCCTTCCTCTTCACGAAGAGGACCGATACGCCCCACGGAGAATAACTCCTACAAATAAAACCTGAGCTAACAACTCGTCCAACTGGGTCTGAAGCTCCCTCATCTCAGCTGGTGCCATACGATAGGGTGCGTGGGATATCGGGACTGTGCCCGGCTACAACTCAATACACAACTTGACCTCTCTCACAGGAGGTAACCCAGGTATATCCTGAAAGACATCCTGATACTCTGAGACAACTCTAGTCTCCACTAAATCAATACTCAGATCCCGTCACAGCACCTCCTCGATATACGCCAGAAATGACTCCGCAAAACGGTTGTCCTGAGAGGTTGCTACAATCATCTCGGACCCATCGGACGCTTGCAAATTGACTGTCTTCGCAAAGCAGTCAATACTAGCCTGGTAGGAGGATAACCAAACCATACCAAGTATAACATCGAACTCGAACATATACAACGCTATCAAATTGATAACAAACCCTGACTCGTCTAGTCTGATGACATATTTCCTATAGATAGAGTGGACACCTCCCCTAGAGGAGTAGATACTGACAACGGAATATCTAAAGAATGTGCTACAAGCTGAAGCCTACCAATGGAGGTATGAAAGATGAGCGAATTTTCTAAATCAAATTAGATCCGAGCTGAAAAGAAAATCACCTGATCATGCGGTACTACTGAATAGACTCTGCTGGATAATGCAAATATGGCCTGCTGACCCTTAATCCTCGGATTAATAAGTAGTGCCTCTATTTCCCCATTGCTGGCTGAAATTACGACTCTGAGACTGTCGTTCGTGACCTCTATCTTGCTGGCTCCCTGCTGGTGTACTACAACAAGTCTTTCGCTCTTTGTTCGATCTTGTTGTGATTGTAACATGTACTCCGAACTCTGTACTACTTTGGCGCTCTCGTATCATATTGTGCTCCTTTCTTATATTGTCCTTGTTGCTGGGTTAAAGTCAATCTCTCGCTGCTATAATTCTCTAGTTTTCGCAATAGTTCCCTTACCATTGTCATATTCACTATTCTGGTTTTAATTTCTTCCTTCACTACGGGTATATCTCCCTGCTTCACTTAGACTAGCTCTAACTACTTGTGGTGACTAAAATTCTCCCGAATAGGTGATAATTGCTACCCCATCAAAAATCTGGATGTTGTTGCTATCCTCCAGCGATGCCCTCAGTGCTGAATACATCTAACTTCTGCTTGGTACTAAGTCGACGTTCAAGGAATTTTCACATACTCCTTCTCTTATAAGTTGCAAATGAAGTTGGTGCACCTTGAAACTCTGGTGCTCTCATTGGTATTGCCTCTTTACTTTCACGACGGGTACAACCGGTGATGGAACTCCTGAAAGTGATACTGCTGACGGAAATAGATACACTTCTTGCTCCTTGAGTGTTGTAAGATCTTGTTGTTAACGGTGCCATAAAGTCGATCAAGTACTATGGAGCCTGCTGCGGCTCGGCTCTGCATGCCCAGCTCTCCAGGTACGAGTTTTACCTCGACCACATCCTCGTTTTGATATTTATAGTATCAAAAGGAGAGCTTAATTATCACAGTAAGTGAGATAATAAAAATATTCATGGTGATTCCGGTGATGACAGGGATGAGAGCGATGACGATAACAGAGATGAGTATCCAGAATTAATGGAAGACCATTGCAGAGAAACTTATATGGATGATGATGTAGAGATGGATCATGATGTTTGTGTGACGCCCCTTGGTTCACACAAGGCTGCAGTCCAAGGTGAAACCAAGGATGTCAAACCTGCCATGCACCACACCGTGCAATAACATGTTTCACCATCACAATTAACATCTCTCTAGTAGAGTCAACAACAGGTGTAGGTACAAAAGCAAGTAAAAGATAATACAAGAGATACTGATGAAATGAAAGAGATCAAAATAATATTTCATCATCCAACATATAGAAATACAAAGTCAATATCTGAAATGAATAAACTGGAGTTCTTATCAAATCTCAAATACAACAAGTCTGAGTAAAGGAAATAAGGCACACAACCTTTATAACATCTAGAATAAAATCCTCAAAGGTCTAAACAAAGTCTACAGTGGAGCTCCATAAATAAAATAAAACTATGAAGGAAAGATGGATGCTAATGTACATCGCCATCAACCTGCGACTCTCCGTGCACCTGACTCGTTACCTGAAATGGGAGGGGCAACGAGCGTCAAAGCGCTAGCGAGCAACATCACAACCAACCCCAAGGGAAAGGGCTTGTTGTATACAGAAAATACAATTATTACATAATAGTTAAAATCATTACTCCTAGCAAATAATGGGTTTTAGTATTTAGGAAATTACAACACGAGCATAGGTACATCGAGCGAAATAATCCAAACAAGGAAACCCTCATGTATATACCTTGCATCTCAAATTGTAAATCCCTAAATACCAAACTCGAAGTCTAATACATGAATAATAAACTAAAAGAATAGCCCATCTCAATACTTAATCAAAAGTCACGTCAAAACCATATAAGTGTCAAAGGTAAATATCGCATAAGTGTCGTGTCCAGTCTAGGTAGCTATCATGTCCAAATCTCATGTAATCATGTCATGTCCTGATTCAGATAAGTGTCATACTTATAGCTTAACAAATGTCCAAGACGTGGTCAAATATGTAAATGTCCAACACGATGACTGAAATGGATTATAGTCCAACACGAGGACTTTAGTGGATTATAGTCCAACACGAGGACTTCAATGGATTATAGTCCAACACGAGGACTTCAATGGATTATAGTCCAACACGAGGACTTCAATGGATTATAGTCCAACACGAGGACTGAAACATACGAAAAATACACAACAATTCAACATTGGCCAAATCTGTGCGGCGGTCGACCGCTCACGGCGCCAAAGCCGCTATGCTCAAAATTGAGCGGCGGTCGACCGCTGTGGTCATGTCGGTCGACCGTTCAAACAGCAGAAACATTCTACTAAAAACTATCTCTGAGCGGTCGACCGCCGCGTCCACTGCGGTCGACCGTGAAGCTGACAGAAGCCCAGTTAGGGTTTCTGTCGGCTTCAAAACCCAATCAAACTCGACGATTTCCATCTTAACATAAATCTAACATTTATACCAAGTCATAGAACAGAAAACTACAAGTTTTAATCATTTAAAATCAAATAGTTAGATTTCCAACAAAAGTAAACATGATTTAGATGTCATTAAAGCAGAAAAACATGATTAACTCTTATTAAATCATTTTCAGATCTAGATCTCATGAAGACAAATTCGTGGGTGGGTTTTTAAACAAATCTGAAATACTTAAGTTACCATAAAGATCTATTACTTATACAAAATACAATTTTAGGCCCAATAAAACCGGAAAAACTCAAATTTAAGCATGAAAACGAAAAGAGGTAAAGTTGGGCGAGATGTTACTCGCCTCTGATGAGAACCAAGCCCTAGATCTGTAGGAGAATGATTCCTCTCGCTGAATCCACTAAGAATCTCGTGAAATTCCACCAAAAATCCTTCGAAACGCCCAAAAATGCCACAAACCGAGCTAGGGTTTTGAGAGGAGAGAGAGAAGGGGGCTGAGGCTATTAGGGTTCAATAGAGGGTTCTGAGAGCTTCAAAATGAGTATATATAAGTAGGGTAACAACCGGGTTTGGTATAAACAAAACCAACCCGAAACAGAACTGGAACTGGGTCTGTACGCTGAGCGGTCGACCGCAGCGACCACGGCGGTCGACTGCTCAGAGTTCTGGGCCATGCTCAGACTGGGATTCGGTAAAAAGGTTGTAACTTTCTTATACGATCTCGGAATGAGGTGATTTAAGATTCGTTGGAAAGCTGTTGAATAGACCTACAACTTTGGTCTTATACACTTTTCTAGATTCTAACGCAAACAGCATGAAAAATATAAAAACTCTCAACTGGTCAAAATTCTCAGATTATCACTATTTGCCTTTGTGCATGTTTTGTGTATTTACACTCATATATTCATAAATATATATTGAATTAATCTCAAATCAATTCCTATCATACTCAAACATCAAAATACATTATTTTCACCATATAACATATTTAAAATTATTTATCACACTATATTCAAATTTTTGGGGTTTTACAAATAAGCATGACCTAAATAAACAATGTTCGATGGACTCATACAGAAACTGCTAATACTACATCATATGCAAATTTATTAGCTATTATCAGATATGCACATCAAATATAAATATCCCAACGGTTCACAGAATATTTTAGGCACAACTTTAAACCTTTTGAGCTAACTAAGGCCTTAAACCTTTTATCTAAATACCTGAGACATATTAGGATTTGTAAGCCAGACGAACAAGGATATCCAATCAAGAAACACAGTTTCTTCATGCTTTACCAGAAACATTTCTTTATCATTAACTAAAAAAATTATTGTATAATCTACATTTAAATATGAAACCAATATTCTTAAAAAAAACATAATGTAAGATTAACACTGTGCACTGGTGTTGAATAAAAAACACTTATTAAATATGTATTCTTACAGGAGAATTTAATGAAAGCTACCTTGACCATAACAAGGTAACAGATTAACCCATATTCACTAAAGATTGGGTGAAAATCCTTGACTTTCTGTAAATATCGGCCATCTAAAGGTGATAGAGCCATAATGCTAAAAGACTCAAGATCAACAACCTCCTTTTCATGATGATGCTCCATCTAAAACATTAAAGTTCACGCAGCCAAAACATATTCAACCAGTTGTCCAAATATGAGGAAAATTGAAGAAAAATAATCACCAAAAAAATTATATCATTTCGGATCAAACTTAATCATCATTGAAGATTCATAAGCCTAATTATTAGATTGAATACAGCTCACTATAAATTGGGGACTACCAAGGGATCATCTCAATTTATTTAAAAAAATTAAGAACCTGAAATTCAAAATACAACAGTGCAAGCCCTAGATTACAAATTCAGAAGAAGAAAAAAAGTGACCTATAGCATATGATATTTATTATTTACTAAAAGTTTTATGCTCTATCCTAAAATATTCCCTCCTTTAAACTTATAAAAAATCTTATCTTTATTCAAAAATCCAAAAGATGCCACTTTTGAGAAACATTTCAAGATTATAGTATATGAGATTTAAGAAAACTTAGCAACGAAATAATCATAAAAAAGCAAAAAACAAGCATGCAGTTAATAAAAGGTAGGGCTTGTGTTCTTGAAAATTACCCAGCCAGGAAACCGGGAATGGAGATCTTTACCTTCATAGTCGTGACTACTTCTGAACTGCTCAACAAAACCCTAAGTGGTTCGAATCAACTAGGATGTGTGGAATGAATCCGAAACCCTAGCTGGCATGATCGTCTGCTGATCGAAGACGAAGAGGGAGAGGAGGAAAAGGGCAGCAAGAAAGCGAACGGGGCTCGAGGGGGTGATAAGAGCTTTTCCATGGAGTTGCTGACGAGATCGAAACCCTAACCCTAGATTTTTAAGGGGGGAATTTGTTCGGGGTTTAGTGGAGCGGGAAAAAGGAGCCGCCTTTTTTTTTAAAGGAATCGGAGAGAGCGAGGAGCAAGCACCTCGATTCATTCTATACGCATATCATATGAATGTTAGGTTCAGTTCATCAAATATTTTCTTTAAAAGGAAGGTAAATGATGTATAATCAAATAATGCATATAGACTTTAAGCAAAACTTTGTTGTAGGTCCCTCATGTGCTAGCCAAGTATCGTTTCGGTCCTTTCGGATCATTAATATTTAGAAGTCATCAACTACAGTCATTAATATTATCATTGTCATCAATCTATGTTCTTTTTGCAAACTTCTTTAATATATTTCTGACGATATCACATGTCTGCCACGTTAGCAAAAATTAGTTACAAGTTTCATATAAATGTGAATGTTAAAATTGTGATTTCACTAATTTTTTTTGCTGAACATGGCAGGGTCATATCATTGTCACGTCAGCAAAATCTAATGACGAATGTTATGTTAAGAATGACCATTGTTAACTTTCATCAAATATTAAAGATGCTAATAGTATTTGGGTGGCAAATTCCGTTATAAGTGAAAAAAAACATTACTTGGAGAAATGATCAGGTTGTTTTTTGTACGTTCTCTTTCTTACTGCAATACAAATAGCCCGTTTTTCTTTTTATTTTTTTCTTTTTTTCACTTTTTTCATTTCTCAAAACTCTTCATACTTATCATAATAATACTTGCATGAGATCCCAAGCTATATGCGCTGTTTCTGAGAAAAGAATAGAATATTAAGCTGATGATACTTAAGTTAATTCAAGTACTAATGAGCAAAACGTGATATAATAGCTATCACAAAATTCAACAGAATAATAAACTTTTTTTACTGTCAACAGGTTTTCCTAAATATTTTACGATTCAAGTTCGAAGCAAAATATACTCTTTTGAGGCACATTATGTGACGCCCCTGGGTTCTCACAAGGCTACAGTCTAAGGTAAAACCAGAGATGTTAAACCTGACATGCACCCACACTGTGCATAAACATGTTTCACCAATCATAGCAATATTCTCTAGTGAAACCAAATAGAAGTGCTGGTACAAAACAGGCAAAATAAAGAGCATAATTATAATAGACAAGGTATAGAAGAGATTTCTCGTAAATAAAAAGAATCATATCTTAACTATAATACATCTTATATCTGAATAATGAAAATGTCTCAACATGAATCAACTAAATATCGTACTATAGCACACTGCCTTTACAATATAAAAATAAAACTCTAATGTCTAGATAAAATTCAAAACTACAGTGGAGTCTCTATAAGTAAAAATACACGATGACGACTATGCCAGAACTCCGTCACCCTACGGTTCTCCGAAACTCCGAACTACCTGAAAAATAGTTTAAAAGAAAAAAGAACAACAACAAGAGTGTCAGAGCGTTACGGCAAGATTACCTCCATCCGCTCCTAGGAGAAGGGCTGCTAGATGGAGTGAAGGCTCTATCTATTAAGCATAGTCTATCTAGATTCTTTTTCCACGTATCTAAGTGGGATTAACATTTAGTAACCTACAACACGAGACGTAGTACATCAAGCGAAATAATCCAAATAAGAAAACCCTCATGTATATACCATAAGTCTCAAGTTGTAAATCTCTAATCATTGATCCCAACTAAGAAGTAAAGAAAGCAGCAAAAAAATTAAGACATCAACACATCGTATTTATAATATCTTCTACTATCACTGGGAAGATAGAAATAAAATACCAACGCATAATTTTGTATACTTTCAAAAGCAATGTATTTCGATCATATAGTTCAATGATAGGTCGTATTCATAACCGATATCTGTCACACTTAGGCTATCAGGTAATTGTCTCAATGCAATGGACTACCTTGTAGGTATCTTGAACTGTGTACACGGCTCATTAGTATCATCGTAATCTCAGTGCGTAACATGAGTGCGGGACGGACTACCAAATAGACATCCTAGGAATACGGCTCACGAGCCTCATCACACCCTAGTGCGGGACGGACGGCTAGATCAAGCCTCCTAAAATCCGACTCAATGGCGGAATATCGACACACTACCTAAGGTAGTACTGAACTAAGCTCATCAACGATATCCACCTCATATATAAACTATGTATATCTAGTATGTCGACGTACTATCTCATATAGTACTGAGCTATGCTCAGCAACGATATCCAATATGTGTATGAACGATATCTAATTCAAATATGATCAAATCAAAAGTCATCATAATCCCCTTGGGATTCTTAAATGTGTAACACAACATATTCATGACTATATGTGTAACATCAAGTGACTCAAAATTCTATGAACGCATTTCAAAACGGTGCAACATAGCTCCACAAAACGAGCAGGAAAACAGACGGGACTTCTGTTAGTAAAACAAGCATATCTTTCTCTCGGAAACCTATTTTTAGAAAAAGTATTATGTTTTGAAAACTATATTCACATATTTAAATTGGCACAAGTTTGGTTTAGTTTGGAGTTTATTTGTTATGCGAACTCTCCAGTAAAATATTATACATGTGCAGCAGTTTTTCTGCTGGACATGTTGATAGTAAAAAGAACATATCTTTCTCTATATAAACTCTTTTTAAGAATGATTTTCTGTTTTAGAAACTAGATTCATATATATTTCATTTGGAACTAGTATGGTTACATTTGGAGCTTATTTACTATCTCAAAATCTTAGTTAAATATTATACAAGTGCTGTAGTTTTCTACTAAAAATATATATTTAGTACATCTCTTAATTTTCTCATATATAAATAAAATTATGAATAATCCTAATGATCATGAATATGATACTATCATAACAGAAAGAAAAGATTACTAATCTAGCATTGGTTTAAGTTTTAACATAAAAAAAAATCTGATTTTTAATATCACAAGTTAAGATTTAAAATGAAAACACATATTAAACATCTAAACTAGTTATTTAACTATGGGGATGGGTTTGGATGAAGATAATCTAGTCTTAAATATTGTTCTAAGCCTTTGAGATAAACAACAAGCAATCCATAAGCACAAACAACCCGTTCTCCCTTATCACACGTTGAAGATCTCACCCTCGTGTCGGTATTGCGCTTCACAAAGCTCTCAAAATTCTTAAGAAAAAGATCTAGGGTTTTATGAGGAGAGAAGGTGGCTACTATGGTTCATAGATGTGATAAAAGAGAGGAATTTTCATGAAAAATATAGGTATATATAGAGGCAAAATCGAAACAAACATGTTTGATCCGAACCAGGAAACCTAGTCTGACTAGGAAAACAACCATCGGTATTTTTGGCATAACTTTCACATCTAACCTCAAAATGCGCTGATAAAAGATTCAGGGAAAGCTCTTGAAGATACCTACAACTTTGGTCTTTTAAGTTTTTCTAGATTCCAAATTCTTCAGTGTGTAAAATACATATACGTTTAACTAGTCGTTTTTCTCAGATTCAAGCCCGTGCACGTGTGCATGATATCACTTCTATATTGAATTAATCTCAAATTAATTCCTAACATACTCAAACATTAATAAATATCACTTATCATAATGTAATATATTTATTATTATTTATTACAAAATATTCAAATTTTTGGGGTTTTACATTCTTCCCCCTTAAAAGAATTTCGTCCCCAAAATTTCACAAACGTATCTTAGAGATTAATAATACATTATCATAAATCATCATATATAAAATATTATAATATCTATACTTAATAATCTAGAATATGAATACTCCCACTTAACCCCTAACTAAACGGAACTAGTACGTCGGGCGAAAAATCCAAACAAGGAACCCTCCCATATATATACCATGTATTCCGAATGATTAGGAGCCAAGTGTTAATATCCTCATTCTAGCGATAAATATAAATATGACCATATGAACAAACCATAAACAAGAATAGATCATAATTGACCAATCAATTTACCTACTCAAACATGTGTGGGAAGTCGCGACGCATATCCTCCTCGCGCCCCCAAGAAGCCTCCTCAGCTCCTTTCCGGTTCCATTGAATTTTGACTAGAGGGATCACTTTATTTCTAAGTCTCTTGTTCTCCTTGGCAAGAATACATACATGAATTTCAATAGTAGACAAATCATCATGAATTTCAATCTCTAGCGCGACTAGCACTCTCTGTTGCTCCTCGTCTCGTAGATGCTTCTTAAGCATCGAAATATGAAATACATCGTGTATGCTCGACATCGATGCTGGAAGGTCTAGTCTATATGAAACAGCCCCAATACGTTCAACAATCTGAAAAAGGCCAATATATCTTGGGGCAAGCTTTCCTCGTCTGCCAAATCGCTGGACACCTTTCATTGGCGATACCTTCAGCATGAGACAATCTCCCACCTGAAACTCTAAAGGTCGCCGTCTATGATCCGTGTAGCTCTTCTGCCGACTCATTCTAGAAATTTCTAGCGGACTCTATACATGAACCTTAAGAAACTCTACTCTAACTCCACGACTCGACACAGGATGATCCTAGGGATACTGGAACTAGAGCTCTGATACCAACTGTGACGCCCCTGGTTTCAACAAGGCTGCAGTCCAAGGTGAAACCAAGAATGTCAAACATGTCATGCACTACACCGTGGAATCAACAACAGGTGTAGGTACAAATAGGCAAGAGAGAATATACAAGAGAAATACTACACAAGCAGATATTCTGAATAAAAATCATCACCACTGATATAAATAGATAAATCTCTGAGAAGAAAACATCTGAACTGATACAACTGTCCCACTGATATAAATAGATAAATCTCTGAGAAGAAAACATCTGAACTGATACAACTGTCTCACAATAGGAATTCAAATGAAATGATGAGAAGAAAACATCTGAACTGATACAACTGTCTCACAATAGGAATTCAAATGAAATGACATTAAGGCACCTCTCCTTTACAAAACTAAAATGATAAACTCAAATGTTCATAAACACATCCACTGTGGAGTGCTGACATAACTTCTAATATCATAAATAAATAACTACTAGAGTAGCACCATCAACCTACGGTTCTTCGTGCACCTGGCTCGTAACCTGAAAGGGGGAAACAACGAGAGTCAAAGCGCTATAGCGAGTAACATCTCAACCAACCCCAGGAAGAAGGGCTAGAAGGATAAGAAAATAGATGTAGATACATAATAGGTATTCAAATCATTGACTATAAAATAATATGGAAGTTTGATATTTAGAAATTTACAACACGAGCTTAGGAACGTCTCCCGCTAGCTCAAATCATAAATAGCTAAGTACCAAATCCAATCCACAATGTAGAGCAAGCCCTCCATCTCAAACTATATCAAAGATGTCCTGACCGACACATGGACTCATCTGCTATAAGCTAAATAATACAACCTTAAATAAATGTCCAACGCATGGATTGTATATGATAAATGCCCAACACATGGACTACAATATGACAAATGGCCAACAAATGGACTGTGATAGGTAAAAGCCCAACACATGGACCATATATATGATGAAGGTCCAACACATGGACTGAAATAGACAAGTGTCCCACACATGGACTATATGATTAAGGTCCAACACATGCGCCGCAATAAACAAGTGTCTAACACATGGACTGCATATGAAAAGTATCATAAAATGAACAGATACAAGCAAAAGCATATGTATATTATTCACACTCATGTCTCGGTGAATAAATCAGTCTCCTGTCTGTAGTCAACTCATGTACATGAATCTCAGTGTATAACAAACCTATATAACCTAGGTATCTCTCCAGCCACACAACCCTTTGCACAACATGACAATGCAGGAAAAATCCTCGCGGTCGATCGCCGTGCCCACCATGATCGACCGTATAGAGAGCAAAAACTCTTTGCTCGACTGTGCGCCTAGCGGTCGACCGCCGTGCCCAGCATGGTCAACCACGATCAGAATAGAAGCCCACTGCTTCTCTTGCACGCTATGCGGTGGACCATCGCGTCCATTGCGGTCGACCGTGTAAAAGCAGAAACCTTTTTCCAGGTTTCTGTTCTACAGGTGTTTGATCCAAAAACTTGTGTGTGATGTTTATATGTACTAGCAACCCTATACATGTGATTTAGCATATCTGGAACATGAGATAAACAGTCTAATCACTATAGACAAAATGAAATAATTTAAAACATGCATATATATGTCGAAACCTTTGAAAACAATTATATTTCTTTCAAAACTCTTGTTAGAAAACAAAACACATATCTAGATCTGCATTTATAAATTCGTGGGTGATCTTAGTAACTGAAAACTTATTCTCTTTGCATCATACAATAATAAGATCTATCTTTATACATAAAATAGCATGTTGTAACTGAAAACTTATTCTCTTTGCATCATACAATAATAAGATCTATCTTTATACATAAAATAGCATGTTAGGCTCACAAATCACTCTTTGCATCATACAATAATAAGATCTATCTTTATACATAAAATAGCATGTTAGGCTCACAAATCACATAAAAATATTATTTAAAATGTTTAAAACATGGGTGTAGGATTGGGCGAGATGAAACTTGCCTGAGGGGTGATGAACAACGGTGAACGACGCTGGAAAAGATCCTCCTTTGCTGGACGTCACTGAAACCCACTCAAGCTCTCCAAAACTCGCCAAGAATCATCCAAAGAGAGGGTTAGGGTTTGCAGAAGCAAGAGGGGCTGCTAGGGTTTTCTGTGATGAAGAAGAGGCTCTCATGAAATAAATAATATATATACGAGCCCACAAACCCGACCCAAAACCTAATAAGACTCGAACTGGAAAAACTGACTGGCCGCTGTACAGTCAACCGCCGCACCCAGCGCGGTCGACCGCACAACAAAAATCCTGTTGTGCATGTTGTTTTGTATGCTAGTCTTTTTCACTTGATTTCTCTCACATAAATACACTTGTTTGATTCCCAAACACTTGTCATCACATTTATTTATGATATAAACATATATTTCACAAATAAAAACTCATTCACTTTATTTACGGAGTTTTATAGTGAAGCGAGCGCCTTGATTCATTTTATACGCATGTCATGTGGAGGTTAGGTTCAGTTCATCAGATATTTTATTTAAAAGAAAGGTAAATAATGGATAATCTAATAATGCATATAGACTTTTGGCAAAACTTTGTTGTAGGTCCCTCACGTGCTAGCCAAGTATCGTTTCGGTCCTTTCGGATCATTAATATTTAGAAGTCATCAACCACAGTCATTATGTGCTAGCCAAGTATCGTTTCGGTCCTTTCGGATCATTAATATTTAGAAGTCATCAACCACAGTCATTAATATTATCATTGTACATTAATATTTAGAAGTCATCAACCACAGTCATTAATATTATCATTGTCATCAATCTATGTTCTTTTTGTAAACTTCTGTAAAATATTTCTGACGATATCACATGGCTACCAAGTTAGCAAAAATTAGTTGCAAGTTTCATACAAACGTGTATGTTGAACTTGTGATTTCACTAATTTTTTTGCTGAACATGGCAGGGTCAGATCATTGTCACGTCAGCAAAATTTGATGACGAATGTAACGTTAAGAATGATCGCTATTAACTTTCATCAAATATTAAAGATGCTAATAGTATTTGGGTGGAAAATTCCATTTTAAGTGAAAGAAACTTTACTTAAAGAAATAATCAGGTTGCTTTTTATACGACCGCTTGCTTACTGCAATACAAATAGCCCATTTTTCTTTTTCTTTTTTCCTTTTTTTTAATTTCTCAAAACTCTTCATACTTATCATAATAATACTTGCATGAGATCCCAAGTTATAGGCGTTGTTTCTAAGAAAAGAACAGAATATTAAGCTGATGAAACTTAAGTTAATTCAAGTACTAATGAGCAAAACGTGATATAACAGCTATCACGAAATTCAACAGAACAATAAACTTTTTTACTGTCAATAGGTTTTCCCAAATATTTTACTCTTCGAGTTCGAAGCAAACTATACTCTTTTGAGGCACATTAGAGAAGGAACTAGAGTGATTTTTGTTTTTGCATATTTAGATGCTAATTTTGAATATTTTGATGTAATTAGAGATGCAACTGTATTTTTCAGATCTGGATTCTCTTTACTTACGCAACACTTAAAGAAGGTCTAATTCTCTTAATCCTTACCACGTATCTCAATTCTTTTAGATGAGATCACGCCCCATAAAATTTCCACCGGATATTTTGATAGTTGTTTTCAAGCGTACTAATAGTTTCAAGACCATACGAACGTTAAAGATTGAGAGAGTAGAACAGGACAACAACTAACTGCATCTAAATATGTAAAAAATAAGAAATCTATGTTGTGAACAAAAAGAGAAACTACTAAGGCAGAATCGTCCCACCAATACCAGTATACTACACACAGGTTTGTTTATATTTACAGATTCACATACCCAGATACTTTATTTCAAAAGGAAAGAACACAAGAATATTGTTCAAATCGCATAAACAAGAATTATTATTGCAGCCTGCGGAAGGGGTAGCAACAAAAAATCGATATAAGTGTCGAGGTGAACAAAATTGAAGTATTTCAAATGAAAACAAACTATCAAGGAGATAATTGACAGAAGGGTGAAAAAACCTGCATAGGGGAATAAATCTAATAATCAAATCCCCCTGACTTATAATATAACAGTCGAAGCATTCCGATTCCTGCTTGTTGATCACAAATACAAGTACCATGAGAATACAAAATACATCTTTCAGCTAAAGACGATGCATGCAGGATCCTTAAATGTCATACCCATGGAGATGCACATACCATAGTAGCCAACATGAAAATAACTACAGTGGCCATCTTTCTCAAATCATGATGGGTAATGATGAAAGAGGTAAACCTTTTTTACTTGTAAGTTTCCTCTTTCTCCATTACCCAAGTCATGACTACACTATGATAAGTTTTAATGAAGACTGCTACCTATATCAAAGCAGAGACTTGATGTTTTGTCAGATTGTAAAAGAAAGCACACTAATAAGCATGACCTAAATAAACAAAGTTCGAGGGACTCATGCAGAAACTGCTAATACTACATCATATGCAAATTTATTAGAAGAGCGGTACTATTGTCAGATATGCATATCAAATATAAATATCTCAACAGTTCACAGAACATTTTAGGCACAACTTTAAACCTTTTGAGCTAACTAAGATTTTAAACCTTTTATCTAAGTATCTGAGACATATTATGATTTGTAAGCTAGACGAACAAGGATATCCAATCAACAACCATAGTTTCTTCATGCTTTACCAGAAACATTTCTTTATCATTCTCTACAAAAATGATTGTATAATCTACATTTAAATATGAAGCCATTATTCTTAAAAAAAACATAATGTAAGACTAACACTGTGCACTGGTGTTGAATAAAAAAACACTTATTAAATATGTATTCTTATAGGAGAATTTAATGAAAGTTATCTCGACCATTACACGGTATCAGTTTAACTAAAGAATGGGTGCAAATCCTTGAGTTTCTGCAAATATCAGCCATCTAAAGGTGATAGAGCCATAATGCTAAAAGACTCAAGATCAACAACCTCCTCTTCACGATGATGCTCCATCTAAAACATTAAAGTTCACACAGCCAAAACATATTCAACCCGTTGTCTAAATATGAGGAAAATTAAAGAAAAAGGATCCCCAAAAAAATTAGATCATTCCGGATCAAACTTAATCATCATTGAAGATTCATAAGCCTAATTATTAGATTGAATACATCTCAATATAAATTGGGGACTGCCAAAGGATCATCTCAATTTATTAAAAAAATTTAGAACCTGAAATTTAAAATACAACAGTAGAAGCCCTACATTACAAATTCAGAAGAAGAAAAAAAAAGTGACCTATAGCATATGATATTTATTATTTACTAAAAAATTTATGCTCTATCCTAAAATATTCCCTCCCGTAAACTTATAAAAATCCTATCTTTATTCAAAAATCCAAAAGATGCCACTTTTGAGAAACATTTCAAGATTATAGTATATGAGATTTAAGAAAACGAGATGGCCACCCGCGTTTTGTTTGCTGAATATTGGAAACGCGGGCGTCGCCTGCGTTTTGTTTGCTGAAGATTGGAAATGCAGGGGTTGCCTGCGCTTCAAGAATTGAAATGCGAAGTTGAATTCCGCATTTAGAAGGGGCTAGTTGACTTTCTGTAGAGCGTTGCAATGATCATTGTTCAGTAATCTTTGCTTTAGCTGTTGTGGGGTGTGAAAGTCATCGGATTGTAACTCACACAGTTGATTGTGATGACCACTGAATAGAGTTTTCATCAGTTGTCGGAAGGGTCGTTGAATTGTAACTCCTCTCGATCTATGTGAAAAGTGCTCTATTTGCAGCTTTCATTTGTTAACATGAAAGTTATCTGATTGTAACCTTCTTAGTCAGGACTGTTGGTTGATGTTTGACAGGGATCATCTAACTATTGTGATTTTTAGACAGCCTACAGAAATCCTTCCAAAGTTTTTAAAAGTTTGCGGTTGACTGGGACGAATTTTCGGAATACTTTGGATCCCACAATTTGATTGATTGATTGTTTCCTTTGTCTGATCCGAAGATATCGCAAACTTGGTTGCCAAAGCGTCGCAATTCTGTTTCCTTAAACCAAACAAGGTAACTTTTGTGTCTTGGTGACAATGAACTTAGTCAAACAAGCAAAAGTCCAAGTCATTGTTATCGAACCAAACAAGAACAATGATGATAACAAATTTGTCTGGATCCTTGAGATACTCCACTTAATTTGAGATGAGGTGTAGTTTTTGAATTTCGTCTGGGTCCTTGAGATACTCTACTTAATTTGTGATGAGGTGTATTCTTCGGATTTTGTCTGGATCCTTAAGATACTACACTCAATTTGTTGATCTTAGCGGGAATGTTAAGCCATCCAGAAGAATGAGTTACGCGATGGATCGAGCTCAAGTGATTACAACCATCCTGTAATCATCTCAGAGACTGCATAGCTTTATGTTATAAGATATTTTCTTCTCGGTCTTGGTCACCTTGAAGACCAATGTTAACTTTTCCTTCATTTATTTGAAGCTATGTTATAGCTTTGGTTGTCGAGATGCTCCCTTCGTGGCATTTAAAACGCATAGGTGAACTTTGCGCTTGAGAAATGGAATGCATGGGTGAGCCCCGCGTTCAGAAGTTCAACTAACTTGAACGCCAAAATCGCGTTTGAGTGGGATTCTAGCCTAGAATCTCACTCTGATTTGACAACTCACAGCTGTCTATAAATAGACCGCTGGGGTCAAATCAAGAGTCATTCGACTCTTCTAAATTTTCAACGAATATCTTTGTTTTCATCTTCGGCGAACACTGTTCATCTTCCCCATCTAACGACATCAATAGCACCTAAGAAGAAGACAACCTCCAAGCCCCTCAAGCTCTCTGTCGCCGCAGCTCAGAGCTCTTCGCCGTCTTCTCCGACCGGCGATGCTGGAACTCAGGCAGGCGTGCCGCTGTCTCTGTTTCCATTGGTCAGTGGTAAGTATGACCTTTGTCGCTGTAAAACTTGCTACGGTGAGTTCTAAACTTTGAATCAATGAGGAAACTCGTTTCAATAACGCGGGGCTGCGACTCTGTCGTTAAGAATTTGAAGTGTAGAGGGTTTTGACCCTCGCACTCATAATTTTGACAATGTGGGGTTCAATCCCTGCGTTTGATTTTATTAACGCAGTGCTTGGCCTCTGTGTCTGATCTTTCCAATGCGGGGTTTGACCTCTGCGTCTGATTTTTTTGACACGGGGCTTGACCTCTACGTCTGATTTTTCTGACGCAGGGTTTGACCTCTGCGTCTGATTTTTCTGACGTGGGGTTTGACCTCTGCGTCTGATTTTTTTGACGTGAGGCTTGACCTATGCGTCTAATTTTTCTGACGCAGGGCTTGACCTCTACGTCTGATTTTTCTGACATGGGGCTTGACCTCTGCGTCTGATTTTGCCTTTGTACTTGACTGATTATTTTCTTTCTTTTGCAGTGCGTCATACCAACGAGCCTCTCCCTTTCCACCATCATTATGGGCATGAAGGTGGCATGGATACAAATTTAACATTTAATCTACGCCAAGAACTCCTAGTTTTTCGGGTTACTGAGAAGAACCATGTGGAGATGATTACCCAGGCTTCTCCTAAGACTCTTCTAATACTGGTTACGGATGTTAAGCTTGAGAACCTAAGTCGTAAATCGTTAGTCAAACCAGTATTCCTCTTTGGGGAATTTGTTGACTTTGAAGCAGATGTTGCTTATGACGGGGACTACAAATGGCTGAGGAAAGTTAGGGACTGTCACCTTTTCTTGCCTAATATGGAGAGAATGTACCCCATATTATAATTCCAGTGCGCCTCTATCCCAAGACGTATGGATTGGGACCTTGTTAAGGAGCAAGATGGAGTTGCTCTTAGAACTTTAACCTTTCAGGGGTTTCGCACAGTAGGTTATAACAGATAGGTGACAGCTTTATGACCAGGCTTGTTCGCTAAAGAATACTCCATCGGTGAAGTGGCCAGCCCAGCGAATACTTTTGTCAATAGATTTATGGCGAAGAAAAGAGAATTTTTCATGCAAGGATTTAGATCTCCTGGATGGGTTCATTCTCCAGTGACAGGGTGGTGGACCCGGTTGACCAACTTTGTTTTGGAGGAGTTGGAAACACCTCTTACTCAAGCTGGCCTGGAGATTCCGGTGAGGGCTACTAAATGCAGGATCATTCAGAGCCATTATCATTTTTTCTCTATTTTAGAGCGATATAACCCTAAGACCTGCACCTTCTTCACTCCAGCGGGGGAGTTAGGCTTTGCTCTTCATGAGATTCACAACATCTCCGGTCTTCTTCTCGGGGATTTGCCATATGAAGAATTTGTTCTAGGATCAACGGAACTTAAGATCTTAAGAAAAACTAGCCCTGAAGTTTACTCCACCCTCTGGGAAGTTATGTGTCACTTCCATATCTGCATGCAGCAGACAGGGGCTCGAGGAAGTGGCATAAAACAAGTATCATGGGCATAGTACCTATTCTAGAACTTGACTGATAAGGGAGTTCCGGTGACTAGATTGTCTGTGAGTACTTTGGAGGAGATTCAGGCCCAAATCGATGCGGCTACCTCCCATTACACCAATGAAGTCAAAGAGGACATTTTCCCTGCTCACACAGAGTTCGAAAGCTTCCACTATCAAGCTCAGATTCCCATCTCAGAATGGCACTATTGGCAGGATTTCTGATGCTATGGCTCAAGCGATGCGTCATCCCTACCAGGCCAATTGATGCCCTTGCTGCTGAGATGATTTATCCTACAGTTCTTTTGGCTCATGGGAAGCCATTGAATCTCCTTTCAGCGATGGTGTGTTGTCTGCAGGGTCGGCTGATGGAGCTAGATTTGGAAGTCGGAGGAGAGATTGGTCCTACGATGTCCATACCCCACATCTCAAATGGACAAGACGGAGATGTGGGATGTAAGTTCCCTAGGGTTTGATGGATGAAGTCGCCGTGAATTTGACATGCGTGACAACGTTTGGCATAGTCAACTGCGTCTGAAAATATTTTTGGCCAATAATAGCCAATTTGTCTGAGGCGATCTCCTAACTTAGCCCCGGGTTGATGAGCTCCGCATATTCCGTCGTGAGCCTCCTTAAGGGTCTATTTTGCTTCCTTTCGAGAAAGACATCAAAGCAAAACTCCATCATGTGATTTACGATACAGGGTTTGAGAGATCGTATTGTAATAGAATCGGAGGGCCTTTCGTTTGATGGCGGCCGCTTCCTTAGAATTGTAGGGCAAAATGCCGTGCACGACATAATCGATATACGGGAATCGCCAATCCCTAGGTTCAAGCTCCATTATGGTTGCGCAAACTTCTTCTGACGTTGCTTTGTTTGAGCGATCATCTATAGGAAACTTGTGGTAATACAATTCGTGTCTCATGACCGGGATTGTTGTTTTAGCCCCTGGTGGCAATGCTAATGAAGTTTCCAGTGAAGCTAAAGCATCCGCATATGTGTTTTGAGCTCGCGGAATATATCCGATGAAGAAACCTTCGAACTTTTGAGCTTGCTTTAATACTGCGAAGTAGTACAGGATCAGATCCTCGTTACACACTTCGTATTCTCCTTGGACTTAATTTACGACGAGCTGAGAGTCACCGTAAGACTCGAGATGTTGAATGTTGAGCTCTTCAGTGAATTGCATTCCTAATAGCAGAGCGTTGTACTCAGCTACATTATTGGTGTAGGATTCAATCAGGGAAAATCCTCTTGGGATCACGTGACCATTCGGGGAGACGAGCACGACCCCCACTCCTACAGTAATTGCTCCATGGGGATTTGCCCTGGATGCACCGTTGAAGAATAATTTCCACACCTGTATAATTTCTTGAGTTACACAAGCTTTGGTAAATTCGTCAGGTAATTCCTCATACAATTTAGATGTCCCTGGCACTGGGTGGTCAGCTAGGAAGTCTGCCAAAGCTTGACCCTTGATAGCTTTTTGGGGCATAAATTACATGTCATATTGTGACCAGAGGATTGCCCATTTTGCTAGCCGGCAATTCAGAGAGGATGATTTCGTCATTAGAACTCTCAAAGGATTTATCTTCGAGATGACATGAATTGTTTGTCCAACCAGGTAGTGTCGCATCTTTTGGACTGCGAATACCAAAGCGAGACATTCTTTTTCGACCGGATTATACCGGTGTTTGGCTCCCATCATGGTCCTACTTAAGTAGTAGATGGCTTGCCCTGTCCTTGGTTATTATTTTGGGCTAATAAAGCTCCAAGAGAATGATCCATAGCTCTCACGTATAGTAGGAATGGTTTTCCTAATACCGGGGCCACCAGGATGGGTGGTTGAGTAAGGTATTTCTTTCTCTCTTCAAATGCTCTTTGACAGTCTCCATCCCAAACGAAGGATACTCGTTTCTTCAAGAGCTTAGAGAAAGGTTGGCAGCATCCCGAGAGATTGGAGATGAATCTCCGGATGTAGGCCAATCTACCTTGCAAGCCTCTTAGTTCTTTGAGATTCTTTGGAGGCAGCATGTCTTGGATGACGCGCACTATTTATGGGTCAAGAGAAATTCCTTAGATGTAACTATAAATCCTAGGAATTTTCCGCTCGATACTCTAAGAAGAGATTTAGTCGTGATCATCTTCAGCGGATGTGTTCGCATGATGTCGAACATTGTCTTCAAGTTTGTAAGATGATCTCCTCTGCGTTGGCTTTTCACTGCTATATCGTCAACGTAGCATTCAATCTTCTTGCGTAAATGTTCATGAAAGATTATGTTCATTGCACATTGGTACGTTGCACCTGCGTTTTTCAACGTAAAGGGCATCACTGCATAGTAATATACCCCCAATGGTGTTCTGAAAGCAGTATGCTTTTCGTCTTCAGGATACATCTTGATCTGATTGTACCCAGAGAATCCATCCATGATAGACATTCTCTCATATCCACAAGTGTTGTCGATCATGACATCCATGATAGGAAGTGGAAACTCATCTTTTGGATAAGCTACGTTAAGGTCACGAAAGTCTATGCATATCCGGACCTTACCGTTCTTCTTAGGATCTGGAATAATGTTAGCTACCCAGTCAGGGTGTTGTTCCTCTCTGACAAAACTGGAGTCTATGAGATTTTTAACTTTCAACTCATTTGCTTCCATGATCTATGGATGAAACCTATGTTGTTGTTGTTTAACGGGTTTTGCGTCCGAATCAATGTTAATACGATGCATGGTGACTTTTGGTTCAAGGCCAGGCATATCTTCATAATTCTAAGTGAAGACATCTATCTATTCTCGGATGAGAGATATAAGGTCCTCTTTCTCGGATGGATATAGACTTTCACTTATGAAGATTGGTTTAGGGTCGGATTCATCTCCCATGTTAACCTGAATCACCTTATCTTTGGTGGGTGGCTCACGCTGCTCGAAGCGCATATCCCACCAGAGATTAAGGCGCCTAATCCATGGGTCATTGGTTGATTCGATCAACTCTTTGTCACCCCCTGCGTCTTCGTCCGGGTGACTCGTTGAAACCATGTTCATGGTCAGACTTCTAAAGAAAGGTCTGACGCTGACATCGGATTCACATGATGATGTTCCCGATGAATGATCTTGACGTATACAACCTCACATTTTGTTTTCTGAAGGAGAAGAGGTTGTGACATAACCCACCCCTCTTCTAGTCTTTTGATAATAGTCGGGAGGTTTTCCTTTCGGAGTTAGAGACATCTGAATTTGCATTCGTCTTCCTTTCCTGAAATTTAAACCATTTTTCTCGTTAAAGTTATAACCCATTCGTTTCATTAAGTGGGTGGAATTAGGTTCGTGGTAATGGAATTGAGAAACTCCATCATCTTCCTCCGAACTTTCTCTTTTGAGTAATTTGGGGTTGAATTTTCCAAAATAGATAGGCGTCTGCCCTTTCCTTTTGGACGGGACTTTGAAGAAAGCATTCTGGGCATCTCCTACTTCTTCATCTGAAGCAAAGGAGGATTTTATTGGCAATGTAAGTGATGCCTCTACGCATAATATGCACTATACGTCTGTACCTGCATCAGTATCATTATCTATTTGTTCATTATTAGAGGACTCATCAGACAAGTACGCCAAAATAAAATCTTCATTAATGCACCACTCGCCCTCACTCGGTACATTATTATTGCTCTCGACCTGACCCATTACATTGAAGTTCAACTACCACGGACAGTCTTCTTTAGGATCTGGCTCGATGTCAGCTTCATTGCCGTTGTTAGCATCTTCTTGAGATTCTAGATAAAAGACGAAATCTGTGTGGAAATTTTTCATCCCTCGGAAAGGGTATTTTTTTGCAATCAGGGTTCGAACTTCTCCTTCATCATTAGCGTACTTCATGACCTAATGTAGGGTAGATGGGACAATACGGTTTGCATGAATCCATGGTCGTTCTAATAATAGATTGTAGGACGTGTCCGCATCTATGATATAACAAGTCACTTCGGACTTGATATCTCCGATTTGACACCTGAGCTTGATCTTCACCAAGGGCCGAGTGCTGTTGGTGTTAAAACCGAAGATAATGGTCTGGGTGGTGTTCAACCGGTGTATGGGAATCCCTAAGACCTGCATGACCCTGTAAGGCATGATGCTGAGTGCTGAGCCCAGGTCAACTTGAACACGACTGATCTTTGAGGACCCAATATACCCTGTATGGTACAAAGGTCTGTCGTGCTTGTGCTTGACCTGCATGTCTTCCTGAGTAAATGATATACAGGGTAAACTTCTTGCTGCTTGCAGACATTACAGGCAAGATTGGTCTTCGGAAGCCTTAGGAATCAGAGTGACTTGAGTAATAAATCTCTCAGTGTTCTTTAACGCTTCAATTAGAGCTTCCCTGATGGTTTTGGACAACCTTAGGAGCTCATATAGAGCAATCCTGGTAGGTATGTTGGCCAGCTGTGCCATGACGTTGAATTAGAAAGGGGCACTTAATTTCCTAGGTTCTTGAAGAAGATTCTTGTTGAATCAGGTTTTTTTTGTTTCCCCTTATCAACTGACTTCTTCGGGACAGAACCCCCAGCGTCTTGGGGCTGTTCCTCGGCTTCTTGAGTATTCTTGTCATAGTCTTTCAAATAAGTTTTTCCTCACTGGGTGCAAGGATTGCCTCATGGGTATGCTGCCAGGACGATCCTCTCTTCCTCTGAGTCGGTGAGAGGTTTGAGATGATCATCATTCTCAGTTATGGAGGGGCTAATCATGTTAGATGACTTAGTCTTGCCTCTTTTTTTTTGGATGAGGTATTCGTCCATTGCCAGTCTTCAACCAGATCGGGATGGACCCACATGATCTCGCATTTTAGGGTAGTGAGGGGTACCAACCCCCTGTCCTTCTGACTATGTAAGTTAATGTTTTTCAGGTACATTTCCCCTTTATGGATGGGGACAATACCGTTTGCAGTTGATACCGGAGGGAAGTCACCGAATTGGACCGCTATCAAATTGGTGGATATGGTCTTCTGCTCGGGCTTCAAGGTGAGCACGTTAGCATTCATCAGGTTTTGTAGAATGTCCTTGAAGACATAGCATTTTGTGGTAGGATGCCCCAGGAACCTATGATAACGGCAATAATTAGGGCCATCCACCTTCCCTGCCTCATCCGGTTTCCTAAATTCGGGAAGCTGCAGCTTATTGTTCTTCCGAAGTAATTGGAACAGGGTGTCCACATGTTCTTCTTTGAACGAGTATTGCTTGGGTGCTCTTTGCGGATTCGGCGCCTTGCCTTGCTTAGCAGGTGGTGCACGCGTGTTGGTGTCGATAGCCAAAGTCACATTTCCCTTTGATCGAGGAGCGTTGTGCTGGTTACGTTGTTGTTGCGGCTTAGGTTGAGGAATTTCTTCAGCTTTGACCCGAGCAACGATTTCTTCCGCTTGTTCCCCTTGCGAAACCAATTGTCTCCAAGAGCGACATTCCGCCACCCCTATTTGAGCGAGGAGCTGGGTATGCAAGTTCTGCCTGCAAGTTTCAACCAAAGTCTATTGGGTCATACCTGATGGGCATCGTAATGCCATGCTGCAGAATCTTTCGACATAAGTCTTGATAGACTTCCCCTTCCTCTACTTGGTGGCAAGGAGAGTCGGGACCGAGACTTTTGTATTATCTTTGAAGAACCTGGCTAAAAAAAGCCTTTCCAGATCTACCCATTTTTGAATGGATCCAGCAGGCAGTTTCATGAACCACTCGAAAGCAACACCCTTAAGGGTGCCGATGAACAAACGGGTCAGGATAGCGTTGTTTGCCACCACGTCTTCGGTCCATGATTTGAAGTAGTATATGTGCTGGTTCGGAGATCCTGTACCATCGAACAGTTGCAAGGTTGGAGCCTTAAACTTCGGTTAATAGGGAGCTGTGTCCCATTCAATAGGATAAGGTCATACCACTCCTTCTTCGCGGAGCTCACTTCTATTGGCGATTGCGTTGAAGCGAGCTTCTAGTTCATCCACTTTGGATGACTGAGAATGCAACTCTCTTTCCATCTCCTTCTCGTTTTCAGAGGAGGATTCTATGTTCTGAGCTTCGCGATCTGAATGTTCAGGCACCTTTTGCTTTCCCTTTGAAATTGTCCTCCGGGAAGTGTAAGGATCATGAAATTTTGATACTAGTTAAAATAAATCTTCTGGTATTTTAAAATATTCAATTATTATTTTTAAAAATAGTATTTGTATTTTCTCGGCCTTCTAGAATTTTCTATGATTTAAAAATCTAATTTTATATTTATTAATGATTTTGATAATTATATATTAAATAGTTACGGTGAAAACTTTTAAATAAATAATTGTTTTTTTATTATTATTGTTATTATTATCATTGTTAATTTTTACAAGGATTTTCCCTAATTATTTCTATTTTCCCCTATTTATTTCTGTTATTTGTTAATTAATACCTATTAAACCCGAACCTTAACCCTAAATATATAAATATAACCCTCTTCCTCTCTCTTTTTCGTGTTACCCAGCCACCAGAGAACCCAGCTCATTCTCTCTCCTCTTCATCACTCAGATCCACCTTCGCCTTGGCTAGCTCCGACGACCCAGGCCCGTCGCACCGCTTCTCTCCGTTCGTCCAAGCCGCCTAAACTCGCCGACGGCCAGCTCCTCCTCCAAGAGCCATACCACCACTGTCCAGCCCCCTCGACCACCGCGCTCCGCTGCCAAAGTCACCAGACCCGGCCAATGACGCTGAGCCGCCTCTGACCAGAGCACGCCGCCGTCCAGGCCACGAACCCTCATCATACCAGATCAGATCCGCGCCATCCTCAACTCCATCTCCTCGCCGTCAGTCCACTTCACCGTCGGCTTAGATCCACAGAGCCTCCACCTCAGTTCCATCGTCCTCCTCTGCAGTTCAGCGCGGCGCTCCTCCAGCCGCACGAGCCTTCCATTGCAGCAGCGACGCCGATCCCTGCTCGCTGTCCAGACCCGCTGCCCTCCGACGACCAGCGCCTCCATCGCACGCCATATGTTCAACAGTATGCCAACAGCCCCCATTGAGCACCTCAATGATGACAACCGCCATCGTCGTCGCCGTCCCCAAACATCGCCATCACCCCCTCGACGGCAAGCATTTTTGTCTTGCTCTTTGTTGAATTCGTTCTCATTATTATTATGCAAGCATTTTTGTTTTACTTTTTTTGTTGAATATTTTCATTTATGATCTCATTTTGTAGTATTCTATCATTCTTGACTTCTCTAAGAATTTGTTCTCATGCATGCATCTCTTTTTCCTCAATTAAAATTTTTAATTTTTTAGCTTATATTCATGGAAGCATATTTTTTTCCCCAAATTTTGCTCTTGAGCTTTGTGGCTTTGGTGATCGGATGGGATAGATTTGGGGGTATACAGGAAAAAAACCCCATACATAATTGGTCTTGTTAGAGGTTTAACTGAATCTAGATGTTATTCAGTGACAAGTTTGTCTGAGAAATCCAATTGAATAAATTCTTTGATTCATAAGGCTATAAAAATAGCGTTTAAAATTTTTATCCGCTGTTCATTCTCAAGTCTCTAGTTTGCAGCCAATCCTATATCTCGGGTGTATGAGAACATATAGAACAACGTGGGTTTTAAAGTAAATGGTAGTAAAATTTTGGGTTTAATAGGTTAATGTGTGCGTAGCCTTTGAGGTTGAATATATATATAAAAAAAAGTATTAATATGATATGGCGTTGAGTTTCTCATGAGTGCTAATAAAATGAGTTTAACATGCTAGTATATTTGTTTTACTGTTATATTGGTTTGTTGTGACTTAGTATCTATTTTAAATATTTTTATTGTTTTGAAGAAATATTCAAACATCTGCCAACTTATAGATGGGTTCCTTACTTGAGAGATGGTGTGCGCATGTGGGGGCTGTTACATGCATGTGTTGTATTTGACATATATTAGTTACCAATATGTCATGTACAATTGGTATCATTGTTGTCTTTCATGTTTCTATTGTTTAACTAATATTTTTGCTACGAGCTGCTGGGTGTCACAGGGTAACATAATAATTTGAGAGGATAGCTATTTCTTGAACTAAAGAAAGTTCTATCGATTCTGGAAAAAAATGCAGGCTTCACTTGAACTATCTGCCAATATGTTTGCATACAATCATGAATAAATCCTCCTGTGTGTTGACTCATTTTGCTGGTAGTGTCTACCAAATTTATTCCCTAATGCATAGGTTACTTCTCATAAAGGACATTAGATAGCTATATATAAATAGTTTTATTCTTGTGAACTAGGTTCTCCCGATTTAGACATATCACCGATGACATTGTCTGAGTCCAGTAGCTTTTCTATAAACTTCATTTTTTATAGCCACTACAATGATTTTTATATACATGAGGAGTAGTTTTACTTATGTCATTTTGGACTAAAAATATGTGTGATATAGCCTTATATCTCTTTTGAGTATTTTCTGGATTCTTGAACTATGCATGCATTGTGATGATGATGTGTGATTACCTAAAGATATGTTTGATCATATGGTGACCTTAAATAGGGTTGACTGTGCATGAAGACGACTTCTGTCAAAAATATGATTTATAAGTGTGATTTCCTTGCATGGCTATGCTCTCGATATCGATATCCCGTTATGAGGTTTTTCTTTGGCTATTACTACTATAGCATCGACTAGATGATGCACCCATCTTGATTAGACATGTTCTGGGTCACGGTGATTTTCATAGTTTTACAGAAGTCGTTCCACGGTAACTCTGTGGTTAGTGCACAACATTTCATGCACAGTTATTTAAAAATTTAATTGACAAACATGGGGTTTATAAGGGGGAATTAGATGAAGAATATAACATGTATATAAACGGGCATATGCGCAATTCCTGATATCCTGAGTTATATATATACATGGGCCAAAGAGCTAATTCATGACTTGAATCCGTGTTCCCGGGACGATTTACGGGGAACCGATTTATATACATGAAAATATTCTTCTCTAATTCAAATAACATGTAAAAATAAGAATAATGTGTTTTCATGCTTTGTGATAGATTTGGCATGCACGGTATGGACCTGGATGATGTATATTTATATTATTTGTGTATAGAAATTTAGGACTTAATATTTAGAGATTTACAATTTAAGATATATGGTATATACGAGGGTTTCCTTGTTTGGATTATTCCCTCGACGTACTCATCTCGTGTTGTGGGTTTCTAAATCTTAACTCTTTTTAGTATAGGGTATAAGATGTATGCTTTAGGGTAGACCTTGTTTGATATCCATATTTAGAAATTTCATTTATCATCTTTAATTGAGTTTTCATCTTATTTTGATTTATAAGAGTAGCATTTTCTTTTATCACTGAAAATTTAGAATTTATCTTTTCTTTATATCTACCACTTATACTTACACGTGCCCAATTTTCTCATTTTACATGCTTGCTGGGAGTTTACTGACTCCCCTGGGGTTTGCGTGCCCCAGATTCAAGAACTGTTCTTTCTTCGCAGGATCGTGAGTATTTCGAGGGGCAAGCTCTTCAGCAGTGATCACCATTCATTCTATCAGTTATTCAGTTCAATTGATTTTGGTAGTTATTTGGTTTAGGCTTTCCTTTAGCCACATGTGGCTCTCCAGACTATGATGTATTTTTCCTTTCGTTTTAGATGGTTGTGGACTTGTCATAGAACTCTGAAAATTATAGATATTTCTTAATCTATAAATTCCTTTTATTATCTTGGTTACATGCTCTTTGGTGTAGTTTTGGCTTTATATCTGTATACAGGATGATCTAGAGGCGTGAATTGACCGTATGGTTGCATTGCTGGCCGAGTCACGTTCCAAACTATTACATTTTGGTACCGGGGCGTGATAAGGTTTTTATTGGTATCAGAGCCTAGGTTAGATAACTGGACTCTCATCCTGTACATAACTATTGGATCTTTTAAAATAGGAATAGGAGTCTGAGCATGTATAATATTAGCGTCGTTCCCTCTTGCAATATCTTTTTGCGCTTACTCCTTTGATTCCGCATCTAAATTCATTTCTATCTTAACAGATAATTCTTTCCCTTTCTCAAGCCAAGTGTATACGGACTTAGTCAATGTGCATTGATAGCGTTTTTGTAGACTAGCCCCAAGCTTCATAAGTTAAGCTAGCATGAAAGTTTATCCAACCACTAGCCCTCACATTAGCAGCAACTACAAGTTCATGGTTGCCCGTTTGGATGAAGTTATCTCAGTCAACGGATCATCTAAATTTTAACCATTTAGCTCCAGCTAGTTCATGCGACTGAACTTGGATGTTCTTTATGTGCTAACCAATCAGAATATTAGTAGACTTGAAAACTTTTAAGTTACCTCCAGCTAGACCAGTATCTTGGCACCGTTAAGTCATGTGAGAGGAATGTTTTTAAGCTTAACTCGATGTAGAAATGCATGGCATTCAAGAATGAGAAATCATGTGGATGATGTCGAGGGTATATATTGGAAACGTGATTTTGTGAGATAACAGCCATATAAAGTTAAGTATTTGATTTGAAGATATTATATGACTATGTACCCAGTATATGATCGAGATAATACCTGATGCTTGATATCTAGAAAGATATATTAATACTTGAGAAGTGACACTGAACCATGATTCCAACCACATTGTTTATAAGTTTAAGAAATGCAAGGAAAAGAACTTCATGAAAAGTCTCCGGCTAGGATGTACCAGTTTTATATTAGTATCGAATTATCTTAGGTTCTACATGTTTATGATGTCATAGTGTCGAATGTCGAGCGAGTCCTTCATGAAACCATTGTATGATATTGGGATACATGTTTTAGTGAGAGGGGGCTCGTGATCTTCCTCTACTGTCCTCCACTGGATTGTGATTGGTGGTGGTCTTAAGGGTGACGACCCTTAGGATCAAGCTTGGGAAAGAAATTAGTTTACATGTATCATGTCTTGATTGATCTCGCACAAGATTTATACTATGGAGAGTCATTCTAATAGGCTTATATTATATAGTATGAGATATATACAACGACAATCTAGATTTGGGTACCATATCTATTTATTACTGGTAGAGCATTGCTTCTCGTGTGCTTGGATTAAATTCCGAGGACAGAATTTGTTTTAAGGGAGTAGAATGTAAGGATCATAAAATTTTGATACTAGTTAAAATAAATCTTCTGGTATTTTAAAATATTCAATTATTATTTTTAAAAATAGTATTTGTATTTTCTCGGCCTTCTAGAATTTTCTATGATTTAAAAATCTAATTTTATATTTATTAATGATTTTGATAATTATAAATTAAATAGTTATGGCAAAAACTTTCAAATAAATAATTGTTTTTTTATTATTATTGTTATTATTATCATTGTTAATTTTTACAAGGATTTTCCCTAATTATTTCTATTTTCCCCTATTTATTTCTGTTATTTGTTAATTAATACCTATTAAACCCGAACCTTAACCCTAAGTATATAAATATAACCCTCTTCCTCTCTCTTTTTGTCGGAAGCCACCGCCGCACTCCGACCAGTTTGACGCCAAACACACCTCAACCGCGCCACCCTCAACTCCATATCCTCGCCGTCAGTCCCAACTTCGCCGTCGCTCAGATCCACCAGAGCCTCCACCTCAGTTCCGTCCTCCTCTGCAGTTCGCCGGCGCTCCTCCAACCGCGCGAGCCTTCCATTGTAGCAGCGACGCCGATCCCTGCTCGTTGTCCAGACCCGCTGCCCTTCGATGACCAGCGCCTCCATCGCATGCCATATGTTCGACGGTATGCTAACAGCCCTCGATGTGCACCTCAGTGATAACAACCGCCATCGTCGTCGCCGTCCCCAAACATCGCCATCACCCCCTCGACGACAAGCATTTTTGTCTTGCTCTTTGTTGAATTCGTTCTCATTATTATTATGCAAGCATTTTTGTTTTGCTTTTTTTGTTGAATATTTTCATTTATGATCACATTTTGTACTATTCTATCATTCTTGACTTCTCTAAGAATTTGTTCTCATGCATGCATCTCTTTTTCCTCAATTAAAATTTTATTTTTTTTAGCTTATATTCAAGGAAGCATATTTTTTCCCCAAATTTTGCTCTTGAGCTTTGTGGCTTTGGTGATCGGATGGGATAGATTTGGGGGTATATAGGAAAAAAAACCCATACATAATTGGTCTTGTTAGAGGTTTAACTGAATCTAGATGTTATTCAGTGACAAGTTTGTCTGAGAAATCCAATTGAATAAATTCTTTGATTCATAAGGCTATAAAAATAGCGTGGCAAATTTTTATCCGCTGTTCATTCTCAAGTCTCTAGTTTGCAGCCAATCCTATATCTTAGGTGTATGAGAACATATAGAACTACGTGGGTTTTAAAGTAAATGGTAGTAAAATTTTGGGTTTAATAGGTTAACGTGTGCGTAGCCTTTGAGGTTGAATATATATATAAAAAAAAGTATTAATATGATATGGCGTTGAGTTTCTCATGGGTGCTAATAAAATGAGTTTAACATGTTAGTATATTTGTTTTACTGTTATATTGGTTTGTTGTGACTTAGTATCTGTTTTAAATATTTTTATTGTTTTGACAAAATATTCAAACATCTGCCAACTTATAGATGGGTTCCTTACTTGAGAGATGGTGTGCGCATGTGGGGGCTGTTACATGCATGTGTTGTATTTGACATATATTAGTTACCACTATGTCATGTACAATTGGTATCATTGTTCTCTTTCATGTTTCTATTGTTTAACAAATATTTTTGCTACTAGCTGCTGGGTCTCACAGGGTAACATAATAATTTATGAGGATAGCTATTTCTTGAACTAAAGAAAGTTCTATCGGTTCTTGAAAAAAATGCAGGCTTCTCTTAAACTATCTGCTAATATGTTTGCATACAATCATGAATAAATCCTCCTGTGTGTTGACTCATTTTGCTGGTAGTGTCTACCATAATATGTTTGCATACAATCATGAATAAATCCTCCTGTGTGTTGACTCATTTTGCTGGTAGTGTCTACCAAATTTATTCCCTAATGCATAGGTTACTTCTCATAAAGGACATTAGATAGCTATAAATAAATAGTTTTATTCTTGTGAACTAGGTTCTCCCGATTTAGACATATCACCCATGACATTGTCTGTGAGTCCAGTAGCTTTTCTATAAACTTCATTTTTTATAGCCACTACAATGATTTTTATATACATGAGGAGTAGTTTTACTTATGTCATTTCGGATTAAAAATATGTGTGATATACCCTTATATCTCTTTTGAGTATTTTCTAGATTCTTGAACTATGTATGCATTGTGATGATGATGTGTGATCACCTAAAGATATGTTTGATCATATAGTGACCTTAAATAGGGTCGACTGTGCATGAAGACGACTTCTGTCAAAAATATAATTTATAAGCGTACTTTCCTAGCATGGCTATGCTCTCGATATCGATATCCCGATATGAGGTTTTTCCTTGGCTATTACTACTATAGCATCGACTAGACGATGCACCCATCTTGATTAGACATGTTCTGGGTCACAGTTATTTTCATAGTTTTATAGAAGTCGTTTTACGGTAACTCTGTGGTTAGTGCTTAACATTTCATGCACAGTTATTTAAAAATTTAATCGACAAACATGGGGTTTATAAAGGGGAATTAGACGAAGAATATAACATGTATATAAGCGGGTTTATGCGCAATTCCTGATATCCTGAGTTATATATATTTACATGGGCCAAAGAGCCAATTCCTGACTTGAAGCCGTGTTCCCGGGACGGTTTACGGGGAACCGATTTATATACATGAAAATATTCTTCTCTAATTCAAATAACATGTAAAAATAAGAATAATGTGTTTTCACTCTTTGTGATAGATTTGGCATGCACGATATGGACCTGGATGAAGTATGGGTGATGTATATTTATATTGTTTGTGTATAGAAATTTAGGAGTTAATATTTAGAGGTTTACAATTTAAGATATATAGTATATACGATGGTTTCCTTGTTTGGATTATCCCCTTGACGTACTCATCTCGTGTTGTGGGTTTCTAAATCTTAACTCTTTTTAGTATAGGGTATAAGATGTATGCTTTAGGGTAGACCTTGTTTGATATCCATGTTTAGAAATTTCATTTATCATCTTTAATTGAGTTTTCATCTTATTTTGATTTATAAGAGTAGCATTTTTTTATCACTGGAAATTTAGAATTTATCTTTTCTTTATATCTACCACTTATACTTACACGTGCATAATTTCCTCATTTTACATGCTTGCTGAGAGTTTACTGACTCCCCTGGGGTTTGCGTGCCCCAGATTCAGGAACTGTTCTTTCTTCGCAGGATCGTGAGTATTTCGAGAGGCAGGCTCTTCAGCAGTGATCACCATTTATTCTATCAATTATCCAGTTCAGTTGATTTAGGTAGTTATTTGGTTTAGGTTTTCCTTTAGCCACATGTGGCTCTCCAGACTATGATGTATTTTTCCTTTCATTTTAGATGGTTGTGGACTTGTCATAGAACTCTGAAAATTATAGATATTTCTTAATCTATAAATTCCTTTTATTATCTTGGTTACATGCTCTTTGGTGTAGTTTTGGCTTTATATCTGTATACAGGATGATCTAGAGGCATGAATATGACCGTATGGTTGCATTGCCGGCCGACTCACGTTCCAAACTATTACATTTTGGAACCGGGACGTGACAGGAAGACTCTTTTCTTTGGCCTTTTTCAGCAAGGAGCTGGGACAACATGTCCTTCATCTAAAAAAGCGTTTCTTGTTGCGCCTGGAGCATGAGTGATGTTCGTCAACCCTCTTTGTTAAGTCTTCGGGGCCTCCAGTCATATAAACGGGGGCCTCTCGCGCCATGACAGAGCTTGAGGATTGAGATTCAGCATTTGCTGAATGTTCCTCATCTGAAGCAATCCCCTTAGCTATCCTTCAATAGTTAACTAAGTGGATAGCTCCTGTGCGAGTCCGGGTGTGCCGGAATACTCCTTCAAACTCCTCATTGATTTCCCGAACAGTCGGGGAATGACTTATCTCCAATTCATCAGAACCAGGAGTTGAAGCTTTTCCTCTGCCGATCATATTGATAGTGACCTCGGGATATTCAGTTTCGGAGATCTTCTTTTTGCGACAACGTTGTCGCTTGGCAGGCCTAACAACATTCATCAATCTGTTGAACACAGATTGTCGAGGCGCAAACGAGCAATAGTGGCACTCCGAGAGGACTGCGGAAATAAGTCGCTCACATTGGCATGAATGAGCTGCTTGTTGTGTTGGTCTTCCTTGTTGGCCTTCTTGTTTTGATGATGTTTAACAAACAATTTATTACTAATGTTGTTTGTCTAGTGTTTGTACATTCTTAAATATTGTAGACAAACAACGTAGTTGGAGGATGGATGGAATCAAGTTCAAGCTTCATCCGCGAGATTACCAAGTAGAGCTTATTGAAGACCAATCAAGCTTGGGTAATTTAGTTTAGGAGTTTATATTATGTGTGTTATATACTCTAAGCTCAATTATCTATACACACACATTTATTGGTTTCTTCGTATATATATATATAGTCATATATATATATATAAGTTTTGGTTTCTATGCATATATATAGTTATATATATACATACATATGTTTTGAGTTTTTATGGTTATATATATGAAATTCTATATTTCATATTTTCTATTATGTTTTTGAAAACATTGCATAGAATATGCAATTTTGTGAAAATATTGTATTCTTAGTTTATAGACTTCAATATCAGTTTATACATGTTTTACTAAGTCTACAAAAACATTTCACAAAGTTTCAAAAGTTGGTTTATGTCAAAACATCAAAATTCAAGTATCTCATATTTTCATGTTTTGGACTAGTTTCTAAAATGATGATATTTTTCATTTGGGAAGTCCTTTTCGATAACCAGTCATTGTAGCATGTTTATTATCATGTCTATAATCATTCCCCAAAGTTTTACATTTTTTGGAATTTATTTGATATTTTTAAACAGCGTTTTAAAATCAGATAACAGTTTTTCAGAACCTGTCATATCTGTTTTCGGTCGACCGCACGGTCGACCGGTCCGGTCGACCGATAAAATTTCCGGTCGACCGATGAATTTTCCGGTCGACCGACGACTTTTCCGGTCGACCGACGATGTCATTTTCAGCTTCTAACGGCTAGTTTTATTACCGTTGCTTGGGGCTGTTTTTGTCTTTTTGGCTAGGGTTTTGCAGAAGTTTTGAGAGGGTATATATACCCCATTGCTGATGTCTTTTCAAACCAACTAAGAGAGTTTTTAATCAAGTTTAATAAAGTTTTTAACAAGGGTTTTAGTTTGGTTTAAGTGTGTTTAAAAAGCTTTTAAGCAAATTGAGAGTTTGTTTTTGTGATTCAATTCTACAAGAGCTTGAGGAGATCATCTATTGGTGTTTGGGCATCCAACTCTTCTCCCTCCACTCTTGATATATTGAGAAGTTTTCTAAACTCTATTTCTAGCTTTTTTATATATTTGATTATCATTGTTATTAAGCTAGAACTACATTGAGTTTAGTTTTGATTTATATCTCTTTGTTCACACACAACCTTTTGAGCTTATTGTATTTACATTCATAGTATAATTTGGGGTTGTGGGTTTGTGACTAAGAGTTGTGCTTAATTGAGTTCTCACCTTGTTTTGAGAACAATCATTTGTCATATTTGTGCTTATTGTGAGAATCACTTTGTAATACACTTGTACACCGAGTGAGGAGTGTGTGGTGAGAGTCGGGGATCGTCCCAATAGGAGTGGCGTCGGTTGATGTGCCTAGGGAGAGGTTGTAACCGAGCACTTGAGGGAGACACGGCTAGGTCCAACACTTAGTGGGTGTAGAGTGTGATTGCAAGAGTGTGTGTTGTAGAGTTTTCGGTTAGCTAGAAAACCGAGTGTGTAGAAGAAGTTCCGGCTTCCAAACCGGATTGTGTTAGTGGATTTCTCCCCGGAAGTGGGGAGCGGAGACGTAGGACGGAAGGTCCGAACTCCGTGATCATATAGTGTGTTTGAGTATGCTTTGGCATTCATTTATATTCATGCTCATATCTTATATCGCCATTGTCATTTACTCTTAGTTCATATTATCCACTATCTTGTTTATCTTGTTTATGTTTATATCACTCTTAGTTTATATATCCTTGCATATATATTTCATCATATAGGATATATCACTTTGTGTATATTGCTTATTCTTGCTTATAACTCTTGTATATCTATCTTGCAAGAATACAACTTGTTAATTAATTTTAATTGGCATTTAAATCGGATTAGATTAGCATAAGACCCTAATCACCCCCCCTCTAGGGTCTAACATTCCTCTCGACAGCAATTCCCAAAAATCAGAGACTTGGGAGGAATCTCATTCCGAGTGCAAGGACGGAGATGGAACCCCCTGCCCTTGAGTGGGTAGGATTGGTCCCTGTCGAACATGAACTTTAAATCCATGTTGACCCTCTTGTTCTTGGTGGACCACATCGCGTTCTTGCGAAGAAACGTGAGTGTCACGTTTAGATTTGTAAATGCCAGGCCGAGGCCTGCACTTAGTTGATGGAACAGACCCCTGAGGGTCGTTTTTTATTTGGATGCACCCTTGAGGTGTGCGTTTGATGGATGAAACAGACCCTTGAGGGTCATATTTTGTTTGAACGCACCCCTGAGAGTTGCGTTTGGTTAGTGAAACAGACCCTTGAGGATCATGTTTCAATTGATCGCGCCCCTGAGGGTTGCATTTGGTTGGTGAAACAGACCCTTGAGGGTCATGTTTCGCTTGAACGCACTTGTGCAGTGTGCGTTTGTCTTTAGCAACGTTGTCATGAGGGCTACGTTTTGGGTGAACGATGCGCCACTGAGGGTCGCGTTTCAGCTGTATCACCCGAGGCTCATATTTGGGTTCATTACCACGAAGTGTGTGTTCCGCAGCGTTCAGGCAAAGACTCCAAAACGCGACCTTCGCGTTGAGCAAGAGATCGGCTTTCTCGAAGATGCGCTCATCGTATAGATCTTCTCCTTCTTCTAGCGGTGTTCTTTTTGGCTTGTTTTAAAGCCTTGGCAGCAATATCATTGGTGTTTACAGATCTCATTGTCGATTGATCACGGACGTGGAATGTTCAACTCGTTGGACGAGTTCGGTAGAGGCTAAGCCTGCTCCTTTGGCGGAGGGGCTGTTCGATGAATCTTGGCCAAAGGAGAGGGCTTTCTTTGGCATTTCAGCAACAGTTTTGATTTCCTTAGAGATCTTGTGGGTGTTATGCCTAGCCTTGGGGCTAAGCGATCCAAAGGAGAGGGCCTCCTCGTACTTGGCTTGGTCAAACTCTACGATGAGAGTTTCGACAGTTGTTCCCGTGAGGTGAACGTCAGATTACACCAGCACTTCATCATCAGAGAAGCTAGTCCCTAGTGGAGTTACCATCTTTTGTTTGGTGGAAAATTTGTAGTAAAGAAAATGAAAGAAATTTGATTTGTATTCTCTCGTTCTTAATTACAATTTGAATTCCGATTACAAAAGAGAGGAAAATGATATGAATTCTCCCCTTTGTTTAATTCTGGGTTCTTCACAGTGGTGATGGAGTGCCTCCTTCGAATGCTTGTGTCGAATTTGCTCTCCGTTGACGATCTGACCGTCTTTGTTTCATAGGAACAATTGACTTGTGTGATAAGTCTGATTGAGAACTCTTAACGAGTTTAAGACCTCAGAACGAGTTGAAACTCTGTAATAGAATTGTTACAACCGAATAATCGGTTAATGAGCCAAAATTTGTTATTGCTGAAGTTGAAGATGCCAATCTCCCAAGATTCGTCCTTAGCCGATCATCAGAGGATATCTAAAAATCAGGCCGAAAGAATCCCCCTCAGATCATAAAAATCCGATGCTAACCAAACCTCCTGAACTGAACTCCACCTTCCACTGAACCAACCACTTAACTCTATGGAGTTTGTTAGGATTTATAGGGGATAGGGGGTTGTAACTGACCCCTTAATCCGCTCCTAAGTGGGCGTGATTCCCTCAGATCTTAGGGGAAAATGGTTTTAAAACCGTTCGACTCTTGTTTGAATGAGTCAAACGTCCAGGACAGCGTTCAAGAACCTAACTCCGTGTCTTAGACTGGAGACGCAGAGTTGGATATCCGCTGGAGGTTAAAAAATGCGAGGGTCGCCCGCGTTTTGTTTGCTGAAGATTGGAAACGCGGGGGTCACCTGCGTTTTGTTTGCTGAAGATTGGAAACGCGGGGGTCGCCTGCGCTTCAAGAATTGAAACGCGAAGATGAATTCCGCATTTAGAAGGGGCTAGTTCACTTGTAGCCTCTTCTGTAGAGTGTTGCAAGGACCATTGTTCAGTATTCTTTGCTTTAGCTATTTGTAGGCGTATAAAACTGCTTATAGGTCCCTTAACACAGCTCGGCACGGTGATTCGATAAACCAACGAACCATCGGGCGATATATCCATGCATGATCGTTAGACTACAACACCGAAGCCAAGTGACACTCGACGAAGAGGATTAACGAGGCGACGAGGTTAACGAACCGCACGCAAACAACGGAATACATCCAATTACGTGCCCAATCAAGCTAACGGGTTGATGAAACAACGAGTCATCCAACCGTAGAGTCCACCACATCAAACAAGATCGGGAGCGGACTCGAACCACAACACCAAAATGGATTTACTACCAAATCAGGATCCGGACTGCCAAATCAGAGTCCAGATCAACAATGAAGTTCGGATAAACCGCGGAACCGGAAAACGGGCGAAACACCAAACACCTGGAGGGCTCGGCCGAAACCGAACCGCATTTGGAGTCCGCGGTGCGCTCGGCCAAAGCCGAGCACCAAGTGGTGGCTCGCGAGCCACCCAACGGTAGCTCACGGTAACCGACGCCACCCTCTGGTGGCTCCGTGTGGCCCGAAGCCACCCACTTTCGGTGGGCCTCGCCAAAATCGAGCCACCACTCTGGTAGCTCGGCGAGCACCAAGTGGCTCGGTGGCCGGCCGAGCCACCTTTTGGGTGGCTCGGTGGCCGAGCCACCTAGGTGGCCGAGCCACTAGATCTGGGCCCAGATCGGAGCCCAGATCTGATTTGAGGAGCCTATAAATAACCCCTAGGCTCATTGTTTAAAAGGTTGGACTTTTTTGAGGCGAAACTCTGCTGGATCAAGAATTGAACCTCGGAACTTTGGAGCTTTGAAGACTTGGACTTTTTTCAGATCTGGTTCTTGGCGATCATCTACGTCAAACAAGGCAGGAGTTCAAGAGAGATCAGATTTGAGATCTACACGGTCATCCTCCGGATCAAAACTTGGTTTTTGATCCCGAGAAGAGTATCGATTTCGCTTGGTCGAGATCGTTGCGTCGCAGCCGCGGATCTTTGCGTCACAGCCGCGGATCTTGATCCCGGTCAAGGAGGAGGTCGAGTATGAATTCACCAATAAAAGTTCGAGGAGTATCTGTCATCCTCGTCCGGATCCACCTTCCCCCTCAAGCCCAAGAAGTTCTCCTCCAGGAGAAAAGTCCGTTGGTACGAAGAAGTGCAGAATGCCAATGAAGATCTCACCCCAATTGATGCCGAAGTTGCATCGGGTGAAGCTCCACCGACCTCCAACCAGGTCAAATCTGTTCTCGCCGTGACTCTCTCAAAGAGAGCCCGCCAGAGGCGACGTCAACGCCTGGCGCGGCAATTCGCGAAGGCAATGGAGTCCACTGACGGAATCCGCTATAACGCGGATCTGAAGAACAGGAGAGGCAAACAGCCTCAACAACCAATGAATGGTAGCTCCTCCAAGCCGCCAACGAATGAATGGATCCGTGTCAAACGGAATCGTTCAACACTTGATGAGCGTATTCGCAAGCACCGTGCACTTTTAGCGCAGGCACGGGCTCAAGTCCAAGAAGCCCACAGAAGACTGCAGAAGGAAGTGGCCAAGAAGCCGCTACCAACCAGCCAAGTATGGAGGCCGAAGTCTGAAGCGGCGATTAAGGCTAAAGAGCAACCATTGCAGCCTTCAGCAAAAGTTCAACCTCCGGCGAACCAACCTAAATCACCGATAATTCCCATAGCTGCTCCGGGAGATCCCGCAGGACCATCCCGAAGAAAGAAGTCAGTTTTGGAGCGCCTCGGTCCACTTCCCGATGAGCGATGCAAAGCTCCAGTTCAAGAACATTTGGGCCCGATAAAGAAGCCTCGAACGACTCAACATGCTGGGAGTCTTCGCCACCCTCAACATGACAAAGAGATCATGGCAGCTAGGCGCACCAATTTGCGCATTGAAGTCCAGGAGCTAGCTGAAAATTCACACCCACAAAGGCATGTTTCGAGGCGCGTGACTCTTGAAAGCCCAAGGAAGGCAGTTCGCCCTCAGAAGAAAACATTGTCGTCTGATGACGATAGCGTTATACCTGAGAAGTCGTGCCAACACACGATAGGTTACTCCGACCTTCAAACCGATGAGTTGTACTATCGTGTTGGGGGTACAAGTAAAACCAGAAAAAGGAGTCCTCGAGAACTAAAGACTCAATGTACCTGTTCCAAACTCATTCGGGCAGTATTGTCTGAGTGCAACTACACCAATACAGTCCCCGAAAGAATTTTGGTTTTCGAAAGGCTCAGTACCAAAACGCCAAAACCAAGGCCTAGGCGTTTCCGACAAAGAAGAACGGTGGTTGAAGACGGAGAATTTCCGAGGGTCACCACAAATATGACCAGCAAAGGGACATCGACACGGAATAATCCCGAGTCGATTCCGGAAGCATCCCGGCGTATAACACGTCTGCAGTCTGGAGCCATCATACGAGCAACTTATGGTAGGATTCGGACAAGATTACCTTCAGAAGATGAAGAATCGGATGCCGGCTCTGCGGTCGCATCAGATAATACGGTATCCAGCGAGGGACAACCCCGTGAGTCACTTATGATAAGTGCGGAACAAGTGGCCAAGATGCTCGAAGAAGCCATGGCTAAACAACAGGAGAGCTTCAGGTTTGAAATACAGATAGCCATGCAGAATATGAGAGAAATGCATGACCAACAGATCCAAGCACTGACAAACCAGCAGGGCGAACCAAGTCGTCGTAACCAGGTTAATCAGGAAGATGAGGACACAGGAGTGAATGAAGTTCATAATGCCAATAATCCTCCCGTCAATGCAGGGGGTGGCAACGAGAATGCTAGCGAAAACATAGGTGAAAATTTGAAGATTAAAAACCTCGAGAGCAAAATCAATACGTTAATTTCCGCTCAAGAGATGAAGAAGACGGGCATTCCTTGTCCATATCCAAGAGAATGGGAATCAATCCCGTATCCGGCGAAGTTTAATTTAATTAACTTCACGCCGTTTGATGGGAAGGGTTCACCCACTCAGCATTTGATTTACTTCAAATCGCACCTAGGGGTTATCTCTGGTAATGAGCCTCTGATGGTACGGTCCTTCGTTAGCACTCTTCGTGGAGCCGCCTTCGATTGGTATCGCCGCCTCAAGCCAGGAAGTGTGAATAGCTGGGACGACATGGAGACTAAATTCCTCACTAACTTCTTCGACGACGACACCGAGATATCCATCGGGTCGTTGCTTGACGAAAAACAAAAAGACGGGGAATTTGTTGATACCTTCGTCAAAAGGTTCCGGAACATGGCGATGAACTGTCGGGACCCGATCACTAAGGAGTTTATTCTCCAGACTTGCCACAACAACCTCGCATTGGACGTGTTGGAAGCAATGGGGACAGTTCCATCCAAAACATGGAAGGATTTGAAGGTCCGAGGAGAGCAAGCCGAGCGATTCCTCAGAAGGAAGAAGGCGGAAAGAGGCCAACAGGCGACGAATGCTCCACAGCAGAATTTCGTCCCACGAGGGAAAGGTAAGGCACATGCTAATGCAGTTGATGCTAATCAAACTTTCCAATTGCAACCTCAACAACAGCCGTAGCAACGAGCACCACAACAATCGCAGTCGCAATGGCAACAACGGCCTCAGAAACAGAAATCTTCAGAGCCAAGGTTTCCTAAAGTGTACTCCTTCAAAGATGACGAAGTTCCCGGCATCTTTAAGTACCTGTTGGAAAATAACAAAATCCAGCTGCCGTCGATTGTGGATCAAGAAGGGGCTAGCAAAGTGACGGATCCGAAGTATTGCGCATACCATAGAGCGGTCCATCACCTTACAAAGTCATGCTACCATCTCAAGGATAAAATCCAGGCGTTAATTGATGTAGGCATCATAACCCCGAAGCCGCCCAAGAATGTCGGAGCAAATGCAGTATCAATCAACTTTGGATCAGTGCCCACAGCATGGTTTGAACCAGAACGCATCACCAAAGTAGGAATGAAGATAGTGAATGACGACCCATATGGACAACGCCAGAAAGGACTTGTGCTACACACAGCCCCAAACGGCGAAATCCTCTGGGTTCATCCCGATCTAATTGAAGACGATCAGTGGGCGGTTTCCTCGATCAAAAAGGGTAAAGCCAAGTCCTGCAATGCTACCTCCGCGATCTTTGAAGAGGATGGTAATGAAGCTCCTACCTTCCCGCTCTCCGAAGAAGAACAAGAAGTCTTTGCCACTAGAAGCGGAAATCAATATCACTTCAACTATCCATCACCTAGTGATCAGTTAGCTGAGCAGGGGGTGACTAAACGGGGACCAGCCAGAACTCTCACGGAGCTGGGTGTGGTTACGGCTCCTAGACCGGTTGAAGAAGCTCGACAACAGCCGGTTAATAAACAGAAAGAAAAGAGGCCCCAGGAGGAGCCTTGGCCAATTCAGAAGTGTTCCTTACTCAGATCAAGCCGGTACTTGAAGAGCCAGAACCGTTAATTTAACACTACAATATAGCGGCTAAAAACCTTCCCTGCATTACCTTCACCAAAGAGGATATGCAAACCATGATCGACCCCTATATTTCATTGGGTACATTGGCTCGAGCTAAGTCAACCGAATCCAAGTCGATCCGGGTTCCGCTGTGAGTATTATGCCGCTTCGCTTGATGCATAGCCTCAGCAAGTTGGCGTCCACGGGCACTGTTATCTATGGATTCAACACTAGCGGGTCAAGACCCTTGGGTAAGATCCGGGTAAAGTGTCAAATGGGAGATTTGAAGACAGAAGTCACATGTTATGTGATCGATGCCGAGACTTCATATAACTTACTATTGGGTCGGCCTTGGATCCATAGTAATGTTATAATTCCCTCCACACTCCATCAGTGTTTAAAGTATGTCGACACTGATAATAAGGTTAGGACGGTGGTCGCGGATAAGCAACCATTCAAAGGGTATGAGAATTATTTCACTGATTCTCTCCTTTATGGTAACGAATCCGATACTGAATCATCGGCCCATGGCACGGACAGCGGAGAAGAAGCTGATACCGAGGCCGGATTTGATTACAATGGAGGTTATGTTTTAAACGACATTGTACCCTTTGTAATCAACCTTGACGATGAAAAATCGTCAGATGGCAGTTGTAACTGGCAACTTGCCAATAATGAAATAAATAACGATTTAGAGTACTCACTGTCTCTTGATGATGTGATAAAAGAATTGTATGATAATCCTGATTTATATGCGCCACTTCGATTGTCCTATATAACAAAGAAACGCCTCCAGCATTCTTTTGGATCAACCCTGGTCATCCCGGCCAAAATAGGAGGCGAAAAAGAAGTGATTTACGGTAAAGGAAAAAACTCTCCATTACCAGATCATTTCTTAAGGGAAGATGAAAATGATGACAAACCTGGTCAGCATTTATCTAAGTATAGTCCGGAAGCGCGCAAGCTCATGGAAAAATAGGGATATGATTTCACACTCGGAGAAGGTCTATACTTCGATCGAGGTCCTCGTATTCCAGCCAAAGCGGCATATGTACCAAAAGGGAGACCCGATGATTATTATAAATTCAGACGAGGGTTAGGGTATGAATCTTCTTCAGAATATGAATGTTGCTGGTTAATCAATAACCAATCATCTGAGCAATACAAAGATGGGTACCCGTCAGATTCCTCGGAATGGGATTCCGATACAAGTCTAGGGGAAGCATTCAATGCCCTAATGGCGAACATGGCTACAGCTGATCCGTCCACAATGGAGAACGATGATCAAATGCCAACATGGGAAGACCCATGGGTTCATCACCTGAACATGCAGTATGGTAATAGGTTTGAACAGAGGGAGCCCCCCACTGAAGATAAAATAATCCAAATTAACATGGGCGGCGAGGCCAACCCAAAGCCTATATTCATCAGCGATAGTCTTCCCTCAAATGAGAAGGAGGAATTAATTGCTCTCATCAGGGAATATATTGACGTCTTCGCTTGGAACTATGAAGATATGCCAGGGCTCGACCCCAATGTGGCAATGCACCGCCTCGATATCAAGTCGGATGCCAAACCTGTCAAACAACAGCAAAGACGGTTTCGTCTGCAGATTATGGAAGCCATTGAGGAAGAGGTTAAGAAATTGATCGAATCAGGATTTATCCGAGAGGAGCAACATCCAGACTGGCTTGCCAATATTGTTCCAGTCATGAAGAAGAACGGTAAAATCAGGATCTCCATCGACTTCAGGGACCTGAATACGGCATGTCCAAAAGATGACTTTCCTCCCCTAATCACAGATGTCATTATCGACAATACGTGCGGGTTTGAGAGAATGTCTTTTATGGATGGTTTTTCAGGATATAACCAAATCAAGATGCACCCAGATGACGAGAAGCATACAGCGTTCAGAACACCCCTTGGTGTCTTTTGCTACACGGTGATGCCATTCGGTCTAAAGAATGCAGGCGCCACATACCAGCGAGCAATGACTAAGATTTTCCAAGAACATCTCAGGAAAACAGTCGAATGCTACGTTGATGATTTGGTTGTAAAAAGCCGCAACAAAGAAGATCACATCAAGGACTTGAAGACGATGTTCGATCTCATGCGGAGTCATCAATTGAAGATGAACCCCACTAAATCCTTCCTTGGAATGTCCAGCGGAAAATTCCTTGGATTCGTCGTCACCACTAAAGGTATACATATCGATCCTGACAAAGTGAAGGCGATACACGAACTGCAACCTCCTAGAAATCTAAGAGAGCTCAGAGGATTGCAAGGACGTTTAGCTTACATCCGGCGACGGTCACGAACAGGCAGTTTATTACCTAAGTCGGACCTTGATAGGCGCCGAGTCTTGATATTCGATGATTGAGAAAGAATGCCTCGCATTGGTATTCGCAATGCAAAAGATGCGGCATTACTTGGTTGGACAGACGATTTACGTCATTTCCAATGTTAATCCAGTACGGGTGTTTATGACGCAACCGGCCTCTATGAATTGGCGGTTAGCGAAGTGGGCCCTTCTCTTGTCCCAATATGATTTGCACTTCAAACAGTAGAAGTCGATCAAAGGACAAGCGATTTTGATCTTTTGGAGGCATACCCGACGATGGATACAATAGAAGTATATGATGACTTGCCGGATGAAACCCACGAGGTTAACACTACATCGCACCAACAAGTATGGCAATTATACTTCGATGGTGCTTCGAGGGCAGTTAATAGGGCAATAACCCCCGGATGTTCTAAAGTCTCCTCCGGAGTTGGAGTTGTCTTAGTTTCCCCGGGGATGCATGTGATGCCACGGGCTTATTCACTGACTAGTCCATGTTCCAATAACGTAGCCGAGTACAATGCGCTTCTCATTGGACTCAGTTTCGCCAAGGAGCTGGGGGTCGAATATCTCGAAGCTTTTGGGGATTCTTAATTGATAGTCAACCAAGTCCGTGGAGAGTATGAAGTCAGGAACCAAGACCTGATCCCGTACTACCAGGAGGCCATCAAAATGGCAGATTCTTTTGAAGAATTCTTTATCGAATACATCTCTCGTCTCCAGAACGCTTATGCGGATGCACTGGCAGCACTAGCGGTATCACTTGCGCAGCCTCCCGAAACTGAACTATTAGTCACAGTAAGGACGCATCAACTCTGCATACCTATATACAATATGGATATTAAAGAGGAAGATAGAAACATAAGCGCCAAGGAGGTGAATTCAACTCAAATTGGGTCTGAGTCCCGAGACTGGTGTTTTCCTATCATTGACTACGTCCAATATGGTATTTTGCCAGAGGATGTAAAAGAAAGGGAATCAATCCGCCGAAGAGCACCAAGATTCTTCTATAATACCGAGACCTTTCGAACAAAGAAGCAGAAGAAGTTCTTAAGGAAGCACACGAAGGAGAATGTGGTGCGCATCAGCCCGGTCCCAAACTATATGATCGCATCAGGAGAATGGGATATTTTTGGCCAACAATGGTTCATGATGCAATCAAACACGCCCGAGAATGTCATGCCTGTCAAGTACATGCAAATTATATGCACCAACCACCGGAGCGTTTACACACGTCAACCACATCTTGACCATTTGAGACATGGGGTATGGACATTGTCGGTCCTATTTTTCCCCCTTCAGTCAAAGGTGATCGATTTATTCTCGAGACATGGGGTATGGACATTGTCGGTCCTATTTTTCCCCCTTCAGTCAAAGGTGATCGATTTATTCTCACAATCACGGATTACTTTTCAAAGGGGGCTGAAGCGATTCCGCTTAGAGAAGTGAAGACAAACAACATCATCAATTTCATCAAACATCATGTCATATACCGACATGGCGTGCCAAGACGGATCATTCATGATAACGGTCCACAGTTCATAAGCAACGCTTTCGTCAGGTTTTGTGACAAATTCAAAATTCAAGATATTTCATCAACAGCTTATTATCCCGCCTCGAATGGATTAGCTGAGGCTTTTAAGAAGACGATCATTAAAATCCTGTCAAAGCTCGTGAAGACCAATAAACGAGACTGGGATGATAAACTCGGTGAAGCACTCTGGGCTTATCGTACCACCATACGCACACCTACAGGAGCTACCCCATATTCGTTAGTATACGGATGTGAAGCTGTGCTACCATTGGAAATCCAAATCCCATCCCTTCGGATTGCTCTCGCAACTGAGATGACGACAGAAGAACAACATCAGAAACGTCTCGAAGAACTCGAAATGTTAGATGAAAAGCGCTTGGAAGCTCAACAACACATTGAGTTTTATCAAGCCAGAATATCTAGGGCTTTTAACAAAAGAGTCCGACAGAGAAGCTTCAAGGAAGGAGATTTGGTCTTCGCTGCTCGCCGACCGATAATCCTCAATTCCAAGAAGAAAGGTAAGTTTGAACCCAAATGGGAATGACCGTTTGTGATAGACACAGTCTACTCAAATGGCGCATATCGCCTGATTACTCAAGAGGGCGCCAGGCAATTAATGCCAATAAATGGAAAGTTCCTGAAAAAGTACTATCCCTAGTACATTCAGGATAACCCATTTACCGGGAAGTTCCTTGAAGAATATTACACTTAATATTCTAGAGGATAACCCAAAATCATTTTCACCACCAAAATCCCTCACTGATCAATTTCAATTGACAGTGAGTCCACCAAAAGTGTCTTTCTGGCCCAAACCACCAGCAAATTCCCCTCTTGATTCTTTTCATGAACAAGAGGTCCACTTTCAATTCAGAGTCCCCTTTCGATAAACGAAAGAACTCCCATCTTTTTCTCTTTGGTTAAACCTTCTCATGGTAATAACCTAAGTTGAAATTTCACATCGATAAACGAGGAACTCATCTTCAGATTAGATAACCAATCCTATAAAAGGTAAGTTTATCTAGATCTTCCAGATTCTCGGAGTGGAGATCCCACTTCTAGTTTCTTTTGCGCTGGAAATAGAATATAAAATTCTTCCTTTCCAGAATCAAGGAATAGAATATAAAATTCTTCCTTCCTTGTATTCGGGTTCGCCTTCACCCTAAAAGAAGACCGGGAAATAGAATATAAAATTCTTCCTTTCCCACACCAACATTTTCCAAGAATTTATCAATCTAGGATTCATCTTAGGAAGTTTATCCCGAAACCTAAGCAGGGATAAGTCTGCGCTTAACCCGCGCTGCCGGTTAGTTCTTAACCGTTAAAAAGAACACCCGCCCACATATTCAACATTGTGGCAGGTTGTTATTAATAACACCAAAATCCATGCCTTACACGCATGGGGAATTTCATCCTGAATCCTAAGAAAGGATATGTCGACGCCTAACACGCGTCGCCGGTTTAGTCTTTCTCCGCAGAAAAAGACACCAAAGTTCGATTCTGGGGTATTCTATCCTGAAACCTAAGCAGGGATAAGTCTGCACTTAACCCGCGCTGCCGGTTAGTTCTTAACCGTTAAAAAGAACACCCGCCCATATATTCAACATTGTGGCAGGCGGTCATCCTGAATCCTAAGAAGGGATATGCCGACGCCTAACACGCGTCGCCGGTTTAGTCTTTTTCCGAACAAAAAGACACCAGAGTCCGATTCTGGGGTATTTTATCCCGAAGCCTAAGTAGGGATAAAGTCAACACCTAACACGTGTTGCCGGGTAGCCTATTCCCGTAACAATGGCGAAGTCTACGTATTCGAAGTCGTAGCAGCGAGTCTCAGAGAATTCACTCTTTTAGCACAACGTTACATGCGGAATGGATTTATACAATCCGTATGCTAGCCCGACTCAAACGGTAGTCGATAAAGGCTAATCAAACTCGTTGAAGGCTGGGGGTTAGCCAAAAATCCTAAAGTCAACACCTAACACGTGTCGCCGGGTAGCCTATTCCCGTAACAAATGGTAAAGCCTATGTATTCAACATCATAGCACAAAGTCTTAGAGAATTCACTCTCTTAGTACAACATTATATGCGGAACGAATTTAGACAATCCGCATGCTAGCCCGACTCAAACGGTAGTCGGTAAAGGCTAATCAAACCCGTTGAAGGCTGAGGGTTTGCCAAAAATCCTGTGAGTATTATGGTCAATCATTCCAAACATAATGAGAAATCATGATAAAGATAAAGATAAAACCATTTCCACTAAGAGGACCAAAAGTCAAAATATTCAGCAAATGAAATCATACATCAAGCCTATGGCTAAAAATCTGCTGACTAAACTTAGACAGCTTCTCATCATAAGCTTGCTTAAGCTCATCCTGCAATTCAGCTCTGATGGACTCTTCAGTAGTGGCTAAAGTCTTCATAGCAATCTCTTCCGTCTCGACCAGCTTCTGCTTCAAGGATTTCAACTCCTCAGATAAGGCAGTGTGGGCTTGATGATCATGTACCTTCGTCATCTGAAGGATACTCAAAGTCTCCTTTTCTTCACGAAGTCCTCTTCGGAACTGTTCTATCTTGGTCTCGCAAGAGGCAATAGAAAGGTCAAGATCGTCAAGTGAAGATGATCTAACAACAAGGTTAGCCTCAACTCGGTCTACCCGATCTCGCTGCACCTGAATCTCGAACTCAGCAAAAACTCTAGTATCGCGCCATGTCTGTAAGCGAGTATCCAAATTGGCAGCAATGAATGAGGAGGCACCTGCATCCCGGAGCTCACGTAATATCTGAAGCTCGTGCTCTAGGCAATCAAGGTCATCAACTATAGCCTTCGCCAGATCCGGATATCCTGCATCCCTTATTGATTTTATTCTGGGATCAAGGAAAGGTTTAAATTGGTGAAGGAAAAGTCCGTCGTGGAAGAGTTTGCCAATCATAGTGTTCATGAAGGAGAAGAAGGAACGGACTTCTATACAGATGACGATCTTCTCAGGATCGTTATCTGATAACAACTCCTTCATGAGGACATGAAGCCGAGAAGAAAGCCCTACACAAAAAGGGGGGGCCGGCCCTAAAAAGAGGAAAAGAGGCTCTTTTATAGTGTTGAGCTAGCCTTGAACCAGACCAGACCAGGCTGAACCAGGCTAAACCAGTCCTGAACCAGTCCGAACCAGTCTTGAACCAGTTCTGAACCAGTTTGAACCAGATTTGAACTAGAATTCAAATTGAAGCTGAACCGAGTGTCGAAACGACTTCAAATCGACCGATGGTTCAGTCCCTTATTTATTCATTCCTCCCCCACACATTTAGAAGGGTCGGAAGATTTTTTGAGCCTAATTACTGCTTTTTTTTGGGTCATTATCAGGCCGGTTCAGCTCATTCTTAATACTCCAATAAGGTATACGAGTATAAACTATTTCCTATTTTTGTTGAGAAGTTTCTGGAGAGTATTTTTCTAAAAATATTCTTAAGGATAACTCAACAACACTCCGAAAAGTATAAGAGTATAAACTACTTCTCAAGACTCCAGCAGACGTACGAGTATAAACTGTGTCAAACGCCGGACAACGCGTTGCGAATGAAGACTCAACGCTAACAATCGATGGTCAGTTCTATGTTGAAACAGCAAACACGAGCTAAAGATTAGAAAATCAGGAATTGACTTCAAGTTCAAAATTCCGACAACGGTCAGACAATAAATGTAGCACCGGAACCCTTGAAGACATTCGATAAAGCACCGAATAGCCTGGAGGATTGAAGGAATCAAGAATAGAAGCCATTCCAAAGTCCCGTCATACCGATTGAAGGTTGGGACAATCATATCCAAAGTATTCCAGACTCTTCTATAAAAGAATGAGACTGAAATACTTTGGAGGGGGTATCTGTAGGCGTATAAAACTACTTATAGGTCCCTTAACACAGCTCGGCATGGTGATTCGACAAACCAATGAACCATCGGGCGATATATCCAAGCATGATCGTTAGACTACAACACCGAAGCTAAGTGACACACGACGAAGCGGATTAACGAGGCGACGAGGTTAACGAACCGCACACAAATAACGGAATACATCCAATTGCGTGCCCAATCAAGCTAACGGGTTGATGAAACAATGAGTCATCCAACCGTAGAGTCCACCACATCAAATAAGATCGGGAGCGGACTCGAACCACAACACCAAAACGGATTTACTGCCAAATCAGGATCCGAACTGCCAAATCAGAGTCCAGATCAACAATGAAGTTCGGATAAACCGCGGAACCGGAAAACGAACGAAACACCAAACACCTGGAGGGCTCGGCCGAAACCGAACCGCTTTTGGGAAAAACAACAAAACCAAACACCTGGAGGACTCGGCCAAAGCCGAGCCACCTAGGGGTGGCTCGGCCTGGCCGAGCCACCTTTTGGGTGGCTCGATGGCCGAGCCACCTAGGTGGCCGAGCGCCCAAGGCCGAGCCACCAGATCTGGGCCCAGATCGGAGCCCAGATCTGGTTTGAGGAGCCTATAAATAGACCCCTAAGGTCATTGTTTAAAAGGTTGGACTTTTTTGAGGCGAAACTCTGCTGGATCAAGAATTGAACCTCGGAACTTTGGAGCTTTGAAGACTTAGACTTTTTTCAGATCTGGTTCTTGGCGATCATCCACGTCAAACAAGGCAGGAGTTCAAGAGAGATCAGATCTGAGATCTACACGGTCATCCTCCGGATCAAAACTTGGTTTTTGATCCCGAGAAGAGTATTGATTTCGCTTGGTCGATTTCGATTACTTAGGGCTATTATTTCCTTGGTGAAATAATCCCCTCGGCTGTTATTTCCTTCGTGAAATAACACCCGTCGTACCGTGTAGATTCGACCGGATCAAGATCGCGCGGTGGTCCACGGATTAACCCCGGCGCAGGCAAAGAACCCACACAAGCAAGAGACCGCAAAACAGGATCTTGCGATTTGTTACGAAAGAAGGAAAGTTGTAATTTTCTTTTTTCTTTGATTTTGTTGTAACCGGATCTTATAAAAAGACCGGATCTTTTGTAACCGATAAACTGTTGCTCAAGGAAACAATGACATCAATGAAAACAATTTTCCCCGCGAACACTATTGTGGGGTGTGAAAATCATCATATTGTAACTCACACAGTTGATTGTGATGACCACTGAATAGAGTTTTCATCCGTTGTTGGAAGGGTCGTTGAATTGTAACTCCTCTCGATCTATGTGAAAAGTCATCTATTTGCTGCTCTCATTTGTTGACACGAAAGTCATCTAATTGTAACCTTCTTATACAGGACTGTTGGTTGATGTTTGACAGGGATCAACTATCTATTGTGATTTTTAGACAGCCTACAAGCTATCACGAAATTCAACAGAACAATAAACTTTTTTACTATCAACAGTTTTCCTAAATATTTTACTCTTCGAGTTCGAAGCAAACTATAATCTTTTGAGGCACATTAGAGAAGGAACTAGAGTGATTTTTGTTATTGCATATTTAGATGTTGATTTTGCACATTTTGATATAATTAGAGAAGCAACTGTATTTTTCGGATCTGGATTCTCTTTACTTATGCGATAATTAAAGAGGGTCTAATTTTCTCAATCATTACTGTATATCTCAATTCTTATAGATGAGATCATGCCACATAAAATTTCCACCGGATATTTTGATAATTGTTTTCAAGCGTACTAGTAGTTTCAAGACCATACAGATGTTAAAGATTGAGAGAGGAGAACAGGACAATAACTAACTACATCTAAATATGTAACAACAAGAAATCTATGTTGTGAACAAAAAGTGAAAATACTAAGGCAGAATCATCCCACCAATATCAGTATACCACACACAGGTTTGTTGATATTTACATATTCAAGTACCCAGATACTTTATTTCAAAAGGAAAGAACACAAGAATATTGTTCAAATCGCATAAACAAGAATTACTATTGTAGCCTACGGAAGGGGTAGCAACTAAAATCAATATAAGTGTCGACGTAAACAAACTTGAAGTATTTCAAATGAAAACAAACTATCAAGGAGATAATTGACAGAAGGGGGAAAAACCTGCATGGGTGATAAAACCAACAATCAAATCCCCCTGACTTACAATATAACAGCCGAAGCATTCTGATTCCTGTATGTTGATCACAAATACAAGTACCAGGAGAATACAAAATACATCTTTTAGCCAAAGACGATGCATGCAGGATCCTTAAATGTCAAACCCATGGAGATGCACGTACTATAGTAGCCAACATGAAAATACCTACAGTGGCCAGCTTTGTCAGATCATGATGGGTAATGGAGAAAGAGGTAAACCATTTTTACTTGTAAGTTACCTCTTTCTCCATTTCCCAAGACATGACTACACTATGACAAGTTTTAATGAAGACTGCTACCTATATCAAAGCACAGGCTAGACGTTTTGTCAGATTGTAAAAGAAAACACACTAATAAGCATGACCTAAATAAACAATGTTCGATGGAGTCATACAGAAACTGCTAATACTACATCATATGCAAATTTATTAGAAGTGGGGTACTATTATCAGATATGCATATCAAATATTAATATCCCAATGATTCACAGAACATTTTAGGCACAACTTTAAACCTTTTGAGCTAACTAAGGCTTTAAACCTTTTATCTAAACAGAACATTTTAGGCACAACTTTAAACCTTTTGAGCTAACTAAGGCTTTAAACCTTTTATCTAAATACCTAAGACATATTATGATTTGTAAGCCAGACTTTTGAGCTAACTAAGGCTTTAAACCTTTTATCTAAATACCTAAGACATATTATGATTTGTAAGCCAGAAAAACAAGGATATCCAATCAACAACCACAGTTTCTTCATGTTTTTCTAGAAACATTTCTTTATCATTCGCTACAAAAATGATTTTATAATCTACTTTTAAATATGAAACTATTATTCTTAAAAAAACATAATGTAAGACTAACACTGTGCACTGGTGTTGAATAAAAAACACTTATTAAATATGTATTCTTACAGGAGAATTTTAATGAAAGTTACCTCGACTATTACACGGTAATGGATTAACCCATATTCACTAAAGAATGGGTGCAAATCCTTGAGTTTCTGCAAATATCAGCAATCTAAAGGTGATAGAGCCATAATGCTAAAAGACTCAAGATCAACAACCTCCTCTTCACGATGATGCTCCATCTAAACCATAAAAGTTCACACAGCCAAAACATATTCAACCAGTTATCCAAATATGAGGAAATTTGAAGAAAAATGATCACCAAAAAAATTAGATCATTCCAGATCAAACTAAATCATCATTGAAGATTAATAAGCCCAATTATTAGATTGAATACAACTCACTATAAATTGGGGACTGCCAAAGGATCATCTTAATTTATTTAAAAAAATTAAGAACCTGAAATCCAAAATACAATAGTGGAAGCCCTACATTACAAATTCAGAAGAACAAAAAAAAAGTGACCTGTAGCATATGATATTTATTATTTACTAAAAGATTAATGCTCTATCCCAAAATATTCCCTCCCGTAAACTTATAAAAAATCCTATCTTTATTCAAAATTCCAAAAGATGCCACTTTTGAGAAACATTTCAAGATTATAGTATATGAGATTTAAGAAAACTTAACAACAAAATAATCACAAAAAAGCAAAAAATAAGCATGCAGTCAATAAAAGGTAGGGCTTGTGTTCGTGGAAATTCCCTAGCCAGGAAACTGGGAATGGAGATCTTTACCTTCGTAGTCGTGACTCCTTCTGAACTGATCAACGAAACCCTAAGTGGTTCGAATCACCAAGGAGGGGTTGGCTGAATCCGAAATCCTAGCTGGCCTGATCGTTTGCTGATCGAAGACGAAGAGGGAGAGGAGGAAAAGGGTGGCAAGAAAGTGAATGGGGCTCGAGGGGGTGATGAGAGCTTTTCCATGGGGTTGCAGACGAGATCGAAACCCTAACCCTAGATATTTAAGGGGGGAATTTGTTCGGGGTTTAGTGGAGTGGGTAAAAGGAGACATCTTTTTTTTAAAGAATCGAAGAGAGCGAGGAGCGAGCGCCTAGATTCATTTTATACACATGCCAAGTGGAGGTTAGTTTCAGTTCAACAAATATTTTCTTTAAAAGGAAGGTAAATGATGGATAAACTAATAATGCATATAGACTTTTAGTAAAACTTTGTTATAGGTCCCTCATGTGCTAGCCAAGTATCGTTTCGGTCCATTCGGATCATTAATATTTAGAAGTCATCAACCACAGTCATTAATATTATCATTGTCATCAATCTATGTTCTTTTTGCAAACTTCTGTAAAATATTTCTGATGATATCACATGGCTGCCACGTTAGCAAAAATTAGTTGCAAGTTTCATACAAACGTGTATGTTGAACTTGTGATTTCACTAATGTTTTTGCTGAACATGGCAAGGGTCAGATCATTGTCATGTTAGCAAAATCTGATGATGAATGTACTATTAAGAATGACCGCTATTAAATTTCATCAAATATTAAAGACGCTAACAGTAATTGGGTGGCAAATTTTGTTATAAGTGAAAGAAACTTTACTTGTAGAAATAATCAGGTTGTTTTTGTACGTCCGCTTGCATACTGCAATACAAATAGCCCATTTTTCTTTTTTTTCCTCTTTTTATTCATTTCTCAAAACTCTTCATACTTATCATAATAATACTTGCACGAGATCCCAAGCTATAGGTGCTATTTCTAAGAAAAGAACAGAATATTAAGCTAATGAAACATAAGTTAATTCAACTACTAATGAGCAAAACGTGATATAACAGCTACCACGAAATTCAACAGAACAATAAACTCTTTTACTGTCAATAGGTTTTCCCAAATATTTTTCTCTTCGAGTTCGAAGAAAACTATACTCTTTTGAGGCACATTACAGAAGGAACTAGAGTGATTTTTGTATTTGCATATTTAGATGTTGATTTTGCATATTTTGATGTAATTAGAGAAGCAACTATATTTTTTGGATCAAGTGTACTAATAGTTTCAAGACCATACGGATGTTAAAGATTGAGAGAGTAGAACAGAACAACAACTAACTGCATCTAAATATGTAAAAAACAAGAAATCTATGTTGTGAACAAAAAGAGAAAATACTAAGGCAGAATCGTCCCACTAATACCTGTATACCACACATAGGTTTATTGATATTTATAGATTCAAGTACCCAGATACTTTATTTCAAAAGGAAAGAACACAAGAATATTATTCAAATCGCATAAACAAGGATTACTACTGCAGCCTGCGGAAGGGGTAGCAACCAAAAATCAATATAAGTATCGAGGTAAACAAACATGAAGTATTTTAAATGAAAACAAACTATCAAGGAGACAATTGACAGAAGGTGGAAAAACCTACATTGGGGGGGGGGTAAATCCAACAATCAAATTCCCCTGACTTACAATATAACAGCCGAAGCATTCTGATTCCTGCATGTTCATCACAAATACAAGTACCAGGAGTATACAAAATACATCTTTCAGCCAAAGACGATGCATACAGGATCCTTAAATGTCAAACCCATAGAGATGCACGTACCATAGTAGCCAACATGAAAATAACTACAGTGGTCAGCTTTGTCAAATCATTATGGGTAATGGAGAAAGAGGTAAACCATCTTTACTTGTAAGTTACCTCTTTCTCCATTACCCAAGACATGACTACACTATGACAAGTTTTAATGAAGACTGCTACCTATATCAAAGCAGAGGCTGGACGTTTTGTAAGATTGTAAAAGAAAGCACACTAATAAGCATGACATAAATAAACAATGTTTTATGGACTCATACAGAAACTGCTAATACTAAATCATATGCAAATTTATTAGCTATTGTCAGATATGCATATCAAATATAAATATCCCAACGGTTCATAGAATATTTTTGGCACAACTTTAAACCTTTTGAGCTAACTAAAGCTTTAGCCCTTTTATCTAAATACCTGAGACATATTATGAATTGTAAGCCAGATGAACAAGGATATCCAATTAACAACCACAGTTTCTTCATGCTTTACCAGAAACATTTCTTTATCATTCGCAACAAAAATAATTGTATAATCTACATTTAAATATGAAACCATTATTCTTAAAAAAAACATAATGTAAGACTAACACTGTGCACTGGTGTTGAATAAGAAAAATACTTATTAAATATTTATTCTTACAAGACAATTTAATGAATGTTACCTCGACCATTACATGGTAACAAATTTACCCATATTCACTAAAGAATAGGTGCAAATCCTTGAGTTTCTGCAAATATCGGCCATCTAAAGGTGATAGAGCCATAATGCTAAAAGACTCAAGATCAACAACCTCCTCTTCACGATGATGCTCCTGTTGGCCTTCTTGTTTTGATGATGTTTAACAAACAATTTACTTCTAATGTTATTTGTCTAGTGTTTGTGTTTTTGTATTTTTTCTAGGCAAACAACGAGTTGGAGGATGGATGGAATAGAGCTTCAACGATGATATCCAAAGGAGGTTGGCGGAATGTCGGTGAAGCCTTGCAATTCAAGTTAAGTTCAAGCTTCATCCGCAAGTGTACCAAGTCAAGCTTATTGAAGATCAAGATCGGCTTGGGTAATCTAGTTTAGGTTTTATATTATGTGTGTTAAGTACCTTAAGCTCAATATCATATACACACACGTATTTAGTTTCTATGTATATATATAGTTATATATATACATGCATGGTTTTGGATTTTCATGTTTTGGACATACTTGCAAAATACATGAGTTTTCACAAATGAAAATTAATTTTGAGAAATTCTTTTTCTAACATGTTTGTTTTCATGTTTATAAATATTTCGCAAAGTTTCATCAAGTTTGGAATTGATTTGTTATGTTTAATGGAATTTACAAAATCATGTTTTTTGTTTGTGCATGTTCGTACATGTTTTACAAAACAGATGAGTTTTCATAAATGGAAAGTGGTATTCAATAAATTCTTTCTTTGACATGTTTATCTACATGTTTAGAAACTTCCCTCAATATTTTACCATTTTTGGAGTTGATTTACTGTGCCCAATTAATTTTACAAAATTGTGTATGTTAGCAGATTTTCAGAAACTGTATATTTGTGTTCAAACATTTATTTATCTCAAATAAGAAATGATTTTTCAAAAATTCTTTCTCTAACATGTTCATGTACATTTTTATAACCTTCCCAAAAAATATCATGATTTTTGGAATTAATTTACTATTTTTAATTGATTTTACAAAGTTAGATACGCAAATTTCCAAAATGCTGGAATTTGGGGTATTTTGGTCTTTTCAGCCTATAACGGCTAGTTTTTGATATTTTCGGTTTTTGGGGTTTGTGGCTGGTTTAAGAGGCTATAAAAAGCCCTCAACTATCGTTGTTTCTTATGAATGTTTAAGAGAGTTTTAAAAAGAGTTTTACAAGTTTGTTGAAGGGTTTTTAAGTTTGTTTCAAGAGTTTGTTTGTGAAGAAAATTCCACAAGAACTTGAGAAGATCATCTATTGGAGTTTGAGATAGAGAACAATTTATATTTGTTACATTGTGAGATTGTTAGGTTTTCGGTGAGCTAGAAACCGAGTGTGTTGTGAAGTTTTTGGTGAACTAGAAAACCGAGTGTGAGGAGTGAACGTTGTTCGGTGAGCGTTGAAAACCGACACTGTGAGGTGTAAACGTTATTCGGGTGAGCGTAGAAAACCCGGTTGTGATAGTGGATTTCTCCTCGGGAGTGGGGAGCGGAGACGTAGGACGGAAGGTCCGAACTCCGTGATCATTTGAGTGTGTTTGAGTCTGTCATTGGCGCATTTGCTTTTGTATTTATCTTATATCATCAATTGTGTATTGCTCATTTATTTCATCCACTATCTAGTTCATTTTGTTTACCCTTGTGTTAGTTTTATATCCTTGCACATACATTGCCTATATCTCTTTGGTAGGATATATCTTTTGTTGTTCATATTGCTTATCCTAGCTCATATATGCTAGGATAACTTGTTAATTAATTTTAATTGGCATATAATCGGATTTGATTAGCATAAGACCCTAATCACCCCCCCTCTAGGGTCTAACAATTGGTATCAGAGCTTGGTGCTCTTTGATTTAAGGTCTAATCACCTTGAGTTAAAGATCCAAGTTAGCTTATTGTGTTAATCTATTTTTGAGCTTTATTTGTATCTTGCTTGCCTTTTACACTATGGATATGAACGATGCATCTTGTTTAGGTTATGTCATTAATATTGCTCCTAGATTAGATAATTTTTCCTATGCCCAATGGTGTGTTAAATTTAAACTTTTTGTTCAATCTAAACACTTTGATTTATGGGAAATTATAGATGATGCTTATATTGTGCCCACTACGGAGAAATCCAAGTAGAATAAGAATGATCATCGTATGTTTACAATGAATAATATTTTGTTAGAATATTTCTAAATGCTTTTAATTCATCTATGTCTAACAAGTTTGTTCATTTTGATAGTACTTACAAACTTTGGAAATTTATAGAAGCACATCAAGGGGACTTGGAGGCGATCCAACAATATTTGGAGGATCTGACTTCAAGATCATACGGAGCATCATGCACACGGCCACTAGGCGATAGCCCTAGTGAGGTTTGTGAGTTCGAACCCGATAATGATTTATCTAGTGATGAACTTGCTTGTGCTAGTGAAAAATTATTGCATGCCTTTAACAAATTGCATAAAGATTTTGTTGATTTACAATGCAAGCATGATAATTTAAAATCCGATCATGAGAAGCTACTATCCAAATTTGATGTCATTGAAAATGAAAATACTATGCTTAAAGAAAGCAATGACTTATTAAATTTGGAAAATGAAAATTTGATCTCATCTATTGCTAGCCTATCTCATGGTAAGATTGATGCCATGTTAGAAGTAGAGAACATAAAGAATGATACAGCTTCTTTTATAAATGAATATTTATGGTCTACTTCTAATAAAAATGCATATGTGCCTAAAAATGAAGATTTGAATCTTATGAATAAAAGCATTTCATCTTTAGATTCAACTTTGAAAACATGCATTAATAATCATAAGAGGCTCATGGATATGTGTGCCAAGTCTAAGTCATCATCTACTCATCATGCACACATATATAGCAAAATTTATAAATGCTCTATTTGCGGCCGAAAATGTCATTTATCTAAATTTTGTTATGATGCACACAAACATAAGAATTCTAATGCTCCTTATGCATCTCATGTAGCTTCTTCATCATATACACATGCCTGCTTATCATGCACATCATAAACATGCTCATGTGTATAGATATGATCTTTGTGGATGTTTTGGCCATTTGGCAAATGATTTTATTAAGCCACAAAAGTTTAAATGTGATGTTTGTGGTAGATATGGCCACTTAGGAAAGTTTTGTTTTGATAATGTTTCATATTTACAAAACAATCTTAAAAGATCATCTATGGTTGCAAATGTTTCCCGTGCACGAGCTAATGGTCCACAAAAACAAATAGATCTCTTTCATTGCACGTATTGCAATCGGAATGGTCATTTGAGCGATTATTACTTTGACCATGTTAGTGCACTACATGCGCCTAAGAGGGTTCATAACCCTAGGGCTTTGAGCTTAAATGATAGGGGTCATGTCCCTAAATCTCTTGGTATCAAGAATTCTTGGGTACCAAAACAAATTTGATTTTAAACCAAGAATTCTTGGTTTTAAAATTATGTCTTAAAATATTTTGATTATGAAAATAAATTTATAATTGATAAAATCTTTTGTTTTCATGATTATTTGTTTTGTTTTGATGAGATGTTTGTACTTATATAACCCTCCGGATTTATTGGGTGTTTATTCCCAAATCATGTTTACCGGATGCTAGAATGTTTATATGGGTTAGTATTAGCTCAAGAGCTAGATATGGTTGCCTCTCTTGATTTTTTTTAAATCAATGATGATTTAGTTTTATGTTCTTATATGATTTACTTGTGATTTATGATTTCATTGGTTGATATGTCTTCATTTGAAAACCTTTTACATGATTTTCATGTTTATTTTCTTTTGATTTCATAAATCTATTTTTGATCTTTATGTTTTCGTTGATATGAGACACTATTTTTTTTCACTTTGAAATATTTATATATGTTCTCATTTGTCTTTATGTATGTGAGTTGTGTTTAGCATACTTTCCATCTATGCTTGCTCACATATGTTTGCCATGATCTTTATTTCATATATTCTATATGGCATTTTGATAGGGGGAGCAATCCCTATATCTTTCTATGTGTTATACTCACCCATGCTTATTGGTAGGGGGAGCTTTCGCTCTCTTAATTCTTTTGTCCCCTTTTTGATGTTGTCAAAGGGGGAGAAATATTATGAATATATCATTTCTTGCTTATATGCATGATATATTATACTTTGTATATTCATTTCCTTTCATGCATATATCCTTTTTGTAAATTGTTTGTCATCATCAAAAATGGGGAGATTGTTGGCCTTCTTATTTTGATGATGTTTAACAAACAATTTACTTCTAATGTTGTTTGTCTAGTGTTTGTATTTTCGTATTTTTTCTAGGCAAATAACGAGTTGGAGGATGGATGGAATAGAGCTTCAACGATGATATCCAAAGGAGGTTAACGGAATGTCGGTGAAGCCTTGCAATTCAAGTTAAGTTCAAGCTTCATCCGCAAGTGTACCAAGTCAAGCTTATTGAAGATCAAGATCGGCTTGGGTAATCTAGTTTACGTTTTATTTTATGTGTGTTAAGTACCTTAAGCTCAATATCATATACACACACGTATTTGGTTTCTATGTATATATAGTTATATATATACATGCATGGTTTTGGGTTTTCATGTTTTGAACATACTTGCAAAATACATGAGTTTTCACAAATAAAAATTAAATTTGAGAAATTCTTTTTCTAACATGTTTGTTTTCATGTTTATAAATATTTCGTAAAGTTTCATCAAGTTTGGAATTGATTTGTTACGTTTAATGGAATTTACAAAATCATGTTTTTCGTTTGTGCATGTTCGTGCATGTTTTACAAAATAGATGAGTTTTCAAAAATGGGAAGTGATATTCAATAAATTCTTTCTTTGACATGTTTATATACATGTTTAGAAACTTTTCTCAAAATTTTACCATTTTTGGAGTTGATTTACTGTGCCCAATTGATTTTACAAAATCGTGTATGTCAGCAGATTTTCAGAAACTGTATATCTGTGTTCAAACATTTATTTATCTCAAATAAGAAATGATTTTTCATAAATTCTTTCTCTAACATGTTCATATACATGTTTAGAACCTTCCCACAAAATATCATGATTTTTGGAATTAATTTACTATTTTTAATTGATTTTACAAAGTTAGATACGCAAATTTTCAGAATGCTGGAATTTGGGGTATTTTGGTCTTTTCAGCCTATAACGGCTAGTAACGGCTAGTTTTTGATATTTTCGGTTTTTGGGGATTTGTGGCTGGTTTAAGAGGCTATAAAAAGCCCTCAACTTTTATTGTTTCTTATGGATGTTTAAGAGAGTTTTAAAAAGAGTTTTACAAGTTTGTTGAAGGGTTTTTAAGTTTGTTTCAAGAGTTTGTTTGTGAAGAAAATTCCACAAGAGCTTGAGGAGACCATCTATTGGAGTTTGAGCAATCAACTATTCTTCCTCCATCTCTTGTTATCTATTGAGAAGTTTTCTAAACTCTTTTCTAGCTTTATATTTATTTGTTTGATTATCATCTTATTAAAGCTAGTTTCATATTGAGTTTACATTTGATTAATCTCATTGTTACACACACCCACTTGAGCTTATTGTATTTGCATACATAGTATATTAGGGTTGTGAGAGATTGTAACATTGAGTTGTGCTTAATTGAGTTCTCATCTATTATAGAGAACAAATTTATATTTGTTACATTGTGAGTGTTGTAAGGTTTTCGGTGAGCAAGAAAACCGAGTGTGTTGTGATGTTTTCGGTGAACTAGAAAACCGAGTGTGAGGAGTGACGCTGATCGGTGAGCGTTGAAAACCGATATTGTGAGGTGTTAACTTTATTCGGGTGAGTGTAGAAAACCCAGTTGTGATAGTGGATTTCTCCCCGGGAGTGGGGAGCGGAGACGTAGGACGGAAGGTCCGAACTCCGTGATCATTTGAGTGTGTTTGAGTCTTTCATTGGCGCATTTGCTTTTACATTTATCTTATATCGCCAATTGTGCATTACTTATTTATTTTATCCACTATCTAGTTCATTTTGTTTACCCTTGTGTTAGTTTTATATCCTTGCATATACATTGCCTATATCTCTTTGGTAGGATATATCTTTTGTTGTTCATATTGCTTATCCTAGCTCATATATATTGTTGTATGTCATACTTGCTAGGATAACTTATTAATTATAGAGCCATAATGCTAAAAGACTCAAGATCAACAACCTCCTCTTCACGATGATGCTCCATCTAAAACATTAAAGTTAACACAGCCAAAACATATTCAACCAATTGTCCAAATATGAGGAAATTTGAAGAAAAAGGATCACCAAAAAAATTAGATCATTCCGGATCAAACTTAATCATCATTGAAGATTAATAAGCCCAATTATTGGATCGAATACTGCTCACTATAAATTGGGAACTGCCAAAGGATCATCACAATTTATTTAAAAAAATTAAGAACCTGAAATTCAAAATACAACAGTGGAAGCCCTACATTACAAATTTAGAAGAAGAAAAAAAAGTGACCAATAGCATATGATATTTATTATTTAATAAAAGTTTTATGCTCTATCCCAAAATATTCCCTCCTGTAAACTTATAAAAAATCCTATCTTTATTCAAAAATCCAAAAGATGCCACTTTTGAGAAACATTTCAAGATTATAGTATATGAGATTTAAGAAAACTTAGCAACGAAAAAATCACAAAAAAGCAAAAAACAAGCATGCGGTTAATAAAAAGGTCGGGCTTGTGTTCGTGAAATTCCCCAGCCAGGAAACCGAGAATGGAGATCTTTACCTTCGTAGTCGTGACTCTTTCTGAACTGCTCAACAAAACCCTAAGTTGTTCGAATCGCCGAATAGGGGTGGGCTGAATCCGAAATCCTAGCTGGCCTGATCTTCTGCCGATCGAAGATGAAAAGGGAAAGGAGGAAAAGGGCGACAAGAAAGAGAACGGGGCTCGAGGGAGTAATAAGAGATTTTCCATGGAGTTATAGATGAGATCGAAACCCTAACCCTAGATTTTTAAGGGGGGAATTTGTTTGGGGTTTAGTGGAGCGGGAAAAAGGAGACGCCTTTTTTTTAAGGAATCGGAGAGAGCGAGGAGCGAGTGCCTTGATTCATTTTATACGCATGTCATGTGGATGTTAGGTTCAATTCATCAGGTATTTTCTTTCAAAGGAAGGTAAATGATGGATAATCTAATAATGCATATAGACTTTTAGCAAAACTTTATTGTAGGTCCCTCATGTGCTAGCCAAGTATCGTTTCGGTCCTTTCGGATCATTAATATTTAGAAGTCATCAACCACAGTTATTAATATTATCATTGTCATCAATCTATTATCTTTTTGCAAACTTGTTTAAAATATTTTTGACGATAACACATGGCTGCCACGTTAGCAAAAATTAGTTGCAAGTTTCATACAAACGTGTATGTTGAACTTACGATTGCACTAATTTTTTTGCTCAACATGGTAGGGTCAGATCATTGTCACGTCAGCAAAATATGATGACAAATATAATGTTAAGAATGATAGCTATTAACTTTCATCAAATATTAAAGACGCTAACAGTATTTGGGTGGTAAATTCCGTTATAAGTGAAAGAAACTTTACTTGTAGAAATAATCAGGTTGTTTTTTGTACGTCTACTTGCTTACTGCAATACAAATAGCCTATTTTTCTTTTTCTTTTTTTCTTTTTTTCTCTTTTTTTCATTTCTCAAAACTCTTCGTACTTATCATAATAATACTTGCATAAGGTCACAAGCTATACGCGCTGTTTCTGAGAAAAGAACGGAATATTAAGCTGATGAAACTTAAGTTAATTCAAGTACTAATGAGCAAAATGAGATATATCATGAAATTCAACAGAATAATAAACTTTTTTACTGTCAATAGGTTTTCCCAAATATTTTACACTTCGAGTTCGAAGCAAACTATACTCTTTTGAGGCAAATTAGAGAAGGAACTAGAGTGATTTTTGTTTTTGCATATTTAGATGTTGATTTTGCATATTTTGATGTAATTAGAGAAGCAACTATATTTTTCGAATCTGGATTCTCTTTACTTATGCGATAATTAAAGAGGGTATAATTCACTCAATCCTTACTGCGTATCTCAATTCTTATAGATGAGATCACGCCATATAAAATTTCCACCAGAATTTTGATAGTTGTTTTCAAGCGTACTTGTAGTTCTAAGACCATACGGATGTTAAAGATTGAGAGAGTAGAACAAGACGACAACTAACTGCATCTAAATATGTAAAAAACAAAAAATCTATGTTGTGAACAAAAAGAGAAAATACTAAGGCAGAATCGTCCCATCAATACCAGTATACCACACACAGGTTTGTTTATATTTACATATTAAAGTACCCAGATACTTTATTTCAAAAGGAAAGAACACAATAATATTGTTCAAATCGTATAAACAAGAATTACTATTGTAGCCTGCAGAAGAGGTAGCAACCAAAAATCAATATAAGTGTCATGGTAAACAAACTTGAAGTATTTCAAATGAAGACAAACTATCAACTAGACAATTGACAGATGAGGGAAAAAACCTGCATGGGGGGATAAATCAAACAATCAAATCCCCCTGACTTACAAATCTGATTCATGCATGTTGATCACAAATACAAGTACCAGGAGAATACAAAATACATCTTTCAGCCAACGACGATGCATGCAGGATCCTTAAATGTCAAACCCATGGAGATGCATACAGTGGCCACCTTTGTCAGATCATGATGGATAATGGAGAAAGAGGTAAACCTTTTTTACTTGTAAGTTACCTCTTTATCCATTACCCAAGACATGACTACACTATGACAAGCTTTAATGAAGTCTGCTACCTATATCAAAGCAGAGGTTGAACGTTTTGTCAGATTGTAAAAGAAAGCACACTAATAAGCATGACCTAAATAAACAATGTTCGATGGACTGTAAAAGAAAGCACACTAATAAGCATGACCTAAATAAACAATGTTCGATGGACTCATACAGAAACTGCTAATACTACATCATATGCAAATTTATTAGAAGAGGGGTACTATTGTCAGATATGCATATCAAAAATAAATATCCCAAAGGTTCACAGAACATTTTAGGTACAACTTTAAACCTTTTGAGCTAACTAAGGCTTTAAACCTTTTATCTAAATACCTGAGATATATTATGATTTGTAAGTCAGGCGAACAAGGATATCCAATCAACAACCACAGTTTCTTCATGCTTTACTAGAAACATTTCTTTATCATTCGCTACAAAAATGATTGCATAATCTACATTTAAATATGAAACCATTATTCTTTAAAAAACATAATGTAAGACTAACACTATGCACTGTGTTGAATAAAAAAACTTATTAAATATGTATTCTTACAGGAGAATTTAATGAATGTTACCTCGACCATTACACGGTAACAGATTAACCCATGTTCACTAAAGAATGGGTGCAAATCCTTGAGTTTTTGCAAATATCGGCAATCTAAAGGTGATAGAGCCATAATGCTAAAAGACTCAAGATAAACAGCCTCCTCTTCACGATGATGCTCCATCTAAAACATTAAAGTTAACACAGCCAAAACATATTCAACCAGTTGTCCAAATATGAGGAAATTTGAAGAAAGAGGATCACCAAAAAATTAGATCATTCCGGATCAAACTTAATCATCATTGAAGATTAATAAGCCCAATTATTGGATTGAATACAGCTCACTATAAATTAGGGACTGCCAAAGGATCATCTTAATTTATTTAAAAAAATTAAGAACCTGAAATTCAAAATACAATAGTGGAAGCCCTACATTACAAATTTAGAAGAAGAAAAAAAAGTGACCTATAGCATGTGATATTTATTATTTACTAAAAGTTCTATGCTCTATCCCAAAATATTCCCTCCCGTAAACTTATAAAAAATCCTATCTTTATTCAAAAATTTAAAAGATGCCACTTTTGAGAAACATTTCAAGATTATAGTATATGAGATTTAAGAAGACTTAGCAACGAAAAAATCACAAAAAAGCAAAAAACAAGCATGCAGTTAATAAAAGTCCGGGCTTATGTTCGTGAAATTCCCCAGCCAGGAAACCGAGAATGGAGATCTTTACCTTTGTAGTCGTGACTCCTTCTGAACTGCTCAAGAAAACCCTAAGTGGTTTGAATCGCCGAGGAGGGGTGGGCTGAATCCAAAATCCTAGCTAGCCTGATCATCTGCTGATTGAAGATGAAAACGGAGAGGAGGAAAAGGGTGGCAAGAAAGAGAACGGGGCTCGAGGGGGTGATAAGAGCTTTTCCATGGAGTTGTAGATGAGATCGAAACCCTAACCCTAGATTTTTAAGGGGGAATTTGTTTGAGGTTTAGTGGAGCGGGAAAAAGAAGACGTAGTACGTCGATCGAAATAATCCAAACAAGGAAATCCTCATGTATATACTATATGTCTTAAATTGTAGATAATTAAATATTAACACCGATCTATGTATGAAAAATAATGCAACTGGCCTACATCTCACAAGAATCCATAATCACCTTAAGTAACAAAGTCAGGCAACTAGGCATTCTATAACAGGTCATTGGTCCACATCTCACACAAAGTCAACGCTCATATTACCGGATAACTGACTGTTCATAAATCCTCTACGCGCATCCAATACCGTTGCACGAATCGGTCAGAGGACTACACGCAATTCGATCTCGGTCTGGTCCGAACTCAGGCAAAACTCAGGTGACGAAACAGGTCACTAACTAAAGTGACTACACGAATTCACTTTAGCCCAACAAACCAACCCCAGTGACTACACGAACATACAAGCACATGAACATTAACTTGCCCATCCCACCTCTTCTTGTTTTTTCTAAATCAACAGTCATATTCCACACTGAAACTCTGGTTCACCACCCAAACTAAGTCAACACACCCATTCATGTCAATAGGTCTGTTCATGACGCACGAGGCCACTAAGTCATGAACTATAAGGGTTCTCAAACACAATCAGGAACGATAATAATATGACTACTTCTATGAAAATACATTAAAATAGAACGCAAAACATAAAATGCAATCATAAACAGTAAAACATGCATACATTCTGGTTTCAATAATATCTTGTTATCCAAATCTCAAAACAACTCATAAAAAATTATACGCAGCTAAATAATGTCAAAAATAACTATGGTTAAAAGAAAACTGAAATCCGTTATTATTTTGCACATGAAATGTCACAGTCTACAACTACTGACATAAAATCATAAATTAATCTAAAATGCAAATAAATAATCCTTTTTGCAAATACATTCCTTTAAAACATCATAATTATCAAAAATATAATTCTTTTGCCGAAATAACTTAACAACTCAAAATAGTTTAATAATTGAAAATACCCCGTTTTTCCAAAATAAATTATTTTAAATTAGCTATTTTAATAATAATTCAAAACCACCCCTTTTTCCAGATAAATTCTTTTCTCATCATAATAATTCTAAAAACATCTCAAAATGACCACTTTTACATGAAATAATTTTCCTTTAAATTACTTATCATAACATCAAGCGTAGATAATTATACCATAGTTTAATATTTATAGATAATTCATAACAGGCATAAAATTATAATAAGTGACAAGCTGAGCATCGAGATCTTGCCTAAGGGGTTTCATCGAACGAGTTAACATCGACAGCTTGGTCGGATCTGGCGTGATAGAGCGCGGCGTCGGCTATGTGCTGCAAGAGGATGGTGTTGGCAGGTCGGCCAGACGGCGTTGGCAGAGGTAGCGACGGTGTCGGATCTCGGTGCGGATCGGGGCTGGATGGGGGTTGGCGTCGGTGCAAGGAGAGGAGAGAGGCGTGTCAGAGCTCGGGCGCGGATTCGTCAGCTGTCGCGGAGGAGGTACGGCGGGACGCGGGTGAGGCCGAGCGGGGGCGTGAGATGAAGAGAGAGAGGAGAGAGAGGTGGTGCGGAGACGTGAAAAACAACAAGAAGAGAGAGTGGAGAAAGGAGAGGAAAGAGGGGAGAGAGAGAATTAAGATCTGAGAGAGAGGAGGGTTGCGTGAGAGAGAAAAAGAGACTACGAGAGAGAGAGAGTGAATTATTGGAGAGAGAGAGAAAGTTTCGGGAATAAAAATGGAATGAGTTAAACATGATTATAAGATTGATTGAGAGTGATTAGGGAATTGATTAGGGAGGGGTTATGGAAAAATTCAAATGAGAGAAAATTAAGGAAAGAGAAAAGATTACAGAAATATCTTACATAATATTCAGAATAAACATTATATTAATAAATTATTAATAACCAAATATATTTATATTTATATGCTACCGTACAATGCTTAGGTTTACATCAATGATAACAAGGTCATTAATAATGTCAGTGACCAAATAATTATAAAATAATTCACTATAAATTAATTTTTAGCAGAACTAATAAATACAAGACTATATATTTTATTTATTTATATATTTATTTATTTTGAAAACTTGATAAATTCCAAAAATTAAGAAAAATATTAATAAAATAAAATTTAATATTTTAAATACTAGAAAAGTTATTTAAATACGTATAGAAAAATTATGGTTGTTACATCAGACCAGGCGAGCTCGAATTATATGGCGAATTTGAGCTGTAGGCGAGCTTCAAATCGGGCGAGATCGAGTCGTAGGCAAGTTTCAAATTGGGTGAGCCATGTGTTCGTTCGTGGCCCTATGTGCTCACTAGCTAGTCGTTTCGCATTAAAGGCGGCGTAATGGGGCTCTTCGTTTTCCACGTCCGATCTGAGCCATTAGCTACAGATCGCACTAGTAACCGCTAGATCTCAACCGCTCATGTGGGATCCTGAATTGTCTCGCTTTGTTTTTGACCGCTCAATTCGAACTGTTTTAATCGAACGGTGTGCGAGTGTTTGAGCCATGTGTATATAACGTTCATCTTTCTTGTTGGGGGAAGTCATGGCGTTCATTGCTTTCTTCAGTGAAAAACTCAAGCTTTTTATTACTACGTCTGAAATGGCACCGTGAGTAAAAGCGATTGTTTTGAAGAAAGAGAAGGGGGCTTCCTCCTCTGCCGCTACTGAGGCCACTGCTACCGAAGGTATATTTTTTTTGTATCTAAACTTCATAGTGGATCAAGGGGCTCGTGAGTGGGATGATTTCACGATTTTAATCTTTTTGTTGTGTCGTGCAGTTTGAGAAGGGGCGCCTGCTATCGGGGAGCCTGAATCTAAACCCATCCTCGTCTCTGATGATGAACCAGCGGANCCTCTGCCTCGTAGCCTATTCCTCCGTCAGGAATAAGATTCTGCCCCGAGATCCTACCTATTGTAGCACTTGCTCCTAGCTAGGAACCTACTTCTTTAGGCTCCCTTACTATGTAGGCCCGTGTCGGTGAATTGGAGAACGCCGCAAAGCAGGCGATCTCCATCGTAAGCCTCGGTTGGGGGACTTACGGGGATCTCAGACAGTCTCTCCTAGACCGTATGACTGACATCAGGTGGTTGGACGAATCCTGACTCACCTCACGCTGCATGATGAGGCTCCTCCACTTAGAGTCACGCTTGATGCACTTGGAGGATTTGCTGCGGGTTGACCCAGCCCGATGTGGAGCAATTTTTGGCTTAGGCCCGACATCGAGGAGCGTGGGAGCAGGAGGTCCGAGCTAGAGAGATAACTGACTTGGGATCCCACATTGCTCTTTTGACAGCCCGATAGTGTTTACTGCAGGCCCGGATGGACGCCTCTAATTCCACCATCGCCCGCCTAAGGGCTGAGCTAGAGCAAGAGGAGACGACTTTGAGGGGGCTCTAGTTTAAGAGTGGGAATGCTTGCAGGGCTATTGGAGAAGTGACCCAAAACCTTCAGACTTTGCGTCAGGAGGATGCCGCTGCCGCCTCAACCTTTGAGGCTCAGATTCGAAAGGAGGCGGAGGACAAGGCTCAGGAGGACCACACAAGGAGGGTGGCCGCTGCTAAAGCAGAGCTTGCGTCCTTCAGCTTGCTGGATTAGGCTCTTAGGGTTAGGGTAGTGTTAAGACATTTTTGTTTTATTTTGTTTCCAGTGCAATGTTACAACTCCTCTGATTGTGGGGTCATAACTTTGTTCAAATGTACTGTCTTAGAACTGGTTGATGGATGAAATTTATGCTTTCTTAGTTTCCCAATGTGTTTGTGCATATACTCCCCATTGTTGCTGTTGCCTCTTATTATCCAGTATTTATATCTCTTTGCGAGTCCACCGTAGGTAAGCTTGGATCGTTTAACGAGTTTGAATCGGAGGGATTCAAGCCACGGGTGGGCTTGAAACAAGCGAGTTCAGGCCGTAGGCGAACTCTAGTCGGCCGGTAAGTTTAATCCATAGGCGAACTCTAGCTGCAAGGCGAGTTCAAATCGTAGGCAAACTCTAGCTATAGGGTGAAATCCAATCGTAGGCGAGCTTCGAATCAAACAAGCCACGTGTGCATTCGTGGCCCTATGTGCTCACCAGTTAAGATGACGTGGGCACGTCGTTTCGTATTAAAGGCGACGTAATGGGGGCTCTTCATCTTCCACGCCCGATCTGAGCCGTTGGTTAGATATCGTGTTTAAAACTGTCAGATCTCGACCGCTCGTGTAAGATTCCAAATCGCCTTACCTCCCCCGTGACCGTTCGATCCGAACTGTTGAATTGAATGGTAGGAGAGAACACGGGCCGCTTATATAGCGTCCTTCATTCTTGTCGGAGGGGCCACAGTGTTCATCGTTCTCTTGCGTTCAGGATGGCACCGTGAGGAAATGTATCCATCTTGAAGAAGAGGGGGAGGAACGCCTCTTCCTCCACTGCTGCTGAGGTTGCTGCCGCCAGCTGGGCTGCGGATGCTGGCAGAGGTATTTTTTATTTCTGAACCTTTTAGCAGGTTAACAATTGCGTGAACGCGATGAGTTCATGATCATGATCTTTTTGTCAGCTCAAGAGGGGGTGCCGAACATAGAGGGGCAAGGGCCTGAGCCCAAATCCACGGCCATACCCACTTCACGATCTACTTCCCAGCCAGGAGTAGAGTCTCATCTCAAAATCCCCTCCATCGCCGCACTTGTTAGTGGCCAGGAGTCTAATCTTTCAGACTCCGTTAATCTGCAGGCCCATGTTAACGAGTTGGAGAATGCCATAAAGTGGGTTATCTCCTTCGTCGACCCTGGCTATGGTACCTATGCGGACCTAAAGCAATCTCTCTCAGACCATGTGGCCGACATCCGCCACTTGGACGATTCTAAACTTGCCATGCGCTGTTCGATGAAGCTTTTTGATCTAGAATTGCTCCTAACAAGGTTAGGATATTGTGGTGGACATATCTGGAGCCTGACATGGCGAAATTCTTAGCTCTGGCCTGGCGTTGCGGAGCGTGACAGTGAGAATGCCGAAGGAGGGACATAGAAGACAAGGAGTCTCTCATCGCTGATTTGGATAGCCGGCAGCGTCTGTTGCAAGCTGAGATGGAGGCTGCACTTTCTTGGTCGTTTGTGGCAGGATCCCGTATGCTTAGGGGGAATTGATTTTGACGGGCCTACGCCTCCAGAGCGAGACCGTCCAAGGCACCCTTGCGAGTGAGAGGCACATTCTTTCGGCACTTCGTGAAGAAGACGCTGCAGCTAATGCTTCTTTTGAGGCTAGGGTCAGGAAGGAGGTCGAGCACGAGGCTCACACAATGTACGCAAAGAAGATAGCCGCGGTCAAGGCAGAGCTTGCGTCTTTTATCTTTTTAGGATAAGCTCGTAGAATAGGAGTAGATTCAAGAAATTTTGTTCGATCTTTTGTTTCCAATGTCATGTTATGACTTGTTTGATTATAAAGTCACAACTTTGTTTGAATGTATTATTTTGGAAACTGCTGATGAATGGATTTTGTATTTTCTTGATTTCTCATTACATTGTGCATGCACTCCTTTCAACTTTTACTATTGTGTATCGCTATCCAACGTTTAAGCTCTTTTAGTTAGGTTGGTAATAGACGATTTCAAGTTTATGCGAACTCACGCCATAGGCGAGCTTACGTTGTAGGCAAACTCAAGCTTAGGTGAGCTCATACTACAGGCGAACTCAAGCTTTAGGCGAGTTTATGCCACAGGCAAACTCAAGCTTAGGTGAGTTTATGCCACAGGCGAACTCAAGCTTTAGGCAAGTTTATGCCACAGGCGAACTCAAGCTTAGGCGAGTTAATGCCACAGGTGAACTCAAGCTTAGGCGAGTTTATGCCACAGGCGAACTCAAGCTTAGGTGAGTTTATGCCACAAGCGAACTCAAAGCTTAGGCGAGTTTATGCCACAAGCGAACTCAAGATTAGGCGAGTTTATAAGTGTAAGGTGACCCCCACACAGCAGGCAGGTTCTTGGGCACAGGAGAGCCCCGAGCGAGCGAGCCACGCATCTGTCTACGGGCTCGCGTGCTTGCTAGCTAAGGCGGTGTGGGTGTGTTAAGTCATATTAAATGCAAAGTGACGGAGAGCCTCACCTTCTGCGCTCGATCTGAACAGTTGGTTTGGAAGCCCAAAGGCTGCGGCTTGTATGGGTGTCGAATTCGAACCACCACACGAAATCTGAGCTGCTCAATTTATTCGGGTCCACGAATCTCGACCGCTAGGACCTCGGCTATATAGCGCGTTCACCATCCTCTTGGCAGACCATTTGCTCTCTCAGATTTTTGCCCAGAGGCAATTTTGAACATGCTCTCTACTCAGGAAATGGCTCTAAAAACCAAACTGTGCGTCTTCAAGGGGAAGTTGGTTCCTTCTTCCTCTGCCGTCTCCGGTGCTATTGTGGTGCCGACCATTGCTCCTATCGCCAGCCGAACTCGGTGCGGTAAGTTATCAAGTTTTATTCACATGTCTAAAATGGCCTCTCGAGTGGGCAGAACTAGGGGAGGTGAACATTCGTCATTCGTCTCCTATCACAAACACTGTCAATTTCGGCGGGCGTTTGGTTATTTCGGTGAACTCTAGATGGTGGACTAGCTTGGTTCACCTATCATCATAGGGTTCACCCTCATCTCACCGAGTGTAGGTCTTTATAATCATCTTCCACTTTCTGGGCTCAAGTTTCTAATTTTTCCCTGTTGCATTTTGCAGCTCTAGCTCTTAGGTCATTTAGAACAGCATCTTTCTCGGTCGGGGAAGGGAGCCATGACCGGGCGCTCGAGGTCATCGTAATCTCTGATGATGAGGGGGTGAAAGGGGTGCCCTCCACTATCAACCCAACCCGAGGGCCTTCCACTCTGAGCCTCACCTCAGTGTTCGACATCCTCAAAAAGCTGGAGGCCGACTTACATAGGACAACAACCATTATCAGCCAGGGCAGTGGTAGGTGCTACGACATGCTTCCCCATGTGACTGACGGTCTTGAAGAGATCAGGCACATAGGGGGCACTCAATTAGCTAGGCGGTGTAGGCGAGAGCTCAATCACTTGGAGGAGCTTACGTATCGCCTGGAGGAGCTGGTCCATGTGAAGCCCAATGACGAGCCAACATCTCTCCTGCTCAGTGCCCGGATCCAGAGGGAGTTCAAGTGTAGAGCTTAGGAGGAAAGCATATTGGCCAAGGAGGCACTCGTTGCGCGTCTGCACAAAAGGCATCACGACTTGTTGGCCCAGATGGATGCCTACAATGACGCAGCTTTCTTCTTGGACGCCAGGTCCCTTCAAGGAGAGGAAGACTTGAAGAAGCTCCAGGCTGATAATGCGAGGGTCCTTCACGCTACAGATGAGGAGGTGAAGGCTCTTCAGGCTCTCCGGCAGGATGAGGAGGGCTCCGAAGACGCTCTTGACAACCTCCGACAGAGAGAAGAGGAGAAGGTCAGGGCATGGCCAAGAATCTTGTAGCTATTAGGGCTGCGATAGATTCTTTTAGTCTGTCAAAGCTAATTTAGGATGTTCATGTTTTGTTGTGGTTTTGGTTGACGTTTGAGTTGGGCTAGCCATACTGTTTCCCTCCGTATGGTGAGTTGTCGAGGAGTTCCTCTTAGGCTTCATGCTAAGTTTTCTCCTCTACCCTTGGCTATCTGAAGCATAAGGTTAGGTTAACTCTGACCATCCAGTCATCATCCAGTCACGACTCATCTCTTCGTAGGTCGCTATCGATGACAACGTCACTCAGGAGAATGACGGTGTGGAGATAATCAAATTGTTCTGGGACGTAGGAGTATGACAATTGATTGTTGTAGGAGCCGTCGTATGGTAGGCTGCTACCCATCGATTGTTTTAAGAAAATATTAGAACGTTCAGAACAAGTCGGGTTGTTCAGGGATGTATGAGTGTGACAATCGACCGGAGTAGCAACACGTCGCATGGTAGGTTACTACTTGGGCAGTGTCATTCGTGGGAATGATGGGGCCGGCTATCAGAGGTGATCATTAACATGATAGAATCTTGTTGCGATCGGAGCAACTATAAGGACCTATCATCCTATGGGAGAGGATTGATAAGTTGATATCGTTAGAGGTGATGGTTAACATAACGGGAGTGGTCCTATCGTCCTATTGGAGAGGATCAACCGGGGAAATTTAGGGGAAACTATCAAAGGTGAATAGCTAACTTGACAGTTTTAAGAGATTCATCATCCAGTTGAATGAGACTGATAGGGAGATGACTATCAGGTGTGGAAATTAACTTGATAGTTGGCTTTGGTCTTGACTGTAGGAAGGTTTGACCGAGTGGGGGTTTAGGTTATCCCTAAGAATACTATATGTAGTATCTTCTATGGGTTTCTCGTAAGAAGCGGCACATACTCGTGTATATGTCAGAGTGTATGAGGTAGGAATAGTTTAGCCTCGTGTACCAGTTGGAGGATAAGGGGGCAGTTTAGACTCGTGCACCAGTGGGAGTTGAAGGAGGACTAAGGGTAGTACATCTTTAGGAATTTACCGTTGATAGGCATCATGATCTTATCACCATTTGGTTTGACGAGGCGATAAGCTCCATTCGAATAGACTGTCTCTATTATGAACGGTCCTTCCCATTTGGATTGGAATTTGCCTTTCTTTTTAGAGGTGAGAATCATTGGTCGTCGAACAGCAAGGACCAACTCTCCTTCCTTGAAGGATCGGCGTTTGACTTTCTGGTCGAAAGCTTTGGCCATCCGGGCATGGTAGAATTCAATACGCTGCTGAGCTTCAAGACGCTTATCATCCAGCGCTTCGAGTTCCATAAAATGCCGCCGATGATTATCCTCAATCGTCATTCCTTCTGCGAGGGCGACGCGGAGGGATGGAATATGAATCTCTAAAGGTAACACGACCTCGCAGCCATATACCAATGAGTAAGGCGTGGTGCCGGTTGGTGTGCAAACCATCGTGCGATACGCCCATAAACTTTCGCCAAGCTTCTCGTTCCAGTCGTGTTTGCTATTGAAGGTCAGCTTGATTAGGATCTTGATGATCGTTTTGTTGAAGGCTTCGGCTAAACCATTTGCTGAGGGATTATAAGCCGTAGAGGAAAAGTTTTGTATTCTGAACTTGTCATAGAACCGAGTAAATGCGTGATTGACAAATTGCATGCCGTTGTCATGAATGATACGTCTGGGAACATCGTATCAGTATATGATGTGATGTTTGATGAATCTGATTACATCATTGGTCTTGACCTCCCTTAATGGGATAGCTTCGGCCCATTTGGAGAAATAGTCGGTAATCGCAAGGATGAAATGGTAACCTCTTGCTGATGGTGAGGATATTGGTCCGACGATATCCATCCCCCATGCTTCAAACAGCCATGAAACTACTGTCGGATGCAGGTCTTCAGGTGGTCGGTGCATATAATTGGCGTGGATTTGACATGCGTGGCAACGTTTGGCATAAGCGACTACATTGCTGACTATTCCGGGCCAATAGTAGCCCATCCTCCATAGACGATCCCAGAGCTTAGGTCCGGGTTTGGTGAGCCCGCAAGAACCATCATGGGCTTCGTACAGAGCTTCCTATGCTTCCATCTTCGAGAGACATCACAACAGCATGTCGTCATACAATCTACGATACAATACCTTTGTGGTTGAGTCGTAGTAGAACCTTGAGGTGCACCGGCGGACAGACTCTCGCTCTCTAGAGTCTTCGGGTAGTATACTGTACAAAACGTAGTCGATGATCAGGAAGCGCCAATCTTTTGGGTCAAGTTGGTCCGGGGCCTGGTGTGTAGTGTTCGCTACCAGGGCGTCGTCTGCCCGAAAGAGTCGTCGGCTCGTGACAGTGACACGTTGAGTCGTCCCTTATGGTTGGGCCAGGTTAGCTCCTAATGACGCGAGGGCGTCTACATGTGTATTCTTGGAATGAAGCACATGCTCAATGCTGAAGTTTTTGAATGACTCAACAAGTTTGATAGCAGCTTTATTAAGTAGGATCATATCATCATTTCTAACCTCGTATTCCCCCGTTGTCTGTTTGACTATGAGCTGAGAGTCACCGTAGGCCTCAAGATACTTTATCTCTAATTCTTTAGCCAGTCAAAACTCATCTATACTGATGACACATCTCTTACATATACTCTCTAATAGGGACACCTCCCCTAGGAGAGTAGAATCTGATAACAGAACATCTAAGAGATATGTAACTAACTAAAGCCTATACATGAAGGTATGAAATATGAAAGAATACAAAGTTCCTGAATCAAACAAGATTTGAGCTGGATAAGAATATACTATGAAAACTCCGCTCGCACTATGCTCACATGGTATGACTACATAAACCCTGTCGGTGGCTAGCGACTGCTGTGCTATCGGTGGTGGAACGAATGGGTCCATCTGACCTTGATGAATACTTTGAATAGTGCAATTCTGACCTATTGGCCCCTAAATCCTCAGAATAACCAATAGTACATCTATCCTTCGATGCTAGCCGTAACTGCGGCCCTAAGACTATTGACCCTGACCTTTGTCATGCTGGCCTCCTGTTGGTGCACTACGGTAATACTTTGTTCTTGTCCTATCTGGTCACAATTGTAACATGTATCTCGAACTTTGTGTTGCTACAGTGATCTCGAATCATGTTGTGCTTCCTTCTTATATTGTCCTTATGCTGGTGGTAAAAATCCTTACACCGCTGCTGGGGTGTTCTAGATCCCGCAATAGGCCCTTTGCCCTTCATCGTCACCATACTAGTTCTGATTTCTTCATTAACTACAAGCATATCTCTCTGCTTCAATTGAACTAGATCTAACTGCTTGTCGAAGAAGTAAATAAAATTTTCCCAAATAAGTGATATTCGCTGCTCCTACGAAAATATAAAGTCGTAGCTATCCTTTGCTGCTATTTCTCGGTGATGTCCTCTATGCTGAATATTTTTAATCTCTGGTTTGGTACTGAGTTGACGTTAAGAAATTTTCACATATTCCTTTTTATTTATAAGTTGCACATGAATCTAGTGTGCCCCTGCACTATGGTGTTCTTAGTGTCTGATATCCTTCCTATTCTTTCAGAGTCAAGCCTCATGCTATACGGTTCTATCAACAGCTGGTTGTGGTGATGATGAAAGCAGAGGCTGAACATTTTGTCAGATTGTAAAAGAAAGCACACTAATAAGCATGACCTAAATAAACAATGTTTGATGGACTCATACAGAAACAACTAATACTACATCATATGCAAATTTATTAGAAGAGGAGTACTATTGTCAGATATGCATATCAAAAATAAATATCCCAAAGGTTCACAGAACATTTTAGGCACAACTTTAAACCTTTTGAGCTAACTAAGGCTTTAAACCTTTTATCTAAATATCTGAGATATATTATGATTTGTAAGCCAAGCGAACAAGAATATCTAATCAACAACCACAGTTTCTTCATGCTTTACTAGAAACATTTCTTTATCATTCGCTACAAAAATAATTGTACAATCTACATTTAAATATGAAACCATTATTCTTGAAAAAACATAATGTAAGACTAACACTATGCACTAGTGTTGAATAAAAAACTTATTAAATAGGTATTCTTATAGGAGAATTTAATGCAAGTTACCTCGACCATTACACGATAACAGATTAACCCATATTCACTAAAGAATGGGTGCAAATCCTTAAGTTTCTGCAAATATCGGCCATCTAAAGGTGATAGAGCCATAATGCGAAAAGACTCAAGATCAATAACCTCCTCTTCACGATGATGCTCCATCTAAAACATTAAAGTTAACACAGCCAAAACATATTCAACCAATTGTCCAAATATGAGGAAATTTGAAGAAAAATGATCACCAAAAAAATTAGATCATTCCGGATCAAACTTAATCATTATTGAAGATTAATAAGCCCAATTATTGGATTGAATACAACTCACTATAAATTGGGGACTGCCAAAGGATCATCTCAATTTATTTAAAAAAATTAAGAACCTAAAATTCAAAATACGACAGTGCAAGCCCTACATTACAAATTTACAAGAAGAAAAAAAGTGACCTATAGCATATGTTATTTATTATTTACTAAAAATTGTATGCTCTATCCCAAAATATTCCCTCCCGTAAACTTATAAAAAATCCTATCTTTATTCAAAAATCCAAAAGATGCCACTTCTGAGAAACATTTCAAGATTATAGTATATGAAATTTAAGAAAACTTAGCAACAAAAAAATCATAGAAAAGCAAAAAACAAGCATGCAGTTAATAAAAGACCGGGCTTGTGTTCGTGAAATTCCCCAGCCAGGAAACTGAGAATGAAGATCTTTACCTTCGTAGTCATGAGTCCTTCTGAACTGCTCAACAAAACCCTAAGTAGTTCAAATCGCCGAGGAGGGGTGGGCTGAATCCAAAATCCTAGCTGGCCTGATCGTCTGCTGATCGAAGATGAAAAGGGAGAGGAGGAAGAGGGCGGCAAGAAAGAGAACGGGGCTCAGGGGGTGATAAGAGCTTTTGCATGGAGTTGTAGATGAGATCGAAACCCTAATCCTAGATTTTTAAGGGGGGAATTTGTTCGAGGTTTAGTGGAGCGGGAAAAAGGAGACGCCGTTTTTTTAAGGAATCGGAGAGAGCGAGGAGAGAGCGCCTTGATTCATTTTATACGCATGTCATTTGGAGGTTAGGTTCAATTCATCAGGTATTTTCTTTCAAAGGAAGGTAAATGATGGATAATCTAATAATGCATATAGACTTTTAGCAAAACTTTATTGTAGGTCCCTCATGTGCTAGCCAAGTATCGTTTCGATCCTTTCGGATCATTAATATTTAGAAGTCATCAACCAAAGTCATTAATATTATCATTGTCATCATTCAATTATCTTTTTGCAAACTTCTTTAAAATATTTCTGACAATATCACATGGCTGCCACGTTAGCAAAAATTAGTTGCAAGTTTCATACAAACGTGTATGTTGAACTTACGATTTCACTAATTTATTTGCTCAACATGGCAGGGTCAGATCATTGTCACGTCAACAAAATTTGATGACGAATGTAATGTTAAGAAAGACCGTTGTTAACTTTCATCAAATATTAAAGACGCTAACAGTATTTTGGTGGCAAATTCCGTTATAAGTGAAAGAAACTTTACTTGTAGAAATAATCAGGTTGTTTTTTGTACGTCACATGGCTTGCTAACTACAATACAAATAGCCCATTTTTCTTTTTCTTTTTTTCTCTTTTTTTCATTTCTCAAAACTCTTCGTACTTATCATAATAATACTTGCATAAGATCCCAAGCTATAGGCGTTGTTTCTGAGAAAAGAACGGAATATTAAGCTGATGAAACTTAAGTTAATTCAAGTACTAATGAGCAAAACATGATATAACAGCTATCAAGAAATTCAACAGAACAATAAACTTTTTTACTGTCAATAGGTTTTCCCAAATATTTTACTCTTCGAGTTCCGAAATTCAACAGAACAATAAACTTTTTTACTGTCAATAGGTTTTCCCAAATATTTTACTCTTCGAGTTCGAAGCAAACTATACTCTTTTGAGGCATTTACTGTCAATAGGTTTTCCCAAATATTTTACTCTTCGAGTTCGAAGCAAACTATACTCTTTTGAGGCAAATTAGAGAAGGAACTAGAGTGATATTTGTTTTTGCATATTTAGATGTTGATTTTGCATATTTTAATGTAATTAGAGAAGCAGCTATATTTTTTGAATCTGGATTCTCTTTACTTATACGATAATTAAAGAGGGTCTAATTCTCTCAATCATTACTGCGTATCTCAATTCTTATAGATGAGATCATGCCACATAAAATTTTCACTGGAATTTTGATAGTTGTTTTCAAGCGTACTAGTAGTTTTAAAACCATAGGGATGTTAAAGATTGAGAGAGTAGAACAAGACAACAACTAACTGTATCTAAATACGTAAAAAACAAGAAATCTACGTTGTGAACAAAAAGAGAAAATACTAAGGCAGAATCGTCCCATCAATACCAGTATACCACACACAGGTTTGTTTATATTTACATATTAAAGTACTCAGATACTTTATTTCAAAAGGAAAGAACACAAGAATATTGTTCAAATCGCATAAACAAGAATTACTATTGCAGCCTGCAGAAGGGGTAGCAACCAAAAATCAATATAAGTGTCATGGTAAACAAACTTGAAGTATTTCAAATAAAAACAAACTATCAAGTAGACAATTGACAGACGGGGGAAAAAACCTGCATGGGGGGATAAATCCAACAATCAAATCCCCCTGACTTACAAATCTGATTCCTGCATGTTGATCACAAATACAAGTACCTGGAGAATACAAAATACATCTTTCAGCCAAAGACGATGCATGCAGGATCCTTAAATGTCAAACCCATGGAGATGCACGTACCATAGTAGCCAACGTGAAACTAACTATAGTGGCCACCTTTGTCAGATCGTGATGGGTAATGGAGAAAAAGGTAAACCTTTTTTACTTGTAAGTTACCTCTTTATCCATTACCCAACACATGACTACACTATGACAAGTTTTAATGAAGACTGCTACCTATATCAAAGCAGAGGCTGAACGTTTTGTCAGATTTTAAAAGAAAGCACACTAATAAGCATGACCTAAATAAACAATGTTCGATGGACTCATACAGAAACTGCTAATACTACATCATATGCAAATTTATTAGAATAGGGGTACTATTGTCAGATATGCATATCAAAAATAAATATCCCAAAGGTTCACAGAACATTTTAGGCACAACTTTAAACCTCTTGAGCTAACTAAGGCTTTAAACCTTTTATCTAAATACCTGAGATATATTATAATTTGTAAGCCAGGCGAACAAGGATATCCAATCAACAACCACAGTTTCTTCATGCTTTATCAGAAACATTTCTTTATCATTCACTACAAAAATGATTGTATAATCTACATTTAAATATGAAATCATTCTTCTTGAAAAAACATAATGTAAGACTAACACTATGCACTGGTGTTGAATAAAAAAACTTATTAAATATGTATTCTTATAGGAGAATTTAATGAAAGTCACCTCGACCATTACACGGTAACAGATTAACCCATATTCACTAAAGAATGGGTGCAAATCCTTGAGTTTCTGCAAATATCAGCCATCTAAAGGTGATAGAGCCATCTAAAGATCAACAACCTCTTCTTCATGATGATGCTCCATCTAAAACATTAAAGTTAACACAGTCAAAACATATTCAACCAGTTGTCCAAATATGAGGAAATTTGAAGAAAAAGGATCACCAAAAAAATTAGATCATTCCGGATCAAACTTAATCATCATTGAACATTAATAAGCCCAATTATTGGATTGAATACAACTCACTATAAATTGGGGACTGCCAAAGGATCATCTTAATTTATTAATGCGGCATAATTATGTACCAAAATTACAAGTGCACATTTAATCAAGTTATAGTATAAAAAGTTATCGATCCCACGAGGAAGGTGATTTTAAGAGATTATTAGAATAGGTTCTTATGTTGTGTGCGTGACAAACCGAATTAAAGAATAAGTGTGATTGTGATAAGTGATTGTTGTGAATATATGCAAGAGATAATAAATTGAATTTTAGAGGAGAGAAGAAAGAATCAAAGAATAAATGAAATCACAAGGCAAGAAAGATGAATGAATAAAATCAAGAAATAAAACCAAGAATGAAAAGAAAATTTAAGAAAGTCAAGATGGAGGATTCAAAAGAGGCAAGAAATCTAGAATATAATCCACTAGCCAATTTCAATTACAAAATACAAACTATTCTCTTTTTATCATATTTCAACTTAGATTTATTAAGCATAGATTATCAAACCATTTAAGGAAAGTGTAACCTATCAAATTATCATCTAAGTCAAAATTACTATTCATGATAAGAACAACAACAAGATAATAATCGTAGAATTCATAAGCATAACCTATCAAACCATTTAAGATAAGCATAGATTATCAAATTCTTCTTCTACCGATTAGTTTTCTAGTTGATTATCCTAAACATGAATATTTTAAGTGTAAGAGAATAATTTGCATAATATAAAGAAAATTAGAATAGCATCATACAATTCTAAGATTCCTACAAGAATTAATTTCACAGCTTAAGAAATAAAAAAAAGAAATAAAAATAACTAATTACAAAAAAAAAAAGAAAAGAAAAATCTAAACTATGAATAAGAAATAAATCTAACTATAAAGAATTAAAAATCTAAACTACAAAATAAATTACAGAAATTAAATGCAAGAAAATAAATCTACTCTATAAATTAAAGTGCAAAAAGAAAAAAAAAGAAAAAAAAATCTACACTACAAACATGAATGTAAATCTAACTAATAAGCAATACTAAAGAAATTACTAAAAAGAAATAAAAGAGAAAAATAAAAGAAACGTAAACCTTCAAATTGCTTTTCATCTCCATCCTCATCATTCAACAAAGAGGAGAAAAGAAAAATTTAAAGTGGAGAAAAAATTATTATTATTAATTACAACAAAAGTTACAATTTTTGGAAGTCCTTCTCAATTAAGAGTAGCCCTCCTCTCCAAATGGAGTTACAAAATTTTTCACCCTGCTAACCCTCTCACTCTCTACCCCTATTTATAGTAAACATCAGTAAATGTAAGCCATTAGATTGAAATCTTATCCAAAAATATCAAAAATCAGCCTTAGATTCGTAACTAACTGCCTAGTGTATCGATACCAGCAACGATAGGGGTATCGATGCGGGCATCGATACAGGCATCGATACTGGCATCGATGCCCCCATCGATGCAGGCATCGATGCCTGCCCTTCTCCTGTTACTGTCCACAGAGTTCCTCTTCCATTGGCTCTTGGGCTTGGATTTTGGGCTTTTGCTTGGGCTTTTGGGCTTCTTGATTTCTTCATGCATTTATTTTGATTTTTACTTTGGGCTTTGGCATTTCATGGGCTTAATCCTTCTTCTTAGCTTGGGCTTTGGATAAATTAGAAATTAATTTTCCAATGAGCTTCTTTGCTTCATTTCTCCATTTAACCAATGGGTTTTTGTTGAGAGCTGGGAGTTTGAGATTTATTCTTTATTAACCTACAATTAAAAAATAAAAATAATTATTAGTGGTATATTTATTTATATAAAATAGATAATAAGGGTATAAAATTATAATAAAATGTGATTATCAAATACCCCCACACCTAAACTTTTGCTAGTCCTCTAGCAAAGAAAATAAAAAGAAAATCCTAACTCACTTTTGCAGGAATCGCGATTGTATTTAGCGCATACAACAAGCCTTTAAACCCCTAGGTTACCCTAGTAGACGAGTTGTAGTCTCGTGACCCCTAGGTTACCCTAGTAGACGAGTTGTAGTCTCGTGAGGGTTTGCAGTGAATATACCCACAAAATTTGGTCAACTTGCCAAGCTAAAATAAGTCAGTAAATAATAGATTTTCCTTGATATATTTAGACATTCTAATTGAAGCTAGTTAATAATCAAGAAAACGCTTTTATATATAACTCCAATGTAAATCCCTTAGAAAATCTTTTTCATTATAGCAATACAAAACCAAGTTAAATCTTAGACATTTAATTAAAAAGTTTTGAAAAGAACATGCTAACTCTTTGTTTTAAATAACTTTCAAGTCTCTTGATCAAAAATTGTTTTTTAAGACCATATATACAAAATAACAATATATATATAAAAACAATGGTTAGTGTTATATATATATATATATATATATTTTTCCACTCTCTAATTCTTGGTGATTGTTTTCTATTTTAACAGGCTTTCTAAGTGACCATTTAACGAGTTTTGGGCCAATGAATCCAACCCAATTGGGCTTAGGTCATTAAGTATAGAGATACTCCATGGGCTTAATTACTCAGTCAACTTAGGCTTTATAAGATAGAATCACCTTGAATTTAAGAGTTTTTTTTGTGCCCATTTTACGCACTCTTCTTTTATAAGGTTAGTTTTTTTAATATATATATGTGTAAGTATATATAGTCTGAAAAATGTGTAAATCAAGATAACTTAAAAAAAATATTTTCAACTCTAAGTTAAGCATGCAAAACTTTCATTATTGTTAATTAAAAATCTAAGGTAAGACTTAAGTAAAGTAAACTAGTTGAAAAATCATTTCTTAAGATTTGTATTCAGAGTTATCATAAAAGGTGAACTTGAGTATGTCACTAACTAAGAATTAGAAAATTTAAAATCTATCAACTAGATCAATTATTACTTAACTCTATTAATTTGACAAGTGACAATATTTTTATAATTTTTTAACAAAAAGAAAAAAGAAAAAATGACAAAAATGCAACTAAAAAGGTAAAATAAAGAGGAAAATATGTACTTCTCACATCCACACCTAAATTTTGCATTGTCCTCAATGCAAATTCGCTGAAGCACAAAGTAAAGCAGATAAAATTGAAGAACTTACATTTGTTCGGTTGACAATGATGATAAGGATCTGTAATTACTGTTAGTATGAGGTTGAAGAAATCAAATAATAGGAAAAAAATTGTAAGTATTTTTTTTTAAAGCCTATGTTACTTATTCAAATTTTTGTTGTTGTTGTTTTTTTTTAAGTGAAGAAAGAAAAAAATGAGAAAATATGTATATATTTTTTTTCTTTTTTTTACAGATAATGAGGTTCATGAAGAACCAACACCTCCTCCTCTCCGAGCGTAGAAAATTTTAAAAATGGTTTTAGATGTTGACCATTTATTTTAAAAATGTTATCATTTTTAGGATTTTCAATCTCGATAGCTCCATGTGAAAAAACTTGTTTGATAAAAAATGGATCTGTCCATCTTAATCTCAATTTTCTAGGAAAAAGATACAATTTTGAATTGTACAATAAAACTTTCTGTCCTGGAGAGAAATTTTTTCGTAAAATTGATTTGTCATGAAAAATCTTGGTTTTCTCTTTGTAAAATTTTGAGTTTATGTATGCATCATTCCGAATTTCTTCCAACTCATTTATTTGAAGCAACTTGTTCTTACCTGCCGAGTCTAAGTCAAAATTCAACTGTTTTATCATCCACATTGCTCGATGCTCCAATTCTACTGGTAGGTGGCAAGCTTTCCCAAACACTAATCTGTATGGTGACATCCCCAAATTGGCCTTGAAAGCTGTTCTATATGCCCACAGAGCATCACATAATTTTACAGACCAATCTTTTCTGTTTTGATTAACTGTTTTTTCTAAAATTTGTTTGATCTGCCTATTTGTGACCTCTACTTGTCCACTGGTTTGGGGGGTGATAAGGAGTTGACAATTTATGTGTGATTGAATATTTCTTCGTCAAAGCCTCAGAAGAACGGTTACAGAAATGTGTACCGTTATCACTGATGATCGCTCAGGGTACTCCAAACCGGGCAAAAATGTTCTCTTTCAAAAACTTGACAACGACCTTATTGTCATTAGTTTTGCAAGCTCCTGCCTCAACCCATTTTGACATGTATTCAACGGCTACTAGAATGTAAACATTTCCAAAGGAATTTGGAAATGGTCCCATGAAATCGATACCCCACAGATCAAAAAGTTTAACAGATAAGATGGGTTGTAAAGGCATCATATTTCTCCTAGTGACCTTCCCTAAAAGCTGACAGCGGTTACAAGTTTTGCAAAACTCATATGAATCCTTGAAAAGAGTGGGCCAGTATAGCCCGGATTGGAGAATTTTTTAGCTGTTTTTCTTTGGCCAAAGTGGCCCCCACATGCTTGCTTATGACAAAAGGATAAAACACTCCTAGTTTCTTCAGTGGGAACACACCTCCTAAAGATCTGACCAGGACAGTATTTGAACAAATATGGATCATCCTAGTAAAAGTATTTTACTTAGGAGAGAAAACGGGATCTATCCTGTTTAGACCAATGAGAAGGGATCTGGTTCAGGACTATGTAGTTCACAATGTCAGCGAACCATGGGACATATTAGATTTCTAGGAGTTGTTCATCTAGAAAATGATCATTGATCGGGACGGATGATGTTGGTGCATTTGGGAGTCGAGAGAGGTGATTTGCTACGGGGTTCTCTGTTCCCCTTCAATCAAGAATTTGAATGTCAAACTCTTAAAGAAGGAGAATCCATCTAATGAGCCGTGCTTTAGCATCCTTTTTGGTCAAAAGATACATTAGTACGGCATGATCTGTGAAAACTTTGGCTAAGGAGCCGATGAGGTAGGACCTGAATTTTTCTAAGGCAAAGACTACAGCTAAAAACTCTTTTTCTGTGATAGAGTAGTTTTGCTGGGCATCATTTAGAGTTCTACTAGCGTAGCAGATCACATGCGGTTTTCCATCAAACCGTTGTCCTAAAACAACACCAATCGCAGAATCAGATGCATCACACATCAATTCGAAGGGTAAAGTCCAGTCCGGTGCATGAATGATAGGAGCTGTGGTTAGCTCCTTTTTCAGATATTCAAAAGCTTTAAGGCAGTCGGGAGAGAAGACAAATGATGTATCCTTGGCTAAGAGATTGGTCAAGGGTCTAGCAATTTTGTTGAAATCCTTAATGAAACATCGGTAAAAACCAGCATGACCAAGAAACGATCTGACATCTTTGACTGTTTTGGGAGGAGGGAGATTGGAAATGAGATCTACCATAGCTTTGTCTACTTTGATTCCCCTATTAGAAACTACATGTCCTAAGACAATGCCTTGTTTGACTATGAAATGACATTTCTCCCAAATGAGAGTCAGATTTTTCTCCCTACACCGTTTTAGGACCAGTTTAAGATGATGCAAACATTGTGAAAATGTGTCACCAAAAACGGAAAAGTCGTCCATGAAAATTTTGAGAAATCCCTCTACCATGTCGGAAAAAATACTAATCATGCAACGTTAAAATGTGGCCGGTGCGTTGTATAGGCCAAAAGGCATGCGTCGGTATGCGAATGTTTCATACGGGCAAATGAAGGTGGTTTTCTCCTAATCTTCTGGAGCGATAGGGATTTGATTGTAACCTGAATATCCATCCAGGAAACAATAGAACTCGTGTCCTGCTAAACGCTCTAACATTTGGTCAATGAAAGGAAGAGGGAAGTGATCTTTCCGAGTGGCTAAGTTGAGTTTTCGGTAGTCAATACAGACTCGCCATCCAGTTTGGATTCGAGTGGGAATCAGCTCATTAGCCTCATTTTGGATCACGGTGATCCCAGATTTCTTTAGAACAACTTGGACTGGACTCACCCATGAACTATCAGAAATGGGATAAATGATCCCATGATCGAGACATTTCAGAATATCTTTCCTAACGGCTTCTTTCATCACTGGGTTTAACCTACGTTGAGGATCTCTAGTAGGTTTGGTATCATCTATCAAATGGATTCAGTGTTGAACAATGGTTGGACTAATCCCTTTGATATCAGCCATGATCCATCCAATGGCTTCCCTATTCTCTCTTAAAACATCTAAGAGAGCTTCCTTTTGACCGGTAGTCAAATCAGAAGAAATGATAACTGGTAAAGACTCGTTCTCCCCTAAGTAGGCATACTCTAGATTTTTAGGTAGAGGTTTGAGCTCTAACTTAGGGGGTTCCTCCACAGATGGGCGAAGCTTGACTCGGGGTTCTATCTCTAAAGGTTTTTGTTGCTAGCCAACAGCAAAAACATGATTGACCAGCGGTTCTATCTCTAGTTCATCATCAGAAAGCTCCTCAATCATTAAATCAGATGCATTTGTATCAGACTCACACTCTCCCTCTTATTGTTCACTGGATATTCCTTGAATAAAATTCACTTCCATGGCTTCATCAGATGGATCACTAGGCTGTCTCCCTAAGTTGAAAATATTGAGGTCAACAGTCATATTCCCAAAAGATAGTTTCATCTGACTGGTTCTACAATTTATCAAAGCATTTGAGGTGGCTAAGAATGGTCTTCCTAGAATGACGGGGATTTAACTTTTGTGATTGAAAACGGGCTGCATTTCCAAGACAATAAAATCAACAGGGAAAATGAACTCTCCAACTTTGATCAGAACATCCTCTATCTCTCCTTTGGGAATTTTTACAGATCTATCAGCTAACTGTAGAGTGCATCTTGTCGGTTTAAGTTCTCCTACACCTAGCTTTTGATAGACTGAATAAGGAAGGAGGTTGACGCTAGCTCCCAAGTCTAGAAGTGCCTTATCAATATGAGTGTTACCTATAACGCATGGAATTGTGGGACAACTAGGGTCCTTGTATTTCAACGGCATGGGTTTTGAAAAAATTTCACTGAGGTTGGCAGCTAAGAAGACTTTCTTGGGGACGTTGGTGGTTCTTTTCTTAGTGCATAAGTCCTTTAAGAACTTTGCATAAGAAGGGATTTGTTCGATTGCATCTAGGAGAGGGATGTTGATATTGACATGTTTAAATGTTTCTAGGATTTTCTCAACCTACGGGGAGTTTTTCCTAGGTTTGAGTCTATCTGGAAAGGGGGCGACGGGCCTATACCTATCTAGATCAGGCTCAATCTCATGTTCAGCGTTTAGGTCATCGGAAGGAATTGCTTCATCGGAAGGAGTGTGTTGGATGGGAGAAGGGGTTTGATCCGGTGGCATTCTAACCCGATTGTCTATTTGTTTTCCTAATCTCAGAGTGTGAATTGCATTCAGTTGAGCTGGGTTGTTGGAACTGGATCCAGTGTCTTTAGGGAATTGCTTCATCGGAAGGGGTGTGTTGGATGGGAGAAGGGGTTTGATCCGGTGGCATTCTAACTTGATTGTCTATTTGTTTCCCTGATCTCAGAGTGTGAATTGCATTTAATTAGGCTGGATTGTTGAAACTGGATCCAGTGTCTTTAGGGTTTGCAACAGGTTGACTTGGGAATTTTCCTTTTTCTCTCTCACTCACGGCAGTGACTAGTTGCCCAAGTTGGGTTTCTAACCGGGCTATGGCTTGAGTGTTCGAGTTGAGCACTTGGCCGGTGGTTTGCATGAAGGAATTTAGAGTGGTGGATGACTGGGTCAACATGTTGGTAGTTTGTGTAGAAGCTTTGATCATAGCTTCTAAACCCTTTTCTAAGACCCTCAAACGTTTGTCATGATCATAATTTGAATGATTTACAGGCTGGTGAGGACGAGGATGTTAGGTTGGAAAAACTGGGTTAGCTTGTTGGAAATTGTTTAGTGAGTTGAACGGGACAGTGTTTCCACTAGGGAATTGTTGGTTCGACGCGGGAATGAAGTTTTGATTTTCGGGAGAGTTTCCTTGGTTCCAAGCAAAGTTAGGATGATTTCTCCAACCTGGATTGTAGGTTGGAGAAAATGGATCATTTTTGGGACGCTGGAATGCAGCGTTCATCTGTTCTAATGCATGGTTGTTTCCTAGGAGAGGACATTCCTCTGAAACGTGGGTAGAAGACTGACAGTTATGACAACTCGGGGTAGAAACATGATTGATTTGAGCTGGAGCTCGTTCCTTAATTTCTAAGGCTTCTAACCTCCGTAAAATCGTCGCCATCTTTGCTTCAGAAGCAATGTTTGACTCCAAGGAAAGACCACTAGACTTAGGCTGGGGAACTGATGAAACCCTATCATCACAGTGTTCCCACTGCATTATTTTTTCGGATAAACTCTCTAGAAATTCCCAAGCTTCATCTGCGTTTTTCCTCATAAAATCTCCCTGAGACATCGATTCTAAAGATGTTTTTGAAGAATAGTCCAATCCTTCATATATGACTTGGCACAATCGTTATTTTTCTAGACAGTGATGAGGACATTGGATTAAAAGATCTTTAAATCGGTCAAAATATTTCCAGAATGGCTCTCCCGGGATATGTTGTTCCTAAGCTTTAACCGTTTTGTGAATAGGGAAAATTTCTTAAGAAAAACGGTGACAAATTCCTCCCAAGTTGAGATGGAATTTATCGGTAAGCTGTACAGCCATTTTTTAGCTTTGTCCTTAAGAGAAAATGGAATAAATCTAAGCTTAATCGCATCTTCGGTTAATTCTCTTATTTTAATCATAGTACACACTTTCTAAAATTCCGAGATAAATATATATGCATCTTCTGTTTCATTACCAAGGAATTTGGGAAGCATGTTTATGTAATACGATCTAAGCTCGAAATTTGCTCGATTTACTTCGGGGAGTCTTATGCAAGATGGAATTGCATTTCTGGTGGGGTAACACATATCCTGAAGAACTGGTTGATTTGCCATTTCTTGGATTGGTTCAACACGAATTAAATGATGAGAATTATCCCAAACCCAAGTTTGCATACACCAAAACAAAATATTTTTTTTAAGAAAAGAAAGAAATTTAGTTTTTTTTATAAGGAAAGGAAGAAAATTAGTTTTTTTTATGAGAAGATAAAGAAAAAAAATCCTAACTAAAACAAATCAACGCAATCACTTTTCAATCAACTCTAATTCTAGGGTTTAGCCTAACTCAACTAGACCAGCTCCTAACCAAAAAAAATTTCTACAGTGAAAAGATTAAAGTTTTACCCAGGTAGTTAGCCAGGTAAGGATAGTACTAGAGGGTGATCAGAGATCAATTAAGTATCTCGTTCCTTACGGAGCGCTTTACTCAACCCCTAAACCTTGCCTTAGACACCAACTAATCTGAGAAAACTTAAACCGTTCACTTAAAGATTTATTGTTCCTTATTGAGCTCGAATCCTTAGGGGCCAACGTCTAATGAGTTTTAGAAGGCTTAGGTTTGTGATGTGAGGAATTAGTGATTTGTGGGTTAAGGAAAAGGTGATGAAATCCCTTACCTTATCTTGATTAGTGGTTTTGCCCTTAAGAATGTTTTAAGTATGTGCGAAATCAAGTGCTACAATCACTTTGGTGAATTCCTACACTATATGAAATGCAACCCTAGAAATTAAAAGCGACTAAAAAGGATGAGAAAAAAATCTTTTTTTTTAAATATGGTCAACAACAATCAAATGTGAGAAGAGAGCTCTTGTTTGAATTTATTATCTTGTTAGTTAATATCCAAGTGAGAGGTGAATTTTATTATGGTCAACAAAAATAAAATCTTTTTTTAAATTAAATCCTAATTTTCTCTAATTGTGAAGCTAACTAAAAAGGGTGGAATTGAAAACTAAAAAGAGGACTTACCCGAAAGTAATTCTCCAAGTTCTTTATCTTCAATCCAAGACTTTCAAGCTCCAAGTGGTTCCTTCACAAGAAAACACACAAGTTAAAGAACCAATTTAATAAAATTCTATTTAGCACCTTCCCCGGCAACGGCGCCAAAAACTTGATGCGGCATAATTATGTACCAAAATTGCAAGTGTACAATTGATCATGTTATAGTATAAAAAGTTATCGATCCCACGAGGAAGGTAATTTTAAGAGATTATTAGAATAGGTTCTTATGTTATGTGCGTGACAAAATAGGATTAAAGAATAAGTGTGATTGTGATAAGTGATTGTTGTGAATATATGCAAGAGATAATAAATTGAATTTTAGAGGAGAGAAGAAAGAATCAAAGAATAAATGAAATCACAAGGCAAGAAAGATGAATGAATAAAATCAAGAAATAAAACCAAGAATGAAAAGAAAATTTAAGAAAGTCAAGATGGAGGATTCAAAAGAGGTAAGAAATCTAGAATATAATCCACTAGCCAATTTCAATTACAAAATACAAACTATTCTCTTTTTATCATATTTCAACTTAGATTTATTAAGCATAGATTATCAAACTATTTAAGGAAAGTGTAACCTATCAAATTATCATCTAAGTCAAAATTACTATTCATGATAAGAATAACAACAAGATAATAATCCTAGAATTCATAAGCATAACCTATCAAACCATTTAAGATAGACATAGATTATCAAATTCTTCTTCTACCGATTAGTTCTCTAGTTGATTATCCTAAACATGAATATTTTAAGTGTAAGAGAATAATTTGCATAATATAAAGAAAAATAGAATAGCATCATACAATTCTAAGATTCCTACAAGAATTAATTTCACAGCTTAAGAAATAAAAAAAAGAAAAGAAAAATAACTAATTAGAAAAAGAAAAAGAAAAGAAAAATCTAAACTATGAACAAGAAATAAATCTAACTACAAAGAATTAAAAATCTAAACTACAAAATAAATTGTAGAAATTAAATGCAAGAAAATAAATCTACTCTATAAATTAAAGTGCAAAAAGAAATAAAAAAGATAAGAAAAATAAATCTACACTACAAGCATGAATGTAAATCTAACTAATAAGCAATAATAAAGAAATTACTAAAAAGAAATAAAAGAGAAAAATAAAAAAATACAAACCTTCAAATTGCTCTTCATCTCCATCCTCATCATTCAACAAAGAGGAGAAAAAAAATTCAAAGTGGAGAAAAAATTATTATTATTAATTGTAACAAAAGTTATAATTTTTGGAAGGCCTTCTCAATTAAGAGTAGCCCTCCTCTCCAAATGGAGTTACAAAATTTTTTACCCTGCTAACCCCTTACTCTTTACCCCTATTTATAGTAAACATAAGTGAATGTAAGCCATTGGATTGAAATTTTATCCAAAAATATCAAAAATCAGCCTTAGATTCGTAACTAACTGCCCAGTGTATCGATACCAGCATCGATAGGGGTATCGATGCTGGCATCGATACAGGCATCGATGCTGGCATCGATGCCCCCATCGATGCCGGCATCGATGCCTGCCCTTCTCCTGTTCCTGTCCGCAGAGTTCCTCTTCCATTGGCTCTTGGGCTTGGATTTTGGGCTTTTGCTTAGGCTTTTGGGCTTCTTGATTTCTTCATGCATTTATTTTGATTTTAACTTTGGGGTTTGGCATTTCTTGGGCTTAATCCTTCTTCTTAGCTTGGGCTTTGGATAAATTGGAAATTAATTTTTCAATGGGCTTCTTTGCTTCATTTCTTCATTTAACCAATGGGTTTTTGTTGAGAGATGGGAATTTGAGATTTATTCTTCATTAACCTGCAATTAAAAGATAAAAACAATTATTAGTGATATATTTATTCATATAAAATAGATACTGAGGGTATAAAATTATAATAAAATGTGATTATCATTTATTTAAAAAAATTAAGAACCTGAAATTCAAAATACTACATTGGAAGCCCTACATTACAAATTTAGAAGAAGAAAGAAAAGTAACCTACAGCATATGATATTTGTTATTTACTAAAAGTTTTATGCTCTATCCCAAAATATTCCCTCCCGTAAACTTATAAAAAATCCTATCTTTATTCAAAAATCCAAAAGATGCCACTTTTGAGAAACATTTCAAGATTATAGTATATGAGATTTAAGAAAACTTAGCAACGAAAAAATCACAAAAAAGTAAAAAACAAGCATGCAGTTAATAAAAGGCCGGGCTTGTGTTCGTGAAATTCCCCAGCCAGGAAACCGAGAATGGAGATCTTTACCTTCGTAGTCGTGACTCCTTCTAAACTGCTCAACAAAACCCTAAGTGGTTCGAATCGCCGAGGAGGTGTGGGCTGAATCTGAAATCCTAGCTGGCCTGATCGTCTGCTGATCGAAGATGAAAAGGGAGAGGAGGAAAAGGGCGGCAAGAAAGAGAACGGGGCTCGAGGGGGTGATAAGAGCTTTTCCATGGAGTTGTAGATGAGATCGAAACCCTAACCCTAGATTTTTAAGGGGGGAATTTGTTCGGGGTTTAGTGGAGCGGGAAAAAGCAGACGCCTTTTTTTAAGGAATCGGAGAGAGCGAGGAGCGAGCGCCTTGATTCATTTTATACGCATGTCATGTGGAGGTTAGGTTCAATTCATCAGGTATTTTCTTTCAAAGGAAGGTAAATGATGGATAATCTAATAATGCATATAGACTTTTAGCAAAACTTTATTGTTGGTCCCTAATGTGCTAGCCAAGTATCGTTTCGGTCCTTTCGGATCATTAATATTTAGAAGTCATCAACCACAGTCATTAATATTATCATTGTCATCAATCTATTTTATTTTTGCAAACTTCTTTAAAATATTTCTGACGATATCACATGGCTGCCACGTTAGCAAAAATTAGTTGCAAGTTTCATACAAACGTGTATGTTGAATTTGCGATTTCACTAATTTTTTTGCTCAACATGGCAGGGTCAGATCATTGTCACGTCAGCAAAATTTGATGACAAATGTCATGTTAAGAATGACTGCTGTTAACTTTCATCAAATATTAAAGACGCTAACAATATTTGGGTGGCAAATTCCGTTATAAGTGAAAGAAACTTTACTTGTAGAAATAATCAGGTTGTTTTTTGTCCGTCCGCTTGCTTACTGCAATACAAATAGCCCATTTTTCTTTTTCTTTTTTCTTTTTTTTCTCTTTTTTTCATTTCTCAAAACTCTTCGTACTTATCATAATAATACTTGCATATGATCCCAAGCTATAGGCGCTATTTCTGAGAAAAGAATGGAATATTAAGCTAATGAAACTTAAGTTAATTCTAGTACTAATGAGCAAAACGTGATATAATAGCTATCACGAAATTCAACAGAACAATAAAATTTTTTACTATCAATAGGTTTTCCAAATATTTTACTCTTCGAGTTCGAAGCAAACTATACTCTTTTGAGGTAAATTAGAGAAGGAACTAGAGTGATTTTTGTTTTTGCATATTTAGATATTGATTTTGCATATTTTGATGTAATTAGAGAAGCAACTATATTTTTTGAATCTGGATTCTCTTTACTTATGCGATAATTAAAGAGGGTCTAATTCTCTCAATCCTTACTGCGTATCTCAATTCTTATAGATGAGATCACGCCACATAAAATTTCCACCGGAATTTTGATAGTTGTTTTCAAAGGTACTAGTAGTTTTAAGACCATACGGATGTTAAAAATTGAGAGAGTAGAACAAGACAACAACTAACTGTATCAAAATATGTAAAAAACAAGAAATCTATGTTGTAAACAAAAAGAGAAAATACTAAGGCAGAATCGTCCCATCAATACCAGTATACCACACACAGATTTGTTTATATTTACATATTAAAGTACCTAGATACTTTATTTCAAAAGGAAAGAACAGAAGAATATTGTTCAAATCGCATAAACAAGAATTACTATTGCAGCCTGCAGAAGGGGTAGCAACCAAAAATCAATATAGGTGTCATGGTAAACAAACTTGAAGCATTTCAAATGAAAACAAACTATCAAGTAGACAATTGACAGATGGGGGAAAAAACCTGCATGGGGGGATAAATTCAACAATCAAATCCCCCTAACTTACAAATATGATTCCTGCATGTTGATCACAAATACAAGTACCAGGAGAATACAAAATACATCTTTCAGCCAAAGACGATGCATGCAGGATCCTTAAATGTCAAACCCATGGAGATGCACGTACCATAGTAGCCAACATGAAAATAACTACAGTGGCCACCTTTGTCAGATCATGATGGGTAATGGAGATAGAGGTAAACCTTTTTTACTTGTAAGTTACCTCTTTATCCATTACCCAAGACATGACTACACTATGACAAGTTTTAATAAAGACTGCTACCTATATCAAAGCAGAGGCTGAACGTTTTGTCAGATTGTAAAAGAAAGCACACTAATAAGCATGACCTAAATAAACAATGTTTGATGGACTCATACAGAAACTGCTAATACTACATCATATGCAAATTTATTAGAAGAGGGGTAATATTGTCAGATATGCATATGAAAAATAAATATCCCAAAGGTTCACAGAACATTTTAGGCACAACTTTAAAACCTTTTGAGCTAACTAAGGCTTTAAACCTTTTATCTAAATACCTGAGATATATTATGATTTGTAAGCCAGGCGAACAAGGATATCCAATCAACAACCACAGTTTCTTCATGCTTTACCAGAAACATTTCTTTATCATTCGCTACAAAAATGATTGTATAATCTACATTTAAATATGAAACCATTATTCTTGAAAAAACATAATGTAAGACAAACACTATGCACTGGTGTTGAATAAAAAAACTTATTAAATATGTATTCTTATAGGAGAATTTAATGAAAGTTACCTCGACCATTACACGGTAACAGATTAACCCATATTCACTAAAGAATGGGTGCAAATCCTTGAGTTTCTGCAAATATCGACCATCTAAAGGTGATAGAGCCATAATGCTAAAAGACTCAATATCAACAACCACCTCTTCACGATGATGCTCCATCTAAAAAATTAAAGTTAACACAGCCAAAACATATTAAACCAGTTGTCCAAATATGAGGAAATTTGAAGAAAAAGGATCACCAAAAAATTAGATCATTCCGGATTAAACTTAATCATTATTGAAGATTAATAAGCCTAATTATTGGATTGAATACAGCTCACTATAAATTGGGGACTGCCAAAGGATCATCTCAATTTATTTAAAAAAATTAAGAACCTGAAATTCAAAATACAATGGTGGAAGCCCTACATTAGATCATTCCGGATCAAACTTAATCATCATTGAAGATTCATAAGCCCGATTATTAGATTGAATACAACTCACTATAAATTGGGGACTGCTAAAGGATCATCTCAATTTATTTAAAAAATTAAGAACATGAATTCAAAATACAATAGTGGAAGCCCTACATTACAAATTCAGAAGAAGAAAAAAAAAATGACCTATAGCATATGATATTTATTATTTACTAAAAGTTTAATGCTCTATCCCAAAATATTCCCTCCCGTAAACTTATAAAAAATCCTATCTTTATTTAAAAATCCAAAAGATGCCACTTTTGAGAAATATTTCAAGATTATAGTATATGAGATTTAAGAAAACTTAATTTAAAAATCCAAAAGATGCCACTTTTGAGAAATATTTCAAGATTATAGTATATGAGATTTAAGAAAACTTAGCAACAAAATAATCACAAAAAAGCAAAAAAATATTTCAAGATTATAGTATATGAGATTTAAGAAAACTTAGCAACAAAATAATCACAAAAAAGCAAAAAAAAGCATGCAATCAATAAATGGCATGGCTTGTGTTCGTGAAAATTCCCCATCCAGGAAACCGGGAATGGAGATCTTTACCTACATAGTCGTGACTCTTTCTGAACTGCTCAACGAAACCCTTAGTGGTTCGAATCACCGAGGAGGGGTGGGCTGAATCCGAAACCCTAGCTAGCCTAATCGTCTGCTCATCGAAGATGAAGAGGGAGAGGAAAAAAAGGGCGGCAAGAAAGTGAACGGGGCTCAAGGGGGTGATAAGAGCTTTTCCATGGAGTTGCAGATAAGATCGAAACCCTAACCCTAGATTTTAAGAGGGGAATTTGTTCGGGGTTTAGTGGAGCGGGAAAAGGAGCCGCCTTTTTCTAAGGAATCAGAGAGAGCGAGGAGCGAGTGCCTCGATTCATTTTATACGCATGTCATGTGGTGGTTAGGCTCAGTTCATCAGACATTTTCTTTAAAAGGAAGGTAAATGATGGATAATCTAATAATGCATATAGACTTTTGACAAAACTTTGTTGTAGGTCCCTCATGTGCTAGCCAAGTATCGTTTCGGTCCTTTCGGATCATTAATATTTAGAAGTCATCAACCACAGTCATTAATATTATCATTGTCATCAATCTATGTTATTTTTGCAAACTTCTGTAAAATATTTCTGACGATATCACATGGCTGCCACGTTAGCAAAAATTAGTTGCAAGTTTCATACAAACGTGTATGTCGAACTTGTGATTTCACTAATTTTTTTGCTGAACATGGCAGGGTCAGATCATTGTCACGTCAGCAAAATTTGATAACGGATGTAATGTTAAGAATGATCGCTGTTAACTTTCATCAAATATTAAAGACGCTAACATTATTTGGGTGGCAAATTCCGTTATAAGTGAAAAAAACTTTACTTGTAGAAATAATCAGGTTGTTTTTTGTACGTTCGCTTGCTTATTGCAATACAAATAGCCAATTTTTATTTTCCTTTTTTTAATTTTTTCTCTTTTTTTATTTCTCAAAACTCTTCATACTTATCATAATAATACATGCATGAGATCCCAAGCTATATGTAAAACCCCAAAAAGTTGAATATTTTGTAATAAATAATAATAAATATGTTACATTATGATAAATGATATTTATTAATGTTTGAGTATGCTAGGATTTAATTTGAAATCAATTCAATGTATATATGTGAATATAGAAGTGATATCATGCACACGTGCACGGGCCTAAATCTGGGAAAAAACGACCAGTTAAAAGTATATGTATTTTACACACTGAAGTATTTAGAATCTGGAAAAACTTAAAAGACCAAAGCTGTAGGTCTCTTTAGGAGATTTCCAAAGAATATTATATCCCCTCATTCCAAAGTCGGATGAGAAAGTTACAGCCAAAATACCGAAGGTTGTTTTCCTAGTCAGACTAGGTTTCTTGGTTCGGGTCAAACAGTTTTGTTTCAGGTTTTCCTCTATAAATACCTATGTTTTTCACAAAAATTCCTTTCTTTTATCATATTTATGAACCCTAGCAGCTACCCTCTCCCCTCAAAAACCCTAGATCTTTTTCTTATGAGTTTGGAGAGCTTTGTGAAGCAAAACACCGACATGATGGCGAGATCATCGACGTGTGGCGAGGGAGAACGGGTTGTTTATGCTTGTGGATTGTTTGCTATTTGTTTCAAAGGCTTGCACATGATATTAAGGCAAGATTACTTACATACAAACCCATCCCCATAGTTAAATAACTAGTTTAGAAGCTTAAATTGTGTTTACATGCTTAGATCTTAATTTAATGTGAAAAAGAATACATTTTTTGTTATTGGATCTTAAATAAATGTTAGATCTACATGTTTTTCTTGTTGTGTATAATAGAAACATAATCATGATTATTAGGGTTCTTCAAAATTTCATTTTTAACTTGTTAATCATGTTCTAGTCATGTTTAAACCCTAATTTGACATTTAATTGAGTTTACATGTGGATTAAAGATAAGAAAAACCTAGGTTTGTGATACCTAAGCGTTAAAAATATGATTTAATGAATGCATACCTTTTCTAAGTTGTTTAGCACTCATGCTTATGTTTAATATGTTAAAAGTTCATATTTTAGTTTGAAGAATTCGGTTAACCAGGTTGAAAAACCCTAATTGGATTAACACGAGAGTTTGATTTATGTTCGAGATAATTTTAGTAAGTGATTATCAAAGTTTATATATTGTTATATGTTTTATATATGTTTCAATATGTTTTAAACATGATTGAAGGTTTAAATATGATTTATTGTGTAAATAATCATGCTTGTTATGTTTTGCAGAAAAACTGCTGCACATATATACTGTTTAACTAGAAATTTAAAATAATAAGTAAAATCCAAATTTAACCAAAATAATGCTAATTGAATTATATGTAAATCTAGATTTCAAAACATAAAACCATTCTAAAAGATAGTTTTCCTAGAGAAAGATATGCTCAATTTACTGATGATACGTTCTGCACAAAAACTGTTGCACATATATAACGTTTAACTGGAAATTAGAGATATCATATGAACTCCAAACTGGACAAAAATAGTTTCAAATGATATCTATATGAAAATGTAATAATATATAATAAAATAGTGTTCATCAGTTATGGATGCTCGGTGTGGATGTTTCCCCGTAATGAGACCACAGCTGTACCACACTAGGAGTATTAGATGTTTCCCGCAATGAGACCGCGGCTGTACCAATACTCGAAGATGATCAGGATTTTTTAGATTTGGTTGATATGTCTATACTCTGTTGTACAATCATCTAGATGCATCATTCGTAAATAGGGAGATAAAACCTATTTACCGCAGAACGATTGAGTAAGAGTATTATAATAGTATCGTTATTTTATATATCTAAAAATAGGGAGATAAAACCTTTTGCCGCAGAAAGATTAAGTAAGAGTATTACAAAAGTATCATCATTTCATGTGTCTGGAATAGGGAGATAAAACCTATTGCCGCAGAGTAATTAAGTAAGAATATTACAAGAGTATCGCTATTGCATAAGGACATGCATACATATATGTATCATCAGTTGTAGTTACTCTCATGTTAGATTACCCATGACTAGGACACATTCCTTGATTTGTGGTATACAGGATATGGCCTATGGTGATTTTTTTTGAGTTGGATGATATTCTCTTATTATTGCGCTAACTACTTGAGACGTAGTTCGAGATTATGATATTGGTCCTATATGGTTTAGGCTTGGAGTATTTCTTTGGAGTGTTGTTTTTATTCATAGAGTTGGAATTGGTATTTAGGGATCTACAATTTAAGACTTATGGTATATATATGAGGGTTTTTTTGTTTGGATTATTTTGCTCGATATACTACGTCTCATCTTGTAGGTGTCTAAATATTAACTCCATTAGATATGGGGAAAATGATATAGGTAGACTATGCTTAATAGATAGAGCATCCACTTCATCTAGCAGGCCTTACCCTGGGGCGGATGGAGGTAATCTTGCTGTAGCGTTCTGACACTCTTGTTGTTGTTCTTTTTCTTTTAAAACTACTTTTCAGGTAGTTCAGAGTTTCGAAGAGCCGTAGGGTGACGGAGTTATGGCATAGTCGTCATCGCGTATTTTTACTTGTAGAGACTCAACTGTAGTTTTGAGTTTTATCTAGATATTAGAGTTTTATTTTCATATTGTAAAGGTAGTGTGCCTTAGTACAATTTTTAGTTGATTCATGTTGAGACAATTTCATTATTCAGATATCAGATGTACTATAGTTAAGACATGATTCTTTTTATTTATGAGATATCTCTTCTATATCATGTATATTACATTTATTCTCTTTATTTTGCCTATTTTGTACATGCACTTCTATTTGGTTCTACTAGAGGATATTACTGTGATTGGTGAAACGTGTATATGCATAGTGTGGGTGCATGGCAGGTTTGATATCTCTGGTTTCACCTTGGACTACAACCTTGTGTGAACCCAGGGGCATCACAGTTGGTATCAGAGCTCTAGTTCCAATATCCTAGGATCATTCCTGTGTCGAGTCGTGGAGCTAGTATAGAGTGTCCTAGGAATCATGTATAGAGTCCGCTAGGAATTCCTAGAATGATTGAGGACGTTATACGTATATTCAAAAATTTACAATTTTTTTTATGACTACCTTATTTTGATTGAAAAGTATTTGCGTGAATACTATATGTTATGTATACGTATTGTAATACGTTATATATGTATGTATATATGTTTACGATCTCACTTACTGTGATCATAAGCTCTCCTCTCGATATTATAAATGTTAGGATGAGGATAGAGATAAAACTCGTACCCGGAGAGCTGGGCAAACAGAACCCGAGCCGCAGCAGGCTCCACAGTATCTGATCGACTTTATGGCACCGTTTACAGTAAGATTTTGTAGCACTCGAGGAGCGAGAGGCGCATCCATTTTCGCCAGCAGTATCACTTTCTGGAGTTCTACCACTAATTATACCAGTCAAACCTAATGAAGAGGTAATACCAATGATTTCACATCACCACAACTAGCTGTTGATAGAACCACATAGCATGAGGTTTGGCTCTGAAAGAATAGGAAGGATATCAAACACTGAGAACACCATAGTGCAGGGCACAGTAGATTCATGTGCAACTTATAAATAAAAAGAACTATGCGAAAATTTCTTAACGTCAACTCAATACCAAACCAGAGGTTAAAAATATTCAGCATAGAGGACATCACCAGGGAATAGCAGCAAAGGATAGCTACGACTTCATATTTTCACAGGAGCAGCAAATATCACTTATTTGAGAAAATTTTGTTTACTTCTTCGACAAGCAGTTAGAGCTAGTTCAATTAAAGTAGAGAGATATGCCTGTAGTTAATGAAGAAATCAGAAACAGTATGGTGATGATGAAGAGCAAAGGGTCTATTGCGGGATCTAGAAGACCCCAGCAGCGGGGTAAGGAATTTTACCACCAGCACAAGGACAATATGAGAAGGAAGTACAACATGATTCGAGAGCACCGTAGCAACACAAAGTTCGAGATACATGTTATAATTGTGACAAGATAGGATAAGAATAAAGTATTACCGAAGTGCACCAACAGGAGGCCAGCATGACAAAGGTTAGGGTCAATAGTCTTAGGGTCGCAGTTATAGCCAGCATCGGAGGATAGATGTACTACCAGTTATTCCGAGGATTTAGGGGCCAATAGGCCAGAATTGCGCTATTCAGAGTATTCATCAGGGTCAGATGGACCCATTCGTTCCACCACCAATAACAAGTAGTCGCTAGCCACCGACATGGTTTATATAGTCATACCACGTGAGCATAGTGCGAGCGGAGTTTTCGTAGTATATTCTTATCTAGCTCGAATCTTGTTTGATTCAGGAACTTCGTATTCTTTCATTTTCCATACCTTCATGTATAGGCTTTAGTTAGCTACACATCCCTTAGATGCTATGTTATCAGATTCTACTCCCCTAGGGGAGGTGTCCCTATTAGAGAGTATATGTAGGAGATGTGTCATCAGTATAGATGAGTTGAGTTCATCTTTGACCTGGTCATTTTGTAGATGTCAGATTTCAACATCATTCTTGGTATGAAATGGTATAATCCTACAATATTAGTATATACTGTTTTGCTAAAAAAGTATGCTTGTGAGCATTCGTTGGGATTGTATAGATAGTAGCAACCTCATAGGGTAACCAGAATGTAGAGCCATTTCTGGTATACGTCGAGAAGGTAATGATACGGGATCGGGGTGCAGTTTTGAGCGAGACCAGAGTCGTATCAGAGTATCAGGATATCTTTTAGGACATACCTATATTTTCTCCAGTGAGAGAGGTTGTTTCTCTGTATCGAGTTACAGCAGGCACCGTACCGATATTTCGAGCACCCTATCATATCATATTGTACCCGCTAAGATGAGGGAGCTACAGACTCAGCTAGATGAGTTAATAACTCAGGGTTTTATTGTTAGGAGTTATTTTCATGGGAGTACCGGTCCTCTTCGTGGGGAAGAAGGACGGGTTTTATTGTTAGGAGTTATTTTCATGGGAGTACCGGTCCTCTTCGTGGGGAAGAAGGACTATAGCATGCGATTGTGTATATTTTCATGGGAGTACCGGTCCTCTTCGTGGGGAAGAAGGACTATAGCATGCGATTGTGTATCGATTATTATGAGTTGAGCAAGTCACTATCCGGATCAGGTATCTATTATCAAGGATTTATGACATGTTCCACTAGCTGCAGGGAGCATAGTATTTCTCGAAGATTGATCTTCGTTCTAGTTATTTTCAGTTACGAGTGCGGTAAATGGATATTTCCAAAACCGCATTTTTTGACTCGATATAGGTCTTTTGAGTTCTTGTCATGCCATTTGGGCTGACCAATGCACCCGCGGTATTCATGTATTTGATGAACCAGGTTTTTTGTCCATGTTAGGACCAGTTCGTAGTCGTTTTATTGACGACATCCTTATTTTTTAAGATCGGAGGCAGAGCACAAGCAGCATCCTCTATTGATATTGCGGGCATAACGAACATTCGAGATTAGAGGCATCAGTGATACGTTGAACTCATCAAATACGAGTTTTGGCTATAAGAGATCAGATTTTTAGGCCACATCATCAGTATGGGCATAACAATGAATCTATAAACGTTACTTTTGATGAGACTAATGATGGCTCTCAACTTGTTTTACCTAGGAAAGATGATGATGATGATGTTGAGGGAGGATTGGACTTTTTATAAATCAATGATTCACCCTCTATAGAAGCACAAAAGGATGTGGACAGCTTCAATGCTCATGAACAAGTTAAACTTCGTAAAGCTTGGAAATTCGCATCAAACCATCCAAAGGAACAAATAATTGGGAGCCCTTCACAAGGAGTTGTTACTCGCTCAAAAGCTTTGAGTGAGTGTGGTAATGTTGCTTTATTATCTCAACTAGAGCCTAAAAAGATTAATGATGCTTTAAATGATGAATTTTGGGTTTTAGCTATGCATGAGGAACTAAACAATTTTAAAAGAAATGATGTTTGGAAACTAGTTTCTAGACCTAACAATGCTAGTGTTATTGGAATAAAATGGGTTTTTAGAAACAAACTTGATGAACATGGTATTGTTACTAGAAATAAAGCTCGTTTGGTTGCCCAAGGATACAATCAAGAGGAGTGCATAGACTATGATGAAACCTTTGCGCCGGTTGCAAGGTTAGAATCTATTAGGATGTTTTTGGTATTTGCTAGCTTTAAAATTTTCAAATTATTTCAAATGGATGTTAAAAGTATCTTTTTAAATGGTTTTATAGAAGATGAAGTATATGTTGAGCAACCCCCCGGTTTCATAGATCCTGCTTTTCCTAATCATGTTTACCGGGTTCAAAAAGATTTATATGGGTTGAAACAAGCTCCTAGAGCTTGGTATGCTCATCTCTCTAGTTTTCTTATTGAAAATGGTTTCTCAAAAGGAACAATTGATAACACTCTTTTTGTGAGAAAAAGAAAAAATGATTTTATTTTAGTTCAAATATATGTTGATGATATCATTTTCGGTGCTACTAATGAATCTTTGTGTAAGAAATTTTCTAAAGTTATGCAAGATCATTTTGAGATGAGTATGATGGGAGAGCTTACATTCTTTCTCGGGCTCCAAGTCAAGCAAACTAAGGATGGGATATTCATTTCTCAAAGCAAGTATGCTAAGGAATTAGTAAAGAAATTAAATTTGGAGAATTCTAAGCATGCGCCTACTCCCATGAGTACAAGTGTCAAGCTTGATGCGGATGAGAGTGGTGAAGATGTGGACCAAAAATTATACCGAGGTATGATAGGTAGTCTTCTTTATCTCACTGCTAGTAGACCCGATATTATGTTTAGTGTGTGTGCATGTGCACGTTTTCAAGCTTCTCCTAAAGCATCTGATTTAATTGCGGTTAGAAGGATCATTAAGTATGTTAATGGAACTTTTAATCTTGGTTTATTTTATCCAAAGAGCACCTCTTTTGATTTATATGGTTTTTGTGATGCCGACTTTGCCGGATGTAAGGTAGATCGTAAGAGTACGAGTGGAACATGCCAATTCTTAGGAAATTCACTTGTTTCTTAGGCTTCCAAGAAACAAAATTGCGTTGCATTGTCCACTACGGAAGCGGAATACATTGCTGCCGGCTTATGTTGTGCTCAATTTTTGTGGATGAAACAAAGCTTGGTTTATTATGATTTGAATTTTCAAAATATAAAAATCTTTTGTGATAATACTAGTGCTATAAATATTTCCAAAAATTTGGTTTTGCATTCTAGAACCAAACATATTGATGTGCACCATCACTTCTTACGCGATCATGTAGAGAGACAAGATGTATCCCTAGTGTTTGTTAACACAAAATCTCAATTAGCGGATATATTTACTAACCCTCTTGGTGAGGATGATTTTTGTCGCATAAGAAATGGCTTGGGCTTATGCAATATGTGAAAGTTCTATTTGCTTGTTTGTTTCGTTGCTTTTTGCATGCATTTCACTTTACCCCATTTTTGATGGTGACAAAGGGGGAGAGAAATCTCTTCATTTGTTGCATATACTTAGGGGGGCTCATAGATAGGGGGAGCACCTATCTATAAGCTATATTTATTTTTGTTCTTATATAATGGTTGGTTGTCATCATCAAAAAGGGGGAGATTGTTAGCCCTTATGTTTTGATGATGTTTTACAACCACCATTATCGGTACTAATTGCTTATTGAGTGTAAATATAGTGAATTCATATATCAAGCATGTTAGTACCACAAATAGAGGATTGGATGGAATATACGCTACAACGATGATATCCAAAGGAGGAGGAGGCATAGTGATGAAGCAACGTTATTTCAAGAACACCAAATTCAATTAGAAGCTTCATCCAACTCAAGCTATATCAAGACTCAAGAATTGTATTCTCATGAGGATATTAGCTAGGTTTTATTTTCTCTCTAGTGCTAGAATGTAGGCAAATAGTTAAGATTTCATCTGAAGCAATTGGGATATCAACACACACGTTTTCATACTTATAGTTTTGAACGTATTTCACAAAATACTATTTTTCAATACTTATAGTTTTGAACGTATTTCACAAAATACTATTTTTCACAAGTATGAGGACCTATTTGCAAAATTTCTTTTTAGTTTTGAACGTATTTCACAAAATACTATTTTTCACAAGTATGAGGACCTATTTGCAAAATTTCTTTTCTAAACAATTTGTGTTTAGTATTAAAAATATTTTACAAAGTTTTACAATTTTTAGAAGTCAAATGAATATTTTACAAATATTTTAAAGTGAGTCAAAACCTGTTTTTGAGTGTATCAGGTTGCGGTTGACCACCACGGTCGACCGCGCCTGAGCTCACTCATCAGTGGGCAGCAGAAACTTTCACGGTCGACCGCCGCGGTCGACCGTGAGCCAAAAATTTCCCACAGTCGACCACCATGGTCGACCGCAAAAGTCTCTGGACTTTTAGTAAGTTTCTGAACTGCCTCACGGTCGACCGTGAAAAAGTCACGGTCGACCGCCGCTTGTTATAACGGTCTTTTTGAGTACTTTTTTAGCGCCGTTGAGTACAGATTTCAGCGGCATTTGTTTCCAGATTTTGGGGGATTAAGGGTATGGGTTTAAACAGCTGGTTTCTTTTATTTAAACTCAATCTCTTCTTCTTCCTCAGTGTCCCAGCTCTTTCAAAAAATCTTTCAGAGAACGTTTTTACAGAGCTTCATTTTCAAACCAGTTTCTTCTGAGTTTTTGTGTTTCACATCCCAGCTTCAGTGTTATCTTCTCTTTTCCATAGGGACATTGTAAAGAGAGGATTCTTACACCATTTCTACTATTTTGAGAGCTTGATCTTGGGTAGATCAATTGTGTGGGAGTGTGATCTAGTGAGATCAATTGTGTAGTGTGAGATCGTGAGGGGATCGCTGTGTAGACAAAGGTCTGGCTTCCAAACCGGGTTGTGTAGTGGATTTCTCCTCGAGAGTGGAGAGCGGGGACGTAAGTCAGCGGACCGAACCTTGTTAACACATCGCGCGTCACAGGATAACGATTCCTAACCCTATCTCCTCTATTTTGATTGCATTTGGATATTGTGTTTTGATTGTCTTAATTTTATTACATAATTATAGCCTCGTGACCCTAATCACCCCCCTCTAGGGTCCAACACCCATCCCTATACGTGATAGCGCAGCCGCTAGGTACTCTGGCGAGTTTGGTGAGTTTGTTTATCGCCTGGCTGATTGCCTGGACATGCAGGCGAGCATAGTTCTTGAACCCATTTGTTTTCCATTTGTTTTGTGTAGGCGGGTCAAGCGTGCAGGCGAGCATCACTATCGAGTATTGCAGGTAACTACCTGGTAGGAGTGGAGTGCTGTCCTCCTCCCTTACGTCGCGGGACATAGGAAGGCCCATCTCTATATGACAGCGTAGTCGCCAGACACTCTGGTGAGTTTGGCGAGCTTGTTGATCGCCTAGCCATGTAGTGGGCTTGGTTCTTGAGTAGACTTGACTCGTGTAGGCGAATCAAATGTGCAGGCAAGTTTTTGATCACCTAGCAGATTGCCTGGACATGCAGGCAAGCTCAGCGCTCGCGTGGCCTTGACTCGTGCTAGCGAGTCAAGCACACGGGCAAGTTTCTTTCGTGCTGGGGAACTCAACTCTTGAGTGGATTTGACTCGTGCAGGCGAGTCAAACATGCAGGCGGATTTCAGGCCCTTTTGTGTTTAAGGCAATTTTATAGCCTATAGACTCCTTCTAAACTACTCAACGAAACCCTAAGTGGTTTGAATCGCCAAGGAGGGGTAGGCTGAATCCGAAAACCTAGCTGGCCTGATCGTCTGCTAATCGAAGACGAAGAGGGAGAGGAGTAAAAGGATGACAAGAAGTGAACGGGGCTCGAGGGGGTGAGAAGAGCTTTTACATGGAGTTGCAGACGAGATCGAAACTAACCCTAGATTTTTAAGGGAGGAATTTGTTTGGGGTTTAGTGGAGCGGGAAAAGGAGCCGCCTTTTTTAAAGGAATCAGAGAGAGCAAGGAGCGAGCGCCATGGTTCATTTTTATGATGCCCATGGGTTCACACAAGGCTGTAGTCCAAGGTGAAACCATAGATGTCAAACCTGCCATGCACCCACACTATACATAAACACGTTTCACCAATCTAAGCAATATCCTCTAGTGGAACCATATAGAAGTGTAGGTACAAAACAAGCAAAATAAAGGGAATAAATGTAATATTCATGATATAGAAGAGATATCTCATAAATAAAAAGAATCATGTCTTAACTATAATACATCTAATATCTGAATAATGAAAATATCTCAACATGAATCAACTAAAAATCATACTAAGGCACACTGCCTTTACAATATGAAAATAAAACTCTAATGTCTGGATAAAACTCAAAACTACAGTGGAGTCTCTACAAGTTAAAATATATGATGATAACTATGCCAGAACTCCATCACCCTGCATCTCTCCGAAACTCCGAACTACCTGAAAATTAGTTTAAAAAAAAGAACAACAACAAAAACATCAGAGCGCTACACCAAGATTACCTCCATCCACCCTCAGGGAAAGGGCTACTAGATGAAGTGGAGGCTCTATCTATTAAGCATAGTCTACATATATCAGTTTTCCTGTATCTAATAGAGTTAATATTTAGACACCTACAAGACGAGACGTAGTACGTCGAACGAAATAATCCAAACAAGAAAACCCTCATATATATACCATATGTCTCAAATTATAGATCCCTAAATACCAATTCCAACTCTATGAATGGAAACAACACTCAAAAGAAATACTCCAAGCCTAAACCATATAGGACCAATGTCACAATCTCGAACTACTTCTCAAGTAGTTGGCGCAATAATAAGAGAATATCATCCAACTCAAAAAAAAAAATCACCATAGACCATATCCTGTATACCACAAATTAAGGAATGTGTCCTACCCATGGGTAATCTAACATGGGAGTAACTATAACTGATGATACATATATGTATGCATCTTCTTATACAATAGCGATACTCTTGTAATATTCATACTCAATCGCTCTGTAGCAATAGGTTTTGTCTCCTTATTCCGGATACATAAAATAACAATACTATTATAATACTCTTACTCAATCGTTCTGTGGTAAATAGGTTTTATCTTCCTATTTTTGGATACATGAAATGACGATACTTTTATAATACTCTTACCCAATCGTCCTATGGAAATAGGTTTTATCTCCCTATTCCGGATACATGAAATGACTATACTTTTGTAATACTCTTCCTCAATTATCCTGCGGAAATAGGTTTTATCTCCCTATCTCTGGATGATGCATCCAGATGATCGTACAGCGGAGTATAGACATATCATCCAAATCCAAAAAAACCCCGATCATCTTTGAGTATTGGTACAGCCACGATCTCATTGTAGGAAACATCCAATACTCCTAGTGTGGTATAGCCTCGGTCTTATTGTGAGAAAACATCCACACCGAGCATCCATAACTGATGAATACTATTTTATTATATGTTATTACACTTTCATCAACTCAACGTGTATCAGAAATCTCAACAGTACGTGTTAATACAACATAAACTAAGTGTATGTACACATATCTCGGTATGCGTGCCCATAACTGGTGTTCACCATAATCTCAGGTGTTAAACAATTCTTAATTATTGTAATATAACAGTACAATATCGAGAAACTCTCTTGATAATAACAAACAAGAGCGAAACTCAAGAAGTTTTCACGTTATATATCAATTATTTTAAATCAGCACATTTACAGTTTTCTGCAGAACATATTGCTAGTCAATTGAGCATATCTTTCTCGAGACAAGCTCTTTTTAAGAATAGTTTTATTTGTTTTGGAAACTAGATTCACATACTATCATTTTGCACTAGTTTTGTTTAGTTTGGAGTTCATATGATATCTCTAATTTCCAGTTAAACGTTATATATGTGCAGCAGCTTTTCTGCAGAATGTATCATCAGTAAATTGAGCATATCTTTCTTTAGGAAATCTATCTTTAGGAATGGTTTTCTGTTTTAAAATCTAGATTCACATATCTTTTAATTAACATTAGTTTGGTTCAATTTGGATTTTATTTGTTATTTTAAATTTCTAGTCAAACAGTATAACTACAATGGCCAGCTTTATCAGATCATGATGGGTTATGGAGAAAGAGGAAAACCTTTTTTACTTGTAAGTTACCTCTTTCTCCATTACCCAAGACATGACTACACTTTGACAAGTTTTAATGAAGGCTGCTATCTATATCAAAGCAGAGGCTGGACGTTTTGTCAAATTGTAAAAGAAAGCACACTAATAAGCATGACCTAAATAAAAAATGTTCGATTGACTCATACAGAAACTGCTAATACTACATCATATGCAAATTTATTAGAAGAGGGGTACTATTGTCAGATAGGCATATCAAATATAAATATCCCAACGGTTCATAGAACATTTTAGGAACAACTTTAAACCTTTTGAGATAACTAAGGCTTTAAACCTTTTACTTAAATATCTGAGACATATTATGATTTGTAAGCTAGACGAACAAGGATATCCAATCAACAACTACAACTTCTTCATGCTTTACCAGAAATATTTCTTTATCATTCGCTACAAAAATGATTGTATAATCTTCATTTAAATATTAAACCATTATTCTTAAAAAAACATAATGTAAGGCTAACACTGTGCACTGGTGTTGAATAAAAAAACACTTATTAAATATGTATTCTTACAGGAGAATTTAATGAAAGTTATCTCGACCATTACACGGTAATGGATTAACAAATATTCACTAAAGAATGTGTGCAAATCCTTGACTTTCTACAAATATTGGCCATCTAAAGGTGATAGAGCCATAATGCTAAAAGACACAAGATCAACAACCTCCTCTTCACGATGATGCTCCATCTAAAACATTAAAGTTCTCAAAGCTAAAACATATTCAACCAGTTTTCCAAATATGAGGAAAATTGAATAAAAAGGATCACCAAAAAAATTAGATCATTCCAGATCAAACTTAGTCATCATTGAAGATTCATAAGCCCAATTATTGGATTGAATACAGCTCACTAGAAATTGGGGACTACCAAAGGATCATCTCAATTTATTTAAAAAAATTAAGAATCGGAAATTCAAAATACAGCAGGGGAAGCCTTACATTACAAATTCAGAAGAAGAAAAAAAGTGACCTATAGCATATGATATTTATTATTTACTAAAATTTTTATGCTCTATCCCAAAATATTTCCTCTTGTAAACTTATAAAAAATCCTATCTTTATTCAAAAATCCAAAAGATACCACTTTTGAGAAACATTTCAAGATTATAGTATATGCGTTTTAAGAAAACTTAGCAATGAAATAATCACAAAAAAGTAAAAAACAAGCATGCACTCAATAAAAGGCAGGGCTTGTCTTCGTGAAAATTCACCGGCCAGGAAACCGGGAATGGAGATCTTTACCTCCATAGTCGTGACTCCTTCTGAACTGCTCAACGAAACACTAAGTGGTTCGAATCACCAAAGAGGTGTAGGCTGAATCCGAAACCCTAGCTGGCCTGATTGTCTGCTGATTGAAAACGAAGAGGGAGAGGAGGAAATGGGTGGCAAGAAGCCAACATGGCTCGAGGGGTTGATAAGATCTAATAACTACATCTAAATATGTAAAAATAAAAAACAAGAAATCTATGTTGTGAACAAAAAGAGAAAATACTAAGACAGAATCGTCCAATCACTACCGGTATACCACACATAGGTTTGTTGATATTTACATATTCAAGTACCCAGATACTTTATTTCAAAAGGAAAGAACACAAGAATATTGTTCAAATCGCATAAACAAGAATTACTATTGCAGCCTACGGAAGGGATAGCAACCAAAAATCAATATAAGTGTCGAGGTAAACAAACTTAAAGTATTTCAAATGCAAACAAACTATCAAGGAGATAATTGACAGAAGGGGGAAAAAACCTGCATGGAGAGATAAATCCAACAATCAAATCCCACTGACTTACAATATAACAGCCGAAGCATTCTGATTCCTGCATGTTGATCACAAATACAAGTACCAGGAGAATACAAAATACATCTTCCAGCCAAAGACGATGCATGCAGGATCCATAAATGTCAAACCCATAGAGATGCACATACCATAGTAGCCAACATGAAAATAAATACAGTGGCATGCTTTGTCAGATCATGATGGGTAATGGAGAAAGAGGTAAACCTTTTTTACTTGTAAGTTACCTCTTTCTCCATTACCCATGACATGATTACATTATGACATGTTTTAATAAAGACTGCTACCTATATCAAAGCAGAGGCTAGTTGTTTTGTCAGATTGTAGAAGAAAGCACACTAATAAGCATAACCTAAATAAACAATGTTCGATGTGCTCATACAGAAACTGCTAATTCTACATCATATGCAAATTTATTAGAAGAGGGGTACTATTGTTAGATATGCATATCAAATATAAATATCACAATGGTTCACAGAACATTTTTGGAACAACTTTAAACCTTTTGAGCTAACTAAGGCTTTAAACCTTTAATCAAAATACCAGAGACATATTATGATTTGTAAGCCAGACGAACAAGGATATCTAATCAATAACCACAGTTTCTTCATGCTTTTCCAGAAACATTTCTTTATCATTCGCTACAAAAATGATTGTACAATCTACATTTAAATATGAAACCATTATTCTTAAAAAAAACATAATGTAAGACTAACACTATGCACTGGTGTTGAATAAAAAAACACTTATTAAATATGTATTATTACAGGAGAATTTAATGAAAGTTACCTCGATCATTACACGGTAACGGATTAATCCATATTCACTAAAGAATGGGAGCAAATCATTGACTTTCTGCAAATATCGGCCATCTAAAGGTGATAGAGCCATAATGCTAAAAGACTTGAGATCAACAGACTCCTCTTTACGATGATGCGCCATCTAAAACATTAAAGTTCACACAACCAAAACATATTCAACCAGTTGTCCAAATATGAGGAAAATTGAAGAAAAAGGATCACCAAAAAAATTAGATCATTCCGGATCAAACTTAATCATCATTGAAGATTCATAAGCCCAATTATTAGATTGAATACAGCTCACTATAAATTGGGGACTACCAAAGGATCATCTCAATTTATTTAAAAAAAATTAAGAACCTAAAATTCAAAATACAACAGTGGAAGCCCTACATTACAAATTCAGAAGAAGAAAAAAAAGTGACCTATAGCATATCATATTTATTATTTACTAAAATTTTTATGCTCTATCCCAAAATATTTCCTCTTGTAAACTTATAAAAAATCCTATCTTTATTCAAAAATCCAAAAGATGCCACTTTTGAGAAACATTTCTATATTATAGTGTATGCGATTTAAGAAAACATAGCAACGAAATAATCACAAAAAAGCAAAAAACAATCATGCAGTCAATAAAAGGCATGGCTTGTGTTCGTGAAAATTCCCCAGCCAGGAAACCAGGAATGGAGATCTTTACCTTCGTAGTCGTGACTCCTTCTGAACTGCTCACTGAAACCCTAAGTGGTTCGAATTGCCGAGGAGGTGTGGGCTGAATCCAAAACCCTAGCTTGCCTGATCATCTGCTGATCGAAGAAGAAGAGGGAGAGGAGGCAAAGGGCAGCAAGAAAGTGACCTATAGCATACGATATTTATTATCTACTAAATGTTTTATGCTCTATCCCAAAATATTCCCTCCCTTAAACTTATAAAAAATCCTATCTTTATTCAAAAATCCAAAAGATGTCACTTTTGAGAAAAATTTCAAGATTATAGTATATGAGATTTAAGAAAACTTAGCAACAAAATAATCACAAAAAGCAAAAAACAAGCATGCAGTCAATAAAAGGCAAGGCTTGTGTTCGTGAAAATTCTCCAGCTAGGAAACCGGGAATGGAGATCTTTACCTTCGTACTCGTGACTCCTTCTGAACTGCTCAACGAAACCCTAAGTGGTTCGAATCGCTGAGGAGGGATGGGCTGAATCCGAAACCCTAGATGGCCTAATCGTCTGCTGATCGAAGACAAAGAGGGAGTGGAGGAAAAGGACGGCAAGAAAGAGAACGAGGCTCGAGGGGGTGATAAGAGCTTTTCCATGGGGTTGCTGACGAGATTGAAACCCTAACCCTAGATTTTTAAGGGGGGAATTTGTTCGGGGTTTAGTTGAGCGGGAAAAATGAGCCACCTCTTTTTGTAAGGAATCGGAAAGAGCGAGGAGCGAGCGCCTCGATTTATTTTATCCACATGTCATGTGGAGGTTAGGTTCAGTTCATCAGACATTTTCTTTAAAAGGAAGGTAAATGATGGATAATCTAATAATGCATACAGACTTTTGGCAAAACTTTGTTGTAGGTCCCTCACGTGCTAGCCAAGTATCATTTCGGTCCTTTCGGATCATTAATATTTAGAAGTCATCAACCACAGTCATTAATATTATCATTGTCATCAATCTATGTTCTTTTCGCAAACTTCTGTAAAATATTTCCGACGATATCACATGACTGCCACGTTAGCAAAAATTAGTTGCAAGTTTCATAAAAACGTGTATGTTAAACTTTTGATTTCATTAATTTTTTTGCTGAACATGGTAGGGTCAGATCCTTGTCACGTCAGCAAAATCTAATGATGAATGTAATGTTAAGAATGACCGCTGTTAACTTTCATCAAATATTCAAGATGCTAACAATATTTGGGTGACAAATTCCGTTATAAGTGAAAGAAACTTTATTTGTAGAAATAATCAGGTTGTCTTTTGTACGTCCGCTTGCTTACTGCAATACAAATTGCCTATTTTTATTTTTCATTTTATTCTTTTTTTCTCTTTTTTTTCATTTCTCAAAACTCTTCATACTTATCATAATAATACTTGCATGAGATTTCAAGTTATAGGCGCTGTTTCTGATGAAAAGAACAGAATATTAATAATTCAAGTACTAATGAGCAAAACATGATAAAACAACTATCACAAAATTCAATAGAACAATAAACTTTTTTTTACTATCAACAGGTTTTTCCAAATATTTTACTCTTCGAGTTCGAAGCAAACTATACTCTTTTGAGGCACATTAGAAAAGGAACTAGAGTGATTTTTGTTTTTACATATTTAGATGTTGATTTTGCATATTTTGATGTAATTAGAGAAGTAACTGTATTTTTCGGATCTGGATTCTCTTTACTTATGCGATAATTAAAGAGGGTCTAATTCTCTCAATCCTTACTGCGTATCTTAATTCTTATAGATGAGATCACGCCACATAAAATTTCCAACGGATATTTTGATAGTTTTCAAGTGTACTAGTATTTCAAGAACATACAGATGTTAAAGATTAAGAGAGTAGAACAGGACAACAACTAACTGCATCTAAATATGTAAAAAAACAAGAAATCTATGTTGTGAACAAAAAGAGAAAATACTAAGGCAGAATCATCCTACCTATACCAGTATACCACATACAGATTTGTCGATATTTACAGATTCAAGTACCCAGATACTTTATTTTAAAAGGAAAGAACTCAAGAATATTGTTCAAATCGCATAAACAAGAATTACTATTGCAGCCTGCGGAAGGGGTAGCAACCAAAAACAATATAAGTGTCGAGCTAAACAAATTTGAAGTATTCCAAATGACAACAAACTATCAAGGAGACAATTGACAGAATTGGGAAAAACCTTCATGGGGGGAAAAATCCAATAATCAAATCCCCCTGACTTACAATATAACAGCCGAAGCATTCTGATTCCTACATGTTGATCACAAATACAAGTACCAGGAGAATACAAAATACATCTTTCAGCCAAAGATGATGCATGCAGCATCCGTAAATGTCAAAGCCATGGAGATGCATGTACCATAGTAGCCAACATGAAAATAACTACAGTGGCCAGCTTTGTCAGATCATGATGGGTAATGGAGAAAGAGGTAAACCTTTTTTACTTGTAAGTTACATCTTTCTCCATTACCCAAGACATGACTACACTATGACAAGTTTTAATGAAGACTGCTACCTATATCAAAGTAGAGGCTGGACGTTTTGTCAGATTGTAAAAGAAAGCACACTAATAAGCATGTGACGTCCCTGTTTTCACACTTGGCTGCAGTCCAAGGTGAACCCAGAGATGTCAAACCAGCCATGCACCTCCACTATGCATAAACATGTTTCACCAATCACAGTAATATCCTCTAGTGGAATTAAATAGAAGTGAATGATACAAAATAGGCAAATAAAGGAAATAATAATACAATAGACATGATGCAGAATGATATATCTCATAAATGAAATCATGTCCCAAAATAACTAATCTGATATACATGATAAGTCACAACATAAAATCAACTAGAAATCGTACTAAGGCAAACTGCCTTAGCAATATGAGTACAAACTCAAAAAAACATGAGTACAAACTCAAAAAAACTTAATGGAAACATAATACTATTCTGGAGTACATACTAGTAAAAATACGCGACGGCGACTATACACGAACTCCATCACCCTGCGACTCTCTGATGCTCTGAGCCGCTTGAAAGTTTAAAATAAAAGAAAAATAACAACAACAAGAGCGTCAAAGCGCTAGCAAGATTACCTCCATCCTTCCTCAGGGGAAGGACTGCTAGATGTAGTGGAGGCTCTATCTATTAAGCATAGTCTACCTACATCTTTTTCCCCGCATCTAATGGAATTAATTCTTAGAAATTTACAATTCGAGACGTAGTACGTCGAGCGAAATAATCCAAACAAGGAAACCCTCATGTATATACCGAGACGTAGTACGTCGAGCGAAATAATCCAAACAAGGAAACCCTCATGTATATACCATATGTCTCAAATGGTAGATAACTAAATATTAACACCGAACTAAAGATAAATAATCTAAAGGAAATCAATGTTTAGAAACCTACAACACGAGACTGGTACGTCGAGCAAAATAATCCAAACAAGGAAACCCTCATGTATATACCATATGTCTCAAATGGTAGATAACTAAATATTAACACCGAACTAAAGATAAATAATCTAAAGGAAATCAATGTTTAGAAACCTACAACACGAGACTGGTACGTCGAGCAAAATAATCCAAACAAGGAAACCCTCATGTATATACCGTATGTCTCAAATTATAGATAACTAAATATTAATCCCAAACTAAGCAATCGAAATGCAACTGGAAAGTAAAGCATCATAAACAACATCAGAAATGTGTATATCTTGTATACTCGCAATCATGAGTAATTTGGTGAAAAGGCAACTCAACGATGAGTCGTATCACACTTGGCGTCCACCAAGGACTCCAAACAATGGGCTTACAATATTATCATTCTCTATAATTTCTCAATAAATCATATACTCATGTCAATCAACAAATATGTATCGTCGCATAACCGTGCGGATTGACAAGTATGTATCATCGCATCACCGTGCAGATCAACAAAATAGGTATCATCGCATCACCATACGGATCGACAAAAAGGTATCATCACATCACCGTGCGGATCGACAAATATGTATCATCGCATCACCGTGCAGATCGACAAAATAGGTATCATCGCATCACCGTGTGGATCGACAAAAAGGTATCATTGCATCACCACGCGGATCGACAAAAAAGTATCATCGCATCATTGTACGGATCAACAAATAGGTATCATCAACCTCTTCACACACTCGTGCGGATAAACAAATATCATAGGTTCATCGACCTCTTCGCACACTCTGTGCATAAACATGTGGAAACAATGATATAGGTACACCGACCTCTGTGCATAAACATGCGGAAATATTGATATAGGTACACCAACCTCTGCGCCTAAACATGCATAAACAATGATATTGGTACATCGACCTCTGCGCATAAACATGCGGAAACAATGATATAGGTACACCGATCTCTGAGCACAAACATGCGGAAACAATGATATAGGTACACCATCCTCTATCCACAAACCACTCAAAAAAAATGTTTTGTATAGGTATGAGTGCAGTTAGTTAATATATCACAATTATCAATCCAAGACAAATCACATATAATGAAAGTGAGGTAGTACAAGTAGACATCAATCACACACATAACTCATCATTTAAAGAAAATCCGACTGTACTAATGTGGTTGCCTATGTACCCTCTCTCTCAAGGGATCAAGCCGTCTGTAGTTCATCAATTTTCCTGACGATACGTGCACTCTCATGGTCACGTACGTGTATCAACGTGAAGTTCGTACTTCGTGGTTTTGATCTAACGCATGTAAAAAAAATCACTATATACTATACAACATCAAATCGGTCGACGGAAATATCCTATCGGCCAACCGGCGGCATGTGCACCAACGTGCACACCCAAAACATCCCCAATCAGTAAACACTAACGTAGCCGGTGAATAATAATGTCGACGATGAATAGAAATATCTAGCGGTAAATAGTAATTCTGACGGTGAATAGTAATTCTGGCGGTGAACAGTAGCACCAGTGACGGATATAGTACTCCCGACGATAGACAACAACTCCGTCGGTGAATAGAAATTTCAGAATGTGAATAGTAACTCCAGTAGTGAAATAGTGTTCCCGATGGTGAATAGTTTTTTCCCATAATGAATAGTGTTTTGTACTATAAACAGTTTTCTTTTCAGGTGGTGAACAGTGTTTTCGGTAATGAACAATGTTTTCCGGTGGTGAATAGTATTTCCCGATTGTGAACAGTATTTTTTTCAGGTAAAAATCATCCCGATCATATTTTTTTCTACATTTTCGGATTGTATCTAAAATTCTACTCATCAATTTAGGGTATAAACCATCAAAATTAAAACTAATAAGGATGAGATTGGAAAAGGATGATCTTGCCTTTAGAAGTGGTTTAGATCTGGCCTTCCTCTACAACTTTGCTTTACAAAGTTTCTTCAAATTCAAACAAAATTTTTTGGGAATTTTTGAGAGGGGAGGGCTGTTATTTGACGCACAGAGAAAGGAAAGAGGAGAGAGAGAATGGAAACTGTGAGGGTGATGAAATAGTATTTTATTATTAAAAATTAGGTTTCGGTCTCCGTCATCAGAATGCAACGAAACTTTACCCACAGTACCATCTCGACATTCTAAGATCAATGGTGCAAACCTCACATCCATCTGATCAATAAAAAAATTATTAAAAATATAAATACGATAGATTTCAGCAGACTCGTGATACCGAGGCTGAAACTACGAATCGATCTCAAATCAATTCCAATCAGATCCATTCATTCCAGAATGATCACCAATCATAATAAAACTCATTTATTATCATTTATAATAATATTTTTAAAATTTTTTGGGGTTTTACATTCTTCCCCCCTTAAAAGAATTTTGTCCTCAAAATTCTGCAATCGTATCTCAGAAATTAATAATATGAGAAAAGTACATGGAGGGAATAATCCAGACAAGGAAACCCTCACATACACATCTCGTACTATTAATCTCTAGATATGAATCGTTGCAATATCTACTCTTAACAAACTAGAATGCAAATATTCCCACTTAACCCCTAACTAAGCGGAACTAGTACGTCGGGCGAAAAATCCAAACAAGGATCCCCCCATATATATACCATGTGTTCCGAATGATTAGGAGCTAAGTGTTTATACCCCCATTCTAGTGTTAAATATAAATATGACTATCCAAATAATCATAAACCATAAGCAAATCATAATCAAATCAATTTACATGTTCAAACAGGTGTGGGTAGTCGCAACGGATATCCTTTTCGCACTCCCAAGAAGCTTCCTTAGCTCCTTTCTGGTTACTTTGAACTTTGACTAAGGAAATCACCTTATTTCTAAGTCTCTTGTTTTCTCATAGCAAGAATACAAACATGAATCTCAATCATAGTCAAATCATCATGGAGTTCAATCTCCGACACGTCTAATACTCGTTGCTACTCCTCGTCAAGTAAATGCTTCTTAAGCATAGAAAAAAACATCGTGTATACTCGACATTGGTGTTGGAAGATCTAGCCGGTACGAAACAGCACCAATACATTCAACGATCCTGAATGGACCAATATACTTCCGGGTAATCTTTCCTCGTCTCCTAAATAGCTGAACTCCCTTTATTGGCAATACATTCAACATGATAAATTCTCCAATCTGAAACTCCAAGGGTTATCATCTCTATTCTGCATAGCTTCTTTTGCCGACTCTGAGCTGCAAGGATACGTCCCTTAATCAATGCTACCTTCTAAGTAGTCTGTCTCACAAGCTCTGGCCCAAGTAATAGGCTATCCTCCGGTTCTGTCTAACAAATCAGGGATCTATAGGGTCTCCCGTACAATGCCTCATACGGAGCCATACCTATCATCGCTTGATAACTGTTGTTATAAGCAAACTCGATCAAAGGAATGTGATCCTCCTAACTATCCTGGAAAATGACGCATGTCCACAACATATCCTCTAATACTTGGTTCACTCTCTCCGTTTGTCCATTTGTCTGCGGGTGGAAAGCACTGGAATATGACAACTGGTTACCGTATAAATTTTGGAACCTCCTCCAGAAATGTGAAGTGAAAACCGAGCCTCGATCTGATATAATCGTCTCTGGAACTCCATGCAATCTCACGATCTCTTGGATGAATATCTTCGCATAAGTCTCTGTCATGTATGTCGTCTTCACTGATATGAAATGTGCTGACTTCATCAACCGATCAGCTATCACCCAAATTGAATCGTTCCCCTTCTTTGATATCGACAATCCTACAATAAAGTCCATAGAGGTATATGCCCACTTCCATTCTAGAATGGGTAAAGGCTGTAGGGTACCTGCTAGTCTCTGGTTTTCTACCTTTACCTACTGACAGGTAAAGCATCTAGCAACATATTTTGTTATCTCCCTATGCATACCGCTCCAAAAGTGTCTCTTCAGGTCCTTGTACATCTTTGTTGTGCCTGAATGCACTGCGTACCTAGTATGATGTACCTCATCAAACAACTCCTTCTTCAGCTCTGCACTAGCTGGCATAACTAATCGACCTTTCATTTGAAGGCCTTCGTCAGCTCCAACGGTCCAATCAGCTTTGGGTTCCTTGGAAATATCCCCTTTTGGGTTTGAATCCAAGAGTCCTCTAGCTGAGCTCCGACCACTCTATCACTCCAAGATGGCTGCACTGATATAGCTCCTAATAATGCGCTGCTCCCACCGATCTCTAGCCTAAAATCAAACTGGGTAAGAGTGTAAAGGTCTCGGTACAACGAGCACCTCAAAGCCATAGCCCGATGTCGACGCTTCCTGCTCAAAGCGTCCGCCACGACATTTGCTTTCCCCAAAAGATGCCGAATCACGAACTAGTAATCCTCGATGAACTCAACCCATCGTCGTTGTCTCTAATTAAGTTCCTTCTAGGATAATAGGTACCTCAGACTCTGGTGGTCTGTCAATAACTCGAACTACACTCTATACAGATAGTGCATATATTTCTTCAGTGTGAAGACCACTGCTGCGAGCTCCAAATCATTGTGGGATGGTTCTGCTCATGCATCCTCAACTGTCAAGAGGTATAAGCTACTACTCTCTGGGTCTGCATGAAAATGCCTCCTAGACCCTCTAATGACGCATCCGTAAAGACAATAATTTTCTTATCACTGCTCGGGATAGTTAAAACTCGCATTTGTTGAACTTGGCATATAACTGATGCTCCCGTAAGGTCTGCAATGCAAATCATAGTTGCTACTCATGCTCTACCTCTGATCTCGAATAGATAAGGATATCATCGATAAATACAATAACGAACTGGTCCAAGTATGGGCGGAAAACCCGGTTCATCAAATCCATGAATACCACGGGTGCATTGGTCAGCCCAAATGGCATGACCAAAAACTCGAAGGACCCATATCGAGTCAGAAAGGCGGTCTTAGGAATATCCATCTCCCGGACCCGTAACTGATGATAACTAGAATAAATATCAATCTTTGAGAAATACTACGGTCCTTGTTAATAGTCGAACAAGTCATCAATCCTCGGTAATGGGTACCTATTCTGGATGGTGACCTTGTTTAACTCATGATAATCGATACATAATCGCATACTACCGTCCTTCTTCTTCATGAAAAGGACTGGTGCCCTCCACGGAGAATGACTCTGGCGGATAAAACTCTAAGATAATAACTCATTTATCTAAATCTGTAGATTCCTCATCTTAGCAGGCATCGTATGATAGGGTGCTCGGGATATCGGTACGGTGCTCTGCTGCAACTAGATGCAGGACTTAACCTCTCTCACCGGAGGTAACCTAGGTGTGTCCTGAAAGACATCCTGATAAACTGAGACAACTCTAGTCTTGCACAAATTAGCACTCTGGTCCCTCAGCATCACCTCCTTGACATATGCCAGATGAGACTCCGCAAACTGGTTTCCTTGTGAGGTCGCTACGATCAACTCAGAGCCGTTGGACGCTCGCAAGTTGACTATCTTAGCAAAATAGTCGATACTGACATGGTAGGATGAAAGCCAATCCATACCAAGAATGACCTTGAATCCGACATCCGCAACACGATCAGATCTATGAGAAACTCAGACTCATCTAAACTGATAACACAGCTTTTGCAGATACTCTCTAATAGGGATACTTCCCCTAGAGGAGTAGAGATGGGTAGTGGTACGTCTAAAGGATGTATAACTAACTGAAGCCTATCCATGAAGGTATGAGAAATAAAAGAGTACGAAGCTCTAGAATCGAATAATATGCGAGATGGAAAGGAATTCACAAGAAAGATACCTTCCATTATGGCTCCGCTCGCACCCTGATCACATGGTACGACCGCACAGATCCTACCGGTGGCAGGCGACTACTGAATTGTTGGTGGTGGAACGTATGGAACTATCTGTCCCTTAGGAATCTCCTGGATAACGTAAATCTGGCTTACTATTGGTGTACTACGACAAGTCTTTTGTTCGATCTTGTTACAATTGTAACATGCACCCCGAACTTTGCGCTGCTGCGGCTCTCTCAAATCATGTCGTGCTCCCTTCTTATAATATCCTTATTGTTAGAGGTAAAAATTCTTATCCCATTGCTAGGGGTTCTCTAGATCCCGCAATAGGCATGTTTCCCTTGTCATCATCACCATGGTGATTTTGATTTCTTTATTAACTTCAGGCATGTCTTTCTGCTTCAATCGGACTAGCTCTAACTGCTTGTCGAAGAAGTAAACAAAATTCTCCCAAATAAGTGATATTTCCTACCGGAAATAGATACGCCTCTTGCTCCTCGAGTGTTGCAAAATCTTACTGTAAACGATGCTATGAAGTAGATCAATTACTGTGGATCCTGCAGCGGCTCGGGGCTCTGCTTGCCTAGCTCTCCAGATACGAGTTTTACCTCGACCACATCCTCGTTTCGATATTTATATTATCAAAATGAGAGCTTAATTGACACAGTAACTGAGATCGCAAACATACATATATACATAGCATAATGTATCACAATACATATTCATAACACATATTATTCACTCAAATACTTTTAAGTTAAAGTAAAGTAGTGGTAAAAAAATTTATCGTAATTTTCGAGATATACGTATATAACGTTCTCACTCATTCTAGGAATTCTTAGCGGACTCTGTACATGAATCCTAAGAAACTCTATTCTAGCTCCACGACTCAACACAGGATGATCCTAAGGATATTGGAACTAGAGCTCTGATACCAACTATGACGCCCCTGTTTTCACACTTGGCTACAGTCCAAGGTGAATGCAGAGATGTCAAACCTGCCATGCACCTCTACTGTGCAACAACATGTTTCACCGATCACAGTAATATCCTCTAGTAGAATCAAATAGAAGTGAATGATACAAAACAGGCAAATAAAGGAAATAATAATACAATAGACATGATGCGGAATGATACATCTCATAAATGAAATCATGTACCAAAATAACTAAACTGATAAACAACTGATATACATCCGGATTCTGAAATAACATGATAAATCTCAACATGAAATCAACCAGAAATTGTACTGAGGCAAACTGCCTTAACAATATGAGTACAAACTCAAAAAAAACTGAATGGAAACATAATACTAATGTGGAGTCCATACTAGTAAAAATACGCGACGACGACTATGCTTGAACTCCTTCACCCTGCGACTCTCGGATGCTTTGAGCCGCCTGAAAGTTTAAAATAAAAGAAAAATAACAACAACAAGTGGGTTAAAGCGCTAGCAAGATTACCTTCATCCTCCCCTAGGGGAAGGGCTGCTAGATGTAGTGGAGGCTCTATCTATTAAGCATAGTCTACCAACATCTTTTTCCCTGCATCTAATGGAACTAATACTTAGAAATTTATAATTCGAGACGTAGTACGTCGAGCGAAATAATCCAAACAAGAAAACCCTCATGTATATATCATATGTCTCAAATGGTAGATAACTAAATATTAACAGCAAACTAAATATAAATAATCCAAAGGAAATCAATGTTTAGAAACCCACAACACGAGACTGGTACGTCGAGCGAAATAATCCAAACAAGGAAACCCTCATGTATATACCGTATGTCTTAAATTGTAGATAACTAAATATTAATCCCTAACTAAGCAATCGAAATGCAACTGGAAAGTAAAGCATCATAAACAACATCAGAAATGTGTATATCCTATATACTCGCAATCATGAGTAATTCGGTGAAAAGGCAACTCAACGATGAGTCATATCACATGTGGCATCCACCAAGGACTCTAAACAACTAGCTTACAATATTATCATTCTCTATAATTTCTCAATAAATCATTACTCATGTAAATCAGCAAATATGTATCGTCGCATAACCGTGCAGATCGACAAGTATGTATCATCGCATCACCGTGCGGATAAACAAAATAGGTATCATCGCAGCACCGTGCGGATCGACCAAAAGGTATCATCGCATCACCGTGCGGATCGACAAATATGTATCATCACATCACCATGCGGATCGACAAAATAGGTATCATCGCATCACCGTGCGGATCGACAAAAATGTATCATTGAATCACCGCACGGATCGACAAAAAGGTATCACGCATCATTGTACGGATCGACAAATAGGTATCATCGACCTCTTCGTACGCTCGTGCGGATAAATAATGATATAGGTACACCGACCTCTGCGCATAAACATGCAGAAACAATGATATAGGTACACCAACCTTTGTGCATAAACATGCAGAAACAATGATATAGGTACATCGACCTCTATGCATAAACATATGGAAACAATGATATAGGTACACCGATCTCTGCGCACAAACATGCGGAAACAATGATATAGGTACACCAACCTTTATCCACAGACCACTCACAAAACATGTTTTGTATAGGTATGAGTGCAGTTAGTTAATATATCACAATTATCAATCCAAGATAAATCACATATAATGAAAGTGAGGTAGTACAAGTAAACATCAATCACAGACATAACTCATCATTTAAAGAAAATCCGGCTGTACCAATGTGGTTGCCTACGTACCCTCTCTCTCAAGGGATCAAGCCGTCTGTAGTTCATCAATTTTCCCGACGATACGTGCACTCTCGTGGTCACGTACGTGTATCAATGTGAAGTTTGTATTTCGTGGTTTCGATCTAACGCATGTAAAAAAATTACTATATACAATACAACATCGAATCGGTCGACCAAAATATCCCGTCGGTCAACCGGCGGCATGTGCACCAACGTGCACACCCAAAACATCCTCAATCAGTAAACACTAACGTAGGCGGTGAATATTAATGTTGATGATGAATAGAAATATCCGATGGTAAATAGTAATTCTGGCGGTGAACAGTAATTTTGGCGGTGAACAGTGGCACGGTGACGGATAGTATTACTCCCGATGATAGACAGCAACTCCGTCGGTGAATAGAAATTTCGGATGTGAATAGTAACTCCGGCAGTGAAATAGTGTTTCCCGGTGGTGAACAGTGTTTCCGATAATGAATAGTATTTTTTGACTGTAAACAGTTTTCTTTTCAGGTGATAAACAGTGTTTTTAGTAATGAACAGTGTTTTCCGGTAGTAAATAGTATTTCCTGGTCCTGAACAGTATTTTCGGTGGTAAAAATCATCCCGATCATATATTTTTTTCTACATTTTCGGATTGTATCTAAAATTCTATTCATTAATTTAGGGTCTAAACCATCAAAATTAAAACTAATAAGGATGAGATTGGAAAAAGATGATCTTGCCTTTAGAAGTGGTTTTGATCCCCGAACGGTTGATTCTAATGAAAATTCCTTCACAAAAGTTGTAGATCTGGCCTTCCTCTACAACTTTGCATTACAAAGTTTCTTCAAATTCAAACAAATTTTTTTGGGAATTTTTGAGAGGGGAGGGCTGCTATTTGACGTAGAGAGAAAGGAAAGAGGAGAGAGAGAATGGAAACTGTGAGGGTGATGATGATATATATATATAGTATTTTATTATTGAAAATTAGGTTTTGGTCTCCGTCATCAAAATTCAACGAAACTTTACACACATCACCATCTCGACATTATCAATAGAAAAATTAATAAAAATATAAATGCTACAGATTTCAGCAAACTCGCGATACCGAGGCTGAAACTACGAATCGATCTCAAGTCGATTCCAAAGCATGACCCAAATAAACAATGTTTGACGGACTCATACAGAAACTGCTAATACTACATCATATGCAAATTTATTAGAAGAGGGGTACTATTGTCAGATATGCATATCAAATATAAATATCCCAACGATTCATAGAACGTTTTAGGCACAACTTTAAACCTTTTGAGCTAACTAAGGTTTTAAACCTTTTATCTAAATACCTGAGACATATTATGATTTGTAAGCCAGACGAATAAGGATATCCAATCAACAACCACAGTTTCTTCTTGCTTTACCAGAAACATTTCCTTATCATTCGCTACAAAAATGATTGTATAATCTACATTTAATATGAAATCATTATTCTTAAAAAAAAACATAATGTAAGACTAACATAGTGCACTGGTGTTGAATAAAAAACACTTATTAAATATGTATTCTTACAGGAGAATTTAATGAAAGTTACCTCGACCATTACACGGTAACGGATTAACCCATATTCACTAAAGAATGAGTGCAAATCCTTGACATTCTGTAAATATCAGCCATCTAAAGGTGATAGAGCCATAATGCTAAAAGAATCAAGATCAACAACCTCCTCTTCATGATGATGCTCCATCTAAAACATTAAAGTTCACACAGCCAAAACATATTCAACCAGTTGTCCAAATATGAGGAAAGTTGAAGAAAAAGGATCACCAAAAAAATTAGATCATTCCGGATCAAACTTAATCATCATTGAAGATTCATAAGCCCAATTATGGGATTGAATACAGCTCACTATAAATTGGAGACTGCTAAAGGATTGGATCATCTCAATTTATTTAAAAAATAAAGAACCTTTAATTCAAAATACAACAGTGGAAGCCCTACATTACATATTCAGAAGAAGAAAAAAAAGTGACCTATAGCATATGATATTTATTATTTACTAAAAGTTTTTTGCTCTATCCAAAAATATTCCCTCCCGTAAACTTATAAAAAATCCTATATTTATTCAAAAATCCAAAAGATGCCACTTTTGAGAAACATTTCAATATTATAGTATATGAGATTTAAGAAAAATTAGAAACGAAATAATCACAAAAAAGCAAAAAACAAGCATGCAGTCAATAAAAGGCAGGGCTTGTATTCGTGAAAATTCCCTAGCCAGGAAACTGGGAATGGAGATCTTTACCTTCGTAGTCATGACTCCTTCTGAACTGATCAACGAAACCCTAAGTGGTTGGAATCGCCGAGGAGGGGTAGGCTGAATCCGAAACCCTAGCTGGCCTGATCGTCTACTGATCGAAGACGAAGAGGGAGAGGAGGAAAAGGGCGGCAAGAAAGGGAACGAGGCTCGAGGGGGTGATAAGAGCTTTTCCATGGAGTTGCAGATGAGATCGAAACCCTAACCCTAGATTTTTAAGGGGGGATTTGTTCGGGGTTTAATGGAGCGGGAAAAAGGAGCCACCTTTTTTCTTTAAAAGGAAGGTAAATGATGGATAATCTAATAATGCATATAGAGTTTTGGTAAAACTTTGTTGTAGGTCCCTCACGTGCTAGCCAAGTATCGTTTCGGTCATTTCGGATCATTAATATTTAGAAGTCATCAACCACAGTTATTAATATTATCATTGTCATCAATCTATGTTCTTTTTGCAAACTTTTGTAAAATATTTCTGACGATATCACATGGCTACCACGTTAGCAAAAATTAGTTGCAAGTTTCTTACAAATGTGTATGTTGAACTTGTGATTTCACTAATTTTTTTGCAGAACATGGCAGGGTCAGATCCTTGTCACGTCACCAAAATCTTGTGACGAATTTAATGTTAAGAATGACCACTGTTAACTTTCATCAAATATTAAAGACACTAACAGTATTTGGGTGGCAAATTCCGTTATAAGTGAAAGAAACTTTACTTGTAGAAATAATCAGATTGTTTTTGTACGTCCGCTTGCTTACTGCAATACAATTAGCCCATTTTTCTTTTTCTTTTTTATTTTTTTCCCTTTTTTTCATTTCTCAAAACTCTTCATACTTATCATAATAATACTTGCATGAGATCCCAAGCTATAGGCACTGTTTTTGAGAAAAGAACAGAATATTAAGATGATGAAACTTAAGTTAATTCAAGTACTAATAAGCAAAACATGATATAACAACTATCACGAAATTCAACAGAACAATAAACTTTTTTACTGCCAACAGGTTTCCCAAATATTTTACTCTTCAAGTTCGAAGCAAACTATACCCTTTTGAGGCACATTAGAGAAGGAACTAGAGTGATTTTTGTTTTTGCATATTTAGATGATGATTTTACATATTTTGATGTAATTAGAGAAGCAACTGTATTTTTCGGATCTGGATTATTTTTACTTATGCGATAATTAAAGAGAGTCTAATTCTCTCAATCCTTACCGCGTATCTCAATTCTTATAGATGAGATCACGCCACATAAAATTTCCACCGGATATTTTGATAGTTGTTTTCAAGTGTACTAGTAGTTACAAGACCATAAGGATATTAAAGATTGAGAGAGTAGAACAGGACAACAACTAACTGCATCTAAATATGTAAAAAACAAGAAATCTAGACAACAACTAACTGCATCTAAATATGTAAAAAACAAGAAATCTATGTTGTGAACAAAAAGAGAAAATACTAAGGCAGAATCGTCCCTGTAAAAAACAAGAAATCTATGTTGTGAACAAAAAGAGAAAATACTAAGGCAGAATCGTCCCACTAATACTAGCATACCATGTGTAGGTTTGTTGATATTTACATATTCAAGTACCTAGATACTTTATTTCAAAAGGAAAGAACACAAGAATATTGTTCAAATAGCATAAGCAAGAATTACTATTGCAACCTGCGGAAGGGGTAGCAACCAAAAATCAATATAAGTGTTGAGGTAAACAAACTTGAAGTATTTCAAATGAAAACAAACTATCAATGAGACAATTGACAGATGGGAAAAAAGCCTGCATGGGGGATAAATCCAACAATCAACTCCCCCTGACTTACAATATAATAGTTGAAGCATTCTGATTCCTGCAAGTTGATCACTGATACAAGTACCCGGAGAATGCAAAATACATCTTTCAGCCAAAGACGATGCATGCAGGATCCTTAAATGTCAAACCCATGGAGACGATGCATGCAGGATCCTTAAATGTCAAACCCATGGAGATGCACGTACCATAGTAGCCAACATGAAAATAACTACAGTGGCCATGGAGATGCACGTACCATAGTAGCCAACATGAAAATAACTACAGTGGCCAGCTTTGTCAGATCATGATGTGTAATGGAGAAAGAGGTAAATCTTTTTTACTTGTAAGTTACCTCTTTCTCCATTACCCAGGACATGACTACACTATGACAAGTTTTAATGAAGACTGCTACCTATATCAAAGTAGAGGCTGGACGCTTTGTCAGATTGTAAAAGAAAGCACACTAATAAGCATGATCTAAATAAACAATGTTCGATGGACTCATACAGAAACTGCTAATACTACATCATATACAAATTTATTAGCAGAGGGGTACTATTGTCAGATATGCATATCAAATATAAATATCCTAACGGTTCACAGAACATTTAAGGCACAACATTAAACCTTTTGAGCTAACTAAGGCTTTAAACCTTTTATCTAAATACCTGAGACATATTGTGATTTGTAAGCCAGACGAACAAGGATATCCAATCAACAACTATAGTTTCTTCATTTTTTACCAGAAACAGTTCTTTATCATTCGCTACAAAAATTATTGTATCATCCACATTTAAATATGAAACCATTATTCTTAAAAAAACATAATGTAAGGCTAACACTATGCACTGGTGTTGAATAAAAAACACTTATTAAATATGTATTCTTATAGGAGAATTTAATGAAAGTTATCTCGACCATTACACGGTAACGGATTAACCCATATTCACTAAAGAATGGATACAAATCCTTGATTTTCTGCAAATATCGGCCATCTAATAGTGATAGAGCCATAATGCTAAAAGACTCAAGATCAACAACCTCCTCTTCCTGATGATGCTCCATCTAAAACATTAAAGTTCACACAGCCAAAACATATTCAACCAGTTGTCCAAATATGAGGAAACTTGAACAAAAAGGATCACCAAAAAAAATAGATCTTTCCGGATCAAACTTAATTATCATTGAAGATTCATAAGCCCAATTATTGGATTGAATACAGCTCACTATAAATTAGGGACAGCCAAAGGATCATCTTAATTTATTTAAAAAAAATTAATAACCTGAAATTCAAAATACAACAGTGTAAGCCCTACATTACAAATTTAGAAGAAGAAAAAAAGTAACCTATAGCGTATGATATTTATTATTTACTAAAAGTTTTATGCTCTATCCCAAAATATTCCCTCCCGTAAACTTATAAAAAAATCCTATCTTTATTCAAAAATCCAAAAGATGCCACTTTTGAGAAACATTTCAAGATTATAATATATGAGATTTAAGAAAACTTAGCAACGAAATAATCACAAACAAGTAAAAAACAAGCATGCAGTCAATAAAAGGCAGGGCTTGTGTTCATTCCCTAGCAAGGAAATCGGGAATGGAGATCTTTACCTTCGTAGTCGTGACTCCTTCTGAACTGCTCAATGAAACCCTAAGTGGTTCGAATCGCCGAGGAGGGGTGGGCTGAATCCGAAACCCTAGCTGGCCTGATCGTCTGCTAATCGAAGACGAAGAGGGAGAGGAGGAAAAGGATGGCAAGAAAGCGAACGGGGCTCGAGGGGGTGATAAGAGCTTTTCCATGGAGTTGCAGACGAGATCGAAACCCTAACCCTAGATTTTTTAGGGGGGAATTTGTTCGGGGTTTAGTGGAGCGGGAAGTAAATACAGTTAAATGGTATGTTAGTAGTATGCCATGTATTTTGAGTATAAACAAGTTCATACGTGATGAAGGAAAGAGTCGAAACATGCACAATGGCCAAATTCATTAGAATTTGGAATTTTCTAGTCTGGTCGACCGCCACGGTCGACCGCGAGACCCGCAGAGTGTTTTTCTCAAATTTTGAGTAGGTTTCGGATTTTAAGGCCCATATCCATTTTCCCTGATTTATATATCAAAATTTCACGAGTTTTCTTAGTTTTCTAAGAACCCTATCAACCACCAAAACCCCATAAACCCGATTTTGATCCCTGGAGAAGATTGGAAGCTTTCAAGTGGATTTTTCGGGTGATTTTGTCTTTTGGATTGGAGATCTGCTTTGGCTTGGCATCCTAAAATAATTTTCTACGAGTTTCAGGCGAGTTCATCTCTGCTAATTCCCCTCCTAGTTTTTAAAATGTTTTTAATGGATTTTTAACATGTTTCATAGAGCCAAATTGAATAATTTATGAATAAAAGTCAAATCTTTTGTAATTATATGTATAAAGACTAGGTCTTCCAATGTGAAAATGTTTGAGAATGAATTTACAGAAGATATTTAAGATCTGAGAATGTTTTAAATGTTGCTTAATCTAATGAAAGATCATTTATGCTTGTTTCAACTTCTAGTGCAAGATTTAGGGTTTTGTATATGGATTTTATGCAATTTATCATGCTACACAGGGGTTTTTGCTTCTAGAAGTATTTATCTGCTCTGGTCATGTTTAAATAAAAGTTTCATGTTATTTTGAACAAGTTGCATCGTAAAATTTTTGGCACGAACACAATATATGAACACGACATGAGAATCTGGGTTTCTAGCTCACGATCGACCGCGCCATAGTGACGGTCGACCACGTGCAGGACAGAGACCTGAACAGGCCTTGGAACCCGTCACGGTCGACCGCCGCATATTCTTGGTCGACCACCAAGTGCAATTTTTTAGCATGTGCATGTTTTGATCACTGTTTGAGTTTTCGAGCGAGCCTCTCGACCTTGCACTGTTATGATACAATGTTTATGAGCTGTTTGACATCTGAGATGTCAGTAAACACCAGATATGGACACGTACGCCGAGATATGTACATGTATTTTTAAAGTATGATTTGTTTACATGATAAATATGAAAAGTTCACAAATATTATGTTTCTGTGATAGGGAAATGAAACCTATTTCCGCAGGGCGATTGAGTAAGAGTATTACAAAAGTATCGTCATATTATGTTTCCGGAATAGGGAGATAAAACCTATTTCCGCAGGGCGATTGAGTAAGAGTATTACAAAAGTATCGTCATATTATGTTTCCAGGATAGGGAGATGAAACCTATTGCAACAGAGCGATTGAGTAAGAGTATTACAAGAGTATCGCTAATATATATAAGAGATGCATTTTTTGTAAGTAATATAAAGTATACTTTTGGTTCCACTTTGGTTACCCGTAAGTAGGGTGCTTTCTCTGAGACTGTGACTTACACGACATGGTATGTGGTTGGCTTTTGTTTGGATGAGTTCCTTTATGATAGATCTGTCTACTCGAGTGTAGGTCAGGATGAGGTATTTATTTTACAGGTTTAAGGTTTGGAGTATTATCTATTTGTTTGTTGTTTTTCTTTCATAGACTTTGGAATTAGTATTTAGGGAGTCACAATTTGAGACATTGTATATACATGAGGGTTTTCTTGTTTGGATTATTTCGCTCGACGTACTAACTCTCGTGTTGTAGATTCCTAAATACTAATCTCCAGTTAGATTTATATGAATGATTCTATACTTATGTATTCACTATATTTTCTATACACTCCTACCCCTTCACCTGGGGAGAGGTGGAGATGTTCTCACTATAGCGCTTTGACGCTCGTTGTTTTCCACACTTTCAGGCAACGAGTCCACCGCACGGAGAGTCGTAGGTTAATGAGATTTCCACATAGATTTCATCTGGCTATTTATTATATAGTAGTTATTTTAGAACTCTACATTTAGTTGATTATGTTCAGACTCTAGACTTGTATTTCATTTTGTAGAGGATGAGAGCCGTAGTGATACTTTATTTGACTCATTGTACTTAGGATTCATTTCAGACTCTGAGATACTTCTATTCTATTTGGGCTTATTGATGATTATTTCTCTTATTTTCCTCTGACATTCTGTTTCCTATATTTGCCTGTCAAACTTTCACCTATTTGTTGTTTCCACTAGAGAGATAGTTATTGTGATGGTGAAACATGTCGTAGCATGGTGTTTAGTGCTTGGCAGGTTTGACATTTCGGGTTTCGCCTTGGACCACAGGCTCGCGTGAAACCTAGGGCGTCATAATTTTATACGCATGTCATGTGGAGGTTAGGTTCAGTTCATCAGATATTCTCTTTAAAAGGAAGGTAAATGATGGATAATCTAATAATGCATATAGAATTTTTGCAAAACATTGTTGTAGGTCCCTCATGTGCTACCCAAGAATCGTTTCGGTCCGTTTGGATCATTAATATTTAGAAGTCATCAACCACAGTCATTAATATTATCATTGTCATCAATCTATGTTCTTTTTGAAAACTTCTGTAAAATATTTCTGATGATATCACATGTTGCCACGTTTGCAAAAATTAGTTGCAAGTTTCATACAAATGTGTATGCTGAACTTGTGATTTCACTAATTTTTTTACTGAAGATGGCAGGGTCAGATTATTGTCATGTTAGCAAAATCTTATGACGAAAGTAATGTAAAGAATGACCGTTGTTATCTTTCATCAAATATTAAAGACACTAATAGTATTTTGGTGGCAAATTCCATTATAAGAGAAAGAAATTTTACTTGTAGAACTAATCAGGTTATTTTTTATACGTCTGCTTGCTTACTGCAATACAAATAGCCTATTTTTCTTTTTCTTTTTTTCTCCTTTTTTTCATTTCTCAAAACTCTTCATACTTATCATAATAATACTTGCATGAGATCCCAAGCTATAGGTGTTGTTTCTGAGAAAAGAACATAATATTAAGCTGATGAAACTTAAGTTAATTCAAGTACTAATGAACAAAACGTGATATAACAACTATCACGAAATTCAACAGAACAATAAACTTTTTTACTGTCAACAGGTTTTCCCAAATATTTTATTCTTCAAGTTCGAAGCAAACTATTTTCCCAAACATTAGAGAAGGAACTAGAGTGATTTTTGTTTTTGCATATTTAGATATTAATTTTGCATATTTTGATGTAATTAGAGAAGCATTTTATTTTTTGGATCTGGATTCTCTTTACTTTTGTGATAATTGAAGAGGGTCTAATTATCTCAATCCTTACCGTGTATCTCAATTCTTATAGATGAGATCACGCCACATAAAATTTCAACCGGATATTTTGATAGTTGTTTTTAAGTGTACTAGTAGTTTCAAGACCATACGGATGTTAAAGATTGAGAGAGTAGAACAGGACAACAACTAACTGCATCTAAATATATAAAAAACAAGAAATCTATGTTGTGAACAAAAAGAGAAAATACTAAAGCAGAATCGTCCCACCAATACCAGTATACCACACACAAGTTTGTTGATATTTACAGATTCAAGTACCTAGATACTTTATTTCAAAAGGAAAGAATACAAGAATATTGTTCAAATCTCATAAACAAGAATTACTATTGCAGCCTGCGGCTGGGGTAGCAACCAAAAATCAATATAAGTGTCACGGTAAACAAACTTGAAGTATTTCAAATGAAAACAAACTATCAAGGAGACAATTGACTAAGGGGGAAAAAACCTACATGGGGGAATAAATCCAACAATCAAATCCCCTGACTTACAATACAACAGCCGAAGCATTCTGATTCCTACATGTTGATCACAAATTCAAGTACCAGGAGAATACAAAATATATCTTTCAGCCAAAGACGATGCATGTAGGATCCTTAAATGTCAAACCATGGAGATGCACGTACTATAGGTTCCAACATGAAAATAACTACAGTGGCCAGTTTTGTCAGATCGTGATGGGTAATGGAGAAAGTGGTAAACCTTTTTTTCTTGTAAGTTACCTCTTTCTCCATTACCCAAGACATGACTACACTATGACAAGTTTTAATGAAGACTGCAACCTATATTAAAGCAGAGGTTGGACGTTTTGTCAGATTGTAAAAGAAAGCACACTAATAAGCATGACCTAAATAAACAATGTTCGATCGACTCATACAAAAACTGATAATACTACATCATATGCAAATTTATTAGAAGAGGGGTACTATTGTTAGATATGCATATCAAATATAAATATCCCATCAGTTCACAGAACATTTTAGGCACAACTTTAAACCTTTTGAGCTAACTAAGGCTTTAAACCTTTTATCCAATCAACAACCATAGTTTCTTCATGCTTTACCAGAAACATTTCTTTATCATTCACTATAAAAATGATGTATAATCCTCATTTAAATATGAAACCATTATTCTTAAAAAAACATAATTTAAGACTAACACTATGCACTGGTGTTGAATAAAAAAACACTTATTAAATTTGTATTCTTACAGAAGAATTTAATGAAAGTTACCTCGACCATTACACGGTAACGGATTAACCCATATTCACTAAAGAATGGGTGCGAATCCTTGACTTTCTGCAAATATCGGCCATCTAAAGGTGATAGAGCCATAATGCTAAAAGACTCAAGATCAACAACCTCCTCTTAACGATGATGCTCCATCTAAAATATTAAAGTTCACACAGCCAAAATATAATTAACCAGCTGTCCAAATATGAGGAAAATTGAAGAAAAAAGATCACCAAAAAAATTAGATCATTCCGAATCAAACTTAATCATCATTGAAGATTCATAAGCCCAATTATTGGATTGAATACAACTCACTATAAATTGGGGACTGCCAAAGGATCATCTCAATTTATTTTAAAAAAATTAAGAACCTGAAATTCAAAATACAACAATGGAAGCCCTACATTACAAATTTAGAAGAAGAAAAAAAATGACCTAAAGCATATGATATTTATTATTTACTAAAAGTTTTATGCTCTATCCCAAAATATTCCCTCTCGTAAACTTATAAAAAATCCTATCTTTATACAAAAATCCAAAATATGCCACTTTTGATAAACATTTCAAGATTATAGTATATGAGATTTAAGAAAACTTAGCAGCAAAATAATCACAAAAAAGCAAAAAACAAGCATGCAATCCATAAAAGACAGGGCTTGTGTTTGTGAAAATTCCCCAGCCAGGAAACCAAGAATGGAAATCTTTACCTTCGTAGTCGTGACTCTGCACACTTAAAATTTGATTTCCCAGAATAGGGGACTTTGTTTGTATTGATAAGAATATCTGATTGAAGTTATAGGTGAGCTTCAGTACACAATAGAAGCTCGTGTTGATCGAGTTCGAGTCTCTGAGCTCAATGGCGATCAAGGCCGGAAGCTAGAGGAAGATGCTACAGTGCAAGAGTAATGCAAAGAGCGGGTCGCTAACACAGTCGGAAAGTGAACTGCTCAACTAAAAAGCCAGCCAATCAACTAAAAGCCAATGACCCCTCTCATGCAACCAGGAGAGGCCTTTAAATATGGTGGAGATGACATGGTCCCTCGCTTCAAACATGGGATGTGACCACGTACTGTTGAGAGATGCCATGCTTCTCACTTGTATTGTGAGTGGCTGCTTGATGGGCTCGGAGCACTGAACTCCTCCCCTTCATGTTGTGGGAAATGGGAAAGCCCATCCTTATACATGACAGCATAGCTGCTAGGTACTCTGGCGAGTTTTGTGAGTTTGTTGATTGCCTGGCTGATTGCATGGACTTGCAGGTGAGCTTAGTGCTTGAACCGATTTGTTTCGTGTTCGCGGGTCAAGCGTGCAGGTGAGCATCGCCATCGAGTATTGTGGGTAACTACCTGGTAAGAGTGGAGTGTTGTCCTCCACCCTTACATCGCGGGACATAGGAAGGCCAATCTCTATGTGATAGCGCAGTCGCCGAACACTCTCGTAAGTTTAGCGAGCTTGTTGATCGCCTAGCCATGCAGGCGGGCTCGGTTCTTGAGTAGACTTGACTCGTGCAGGCGAATCAAATATGAAGGCGAGTTTTTGATCACCTAGCAGATTGCCTGGATGTGCAGGCAAGCTCAGCGCTCGTGTGGCCTTGACTCATGCTGGCGAGTCAAGCACACGGGCAAGTTTCTTTCGTGCTGCCGAACTCAACTCTTGAGTGGATTTGACTCGTGCCGGTGAGTCAAACATGCAGGAGGAATTCAGGCCCTTATGTGTTTAAGGTAATTTTTATAGCCTACAAGACCCCATTCAAAGATTTTAGACCCAAACCGAATCGCGTGTGGTCTGGAATACTCTAAAAAGAGGCTCACTGTTCGTTAGTGGACAAGTACGCCTTTAGGCGAGTTTACGAAATAGGCAAAACCAGGCCTAGGCGGGTTTACGCCACAGGAGAGATCTACAGCTGTGGAGGGTGCGCCATGTGTTTGCGGGCGGGGCCTCGTGCCTGCCAGCTGGGGTAGCGTGGGTGTGTCAGGTCGCATTAAATGTGATTTGATAAGGAGACATCGTTTCATGCGCCTCATCCGGTAACAAATTGTGGCCCTCGATTTCAAGAACTTTTCTTTGAATTTTGTCCTTTAGATCGCGCTAGGAGCGCTCTAGGTTGCCGGTTTTAGCCTCCTGTTTCTACCCGACCCGCACTCTGTTTCGACAGTTCGCCTGTAACCGCCGAACATGAACTATGGATAGTGATCTGAGCCGTCGATCTCGATCATGGCAATGCCTCCTAATCGCAGGTGTTTTGCCTTTAAATAGGCTTCGTCTCCTTCCTTGGGGACTACTGTGCTTAGGAATTTCTGATCGTTCGAATCTTCTACAGAGAAAGGACTCAGCTTTCATCTTCGACTCTTTAAAAAGCCCCAGTTCTTGTTTGGTGACGTCGCGTCTGACCCTTCAGCTTTATTGCCTAGACTTACAGGTGAGCTTAGTGATTGAACCGATTTGTTTCGTGTTCGCGGGTCAAGCGTGCAGGCGAGCATCGCCGTCAAGTATTGTGGGTAACTACCTGGTAAGAGTGGAGTGTTGTCCTCCCCCTTACGTCGCGGGACATAGGAAGGCCAATCTCTATGTGATAGCGCAGTCGCCGAACACTCTCGTGAGTTTGGCGAGCTTGTTGATCGCCTAGCCATGTAGGCGGGCTCGGTTCTTGAGTAGACTTGACTCGTGCAGGAGAATCAAATATGCAGGCGAGTTTCTGATCGCTTGGCGGATTGCCTGGACGTACAGGCGAGCTCAGCGCTCATGTGGCCTGACTCGTGCTGGCGAGTCAAGCACACGGGCGAGTTTCTTTCGTGCTGGCGAACTCAACTCTTGAGTGGATTTGACTCGTACCGGCGAGTCAAACATGCAGGAGAAATTTAGGCCCTTATGTGTTTAAGGTAATTTTTATAGCCTACAAGACCCCATTCAAAGATTTCAGACCCAAACCGAATCACGTGTGGTCTGGAATACTCTGAAAAGAGGCTCACTGTTCGTTAGTGGAAACGTACGCCTTTAGGCGAGTTTACGAAACAGGCAAAACCAGGCCTAGGTGGGTTTACGCCATAGGCAAGATCTACAGCTGTGGAGGGTGCACCACGTGTTTGCAGGCGGGGCCTCGTGCCTGCCAGCTAGGGCAGCGTGGGTGTGTCAGGTCGCATTAAATGTGATTTGATAAGGAGACATCGTTTCATGCGCCTCATCCAGTAACAAATTGTGGCCCTCGATTTTAAGAACTTTTATTTGAATTTGGCCGTTGGATCAGCTAGGAGCCGCCTCCCAGTTTGGGTTTTAGCTCAGCTCTACCTGACCCGCACTCTGTTTCGACGGTTCGCCTGTAATCGGTGAACATGAACTATCAAGAGTGATCTGAGCCGTCGATCTCGATCGTGGTAACGCCTCCTAATCACAAGTGTTTTGCCTTTAAATAGGCTTCATCTCCTTCCTTGGGGGACTACTGTGCTTAGGAATTTCTGCTCGTTCGAATCTTCTAGAGAGAAAGGACTCAACTTTCATCTTTGATTCTTTAAAAAAGCCCCAGTTCTTGTTTGGTGACGTTGCGACTGACCCTTCGGCTCTATTGCTTGGGGAGAGCAGATGGCTCTGAGTTGTGGATGGAGTCCACTACTACCTTCCTAGCATGCCGAGAGGGTTCTCAATCGTCGAGTTGCAATCGTTTTCAGTTCGAAGAACAATGAACTAAGATCTGACCCCGACTCAAGATGGGGTGACTTGTGGGATCTTCATGGGTTCCACAGCTGGATACGGGGTCGACAGTTCTTGCAAGCACGTGACTGCTCTGCGTCCCGGCCTATTGCATAATGAATTACTTATGGGGGAGACGACTGCGGTAACGGAGACCTTTCATCATCGTTTCATCTGGGTCAGGGTGGAATTTCCACTAAAGGACTTTAGGGCTCTGGGGTAGATTCACTCCGCGCCTGGTAGCAGCACTTGGTGGTCTAAGATCACCGAATACATTTTGGTGGAGAACTCCAACCTTGCGGGTTCAGAGCTGTATGTGGCTATTAGGGCCACTCAACACGGTCTCAAGATCAATGCTCCCCAGTTCCACAGCATCCTGGAACTATACTATCCGGATAGCGGTACGTTCTTCACTCCCAATGGCGAGTTTAGCATCACTCTCCACGATATGTACGATATGTCGGGGTTACCGTTAGGAGGATTCCCTTATGAGGAGTACGTGCTAGGTCAGGAGGAGATTGACTACCTTTCGGCCTAGTTCCCTCAGGTGGTAGAGACCCTGTCGGAGCTGCTCGGCCACTATCACATATACCTAAACACCCTAGGGGCAGTGGATCATAAAGGTAAGAAGAAAATGGCTCTGGGAATCAGCCATAAGAATTGGGCTGATTACTTGTTCCTGAAAAATGACGTCAAAGGGCATCATACCCTGCTACTGGGCGAGTGCGTCCAAGCCGAAGTGGAGAGGAGGATGGCCGAAGGAGGGGCCGTCAAAATCCTTGAGCATGATGAGGGTGGGTTCAAAGTAGGGATGACTTTCGAGTCGTTCCATCATCAGGCTAGATCCCCTATATCAGCAAAGGTTGTGCTCGTGGGGTACCTTATGTTATGGCTAAAGAGGTGCGTGGTTCCCACCTATTCCTTCGAGGCGATCCCAGTAGAGGTCGTCTACCCCGCAGTACGCTTGGCTTACGGGAGGCCATATGCATTGGTGTCGGCAACGGTGGCGTGCATCCAGAGGGGGCTCTGCATGTTAACAGCATAATTCTGTCGAGTGTCGTACGTTGACGAGGGTGACGACGAAGTCGCCAAGACTCCTAATCCTAGAGTTGGGCTATCGTACACCTACTTGATGGCGTGGTTCGTCTACCACTGCGAGTGTTTAATGAGCGCCCTAGCGGCTCTCCAGGAAGAAGGGTTCATCTTGTTCGTCTAACGTTTGAAGAAATGCTCTTGGAAGTGTAAGGACATTCCCGATATGAGGAAGACGCTGTAGGTCCAACAAATATATGATGTAGGTCCAACACATGGACTATAATGATGTAGGTCCAACAAATGGACTATAATGACATAGGTCCAACACATGGACTGAAATAAACAAATGTCCCACACATGGACTATATGATTAAGGTCCAACACATGGGCCGCAACAGATAAGTGTCAAACATATGGACTGCAATAGGTTTCAATTAACAACATATATATAATATTCACGCTCATGCCTCGGTGAATAAAACAAAGTCTCCTGTCTGTAGTCAACTCATGTACACAAATCTTAGTGTATAACAATCCCAAATAACCCAGAAATCTCGCCAGCAACCAACCTATGAACAACTAAATAAAGCAGAAAAATTCCCTAACGGTCGACCGCCGTGCCCACCACGGTCGACCGCACTGAGAGCAGGAACAATTCCTGTTCTCTGTGCTCCCAACGGTCGACTGACGTGCCAGGCATGGTTGACCGCGATCGACGGTTGACCACTGAGCCAATCACGGTCGACCGTGATCACAACAAAAATAACAGTTTGACCTATGCATACTAGTTTATGTTCGACGTGGTTTTGATTTCTAACTTCTTGTGTGTATTGTGTTTGTGCACTAACAACCCTAAACATGTGATTTAGCATATAAGAACATGTGTAGAAAGGTCTAATCACTATAGACAAAATTAAACCCTTTTAAAACTCTTGTTAGAATAAACACCAGATCTAGGTCTGTACTTAGGAAAATGTGGGTGATCTTTATTAACTGAAAATATGTTCTTTTGCAACATACAATATAAAGATCAAAATTTTATACTTAAACTAACATGTTAGGCTAATAAAACACATGAATATATCATTTAAAAAGTATTTAAAGCGGGGTGTAGGATTAAGCGAGATGAAACTCGCCTGAGGGGGTTGATGAACACCCAAAAATGTGAAGAATGATCCTCCTTCACTGAACACCAATGGATCTCACGTCAGCTTCTCCAAAATCCTCCAAGAATCGGCAAAGAATGGGTTTTTAGGGTTTGAGAGAGAGAGAGAAGGGGCTGAGGCTATTAGAGTTCAAAAGAGGGTTCTGAGAGCTTCAAAACGAGTATATATACCTAGGGTAACAGTTGGTTTGGTATATATAAAACCCAACTAGAAACAGAACTGACAGAACCAGGTTCACCCTGCGATCGACCGCATCGACTATGGCGGTCGACTGCGCAGGGTTCTGGGCCATGCTCGGACTGAGGTTTCGTATAAAGGATGTAACTTTCTCATCTAATCTCGAAATAAAGTGATCTATGGTTCGTTGGAAAGCTATTGAAGAGACCTAAAACTTTGGTCTTATAAACTATTTCAGATTCTAACTGTATCAGTGTACAAAATATAAAAACTCTCAACTAGTCATTATTCCCAGATTTTCACTCTTGGTCTTTGTGCATGTTTTGTGCATTTGTAGTCATATCTTCCCAAATATACATTGAATTGATCTCAAATCAATTCTTATCATACTCAAACATCAAAATATATTATTTTCACCATATAACATATTTATCACCATTTATCATAAAATATATACAAATTTACGGGGTTTTACATTCTCCCCCCCTTAAAAGAATTTCGTCCCCGAAATTCTGCAATCATATCTTAGGAATTAATAATATGAGAAAAGTACTAAGAGGGGATAATCCAGACAAGGAAACCCTCCCGTACACATATCGTACCATTAATCCCTAGATATGAATCACTAGCAATATCTATGCTTAACAATCTACAAGGTGAATACTCTCACTTAACCCCTAACTAAACGGAACTAGTACGTCGGGCGAAAAATCCAAACAAGGAACCCCCACATATTACCATGCATTCCGAATGATTAGGAGCTAAGTGTTAATACCCCCATTCTAGCGTTAAATATAAATATGATCATATAGAAAAATCAAAAAAATTCATAAACATCAATAAACTATAATCAAATAAATTTATCCACTCGAACAATAGCGGGTAGCCACGACGCATATCCTCCTCGCACTCCCAAAAAGCCTCATCAGCTCCTTCCCATTTCTATCGAATTTTTTTTACTTAAGGTATTACTTCCTTTCTAAGCCTCTTGTCCTTTCTGGCAAGAATACAACCCGTGATCTCCACGGTAGTTAATTCTATCTGAAACTCAAATTCTGGTGCATCAATCACCCTCTGTTGCTCCTCGTCGCGCAATTGCTTCTTAATCGTCGAAATATGGAAAACATCGTGTATACTCAACATCGATGCTAGAAGATTTATCTAATACAAATGGCTGCAAAATGTTCAACTCTCATGAACGGACCAATATACCTCGGGGTAAACTTTCCCCGTCTATCGAGTCGCTGAACTTTATCGCCGATATTTTTAATAAGGCAGTCCCCAAATCTAGAACTCTAACGGTCTTCGTCTCTTGTCTGCGTAACTCTTCCGACAACAATGTGCTGCAAGAATGCTCTCCCGACTCTCTGCTACCTTCCCTGTAGTCTGCCTTACAAGCTCTTATCTGAGCAATAAACTTTCATGTAATTCTGCCCAATGAAATAACAATCTATAATGCCTTTCGTACAATGCCTCATACGATGTCATGCCAATAATCTATGATAAATGATATTATATTCACACTCAATCAATAGGATATGATCCTCCCAGCTATCCTGCATGTCTATAATACATGTTTGCTACATATTTTCCGACACTTGGTTTACCCTCTCTGTTTGTCCATCCGTTTGCGGGTGGAAAATACTAGAATATCACACTGGCTACCTAACAAATTCTAGAAACTCCTCCAGAAGTGCCTCTTCACATTTTTGTACATTTTCATTATACCTGGATACACTGCATATCTGGTACGATGTGCCTCAACTATCACGGAATATAAATTATACCCTCTAAGTCTGCATCAAAACACCTTCTTGATAACGACGTGTCCACGTAAATGACAAATATTGTATCACTACTCAGAAAAGTCAAAATTGTTACTGTAGTCTATCTAGCCTTAATAGTCTCAAAGGCTTCCTGGCACCCAGTGCCCAAAGCAAACTATACACCCTTCTTCGTAAGGTATGTAAGTGGTATTAAAATCTTTAAAAGTCCTGAATGAACTTTCTCTCGTACCATACCAAAACTACGAATCTCCATAATGGTTCTTAGTGGCTCCCAATCAAGTACAACCTCAGCAATTGTTGGACCCACTGCTATGTTCTTGATTCTGATGACGGGGCCTAAAAATTCAACCATGATAGCCAAAAACTCATATTTGATGAACTCAGTGTATCACTGATGCCTCCAATCTCGACTGTCCGCTATGCCCACAATGCCAATAGCAGATGCTGCTCGTGTTCTGCCTCCAATCTCAAAAAGATAAGGATGTCGTTGATAAAATGACTACAAACTGGTCCTAACATGGGCGAAAAACCCGGTTCGTCAAATCCATGAATACCACGGGTGCATTGGTCTGCCTAAATGGCATGACCAGAAACTCGAAAGACCTATATCGAGTCTGAAAGGCGGTTTTAGGAATATCCTTCTCCCGAAATTACAAAACAACCAAAATGAAGATAAATCTTCGAGAAATGCTATGCTCCCTACAGCTGATTGAACAAGTCATAAATCCTATCAAATTTTGAAAATAAACATGTTCAACTCACGAAAATCTATACAAAATCATAAAATACCGTCCTTCTTAACAAAGAGGATCGGTGCTCCCCACGGAGAATGTCTCTGGCGAATTAAAACTCTAAGATAATAACTCATTTAACTGGGTTTGTAGCTCCCTCATCTTAGCAGGTGCCATACGACAGGGTGCTCAGGATATCGGGGTTGTGCTCGGCTGTAACTCAATACAAAACTCAAGCTCTCTCATAGGAGGCAACCAAGGTATGTCCTAAAAGACATCCTGATAATCTGAGATAACTCTAGTCTCGCATATATCAATACTTTGATCCTAAAGTATCACCACCTTGATGTACACCAGTAATGACTCCGCAAACTGGTTCCCCTGAGAGGTTTCTACTGTCTATACAAACCCAACGAACGCTCACAAGCGTACTGTTTTAGTAAAACAGTCGATACTAACATGGTAGGATGATAACCATCCCATACCAAGAAGTGACGTCAAAATCTGACATCCACAAAATGACCAGGTCAAAGATGAACTCAAACTCATCTATACTGATGACACACCTCCTACATATACTCTCTAATAGGGACACCTCCCCTAGAGGAGTAGAGACTGATAACGGAACACATAAAGAATGTGCTACAAGCTGAAGCCTATCCACGAAGGCATGAGATATGAAAAAAAATTACGGAGTTTCTGAATCAACCAAGATTTGAGCTTGATAAGAATTTACTACGAAAACTCCATTCGCATTATGCTCACGCGGTACGACTATATAAACCCTGTCGGTGGCTAGCGATGTGCTGCCGATGGTGGAACGAATGGGTCCATCTGACCCTGCTGATTACTCTAAATAGCACAATTCTGGCCTATAAGCCCCTAAATCCACGGAATAACCGATAATACATCTATCCTCCGATGCTAGCCGTAACCACGGCCCTAAAATTATTGACCCTGACCTCTGTCCTGCTGGTGTGCTGTGATAATCCTTCCCTCTATGTTCGATCTTGTTATAATTGTATCATGTGTCCCAAATCATGCGCTGCTGCGGCGCTATTAAATCATGTTGTGTTATCTTCTTATAATGTCTTTGTTGCTGATGGTAAGAATTCTTACCCTGCTGCTGGGGTCCTCTAGATCCCACAATAGGCCTCTTGCCCTTGTCATTGCCATTATGCTGGTCTTGATTTCATAATTAACTATAGGCATATCTCACTATTTTAATCGAATTAGCTCTAACTGCTTGTCGAATAAGTAAACAAAATTTTCCCAAATAAGTGATATTCGCTGTCCCGGCAAAAATCTGAAATCATTGCTATTCTTTGCTGCTATCCCCCGGTTATATCCTCTATGGTGAAAAACATTTAACCTCTCTTTGGTACTGAGTCCTACGTTAAGAAATTTTCACATATTCCTTTTGATTTATAAGTTGCACATGAATCTAGTGTGCTCTGCACTATATGTTCTCAGTGTCCAACATATTTCTTATTCTTATAGAGCCAAGCCTCATGCTCTGTATCTCTATCAACAAATGATTATTGTGATAATGTAATCATTAGTATTACCTCTTCAATAGGCACAACTGGTGCAACGGGTGGTAGAACTCCAGAAAATAATACTCCTGGCGAAAACGGATGCACCTCTCGCTCCTCGAGTGTGACAAATCTTACTGGAAACGGTGCTATAAAGTCGATCAAATACTATAGAGCCTGCTGCGGCTCGGGCTCTACTTGTACAGCTCTCTAGGTATGAGTTTTATCTCGACTGCATCATCGTCCTAACATTTATAATATCAAGAGGAGAGCTTAAATGATACAGTAAATGAGGTCGCAAACACACAAACACACACACACACACACACACATATATATATATATATATATATATATATATATATATATATATATATACATATATATATATATATATCATATCACAATATGTATTCATAACATATAGTATTCATGCAATTACTTTAATCAACATAAAATAATTGTCATTAAAATTTTTTTTGAAATTTTGAGATATACGCATATATCGTCCTCACTCATTCTAGGAAATTCTTAGCGGACTCTATACATGAATCATAAGAAACTGTGTTCTAGCTCCACGACTCGACACAGGATGATCCTAAGGATACTGAAACTAGAGCTCTGATACCAACTGTGACGCCCATGGTTTCAACAAGGCTGCAGTCCGAGGTGAAACCAAGAATGTCAAACCTACCATGTACTACACCGTGCAATAACATGTTTTACCATCATAATAAATATCTATCTAGTGGAATCAGCAACACGTGTAGGTACAAAACAGGCAAAAAATGTACAAAAGAAATATTAAACAATAGATACTCTGAAGGAAATAACCACCACTGATATGAATAAATCAATCTCTGAAAAAGGAACAACCTCTGACTTAAATACAAATGTCTCGACATAGAAAATTAATGAAATGACATTAAGCCACCTTGCCTTTACAAAGCTAGAAATAACATTTTGATGTTCAAAAACAAAATCATCATGGAGTCCTAACAATAAACTGTTAATAAAAATATCTGTAAATGATGACTAGAGTAAATCCATCAAGCTACGGCTCTCCGTGCACCTAGCTCGTTACTTGAAAGTGGGGAAACAACGAGCGTCAAAGCGCTATAGCAAGTAACATTTCAACCAACCCCATGGGGAAGGGCTAGAAGTATAAGAAAATATCTATTAGTACATATAGATATACAATCACCTATTCTAAAATAAATGGAGGTTTGATATTTAAAAATTTACAACACGAGCATGGTACGTCGAGCGAAATAATCTAAACAAAGAAACCCTCATGTATATACCATATGTCTCAAATTGCAAATCCCTAAATATCAAATCCGGACTATAACGTGAAGCAATAACTCCATCCCCAACCATACTATCAAAATGTCCTGACTGGTGATCTAACTACCAAATCTAAAAGGCTATAACGTGGAGCAATACCTCCATCTTAGACTATATCAAAAATATCCATCAAATTTCAGAATACTTGTTCAACACATGAACTTCATCTACTATAAGTTAGATAAGGTAAATTCAGCTGAATGTCCAATACATAGACTGCATATGATAAATGTCCAACACGTGGCCTACAATAGAAAAAAGCCCAGCACATGGACTATATATGATGTAGGTCCAACACATGGACTATATATGAGGTAGGTCCAACACATGGACTATAATGATATAGGTCCAACACATGGACTATAATGATGTAGGTCCAACACATGGACTGAAATAAACAAATGTCCCACACATGGACTATAAGATTAAGGTCCAACACATGGGCCGCAATAGATAAGTATCCAACACATGGACTGCAATTGGTTTCAATTAACAACATATTTATAATATTCACGCTCATGCCTCAGTGAATAAAACAAAGTCTCCTATTTGTAGTCAACTCATGTAAACAAACCTCAGTGTATAACAATCCCAAATAACCCAGAAATCTCTCCAGCAACCCAACCTATGCACAACTGAATCAAGCAGAAAAATTCCCCAGCGGTCGACCACTGTGCCCACCACGGTCGACCGCACAGAGAGCAGGAACAACTCCTATTCTCTGTGCTCCCAGCGGTCGACCGCCGTGCCAGGCACGGTCGACCACGATCGACGGTCGACCGCCGAGCCAAGCACGATCGACCACGATCAAAATAGAAATAAAGTTTGACCTGTGCATGCTACATAGTCGACGGCCGTGCCCATCGTGGTCGACCACGCAGAAGCAGAAACCTGTTCTAGGTTTCTGTTCGACATGGTTTTGATTTCTAACTTCTTGTGTGTATTGTGTTTGTTCACTAACAACCCTAAACATGTGATTTAGCATATAAGAACATGTGTAGAAAGGTCTAATCACTATAGACAAAATTAAATCCTTTTAAATATCCACCAATCATGTCGAAACCTTCGAAAACAATTATTTTTCTTTCAAAACTCTTGTTAGAATAAACACCAGATCTAGGTCTGTACTTGGGAAAATGTGGGTAATCTTTATTAATTGAAAACATGTTCTTTTGCAACATACAATATAAAGATCAAATTTTTATACTTAAACTAGCATGTTAGGCTCATAAAACGCATGAAAACATCATTTAAAAAGTATTTAAAGCTGGGTGTAGGATTGGGCAAGATGAAACTCGCCTGATGGGGTTGATGAACACCCAAAAATGTGAAGAACAATCCTCCTTCACTGAACATCGATGGATCTCACGTTAGCTTCTCCAAAATCCTCCAAGAATCGCCAAAGAAAGGGTTTTTAGGTTTTGAGAGAGAGAGAGAAGGGGGCTGAGGCTATTAGGGTTCAAAAGAGGGTTATGAGAGCTTCAAAATGAGTATATATACCTAGGGTAACAACTGGGTTTGGTATAAATAAAACCCAACCCAAAACAGAACTGACAGAACCAGGTTCACCCAGCGGTCAATCGCATCGACCACGGCGGTCGACTGCGCAGGGTTCTGGGCTATGCTCAGACTCGGGTTTGGTATAAAGGCTGTAACTTTGTTATCCGATCTCGGAATAAGGTGATCTAAGATTCGTTGGAAATCTATTGAAGAGACCTACAACTTTGGTCTTATACACTTTCCCAGATTCTAACTACATCAGTGTGAGAAATATAAAACTCTCAACTAGTCATTATTCCCAGATTTTCACTCTTGGCCTTTGTGCATGTTTTGTGCATTTGCACTCATATCTTCACAAATATACATTGAATTGATCTCAAATCAATTCTTATCATATTCAAATATTAAAATATATTATTTTCACCATATAACATATTTATCATCATTTATCATAAAATATACAAATTTACGGGGTTTTACATTTACGTAGGTTTAGATGAATTCGGGGCATTTGAGGCTCATGCCCCGCCTCCTTTCACTCAGTTGGAACCCTCCGGTGGGCAAAGTGTGTTTGATGAACTGTCCCATACGAGGGCGCACCTAGAAAAAGCCTGGGGAGCGGTAGCTGGGCGGATGGGGATGCTTGTTTTAGCTCCTGGATGTTTGTTTCCCTCTAAGCGACAACGGGAGACCGAGGATGGAAGCTCAAGAGTGGAGACGGTCAAGAAGGTCCGTCACGAGGAGGCGGCAGAGACTGCAAAAATGGCGAAGGGCCATTTCACGGCCACTCTTATGCTAACTCTGTGGGTTACTACCCCTGTGACTGAGGCCACTATGCCTACTCCGATTGCTGTGTCAGGGACGGTTCTGTTAGCTTTGGAGGCTGCTCCATTGATACTTTGTGTGGGACACCAGGCAGGGGCCTCAACCGCTCCAACGATCATGTCGGGAGGTAACCTTTTAATACCATGTCTTGAGCACAAGGTTGAAGTTATACCAACTGACATTTGTGTTAACTTAACGCGAGCACGGTTGAGGGGCGATCCCTATTCCTTTCGATGAAGGGGAGGGAACTAAAGATGAAGAGGAGCTTAGCGACTCAGGTGAGAATGGCATTATACTCCGTTAACCCACAGGGATCTTCATCGAATTTACTGTTAACACTTCTTTTGTATTTGCAGCTGATCTGATCTTCGAAGCCACTGGTAAAGAGGATCCTCCCTACAGGACCGGTCGGTCGGTCGGAGAGGAGGGAGGTGATGTCTTGATCCATGAGGAGATGTCAAGCAAGGAGGAGGCGTCATCTCATGAACAAGTGTCAGCCCAGCAAGGGGAGGTCTCAATTCCTAAGGAAGCACTGGCTTATGATGAAGCGTCAACCCAGTCGGCGGAGGTTCTGACTCAAGGGGAAACATCCGCTCGGTTGGTCGCCACTTCATCGTCCCCTGCTTCGATGACCATCGAGGTTACTGCCAGATGCAGCCCCGATGGTGGCACTAGTAGCTGATGAGGCTGATCTCTCTCCCATGGCCCGTTCTCGCAAGAGGTCGGTTGATTGAGCAATTGCCAACTTATAGGACACCTTTGCTGACAGCATCAAGCTTGCATTAGACGAAAGCTGTCCCTTTGAGGAGTTCAAGGAGATCCTCGACTTCCATATGGCCTTCTTGGTCAAGATGCTTGGTGCCTCTGCTTCCACTCCGTATTAGAAGGGGCCGAGCTGACTATCCAAAAGTTGCTCACCCATCGTACCCAGGGCTCCGACATCATTTACCTTGCCTATGATAAGGTTCAATCAGCCTTGGAGGAGCGGGAGCACAGACTGGAGGAGAAGATGTCATTGGAGACATAGCTGAAGGGGGAGTTGGAGCGCGTCATCGCTGAGGATGAACAGGTGGACTTAGAGTGTCACCAAACCAACTCCAGCATATCCAGTCTGTCGGTGGAGATAGTGAAGGTTAAGCAAACCATTGCTGAGGTACATGCTCTCTTGGCTACCAAGGAGCAAGCCCGAGAATAGCTGATGGGGCAGTTGGAAGAGCTTCGGTCTCGACAATAGTTGGTCACGGACAAGATCGAGGAGAAGGATCGAGCCCTAAAGGGGGTGAGAGTCGACGTCCAGGACTTACTCTCGTGCTCTGAAGTGGACATCCGGAAAGAGGTCCTGAGTAGGCTTGAGCACAAGCACTTGCAAGAGATCAAGGAGGTGGAGGTGCGATTAAGGGATTTGTAACTTTGTTTGATTGTACCATTGTACTCAAATCTCTCAATATGAATGAAACCATATTCTTATTTTGTTCATTGTTCCTTATATTCCCTGTGCATGTATGTGGGTTATTATTTGGGTTCTCACAGTAGGTGGGCTCAAGCCGTGAGCGGGCTCAATATAGGTGAGTCCTGGCGAGTTCTAGCCTTAGGTGAACTTGGCTGAATAGGTGCCAGCTTTAGGCGAGCTTGACTTGAGCAAGTTCGATCCGTAGGCGGACATGGAACGAGTTCAGGCCATGGGCAAGTTCCAATTTGGTCAAAGTTTTAGGTGAACTCGAAAGTAGGGAAAATCCTAGCCGTAAGTGGACTTGGATTAAGTGGGTCCAAGTTGCACGCGAGCCCGGACAATTTAGGCGAGCTCAAATGTCACGCCTCGCTTCCCAAAATACATAGAACGGGATGCGAACAAGTCTGCGACGTTTTAGATCAAGGAGAATAAAATAAAATCTTTTCTTTTCAACCTAATACGCCAAGCGTCACATCATCATAAATATAAATCACAGGTTCCAGAATCATAGAAGACAAGAATATATTGACAACTCAAAATAGAAAGAGGCATATCACCAAAATGAATATCATCCGTGACATAAGGTATGGCCAAACATGCCATTATTACAAAATAGTCCAACTAAAAATATAAAAATACATAGTCCAACAAATAAAAGATAAGTACTACTAAAATGAACTAAAATCAAATAAAAGAGAAATACTATGGAAGAAATCAGGTGTCCATCAAAACTACAGTAAGAAAATGCTAAGCTTCCGTGCGTTCTTCCGCTCCATCTGGAAGACTCTCCTGCTGGGGGTACTCTGGCTCTAACGTACCACCATATGGCACCTGTCCGTACTCTAAATCTGACATACACCCAGAAAATAGGAGTATGTCAGCGTGTATAACACACGGCTAGATCCTAAAAAACAAGTAGAACGAACAAAAGCCCAAGCGAAAAACGATACGACAATAGAAATAATAAAGAAACGTACAACTAAAAATCTAACAAAATTAACATGCAATCCACCACTAAAAATAACAATGAGAAGAATCCATAAACATCCGAGTAACAAGGTCATACAACCAGATGGAATTAATATTTAAAAATCTATAACAAGAGACATAGTACGTCGAGCGAAATAATCCAAACAAGAAAACCCTCATGTATATACCACATGTCTCAAATTGTAGATAATTAAATATTAACACCAATCTATGTATGAAAAAAATACAACTGGCCTACATCTCACAAGAATCCGTAATCACCTTAAGTAACAAAGTCAGGAAACTAGCCGTTCTATAACAGGTCATTGGTCCATATCTCACACAAAGTCAACGCACATATTACCGGATAACTGGCTGTGCACAAATCCTCTACACGCATCTAATACTACTGCACGAATTGGTCAGAGGACTACACACAATTCGATCTCGGTCTGGTCTGAACTCTGGCAAAACTCAGGTGATGAAATAGGTCACTGACTAAAGTGACTACACGAATTAACTTTAGCCCAACAAACCAACCCCAGTGACTACATGAATTCACTAGCACGAGATGGAAGATACATCAATAGTTACATCCAAGCACATGAACATTAACTTCCCCATCCCAACTCTTCTTTCTAAATCAACAGTCGTATCCCACATTGAAACTCTGGTTCACCACCTAAACTCAGTCAACACACCCATATATGTCACTAGGTCTATTCATGACGCATGAGGCCACTAAGTCATGAACTACTAAGGGTTCTCAAACACAACCAGGAATGATAATAATATGACTACTTCTATGCAAATACATTAAAATAGAATGCAAAACATAAAATACAATGATAAACAGTAAAACATGCATACATTCCGGTTTCATTAATATCTTGTTATTCGAATAAACCACTCATAAAAAATTATACGGAGCTAAATAATGTCAAAAATAACTATGGTTAAAAGAAAACTGAAATTCGTTATTGTTTTGCACATGAAATGTCATAGTCTACAACTACTGACACAAAATCATAAATTAATCAAAAATCCAAATAAATAATCCTTTTTGCAAATAAATTCCTTTAAAACATCATAATTATCAAAAATATAATTCTTTTGCCGAAATAACTTAACAACGCAAAATAGTCTAATAATTCAAAATACCCTGTTTTTTTCAAAATAAATTATTTTAAATTAGTTATTTTAATAATTATTCAAAACCACCCCTTTTCCAAATAAATTCTTTGCTCATCATAATAATTCTAAAAACATCTCAAAATGACCACTTTTACATGAAATAATTTTCCTTTAAATTACTTATCATAACATGAAGCGCAGATAATTATACTACGGTTTAATATTTGCAGATAATTCATAACAGACATAAAATTGTAATAAGTGACAAGCTGAGCAATGGGACCTTGCCTAGGTGTTTTGTTGAACGAGTCAACGTTGACGGCTCAGGTCAGATCTGGCGTGGTGGAGCGCGGCGTCAGCTATGCACTATAGGAGGATGGTGTTGGCGGGTCGGCGAGACGACGTTGGTGGAGGTAGAGGTGGGGTCAGAGCTCAGCGCGGATCAGGGCTGGATGGGGGTTGGCGGTAGCGGTGCAGGGAAGAGGATAGGAGGACGGTTGTCGGACAGCTGCGGGCGGCAGGATTCGTCGGCGGCAGTAGCCAAGGCGGCGGCCTACGGGGGGTGGTCGAGGCGGGACATGGGGTGAGGGCCGAGGCGGGCTGAGATGAAGAGAGAGAGAGAGAGGAGAGAGAGGTGGTGCATGAAAAACAGTGAGAAGAGAGAGTGGAGAGGAGAGAGGAAAGAGGAGAGAGAGAGAGAGAGAGAGAGAGAATTGAGATCTGAGAGAGGGAGGGGGTTGCGTGAGAGAGAAAAGAGAGTATGAGAGAGAGAGAGAGTGAATTATTAGAGAGAGAGAGAAAGTTTCGGAAATAAAAATGGAATGAGTTAAACGTGATTATGGGATTGATTGAGAGTGATTAGGGAATTGATTAAGGAGGGGTTATGGAAAGAAATCAAATGAGAGAAAATTAAGGGGAGAGAAAAGATTACAGAAATATCTTACATAATATTCAGAATAAACATTATATTCATAAATTATTAATAACCAAATATATTTATATTTATATTTATATGCTACCGTACTATGCTCAGTTTTACATTAATGATAACAAGGTTATTAATAATGTCGGTGACCAAATAATTATAAAACAATTCACTAAACTATAAATTAATTTTTAGCAGAACTAATAAATACAATACTATATATTTTATTTATTTATTTATTTATTATGAAAACTCGGCAAATTCCAGAAATTATGAAAAATATTAATAAAATAAAATTTAATATTTTAAATACAAAAAAATTATTTAAATACATATCGAAAAATTATGATTGTTACATCAAACCAGGCGAGCTCGAATTATATGGCGAATTTGAGCCGTACGCGAGCTTTGAATCGGGCGAGATCAAGTCGTATGCGAGT
>NC_033799.1:23072447-23173619 GCF_001876935.1 Asparagus officinalis | reverse complement strand
GGGCGAGCCACATGTTCGTTCGTGGCCCTATGTGCTCGCCAGCTATGATGACGTGGGCACGTCATTTCACATTAAAAGCGGCTTAATGGGGCTCTTTGTTTTCCACGCCCGATCTGAGCCGTTGGCTACAGATTGTGCTAGTAACTGTCAGATCTCGACCGCTCATGTGGGATCCTGAATCGTCCCACCTTGTTTTCGACCACTCGATTCGAACTGTTTTAATCGAACAGTGTGCGAGTGTCTGAGCCATGCGTATATAACGTTCATCTTTCTCGTTGGGGGAAGTCACGGCGTTCATTGCTTTCTTCAGAGAAAAACTCAAGCTTTTTCTTACTATGTCTGAGATGGCACCGCGAGTAAAAGCGACTATTTTGAAGAAAGAGAAGGGGGCTTCCTCCTGTGTTGCTGCTGAGGCCACTACTGTCGGAGGTATATATATATATATTTTTGTATCTAATCTTCATGGTAGATCAAGGGGCTCATGAGTGGGATGATTTCACGATTTTAATCTTTTGTTGTGTCGTGCAGTTCGAGAAGGGGCACCGACTGTCGAGGAGCCTGAATCCAAACCCATCCTCATCTCTGATGACGAACCAGCGGAAGATGTGGCCGCCTCTGCCTCGTAGCCTATTCCTCCATCAGGAACGGGATTCTACCCCAAGACCCCACCTATCGCAGCACTTGCTCCTAGACAGGAACCTGCTTCTTCAGGCTCCCTTACTATGCAGGCCCGTGTCGGTGAATTGGAGAACGCCTCAAAGCAGGCAATCTCCATCGTCACCCTTAGTTGGGGGACTTATGCGGATCTCAGAGAGTCTCTCCTGGACCGTGAGGCTGACATCAGGCGGTTGGACGAGTTCTAACTCGCCTCACGCTGCATGATGAGGCTCCTCCACTTGGAGTCACGGATACACTTGGAGGATTTGCTGCGGGTGGACCCAGAGCCCGATGTGGAGAAATTTTTGGCTTAGGTCCGACGTCGGGGAGCGTGGGAGCAGGAGGTCTGAGCTAGGGAGATAACTAACTTGGAATTCCACATTGTTCTTTTGACATCCTGACAGTATTTACTGTAGGCCCGGATGGACGCCTCTAATTCCACCATCGCCCGCCTATGGGCTGAGGTAGAGCAAGAGGAGAAGACTCTGAGAGGCTCCAGTTTGAGAGTGGGAATGCTTGTAGGGTTATTGGAGAAGCAACCCAAAACCTTCAGACGTTGCATCAGGAGGATGTCGCTACCGCCTCAACCTTTGAGGTCTAGATTCAGAAGGAGGTGGAGGACAAGGCTCGAGAGGACCACGCAAGGAGGGTGGCCGCTGCAAAAGTGGAGCTTGCGTCCTTCAGCTTGTTGGATTAGGCTCTTAGGGTTGGGGTAATGTTAAGACATTTTTGTTTTATTTTGTTTCCAGTGCAATGTTACGACTCCTCTGAGTATGGGGTCATAACTTTGTTCAAATGTACTGTCTTAGAATTGGTTGATGGATGAAATCTATGCTTTCTTGGTTTCCCAATGTGTTTGTGCATATACTCCCCCTTGTTGCTATTGCCTCTTATTATCTAGCATTTATATCCCTCTGTGAGTCCGTCGTAGGCGAGCTCAGATCATTTAACGAGTTTGAATCGGAGGGATTCAACCCACGGGTGGCTTGAAACAAGCGAGTTAAGATCGTAGGCGAACTCTAGTCGGTTGATGAGTTTAATCCACAGGCGAACTCTAACTGCAAGGTGAGTTCAAATTGTAGGCAAACTCTAGCTATAGGGCGAAATCCTATCGTAGGCGAGCTTCGAATCGGGTGAGCCACGTGTCCGTTCGTGGCCCTATGTGCTTACTAGTTAAGATGATGTGGGCATGTCGTTTCACATTAAGGGCGGCGTAATAGGGGCTCTTTGTCTTCCATGTCTGATCTGAGCTGTTGGTTAGAGATCGTGTTTAAAACCGTCAGATCTCGACCTCTCATGCGGGATTCTGCATCGCCTCGCCTCCCTCATGACCGTTCGATCCGAACTGTTGAATCGAATGGTAGGAGAGCACCGGGCCGCTTATATAGCATCCTTCTTTCTTATCAGATGGTCCATGGTGTTCATCGTTCTCTCGCGTACAGGATGGCACCGCGAGCAAAGGTATCTGTCTCGAAGAAGTGGGGCAGGAACGCCTCTTCCTCCACTGCTGCTGAGGTTGCCGCCACCAGCGGGGCCGGAGATGATGCCAGAGGTATTTTTTATCTCTAAACATTTTAGCAGGTTAACAATCGCTTGAACGCAATGAGTTCATGATCTTGATCTTTTTGTCAGCTCAAGAGGGGGTGCCGAACATAGAGGGGTAGGGGCCTGAGCCCAAATCCACGGCCATACCCACTTCACGGTCTGCTTCCCAGCTAGGAGTAGAGCCTCATCCCAAAATCCCCTCCATCGCCGCACTTGTCCATTGCCAGGAGTCTAATCCTTCAGACTCTGTTAATCTGCAAACCCATGTTAAAGAGTTGGAGAATGCCGTAAAGCGGGTGATCACCTTCGTCGACCATAGCTGTGGTACCTATGCGGACCTAAAGTAGTCTCTCTCAGACCGTGTGGCTGACATCCACCACTTGGGCGATTCTGAACTTGCCATAGTCTATTCGATGAAGCTTTTTGATCTAGAATTACTCCTAACAAGGTTAGAGAACTTGTGGCGGGTGGACCTGGAGCCTGACGTGGCACAATTCTTGGCTCTGGCCCAGTGTCTCGGAGTGTGGCAGCGAGAATGCCGAAGGAGGGACATAGAAGACAATGAGTCTCTCATTGTTAATTTGGAAAACCAGTAATGTCTGTTGCAAGCTGAGATGGAGGCTACCACTTTCTTAGTCGTTTTTGGCAAGATCATGTATGCTGAGGGGGAATTGAATTTGACAGGCCTACGCCTCTACAGAGAGACCGTCCAAGGCACCCTTGCGAGGGAGAGGTGCATTCTTCCGATGCTTTGTCAAGAAGATGCTGCAGCTAATGCTTCTTTTGAGACCAGGTTCAGGAAGGAGGCGGAGGACGAGGCTCACGTAATGTATGTAGAGAAGATAGCTGCGGTCAAGGCAGAGCTCGTGTTTTTTAGCTTTCTAGGATAAGCTCGTAGAATAGGAGTAGATTCAAGATATTTTGTTCGATCTTTTGCTTCCAATGTCATGTTATGACTTGTTTGATTGTAAAGTCACAACTAAGTTTGAATGTATTATTTTGGAAATTGTTGATGAATGGATTTCACACTTTCTTGATTTCTCATTACATTGTGCATGCACTCCTTTCAGCTTTTACTGTTGCGTATCGCTATCCAACATTAATGCTCTTTTAGTTGGGTTGGTAATAGACGATTTCACGTTTGGGCAAGCTCATGCCATAGGCAAGCTTATGCTGCAGGAAAACTCAAGCTTAGGTGAGCTCATACTACAGGCAAACTCAAGCTTAGACAAGTTTATGCCATAGGCGAACTCAAGCTTAGGCGAGTTTATGCCACAAGCGAACTCAAGCTTTAGGCAAGTTTATGCCACAGGCAAACTCAAGCTTAGGTGAGTTTATACCACAAGCGAACTCAAGCTTAGGCGAGTTTATGCCACAGGTGAACTCAAACATAGGCGAGTTTATGCCACAGGCGAACTCAAGCTTAGGTGAATTTATGCCACAAGTGAATTCACGCTTAGGCGAGTTTATGAGTGTAAGGTGACCCCCACACAGTAGGTAGGTTCTTGGGCACAGGAGAGCCCCGGGCGAGCGAGCCACGCGTCCATCTGCGGGCCCGTGTTCTTGCCGGCTAAGGCGGTGTTGGTACGTTAACTCGTATTAAATGTGAAGCGACGGAGAGCCTCGCCTTTTGCGCTCGATCTGAACTATTGGTTTGGAACCCCAAAGGTCGTGGCTTGTATTAGCATCGAATTCGAATTGCCACATGGAATCAGAGCCGCTTGATTTATTCGGGTCCGCGGATCTCGACTGCTAGGACCTCGGCTATATAGCGCACTCACCATCCTCTTGGCAGACCATTTGCTCTCTTAGAGTTTCACCTAGAGGGAATTTCTAACATACTCTCTGCTTAGGAAATGGCTCCAAAAACCAAACTGTGTGTCTCCAAGGGGAAGGGGGTTGCTTCTTCCTCCACCGTCACCGGTGCTGTTGTGGTGCCGACTGTCGCTCCTATCGCTAGCCGATATCGGTGCGGTAAGTTATCAAGTTTTATTCATGTTTCTGAAATGGCCTCTCGAGTGGGTAGAACTAGGGGAGGTGAACATCCGTCGTTTGTCTCCTATCACAAACACCGTCGATTTCGGTGGGTGTTTGGTTATTTCGGTGAACTCCAGATGGTGGGAAAGCTTGGCTTGCCTATCGTCACAGTGTTAACCCTCGTCTTTCTGACTGTAGGTCTTTACGATCATCTTCCACTTTCTGGGCTCAAGTTTCTAATTTCCCCTATTGCATTTTGCATCTCTAGCTCTTAGGTTGTTTAGAACAACGTCTTTCTCGGTCAGGGAAGGGAGCTGTGACCGGGCGCCCAAGGTCATCGTAATCTCTGATGATGAGGGGTGGAAGGGGCACCCACCATTATCAACCTAACCCGAGAGTCTGCCACTCTGAGCCTCACCTTAGTGTTCGACGTCCTTAAAAAGCTGGAGGCCGACTTACATAGGACGGTGACCATTATCAGCCAGGGTAGTGGTAGGTGCTACGACATGCTTCCCCGTGCGACTGACGGTCTTAAAGAGATTCGATTCGTAGGGGGCACTCAATTGGCTAGGCGGTGCAGGCAAGAGCTCAATCGCCTAGGAGCTTATGTATCACCTAGAGGAGCTGGTCCACGTGAAGCACAACGACGAGCCGACATCTCTCCTGTTCAGTGCCCGGATCCAGAGGGAGTTCAAGCACAGAGCTTGGGAGGAAAGCATATCGGCCAAGGAGGCACTCGTCGTGCATATGCGCAAAAGGCATCATGACTTGTTGGCCCAGTTGGATGCCTACAATGACGCCGCTTTCTTCTTGGACGCCAGGTCCCTTCAAGGAGAGGAGGACTTGAAGAAGCTCCACGCTAATAATGCGAGGGGCCTTCGCGCCACAAATGAGGAGGTGAAGGCTCTTTAGGCTCTCTGACATGAAGAGGAGGACGCCGAAGCCGCTCTTGACAACCTCCCACAGAGAGAAGAGGAGAAGGTTAGGGCTCGACAGGCCAAGAAGCTTGCGGTTGTTAGGGCTGAGATAGCTTCTTTTAGTCTGTCGAAGCTAATTTAGGATGTTCATGTTTTGTTGTGGTTTTGGTTGACGTTTGTTATGTCTTTGTTCAAAACATGTTGCTCTAAAACTCAGCCTGGAATTGCATTTTATGCTTGTAGTTATTTATTGCTTTGCGTATGTAGCTTTTCCTTCATTTTCTATGTTGATCTATGCTTAGGACTTTTAGCAAATCCTTGGCAGTCAATGAATTTGGCTCACCTTTACCGACTGCTATTTGATTCGGGCTATCCCGACTGCTATTCTCTTAGGCTTCATGCTAAGATTTCTCCTCTACCCTTGGCAATCTGAAGCATAAGGTTAGGTTACCTACGTCCGTCCAGTCACCGTTAATCTGGACAATTTAGTTCAAAACAACCGATCACCTATGTAGGTAGTCGGGATGGGGTCCGAGTCACGACTCATCGCTTGGTAGGTTACTATCAATGACAACATCACTCGGGGGAATGACGGTGTGGAGATAACCAAATCGTTCAGGGATGTAGGAGTATGACGATTGATTGTTGTAGGAGCCATCGCATGGTGGGATACTACCCATCGACTGTTCTAAGAAAATATTAGAATGTTCAGAACAGGTTGGGTTGTTCAGGGACGTATGAGTGTGACGACCCACCGGAGTAGCAGTACGTCGCATGGTAGGTTACTATTGGGTAGTAACATTCGTGGGAATGATGGGTCTGGCTATCAGAGGTGATCATTAACATGATAGAATCTTGTTGCGATCGGAGCAACTATGAGGACCTATCATCCTATGGGAGAGGATTGATATGTTGATATCGTCAGAGGTTATGGTTAACATAACGGGAGTGGTCCCATTATCTTATTGGAGAGGATCGATGGGGGAAATATGCGGGAAACTATCAGAGGTGAATAGTTAACTTGACAATTTTAAGAGATTCATCATCCAGTTGGATGAGACTGATAGGGAGATGACTATCAGGTGTTGAAATTAACTTGATAGTTGGCCTTGGTCTTGACTGTAGGAAAGTTTGACCGAGTGGGGGTTTGGGTTATCCCTAAGAATAATATATGTAGTATCTTCTAGGGGTTTCCCGTAAGAAGCATCTCATACTCGTGTATATACTGGAGTGTATGAGGTAGGAATAGTTTAGCCTTGTGTACCAGTTAGAGGATAACGGGGCAGTTTAGACTCATGCACCAGTAGGAGTTGAAGGAGGACTAAGGGTAGTACTCATGCACCAGTAGGAGTTAGAGGATAGGCATCATGATCTTATCACTATTTGGTTTGACGAGGCGATAAGCTCCATTTGAATAGGCTGTCTCTATTACGAACGGTCCTTCCTATTTGGGTTAGAATTTGCTTTTCTTTGTGGAGGTGAGAATCATTGGTCGTCAAACAGGACCAACTCTCCTTCCTTGAAGGATCGGCGTTTGACTTTCTGGTCGAAAGCCTTGGCCATCCGGGCTTGGTAGAATTCAATGCTCTACTAAGCTTCAAGCTGCTTCTCATCTAGCGCTTCGAGTTCCATGAGATGACACTGGTGATTATCCATAGGCGAATTGGATGGATTTGTCGTGATATGAACGACTTTAGTGGATCCGCCATCTCATTGGAGAAGATAGGCGAATTGGATGGATTTGTCGTGATATGAACGACTTTAGTGGATCCGCCATCTCATTGGAGAAGATAGGCGAATTGGATTCCGTCAGAGGCTTTCGCCCGAACGGGTAAAGTAGGAACAGTTTAGCCTCATGTACCAGTTGGAGGGCGTTGAGGGCCAGTTTAGACTCTTGCACTCGTGGGAGTTTGTGAAGGAGCACTATGGGTAGTACTTCTTCAGATACTTGCCGTTGATGGGCATCATGATTTTATCGCCGTTCGGTTTGACGAGGCGATAGGCGCCGTTCGAGTAGACTGTCTCTACTACGAATGGCCCTTCCCATTTGGACTGGAATTTCCCCTTCTTCTTGGAAGTGAGGATCATTGGTCGACGGACGGAGAGCACAAGCTCTCCCTCTTTGAAGGCTCGGCGCTTGACTTTCTTGTCGAAGCTCCTGGCCATCCGAGCTTGGTAAAACTCGATGTGCTGCTGAGCTTCCAGTCGCCTGTCGTCCAGCGCTTCGAGTTCTGCGAGTCGAAGCCGGTGATTCTCCTCGGCTGTCATTCCTGTTGCGAGGGCGACGCGGAGAGATGGAATCTGAATCTCTAAAGGTAACACGACCTCGCAGCCATATACCAATGAGTAAGGCGTGGTGTCGGTTGGTGTGCGAACCGTCGTGCGATATGCCTATAAACTTTCGCCAAGCTTCTCCTTCCAGTCGCGTTTGCTATTGGAGGTCATCTTGGTTAGGATCTTGACGATCGTTTTGTTGATGGCTTCGGCTAAACCGTTTGCCGAGGGATTATAAGCTGTAGAGGAAAGGTTCTGTATTCTGAACTTGTCACAGAACCGAGTAAATGTGTAACTAATAAATTGCATGCCGTTGTCATGAATGATACATCTGGGAATGCCGTATCGGTATATGATGTTATGTTTGATGAATCTGATCACATAATTGGTCTTGAACTCCCTTAATGGGATAACTTCTGCCTATTTGGAGAAATAATCGGTAATCGTAAGGATGAAATGGTAACCTCTTGCTGATGGCGGGGACATTAGTCCGACGATATCCATCCCCCACGCTTAGAACGGCCATGAAACTACTGTTGGATGTAGGTCTTTGGGTGGTTAGTACATATAATTAGCATGGATTTGACATGCGTGGTGACGTTTGGTGTAAGTGACTGTATTGCTGACTATTCCGGGCTAATAGTAGCCCATCCTCCACAGATGATCCCAGAGCTTGAGTCCGGGTTGGTGAGCCCTATAAGTACGGTCATGGGCTTCACACAGAGCTTCCTGTGCTTCCGTCTTCGAGAGACATCACAGCAGCATGTCGTCATACGATCTATGATACAATGCCTTTGTGGTTGAGTCATAGTAGAACTTTAAGGCGTGTCGGCGGACAGACTCTCGCTCTCTGGCGCCTTCGGGCAGTATACCGTGCAAAACGTAGTTGATTATCGATAAGCGCCAATCTTTCGGGTCAAGTTGGTCCGGGGCCTAGTGTGTAGTGTTTGATTCCTGGGTGTCTTCTGCCGGAAAGAGTCATCGGCTCGCTACAATGACATGTTGAGTGACATGCTGAGTCATCCCTAACGGTTAGGCCAGGTTAGCTGCTAATGACGCGTGGGCATCTGTGTGTGTATTCTTGGAACGAAGCACATGCTTAATGTAGAAGTTTTTGAATGACTCAGCTAGTTTGATAGCTGCTTTATGAAGTGGGATCATATCATCATTTCTTACCTCGTATTCCCCCGTCGTCTGTTTAACGATGAGCTGAGAGTTACCGTAGGCCTCGAGATGCTTTATCTCTAATTCTTTAGCCAGTTCGAGTCTGATGTGTAGTGCATTGTACTCAGCCACGTTGTTGGTGCATGGCTCTGTTAAAGAAAAGGCCCTTGGCAACACGTAGTTTTGGGGGGAGTTTAAAACTACCCCCACTCCTACGATGATGGATCCGCTCGTACAGACGCGAGATGCGCCATTGAAGAACATCTGCCAAACCTCCCCTGGGGTGGTTATGTTGACTTCGGAAGTTTCATCCGGCAAGTCTTTGAATAAGTCAGTCTTTATCGCTAGCGGGTGGCTGGCCATGAGATCACAGATGGCTTGCCCTTTGAATGATTTTTGCGGCATGAAGTGGATGTCGTACTGAGACAACAGGAGCACCCATCTAGCAAGGTGCCAGTTTAAGACTCCGGGTTGTGTCATGAAGACTTGGATAGGGTTCATCCGGGAGATGACATGGATGGTTTAGCCAACCAGGTAGTACCGCATCTTTTGGACAGAGAATACCAAGGCTAGGCATTCCTTTTCGACCATAGGGTACCGTCACTCGACACCTTGTAGAGTCCTACTTAGGTAATAGATACCTTGCTTATGGACCGCATCATCATTTTGTGCCAAGAGAGCACCCAGAGAATGCTCCATGGCTCGTATATAGATTAGGAATGGCTTTCCTGAGATCGGAGTTGCCAAAATAGGTGGGTTCAAGAGATAAGCTTTGATCTCCTCGAACGCTCGTTGACAAGTCCCATACAAATGAGACGTCTTTCTTCATCAGCTTGGAGAAGGGTTGGCATTTGCCTGAAAGATTCAAGATGAACCTTCAGATATAAGCCAAATGTTCCTGGAACCCCTTAATTCTTTGAGATTCTGTGGCGGCTGAAGCTCTTGGATAGCTTATACTTTATCGGGGTCAATACGAATTCCCTTCGTCATGACGACAAATCCAAGGAATTTACCTCTAGACATCCCTAAGAATGATTTCGTAGGATTCATCTTGAGTTGATGAGATTGCATGAGTTCGATCATTACTCTCAAGTCTTGGAGGTGGTCTTCTTTGCTATGACCCTTTACGACCAAGTCATCCACGTAGGATTCGACTGTATTGCATAGATAGTCCCGAAAAATCATGCTCATGGCATGCTGATAGGTTACACCGGTGTTTTTGAGTCCGAAAGGCATAACCATGTAGCAGTATACCCCTATCGGAGTTCTAAATGAAGTGTGTTTCTCATCGTCAGGGTGCATCTTGATTTGATTGTACCCTGAGAATCTATCCGTAAAGGAAATTCTCTCAAACCTACACGTGTTATCGATGATGACATCCGTGATGGGTAGAGGAAACTCATCCTTTGGACAGGCTGCGTTGAGGACTCGAAAGTCAATGCAGATGTGGATCTTACTGTTTTTCTTCAGGACCGGAACAATGTTGGCTACCCAGTCAGGGTGTTGTTCTTCTCTGATGAAGCCGAATTTGATTAGCTTCTTCACTTCGACTTCGATTGCCTTCATGATTTATGGATGAAACCGTCTCTGCTACTATTTGATAGGTTTGGCGTCCGAGCCGATGTTGAGGCGATGCATGGCAATCTGAAGATTGAGGTCGGGCATGTCCTCATAATTCCATACGAAGACATCGATATATTCTCGTATGAGGGATATGAGGTCTTCTTTTTCCCAAGGAGGTAAGCTATCACTGATAAATATAGGCTTGGGGTTAGCCTCATCACCCATATTTACCTAGAGGATTTCATCCTCGGTGGGTGGCTCACGTTGCTCGAAGCGACTGTTCCATTGAGCATTGATATGATGGTCCCATGCTTCATCATAAAGCGGGACCTGCTCATCCTCTGCTATTTCAATGGGATCAGTCGTAGTCATGTTGATTGTGAGATCTTTAAACAAGTCTCCTAAACTGACGTCTGAGTCCCATAACGAGGATGTTGATGATTGATCATCCGAGTGGGCGTCACCAGAGTTCTCACTGAAGTCGCATAACAATTCTGATGAAGAGGAAGTGTAACCCAAGCCTCTTCGAGTCTTACTGAAGTAGTTTAAGGGTCTGCCTTTAGGTACGTAGGAGGGCTGAATAAACGTCTTTCGTCCTCTGTCGTAGTTTAGGCCTTCTTGACCGGTGAAATCGTAGCCCATGTCTTTCATCATACATTTTGCCATTTGATTGTACTAAAAAAATTGTTGCGCGGGTTCCTCTTCTTCGGATTCTTCCTACAATGTGCTTAAGGGGTGATCGATCCTTCCAAAGATAATATCCTTCTGATAATTATCCTGGGTAGGCACGATGAACACAGCCTGCGAGGACTCAATTATTTGTCCTTTTGTAGCATACGATGAGTATACAGGAAAGTGTAAGGAAGAATCATTGTACAACCCCGAAATTGAATCACCGAACCTGTCATCATCAGATTTCGGACAAGATGACAAGTAAGCAATGTCAATCTTCTCATTCAGGATAATCCCATCCGCCTGATTAGTGTCGATTACATTATAGCTTTCGTAGCTGATTATAATTAATTTAAAATCATTCAGAATAAGACTGTCACTGTATTCGGGTTCACTATCCGCTTCTTTACCACTTTCGGATTCTTCATTCGGCGGCGGGTCATCCGAATTGAGGTCTTGGTAGAGCAGAGAATCTGTGAAGTAGTTTTTGACTCACATGAAAGGTTTCTTGTCGGCAACCACCATTTTCACCGGATCGTAGTAGTCCACGTACTTTAGGCATTGATGTAACATGGACGGGACTATGCGGTTGCTGTGGATCGATGGCCATCCTAATAGCATGTTGTAGGAAGGCTCGGTGTTGATGACATAACAAGTCACCTCCGTCTTCATGTCGCCTATACGGCATTTTAGACGGATCTTGCCGAGCGGCCGGGTCCTAGTGGCATTAAAGCCAAAGATGGTCGTAGTTGTCGCGGACAGACGCCTCTGGGGCACCCCCATGTGCTTGATAAGTTTAGAGGGGACAATGCTCAGCGTGGATCCAGCGTCAACTTGGATTTGATCCACCTTGGAGGAACCGATGTACCTCGTGAAGTACAAGGGTCGATCATTGGACGTGCTTTTGATTAGCATGTCCTCAGGGGTGAATGTGATGTAGGGGACCTACTGTTCGGTGGCCTGACAGCATTGTAAACACCTCCTTCCTGTGTCTTCCTCCCTAGTGGGTGAGAAGTGTGTGGCGAAGGGTTCTGAGTCGGCTAGCGCCTCTTGTAGAGCTTCCCGGGTAGGTTTGGATAACCGCAGGAGTTCATACATGTTGATTCTGGCTGGAATGTTCTTCAGCTGTGCGAGCACGTTGAATCAAAAGGGTTGACTACTTAAGCTTGGCCCTTCGGGATTCGGGTGGGTTATTGCATGTGACCCTGTAGGGGGTCTTGCCGGATCTTCTGCCCTTGAAGGGTAGTTCTTGATGAACTCCTTGCCTGCTCTAGTGACCAACGCGGTAGCCTCTTCATTAGAGTCGGTGAGGGTGGTTACCCCTGCTTTGTCTCCATCTAGAATAGCAGAGATGGAATTACAGGGTTTACCTTTGGTCTTCCTCGAAGGCTTTGACGCCCACTGCTCATCACTGAGGAGGTCCAGGTGCATACATCACTTGCCATGATGGTAAGGTCTATGATACTGGGCCTTTCTCTCTCTCTAATTGTGAGGATCGGTATTAGTGATCTTCAGCACCGCCTTAGGGATAGGAACCACTCCGGCTGGTGCATGAACTTTCGGGAGATCCATTCTGAAACTCAGGGTGATCATGTTCATGGTCACCTTCTTTTGCACCTTCTTAAGGAGAGTGTCGAAGGTTGCTACCACTTGGTCCTCCTTAAAGTCGTATTGCCTTGGAGGATGCTGCTCAAATGGCCTAGGTTTCGGCCTCTGGGTTAGTTTGGATGCCGGAGCGGAATCAAACGCCATGGTCTCCTTTCCTCTCGATCGAGGAGGATTTCTAGGCGCGTTTGGTTCCTTTTTAGGGTGAGGTTCTTCAGCCTCTAGCCTTTTGATCATATTCTCAACCTGCTTGCCCTGGTGAACAAGTTCTTTCTAGGTTTAGGTTTCTACTGCGCCAACCTTAAACAGAATGTGGATCAAAAGGTTGTTGCAGCATATTTCAATCAGAGTAGCTTCGAAGACTTGGTCTCGACAATGAACTGACCAATTCCTGAACCTCTTCACGAAATCGTTGATTGACTCCGACTTTCTTTGCTTTTCGGCAATGAGGGTGGCCATCGACACCTCTGTGTCATCATCGAAGAAGCGGGCCAGGAAGAGTCTTTCTGCATCGGCCCACGATGTGATAGAGCCTGGTTCCAACTTACAGAACCACTCGAATGCTACTCCTTTGCGGGTGTCGATGAACAACCGAGTAAGGATAGCATCGTTCCCCATAAGGAATCTGGTTTGAGACATGAAGTAGTAGATGTGCTGTGAGGGGGAGCCATTACCATCAAACTGTACCAAACTGATAGGCTTGAACTTTGCTAGGTAGGGGACTGTATCCCACTCGATAGGGTATGGCCTGACCACCCCCAGCTTGTTCATCTTTTGCTGGAGCTTGAAGGTATTGAGTTGGCTTTGGAATTCACAGAGCCTCTTATCTCGGGCTGTACCCCCAGTACGCGACGTCCCTACTGATTAGGAGTGGGTTACCATTCCTTGTTTCCTGTCAGTTTCCGTGGGGTATGTGTAGCCCTCTTCTTCTTTTTCTTCTTGTTCAGCTGTTGCTCCAACACTTCTTTTATAGACTCGATGGCGGCCTAGTGTTCTTCAAACTTCTTAGTGATTGTTTGATCGTCCGCGGTTTCTACCATATGCACCCTCGCTCGTTCATCTTGAACCGAGTGTGAGGTTTGGGATGTGACTGCTGCTGAACAAACCTCATCTTCGCTGCCAGAAGGAGATGCTAAGAGTGCATAATCGAGCGGGATGGCTGCTCCCGTACGAGTACAGGTGCACAAGAATATACCCTTGTGTTCGCGTTAAACAAGGGAGTAATTGGGTCCCAGTAAAGAGTCCGAGTCTAGGGAATTCGGAAGTGCAACTTTACCCTTCCCCGTCATGTTGACCGTAGCAAACAGGAGCCCTAAATCATCGACGGCCCACTTCCTTTGGCGGCTACGCCTTCGACAAGAAGATCTCGGCTTGGGAGGCTATTGAGCAAGCCTTTCGAACACCGAAAGTCTCACTGTTCCTACACACCGACAGTCGGTGAGTACAGCTTGGATAAGCCTTTCGTAATGACACTAAGGATTCACCTCATGGATGATGCGCTTGCAGGTTAGGAGATCCCGGAGATCTCTCGTAGGTCGCTGGTGACGACCCCCAGAGTCAGAGGGGCCATGCATGTGATTGTGTGAGGGAGCTTGGAATGAATTCTTTTGATCGCTCTGGACGGGATGACTAAGTGTCGAATCTAGGTGAGTTCGCCCTTACAAGCGGGTTATCGCGTTCGAGCGAGCTCCCACTTGTTGGCAAACTTAAACCATTTGTTCATGCAGGTGGGTTTGGGAGGTCTCGCCTGCTGTCATACCTTTGTTGTTAAGGCTCGTTCGTCTGTGATGTTTGTCCATCAAGTGGGCTTGATGGGCTCGCCTGATTCCAATGGCTAGCCTGCTCGGGCAGACTCACCTGCTTGGGTAGACTCGCCTGATTTGGGTAGTCTACTTGAATCAGGAATGTGACCCGAGAAATAAAGTCCAACTAAGTTGGTGGGCTCGCCCGACCTGGTTGGTTCGTCTTGGTGGCTAGACTCACCAGAGGTACCGAGTCTGTCTAAACGAGAAATATTGTAATCAAGATGAAGAAAGCCTGAACGTAGGGGTTCGCCTGATTTGGTGGACTCATCAGCATCGATAGGGTGACATCTCTGTTTGGTGTTCTTTAGGCCTGAGTAATAATCCAGGCCGTCATGAGAAGTGAAGGCTCAGGCCTTTTGCCAGGCTAGGGCCTGTCATCGTCGCTGGCGGGCTCTTCTAGAGAGAGGAGTGTCTGTGCGGACTACGATGGCGTGGTCTGTGCCAAAGCGAACAACTGTCTCTTCCTAAGCAAGGGTCTGTGAGGATCGTTTAGCAACCCATCTAGTAGTCTTTCTCCCTGTACTCTCGGCCCTCTGCTCGGCCTAGATTGATTTGGGGGAGATAGGACCTTCTGCCATGACTCGGATAGAGCCCTCAGGCGTGGAGGCCTCGGCTTCTTAGGGTCGGGCTATACGCACAACTCCATGGTGTTTGTGAGACGCATTGCCACTAGAGGAAGAGGAAGACAAGTACTTTTCGTACTTTGCTTGGTCGAACTCGATTATGATGGACTCTACGGTTGTCCCGATAGCAACCTCATCGAACTGCTATACCACCATTTTGGTTGAAGAAATGGTATCTCCCACTGTGATCGCCACCTTATGTACGCGTCAAATTTGATTTCCCAGAATAAGGGACTTCGTTTGTATTGATAAGAATAGCTTATTACAAACTAATGAATCAAAGTTGATTTCCCAGAATAAGGGACTTCGTTTGTATTGATAAGAATAGCTTATTACAAACTAATGAATCAAAGTTACAACAGAAGCGGAGGGAAGGCATAGCTTATTACAAACTAATGAATCAAAGTTACAACAGAAGCGGAGGGAAGGCCCTCCTTGTTTAACGTGAGGTCTTTGGTAGCGATAGGACGCCTCGCTCAGCTCTCGCGCTGAGTTTGCTTCCCTTGGATGATCTGATTGAAGTTGCAGGTGAGCTTCAGTATGCAGTAGAAGCTCGTGTTGTTCGAGTTCGAGTCTTCGAGCTCAATAACTATCATAGCCTAAAGCTAGAGGAAGATGATACAGTGCAAGAGCACAGTCGGAGAGCGAACTTCTCAACTAAAAAGCCAGCCAATCAACTGAAAGCCAACGACCCCTCTCATGTATCCGGGAAAGGCCTTTAAATAGGGTGGAGACGGCATGGTCCCTCCCTTAAAATATGAGATGTGACCATGTACTGTTGAGAGATGACATGCTTCTCACTTATAGTATGAGCGGCTGCTTGATGGGCTCGGAGCACTATACTCCTTCCCTTCACGTTGTGGGAAATTGGAAAGCCCATCCCTATATGTGACAGCGCAGCCGCTAGGTACTCTGGTGAGTTTGGCGAGTTTGTTGATCGCCTGACTGATTGCCTGGACATGCAGGCGAGCTTAGTACTTGAACCGATTTGTTTCATGCAGGTGGGTCAAACGTGCAGGCAAGCATCGCTGCCGAGTATTATGGGTAACTACCAGGTAGGAGTGGAGTGCTGTCCTCCTCCCTTACATCACAGGACATAGGAAGTCCCATCTCTACATGACAGCGCAGTCGTCGGACACTCTGGTGAATTTAGCAAGCTTGTTGATCGCCTAGCCATGCAGGCGGGCTCAGTTCTTGAGTAGACTTAACTTGTGCAGGCGAATCAAATGTGCAGGTGAGTTTCTGATCGCCTGGCGGATTACCTAGACGTGCAGGCGAGCTCAGCGCTCGCGTGGCCTTGACTTGTGCGGGCGAGTCAAGCACACGGGCGAGTTTCTTTCGTGCTCGCAAACTCAACTCTTGAGTGGATTTGACTTGTGTAGGTGAGTCAAACATGCAGGTGGAATTTAGGCCCTTCTGTGTTTAAGGTAATTTCTATAGCCTACAGACTCTTTCTGAACTACTCAACGAAACCCTAAGTCGTTCGAATCGCCGAGGAGTGGTGGGCTGAATCCGAAGCCCTAGTTAGCCAGATCATCTGCTGATCGAAGATGACGAGGGAGAGGAGGAAAAGGGTGGCAAGAAAGTGAATGGGGCTCGAGGGGGTGATAAGAGCTTTTCCATGGAGTTGAAGATGAGATCGAAACCCTAACCCTAGAGTTTTAAGGGGGAATTTGTTCGGGTTTTAGTGGAGCGGGAAAAAGGAGCCGCTTTTTTTTTAAAGAATCGGAGAGAGCGAGGAGCGAGCGCACATTTTATACACATGTCATGTGGAGGTTAGGTTCAGTTCATCAAATATTTTCTTTAAAAGGAAGGTAAATGATGGATAATCTAATAATGCATATAGACTTTTGGACAAACTTTATTGTAGGTCCCTCATGTGCCAGCCAAGTATCGATTCGATCCATTCGGATTATTAATATTTAGAAGTTATTAACCATAGTCATTAATATTATCATTTTCATCAATATATGTTCTTTTTGCAAACTTCTATAAAATACTTCTGACGATATCACATGGCTGCCACGTTGGCAAAAATTAGTTGCAAGTTTCATACAAACGTGTATGTTGAACTTGTGATTTCACTAATTTTTTGCTGAACATGGCAGGGTCAGATCATTATCACATCAGCAAAATCTGATGACGAATGTAATGTTAAGAATGACCGCTGTTAACTTTCATCAAATATTAAAGACGTTAACAGTATTTGGGTGGCAAATTCTGTTATAAGTGAAAGAAACTTTACTTGTAGAAATAATCAGGTTGTTTTTTGTACGTCTGCTTTCTTACAGCAATACAAATAGCTCATTTTTCTTTTTCATTTTTTCTTTTTTTATCTCTTTTTTTCATTTATCAAAACTCTTCATATTTATCATAATAATACTTGCATGAGATCCCAAGCTATAGGCGCTGTTTTTGAGAAAAGAACAGAATATTAAGCTGATAAAACTTAAGTTAATTCAAGTACTAATGAGCAAAACATGATATACAAGCTATCATGAAATTCAACAGAACAATAAACTTTTTTACTGTCAATAGCTTTTCCTAAATATTTTACTCTTCGAGTTCGAAGCAAACTATACTCTTTTGAGGCACATTAGGGGAGGACCTAGAGTGATTTTTGTTTTTGCATATTTAGATGCTGATTTTGCATATTTTGATGTAATTAGAAAAGCAATTGTATTTTTCGGATCAGGATTCTGTTTACTTATGCGATAATTAAAGAGGGTCTAATTCTCTTAATCCTTACGACATATCTCAATTCTTATAGATGAGATAATGCCACATAAAATTTCAACCGGATATTTTGATAGTTGTTTTCAAGTTCACTAATAGTTTCAGGACCATAAGGATGTTAAAGATTGAGAGAGTAGAACAGGACAACAACTAACTGTATCTAAATATGTAAAAAACTAGAAATCTATGTTGTGAATGAAAAGAGAAAATACTAAGGCAGAATCGTCCCACCAATACCAGTATACCACACACAAGTTTGTTGATATTTACATATTCAAGTACCTAGATACTTTATTTCAAAAGGAAAGAACACAAGAATATTATTCAAATCGCTTAAACAAGAATTACTATTGCTGCCCGCAGAAGGGGTAGCAACTAAAAATCAATATAAGTGTGGAGGTAAACAAACTTGAAGTATTTCAAATGAAAACAAACTATGAAGGAGACAATTGACAGAAAGGGGAAAAATCTGCATGGGGGGATAAATTCAACAATCAAATCCCCCTGACTTACAATATAACAGCCGAAGCAATCTGATTCTTGCAGGTTGATCACAAATACAAGTACCAGGAGAATATAAAATACATCTTTCAGCCAAAGACGATGCATGCAGGATCAAACCCATGGAGATGCACATACCATAGTAGCCAACATGAAAATAATTACAGTCGCCAGCTTTGTCAGGTCATGATGGGTAATGGAGAAAGAGGTAAACCTTTTTTACTGGTAAGTTACCACTTTCTCCATTAAATGCTACCTATATCAAAGTAGAGGCTGGACGTTTTGTCAGATTGTAAAAGAAAGCACACTAATAAGCATGACCTAAATAAACAATGTTCGATGGACTCATACAGAAACTGCTAATACTACATCATATGCAAATCTATTAGAAGAGGAGTACTATTGTCATATATGCATATCAAATATAAATATCCCAACAGTTGACAGGACATTTTAGGCACAACTTTAAACCTTTTGAGCTAACTAAGGCTTTAAACCTTTTATCTAAATACCTGAGACGTATTATGATTTGTAAGCCAGACGAACAAGGATATCCAATCAACAGCCGTATTATGATTTGTAAGCCAGACGAACAAGGATATCCAATCAACAGCCACATTTTCTTCATGCTTTACCAGAAACACCTCTTTATCATTCACTACAAAAATGATTGTATAATCTACAATTAAATATGAAACCATTATTCTTAAAAAAAACATCATGTAAGACTAACATTGTGCACTGGTGTTGAATAAAAAACACTTATTAAATATGTATTCTTGTAGGAGAATTTAATGAAAGTTACCTCGACCATTACACGGTAACGGATTAACCCATATTCACTAAAAAATGGGTGCAAATCCTTGACTTTCTACAAATATCGGCCATCTAAAGGTGATAGAACCATAATGCTAAAAGACTCAAGATCAACAATCTCCTCTTCACGATGATGCTACATCTAAAACATTAAAGTTCACACAGCCAAAACATATTCAACCAGTTGTCCAAATTGGAGGAATATTAAAGAAAAAGGATCACCAAAAAAATTAGATCATTCCGGATCAAACTTAATCATCATTGAAGATTCATAAGCCCAATTATTGGATTGAATACAACTCACTATAAATTGGGGACTGCCAAAGGATCATCTCAATTTATTTAAAAAAAACTGTTAATACTACATCATATGCAAATTTATTAGAAGAGGGGTACTATTGTCAGATATGCATATGAAAAATAAATATCCCAAAGGTTCACAGAACATTTTAGGCACAACTTTAAAACCTTTTGAGCTAACTAAGGCTTTAAACCTTTTATCTAAATACCTGAGACATATTATGATTTGTAAGCCAGACGAGCAAGGATATCCAATCAACAACCACAGTTTCTTCATGCTTTACCAGAAACATTTCTTTATCATTCGCTACAAAAATGATTGTATAATCTACATTTAAATATGAAACCATTATTCTTAAAAAAACATAATGTAACACCAACACTGTGCACTGGTGTTGAGTAAAAAACACTTATTAAATATGTATTCTTACAGGAGAATTTAATAAAAATTACCTCCACCATTACACGGTAACGGATTAACCCATATTCACTAAAAAATGGGTGCAAATCCTTGACTTTCTACAAATATCGGCCATCTAAAGGTGATAGAACCATAATGCTAAAAGACTCAAGATCAACAATCTCCTCTTCACGATGATGCTACATCTAAAACATTAAAGTTCACACAGCCAAAACATATTCAACCAGTTGTCCAAATATGAGGAAAATTAAAGAAAAAAGATCAAAAAATTAGATCAATCCAGATCAAACTTAATCATCATTGAAAATTCATAAGCCTAAATATTGGATTGAATACATCTTACTATAAATTAGGGACTGCCAAAGGATCATCTCAATTTATTTAAAAAAAAATTAAGGACCTGAAATTCAAAATACAACAATGGAAGACTACATTAGAAATTCATAAGAAGAAAAAAAAGTGACCTATAGCATATGATATTTATTATTTACTAAAAGTTTTATGCTCTACCCCAAAATATTCCCTCCCATAAACTTATATGAGATTTAAGTAAACATAGCAATGAAATAATCACAAAAGATGCCATTTTTGAGAAACATTTCAAGGTTATAGTCTATGAGATTTAAGTAAACATAGCAATGAAATAATCACAAAAAAAGCAAAAAACAAGCATGCAGTCAATAAAAGGCAGGGCTTGTGTTCGTGAAAATTCCCCAGCCAGGAAACCGGTAATTGAGATCTTTAACTTCATAGTCGTGACTCCTTCTGAACTGCTCAACGAAACCCTAAGTGGTTCGAATCGCCAAGGTGGGGTGGGCTGAATCCGAAACACTAGCTGGCCTGATCGTCTGCTGATCAAAGACGAAGAGGGAGAGGAGGAAAAGGGTAGCAAGAAAGAGAACGGGGCTCGAGGGGGTGATAAGAGCTTTTACAAGGAGTTGCAGACGAGATCGAAACCCTAACCCTAGATTTTTAAGGGGGGAATTTGTTCAGGGTTTAGTGGAGCGGGAAAAAGAAGCCGCCTTTTGTCCTTTTAAGGAATAAGAGAGAGCGAGGAGCGAACGCCTCGATTCATTTTATACACATGTCATGTGGAGGTTAGGTTCTGTTCATCAGATATTTTCTTTAAAAGGAAGGTATATGATGGAGAATCTAATAATGCATATAGACTTTTGGCAAAACTTTGTTGTAGGTCCCTCATGTGCTAGCCGAGTATCGTTTCGGTCCTTTCGGATCATTAATATTTAGAAGTCATCAACTACAGTCATTAATATTATCATTATCATCAATCTAAGTTCTTTTTGTAAACTTCTGTAAAATATTTTTGACGATATCAGATGGTTGCCACGTTAGCAAAAATTAGCTGTAAGTTTCATACAAACGTGTATGTTGAACTTGTGATTTCACTAATTTTTTTGCTGAACATGGCAGGGTCAGATCATTATCACATCAGCAAAATCTGATGACGAATGTAATGTTAAGAATGACCGCTGTTAACTTTCATCAAATATTAAAGACGTTAACAGTATGTGGGTGGCAAATTCTGTTATAAGTGAAAGAAACTTTACTTGTAGAAATAATCAGGTTGTTTTTTGTACGTCTGCTTTCTTACAGCAATACAAATAGCTCATTTTTCTTTTTCATTTTTTCTTTTTTTATCTCTTTTTTTCATTTATCAAAACTCTTCATACTTATCAAAATAATACTTGCATGAGATCCCAAGCTATAGGCGCTGTTTTTGAGAAAAGAACAGAATATTAAGCTGATAAAACTTAAGTTAATTCAAGTACTAATGAGCAAAACATGATATACAAGCTATCATGAAATTCAACAGAACAATAAACTTTTTTACTGTCAATAGCTTTTCCTAAATATTTTACTCTTCGAGTTCGAAGCAAACTATACTCTTTTGAGGCACATTAGGGGAGGATCTAGAGTGATTTTTGTTTTTGCATATTTAGATGTTGATTTTGCATATTTTGATGTAATTAGAAAAGCAACTGTATTTTTCGGATCAGGATTCTGTTTACTTATGCGATAATTAAAGAGGGTCTAATTCTCTTAATCCTTACGACATATCTCAATTCTTATAGATGAGATAATGCCACATAAAATTTCAACCGGATATTTTGATAGTTGTTTTCAAGTTCACTAATAGTTTCAGGACCATAAGGATGTTAAAGATTGAGAGAGTAGAACAGGACAACAACTAACTGTATCTAAATATGTAAAAAACTAGAAATCTATGTTGTGAATGAAAAGAGAAAATACTAAGGCAGAATCGTCCCACCAATACCAGTATACCACACAAAAGTTTGTTGATATTTACATATTCAAGTACCCAGATACTTTATTTCAAAAGGAAAGAACACAAGAATATTATTCAAATCGCTTAAACAAGAATTACTATTGCTACCCGCAGAAGGGGTAGCAACTAAAAATCAATATAAGTGTGGAGGTAAACAAACTTGAAGTATTTCAAATGAAAACAAACTATGAAGGAGACAATTGACAGAAGGGGGAAAATCTGCATGGGGGGATAAATTCAACAATCAAATCCCCCTGACTTACAATATAACAGCCGAAGCAATCTGATTCTTGCAGGTTGATCACAAATACAAGTACCAGGAGAATATAAAATACATCTTTCAGCCAAAGACGATGCATGCAGGATCAAACCCATGGAGATGCACATACCATAGTAGCCAACATGAAAATAATTACAGTCGCCAGCTTTGTCAGGTCATGATGGGTAATGGAGAAAGAGGTAAACCTTTTTTACTTGTAAGTTACCTCTTTCTCCATTACCTTTTGAGCTAACTAAGGCTTTAAACCTTTTATCTAAATACCTGAGACGTATTATGATTTGTAAGCCAGACGAACAAGGATATCCAATCAACAGCCACATTTTCTTCATGCTTTACCAGAAACACCTCTTTATCATTCACTACAAAAATGATTGTATAATCTACAATTAAATATGAAACCATTATTCTTAAAAAAAACATCATGTAAGACTAACATTGTGCACTGGTGTTGAATAAAAAACACTTATTAAATATGTATTCTTGTAAGAGAATTTAATGAAAGTTACCTCGACCATTACACGGTAACGGATTAACCCATATTCACTAAAAAATGGGTGCAAATCCTTGACTTTCTACAAATATCGGCCATCTAAAGGTGATAGAACCATAATGCTAAAAGACTCAAGATCAACAATCTCCTCTTCACGATGATGCTACATCTAAAACATTAAAGTTCACACAGCCAAAACATATTCAACCAGTTGTCCAAATATGAGGAAAATTAAAGAAAAAAGATCAAAAAATTAGATCAATCCAGATCAAACTTAATCATCATTGAAAATTCATAAGCCTAAATATTGGATTGAATACATCTTACTATAAATTAGGGACTGCCAAAGGATCATCTCAATTTATTTAAAAAAAAATTAAGGACCTGAAATTCAAAATACAACAATGGAAGACTACATTACAAATCCAGAAGAAGAAAAAAAAGTGACCTATAGCATATGATATTTATTATTTACTAAAAGTTTTATGCTCTACCCCAAAATATTCCCTCCCATAAACTTATATGAGATTTAAGTAAACATAGCAATGAAATAATCACAAAAGATGCCATTTTTGAGAAACATTTCAAGGTTATAGTATATGAGATTTAAGTAAACATAGCAATGAAATAATCACAAAAAAGCAAAAAACAAGAATGAAGTCAATAAAAGGCAGGGCTTGTGTTCGTGAAAATTCCCCAGCCAGGAAACCGGTAATTGAGATCTTTAACTTCATAGTCGGGACTCCTTCTGAACTGCTCAACGAAACCCTAAGTGGTTCGAATCGCCAAGGTGGGGTGGGCTGAATCCGAAACACTAGCTGGCCTGATCGTCTGCTGATCAAAGACGAAGAGGGAGAGGAGGAAAAGGGCAGCAAGAAAGAGAACGGGGCTCGAGGGGGTGATAAGAGCTTTTACAAGGAGTTGCAGACGAGATCGAAACCCTAACCCTAGATTTTTAAGGGGGGAATTTGTTCGGGGTTTAGTGGAGCGGGAAAAAGAAGCCGCCTTTTGTCCTTTTAAGGAATAAGAGAGAGCGAGGAGCGAACGCCTCGATTCATTTTATACACATGTCATGTGGAGGTTAGGTTCTGTTCATCAGATATTTTCTTTAAAAGGAAGGTATATGATGGAGAATCTAATAATGCATATAGACTTTTGGCAAAACTTTGTTGTAGGTCCCTCATGTGCTAGCCGAGTATCGTTTCGGTCCTTTCGGATCATTAATATTTAGAAGTCATCAACTACAGTCATTAATATTATCATTATCATCAATCTAAGTTCTTTTTGTAAACTTCTGTAAAATATTTTTGACGATATCAGATGGTTGCCACGTTAGCAAAAATTAGCTGTAAGTTTCATACAAACGTGTATGTTAAACTTGTGATTTCACTAATTTTTTTGCTGAACATGGCAGGGTCAGATCATTGTCACGTAAGCAAAATCTGATGATGAATGTATTGTTAAGAATGACCACGGTTAACTTTCATCAAATATTAAAGATGCTAGCAGTATTTGGGTGGCAAATTCTGTTATATGTGAAAGAAACTTTACTTGTAGAAATAATCAGGTTGTTTTTTGTACGTCCGCTTGCTTACTGCTATACAAATAACCCATTTTTCTTTTTATTTTCTCTTTTTTTCTTTTCTCAAAACTCTTCATACTTATTATAATAATACTTACGTGAGATCCCAATCTATAGGCGCTGTTTCTGAGAAAAGAGCAGAATATTAAGCTGTTGAAACTTAAGTTAATTCAAGTATTAATGAACAAAACGTGATATAACAGCTATCACGAAATTCAACTGAACAATAAACTTCTTTACTGTCAATAGGTTTTCCCAAATATTTTACTCTTCGAGTTCGAATCAAACTATACTCTTTTGAGGCACATTAGAGTAGAAACTAGAGTGATTTTTGCTTTTGCATATTTAGATGTTGATTTTGTATATTTTGATGTAATTAGAGAAGCAATTGTATTTTTCGGATCTGGATTCTATTTACTTATGCGATAATTAAAGAGGGTCTAATCCTCTCAATCCATACCACGTATCTTAATTCTTATTGATGAGATCACGCCACATAATATTTTCACCAGATATTTTGATAGTTGTTTTCAAGTGTACTAGTAGTTTCAAGACCATACAGATGTTAAAGATTGAGAGAGTAGAATAGGACAATAACTAACTGCATCTAAATATGTAAAAAACAAGAAATCTATGTTGTGAACAAAAAGAGAAAATACTAAGGCAGATTCGTCCCACCAATACCAGTATACCACACACAGGTTTGTTGATATTTATAGATTCAAGTACCCAGATACTTTATTTCGAAAGGAAAGAACACAATAATATTGTTCAAATCGCATAAACAAGAATTACTATTGCAGCCTGCGGAAGGGGTGGTAACCAAAAATCAATATAACTATCGAGGTAAACAAACTTGAAGTATTTCAAATGAAAACAAACTATCAAGGAGACAATTGACAGAAGGGGGGAAATACCTGTATGGGGGGATAAATCCAATAATCAAATCTTCCTGACTTACAATATAACAGCCGAAGCATTCTGATTCCTACATGTTGATCACAAATACAAGTACTAGGAGAATACAAAATACATCTTTCAGCCAAAGACGATGCATGCATGATCCTTATATGTCGAACCCATGGAGATGCACGTACCATAGTAGCCAACATGAAAATAACTACTGTGGCCAGCTTTGTCAGGTCATGATGGGTAATGAAGAAAGAGGTAAACCTTTTTTACTTGTAAATTACCACTTTCTCCATTACCCAAGACATGACTACACTATGATAAGTTTTAATGAAGAATGCTACCTATATCAAAGTAGAGGCTGGACGTTTTGTCAGATTGTAAAAGAAAGCACACTAATAAGCATGACCTAAATAAACAATGTTCGATGGACTCATACAGAAACTGCTAATACTACATTATATGCAAATTTATTAGAAGAGGAGTACTATTGTCATATATGCATATCAAATATAAATATCCCAACAGTTGACAGAACATTTTAGGCACAACTTTAAACCTTTTGAGCTAACTAAGGCTTTAAACCTTTTATCTAAATACCTGAGACATATTATGATTTGTAAGCCAGACGAACAAGGATATCCATTCAACAACTACTGTTTCTTCTAGTTTTACCAGATACATTTCTTTATCATTCGCTACAAAAATGATTGTATAATCTACATTTAAATATGAAACCATTATTATTAAAAAAAACATAATGTAAGACTAGCATTGTGCACTAGTGTTGAATAAAAAACACTTATTAAATATGTATTCTTACAGGAGAATTTAATGAAAGTTACCTCGTCCATTACACGGTAACGGATTAACCCATATTCACTAAAGAATGGGTGCAAATCCTTAACTTTCTGCAAATATCGGCCATCTAAAGGTGATAGAGCCATAATGCTAAAAGACTCAAGATCAACAACCTCCTCTTCACGGTGATGCTCCATCTAAAACATTAAAGTTCACACAACTAAAACATATTCAACCAGTCGTCCAAATATGAGGAAAACTAAATAAAAAGGATCACCAAAAAAATTAGATCATTTCGAATCAAACATAAACATCATTGAAGATTCTTAAGCCCAATTATTATATTGAATACAGCTCACTACAAATTGGGGACTACCAAAAGATCATCTCAATTTATTTTTAAAAAATTAAGAACCTGCAATTCAAAATACAACTGTGGAAGCCCTACATTACAAATTTAGAAGAAGAAAAAAAAGTGACCTATAACATATAATATTTATTATTTACTAAAAGTTTTATGCTCTATCCGAAAATATTCCCTCCCGTAAACTTATAAAAAATAATATTTATTATTTACTAAAAGTTTTATGCTCTATCCGAAAATATTCCCTCCCGTAAACTTATAAAAAATCCTATCTTTATTCAAAAATCCGTTTTATGCTCTATCCGAAAATATTCCCTCCCGTAAACTTATAAAAAATCCTATCTTTATTCAAAAATCCGAAAGATGCTACTTTTGAGAAACATTTCAAGATTATAGTATATGAGATTTAAGAAAACTTAGCAACGAAATAATCATAAAAAAAGCAAAAAACAAGCATGCAGTCAATAAAAGGCACGGCTTGTGTTCGTGAAAATTCCCCAGCCAGGAAACTGGGAATGGAGAACTTTACCTTCGTAGTCGTGACTCCTTCTGAACTTCTCAACAAAACCCTAAGTGGTTCGAATAGCCGAGGAGAGGTGGGCTGAATCCGAAACCCTAGCTGGCCTGATCATCTACTGATCGAAGACGAAGAGGGAGAGGAGGAAAAGGGTGGTAAGAAAGCGAACGGTGATCGAAGGGGTGATAAGTACTGTTCTATGGAGTTGCAGACGAGATCTAAACCCTAACCGTAGATTTTTACGTGGGGAATTTGTTTGGGGTTTAGTGGAGCAGGAAAAAGAAGCCGCTTTTTTTTAAGGAATCAGAGAGAGTGAGGAGCGAGCGCCTCAATTCATTTTATACGCATGACATGTTGAGGTTAGGTTCAGTTCATCACATATTTTCTTTAAAAAGAAGGTATATGATGGATAATCTAATAATGCATATAGACTTTTGGCAAAATTTTGTTGTAGGTCCCTCATGTGCTAGCCAAGCATCGTTTCGGTCCTTTCGGATCATTAATATTTAGAAGTCATCAACAACAGTCATTAATATTATCATTGTCATTAATCTATATTCTTTTTGTAAACTTCTGTAAAATAGTTCTGACGATATCACATGGCTGCCACGTTAGCAAAAATTAGTTGCAAGTTTCATACAAACGTGTATGTTGAACTTGTGATTTCACTAATTTTTTTGCTGAACATGGCAGGGTCAGATCATTGTCACGTCAGCAAAATCTGATGATGAATGTAATGTTAAGAATGACCGCTGTTAACTTTCATCAAATATTAAAGATGCTAACAGTATTTGGGTGGTAAATTCTGTTATAAGTGAAAGAAACTTTATTTGTAGAAAGAATTAGGTTTTTTTTGTACATCCGCTTGCTTACTGCAATACAAATAACCCAATTTTCTTTTTATTTTTTTCTCTTTTTTTTCATTTCTCAAAACTCTTCATACTTATCATAATAATACTTGCATGAGATCCTATGCTATAGGCGCTGTTTCTGAGAAAAGAACAAAATATTAAGCTGATGAAACTTAAGTTAATTCAAGTACTAATGAGCAAAACGTGATATAAAAACTATCACGAAACTAAACAGAACAATAAACCTTTTTACTGTCTACAGGTTTTCCCAAATATTTTACTCTTTGAGTTCGAAGCAAACTATACTCTTTTGAGGCACATTAGAGAAGGAACAAGACTGATTTTTGTTTTTGCATATTTAGATGTTGATTTTGCATATTTTGATGTAATTAGAGAAGCAACTGTATTTTTCAGATCTGGATTCTCTTTACTTATGCGAGAATTAAAGAGGGACTAATTCTCTCAATCCTTACCACATATCTCAATTCTTATAGATGAGATCACGACACAAAAAATTTTCGCTGGATATTTTGATAGTTGTTTTCAAGTGTACATGTAGTTTCAAGTCCATACGGATGTTAAAGATTGAGAGAGTAGAACAGGACAACAACTAACTGCATCTAAATATGTAAAAAACAAGAAGTCTATGTTGTGAACAAAAAAGAGAAAATACTAAGGCATAATCGTCCCACCAATACCAGTATACCATACATAGGTTTGTTGATATTTACAGATTCAAGTACCCAGATACATTATTTCAAAAGGAAAGAACACAAGAATATTGCACAAATCGCATAAACAAGAATTACTATTGCAGCCTGCGGAAGGGGTGGCAACCAAAAATCAATATAAGTGCCGAGATACACAAACTTGAAGTATTTCAAATGAAAACAAACTATCAAGGAGACAATTGACAAAAGGGGGAAAAACCTATATGGGGGGATAAATCCAACAATCAAATCTTCCTGACTTACAATATAACAGCAGAAGCATTCTGATTCCAGCATGTTGATAACAAATACAAGTACCAGGAGAATACAAAATACATTTTTCAGCCAAAGACGATGCATGCAGGATCCTTAAATGTCAAACCCATGGAGATGCACGTACCATAGTAGGACGATGCATGCAGGATCCTTAAATGTCAAACCCATGGAGATGCACGTACCATAGTAGCCAACATGAAAATAACTACAGTGGCCGTCAAACCCATGGAGATGCACGTACCATAGTAGCCAACATGAAAATAACTACAGTGGCCAGCTTTGTCAGGTCATGATGGGTAATGGAGAAAGAGGTAAACCTTTTTCACTTGTAAGTTACCACTTTCTCCATTACCCAAGACATAAGTACAATATGATATGTTTTAATGAAGAATGCTACCTATATCAAAGTAGAGGCTGGACGTTTTGTCAGATTGTAAAAGAAATCACACTAATAAGCATGACCTAAATAAACAATGTTCGATGGACTCATACAGAAACTGGTAATACTACATCATATGCAAATTTATTTGAAGAGGGGTACTATTGTCAGATATGCATATCAAATATAAATATCTCAACGGTTCATAGAACATTTTAGGCACAACTTTAAACCTTTTATCTAAATACCTGGGACATATTATGATTTGTGAGCTAGACGAACTTGGATGTCCAATTAACAACCACAGTTTCTTCATGCTTTACCAGAAACATTTCTTTATCATTTGCTACAAAAATGATTATATAATCCACATTTAAATATGAAACCATTATTCTAAAAAAACATAGTGTAAGACTAACACTGTGCACTGGTGTTGAATAAAAAAACACTTATTAAATATTTATTCTTACAGGAGAATTTAATGAAAGTTACCTCAACCATTACACAGTAACATATTAACCCATATTCACTAAAGAATGGGTACAAATCCTTGACTTTCTGCAAATATCGGCCATCTAAAGGTGATAGAGCCAAAACGCTAAAAGACTCAAGATCAACAACCTCCTCTTCACGATGTTGCTCCATCTAAAATATTAAAGTTCACACAGCCAAAACATATTCAACCAGTTGTCCAAATATGTGGAAAATTGAAGAAAAACGATCACCAAAAATATTACATCATTCCGGATCAAACTTAATCATCACTGAAGTTCATAAGCCTAATTATTAGATTGAATACAGCTTACTGTAAATTAGGGACTGCCAAAGGATCATCTCAATTTATTTAAAAAAAATTAAGAACCTAAAATTCAAAATACAACAGTGGAAGCCCTACATTACAAATTCAAAAGAAGAAAAAAAGGTGACCTATAGCATATGATATTTATTATTTACTAAAAGTTTTATGCTCTATCCCAAAATATTCCCTCCCGTAAACTTATAAAAAATCCAATCTTTATTCAAAAATCCAAAAGATGCCACTTTTGAGAAACATTTTAAGATTATAGTATAAGAGATTTAAGAAAACTTAGTAACGAAATAATCACAAAAAAGCAAAAAACAAGCATATAGTCAATAAAAGGCAAGGCTTGTGTTCGTGAAAATTCCCCAGCCAAGAAACCGAGAATGGATATCTTTACCTTCGTAGTCGTGACTCCTTCTGAACTGTTCAACGAAACCCTAAGTAGTTTGAATCGCCGAAGAGGGGTGGGCTGAATATGAAACCCTAGCTGGCGTGATCATCTGTGGATCGAAGACAAAGAGGGAGTGGAAAAGGGTGGCAAGAAAGCGAATGGGGCTCGAGGGGGTGATAAGATCTTTTCCATGGAGTTGCAGACGAGATCGAAACCCTAACCTTAGATTTTTAAGGAGGGAATTTGTTCGGGGTTTAGTGGAGCGGTAAAAAGGAGCCACCTTTTTTTTAAGGAATTGGAGAGAGTGAGGAGCAAGCGTCTCGATTCATTTTATACGCATGTCATGTGGAGGTTAGGTTCAGTTCATCAGATATTTTCTTTAAAATGAAGGTAAATAATGGATAATCTATTAATGCATATAGACTTTTGGCAAAACTTTGTTGTAGGTCCCTCATGTGCTAGCCAACTTTCATTTCGGTCCTTTCGGATCATTAATATTTAGAAGTCATCAACTACAGTCACTAATATTATCATTGTCATCAATCTATGTTCTTTTTGCAAACTTCTGTAAAATGTTTCTGACGGTATCACATGGCTGCCACGTTAGCAAAATTTTTTTGCAAGTTTCATACAAACGTGTATGTTGAACTTGTGATTTCAATAATTTTTTTGCTGAACATGGGAGGGTCAGATCATTGTCATGACAGTAAAATCTAATGACGAATGTAATGTTTAGAATGATCGCTGTTAACTTTCATCAAATATTAAAGACGCTAATAGTATTTGGGTGGCAAATTCTGTTATAAGTGAAAGAAACTTTACTTGTAGAAATAATCAGGCTATTTTTTGTACGTCCGCTTGCTTACTGTAATACAAATAGCCCAATTTTCTTTTTCTTTTTTCTCTTTTTTTTTATTTCTCAAAACTCTTCATACTTATGATAATAATAATTGCATGAGATCCCAAGCTATAGGTGCTATTTCTAAGAAAAGAACAGAATATTAAGCTGATGAAACTTAAGTTAATTCAAGTACTAATGAGCAAAATGTGATATAACAGCTATCACGAAATTCAACAGAAAATTAAACTTTTTTACTATCAACAGGTTTTCCCAAATATTTTACTCTTCAAGTTTGAAGCAAACTATACTCTTTTGAGGCACATTAGAGAAGGAACGAGAGTGGTTTTTGTTTTTGCATATTTAGATGTTGATTTTGTTTATTTTGATGTAATTAGAGAAGCAACTGTATTTTTCGGATCTGGATTCTCTTTACTTATGCGAGAATTAAAGAGGGTCTAATTCTCTCAATCCTTACCACATATCTCAATTCTTATAGATGAGATCACGCCATAAAAAATTTCCACCGGATATTTTGATAGTTGTTTTCAAGTGTACTAGTAGTTTAAAGACCATGCGGATGTTAAAGATTGAGAGAGTAGAACAGGACAACAACTAAGTACATATAAATATGTAAAAAACAAGAAATCTATGTTGTGAACAAAAAGAGAAAATACTAAGGAAGAATCGTCCCACCAATACCAGTATACCACACACAGGTTTGTTGATATTTACAGATTCAAGTACTCAGATACTTTATTTCAAAAGGAAAGAACACAAGAATATTACACAAATCATAAAAACAAGAATTACTATTGCAGCTTTCAGAAGGGGTGGCAATCAAAATCAATATAAGTGTCGAGGTAAACAAACTTGAAATATTTCAAACGAAAACAAACTATCAAGGAGACAATTGACAAAAGGAGGAAAAACCTACATGGGGGTATAAATCCAACAATCAAATCCCCCTGACTTACAATATAACAGTCGAAACATTCTGATTCCTGCATGTTGATCACAAATACATCTTTCATCCAAAGACGATGCATGCAGGATCCTTAAATGTCAAACCCATGGAGATGCACGTACCATAGTAGCCAACATGTAAATAACTACAGTGGCCAGCTTTGTCAGATCATGATGGGTAATGGAGAAAGAGGTAAACCTTTTTTACTTGTAAGTTACCTCTTTCTCCATTACCAAAGACATGACTACACTATGACAAGTTTTAATGGAGACTGCTACCCACATCAAAGCAGAGGCTGGACGTTTTGTTAGATTGTAAAAGAAAGCACACTAATAAGCATAACCTAAATAAACAATGTTCGATGGACTCATACAGAAACTGCTAATACTACATCATATGCAAATTTAGTAGAAGAGAGTACTATTGTCAGATATGCATATCAAATACAAATATCCCTACAGTTCACAGGACATTTTAGGCACAACTTTAAACCTTTTGAGGTAACTAAGGTTTTAAACCTTTTATCAAAATACCTGAGACATAATATGATTTGTAAGCCAGACGAACAAGGATATCCAATCAACAACCAAAGTTTCTTCATGCTTTACCAGAAGCATTTCTTTATCATTCGCTACAAAAATGATTGTATAATCTACATTTAAATATAAAACCATTATTCTTAAAAAAACATAATGTAAGACGAACACTGTGCACTGGTGTAGAATAAAAAACACTTATTAAATATGTATTCTTACAGGAGAATTTAATGAAAGGTACCTCGAACATTACACAGTAACGGATTAACCCATATTCACTAAAGAATGGGTGCAAATCCTTGACTTTCTGCAAATATCGGCCATTTAAAGGTGATAGAGCCATAATGCTAAAAGACTCAAGATCAACAACCTCCTCTTCACGATGATGCTCCATCAAAAACATTAAAGTTCACACAACCAAAACATATTCAACCAGTTGTCCAAATATGAGGGTAATTGAAGAAAATGTATCACCAAAAAAATTAGATCATTCCGGATCAAACTTAATCATCTTTGAAGATTCATAAGCCCAATTATTAGATTGAATATAGCTCACTATAAATTAGGGACTGCCAAAGGATCATCTCAATTTATTTAAAAAAATTCAAGAACCTGACATTCAAACTATAAATTCAGAAGAAGAAAAAAAAGTGACCTATAGCTAATGATAATTATTTTTTATAAAAGTTTTATGCTCTATCCCAAAATATTCCCTCCCGTAAACATATAAAAAATCTTATCTTTATTCAAAAATCCAAAAGGTGCCACTTTTGAGAAACATTTCAAGATTATAGTATATGAGATTTGAGAAAACTTAGCAACGAAATAATCATAAAAAAGCAAAAAACAAACATGCAGTCAATAAAAGGAAGGGCTTGTGTTCGTGAAAATTACCTAGCCAAGAAACCAAGAATGGAGATCTTTACCTTCATAGTCGTGACTCCTTCTGAACTGCTCAATGAAACACTAAGTGGTTCGAATCACCGATGAGGGGTAGGCTTAATCTGAAACCCTAGCTGGCCTGAACATCTGCTGATCAAAGACGAAGAGGGAGAGGAGGAAAAGGGCAGCAAGAAAGCGAATGGGGCTCGAGGGAGTGATAAGATCTTTTCCATGGAGTTGCAGACGAGATCAAAACCCTAACCCTAGATTTTTAAGGGTGGAATTTGTTTGGGGTTTAGTGGAGCGGAAAAAAGGAGCCGCCTTTTTTTTAAAGGAATCAGAGAGAGCGAGGAGAGAGCGCCACAATTCATTTTATACGCATGTCATGTGGAGGTTAGGTTCAGTTCATCAGATATTTTCTTTAAAAGGAAGGTAAATGATGGATAATCTAATAATGCATATAGACTTTTGGCAAAACTTTGTTGTAGGCCCCTCATGTGCCTCGATTCATTTTATACGCAAGTCATGTGGAGGTTAGGTTCAGTTTATCAGATATTTTCTTTAAAAGGAAGGTAAATGATGGATAATCTAATAATGCATATAGACTTTTGGCAAAACTTTGTTGTAGGTCCCTCCTGTGCTAGCCAAGTATTGTTTCGGTCCTTTCGGATCATTAATATTTAGAAGTCATCAACCACAGTCATTAATATTATCATGGTCATCAATCTATGTTCTTTTTGTGAACTTCTGTAAAATATTTCTGACGATATCACATGGCTGCCACATTAGCAAAAATTAGTTGCAAGTTTCATACAAACGTGTATGTTGAACTTGTGATTTCACTAATTTTTTGCTGAACATGGCAGGTATAGATCATTGTCACGTCCACTTGTTTACTGCAAAATGTAATGTTAAGAATGACCGTTGTTAACTTTCATCAAATACTAAAGATGCTAATAGTATTTGGGTGGCAAATTCCGTTATAAGTGAAAGAAACTTTTCTTGTAGAAATAATCAGGTTGTTTTTTGTATGTCCACTTGCTTACTGCAATACAAATAGCCCATTTTTCTTTTTCTTTTTTTTCTCTTTTTTTTCATTTCTCAGAACTCTTCATACTTATCATAATAGTACTTGCATGAGATCCCAAGCTATAGGCGCTGTTTCTGAGAAACGAGCAGATTATTAAGCTAATAAAACTTAAGTTAATTCAAGTACTAATGAGCAAAACGTGATGTAACAGCTATCAAGAAATTCAACAGAACAATAAATTTTTTTATTGTTAACAGGTTTTCCTAAATATTTTACTCTTCGAGTTCGAAGCAAACTATACTCTTTTGAGGCACATTAGAGAAGGAACTAGAGTGATTTTTCTTTTTGAATATTTAGATGTTGATTTCGTATATTTTCATGTAATTAGGGAAGCAACTGTATTTTTCGGATCTGGATTCTCTTTACTTTTGCGATAATTAAAGTGGGTCTAATTCTCTCAATCCATACCGCGTATCTTAATTCTTATAGATGAGATCACGCCACATAAAATTTCCACCGGAAATTTTGATAGGTGTTTTCAAGGGTACTAGTAGTTTCAAGAACATATAGATGTTAAAGATTAAAAGAGTAGAACAGGACAATAACTAACTGCATCTAAATATGTAAAAAACAAGAAATCTATGTTGTGAAAAAAAAGAGAAAAAACTAAGGCAGAATCATCCCTCCAATACCACCATACCACACACATGTTTGTTGATATTTACAGATTCATGTACCCAGATACTTTATTTCAAAAGTAAAGAACACAAGAATATTGTTCAAATCGCATAAACAAGAATTACTATTGCAGCTTACGGCAGGGTAGCAACCAAAAATCAATATAAGTGTCGAGGTGAACAAACTTGAAGTATTTCAAATGAAAACAAACTAACAAGGAGACAATTGACAGAAGGGGGGAAACCTGCATGGGGGGATAAATCCAATAATTCAATCCCACTGACTTATAATATAACAGCCGAAGCATTCTGATTCCTGCATGTTGATCACAAATACAAGTACCAGCAGAATACAAAATACATCTTTTAGCCAAAGACGATGCATGCAGGATCCTTAAATGTCAAACCCATGGAGATGCACGTACCGTAGTAGCCAACATGAAAATTACTACAGTGGCCAGCTTTGTCAGATCATGATGGGTAATAGAGAAAGAGGCAAACCTTTTTTACTTGTAAGTTACATATTTCTCCATTACCCAAGACATGACTACACTATGACAAGTTTTAATGAAGACTGCTACCTATATCAAAGCACACCAATAAACATGACCTAAATAAACAATGTTCGATGGATTCATATAGAAACTGCTAATACTACATCATATGCAAATTTATTAGAAGAGGGGTACTATTGTTAGATATGCAAATCAAATATAAATATCCCAATGGTTCACAGAACATTTTTAGGCACAACTTTAAACCTTTTGAGCTAACTAAGGCTTTAAACCTTTTATCTAAATACCTGAGACATATTATGATTTGTAAGCCAGGCGAACAAGGATATCCAATCAACAATCACAGTTTCTTCATGCTTTACCAGAAACATTTCTTTATCATTCGCTATAAAAATGATTGTATAATCTACATTTAAATATGAAACCATTATTCTTAAAAAAAATATATTGTAAGACTAACAATGTGCACTGGTGTTGAATAAAAAAACACTTATTAAATATGTATTCTTACAGGAGAATTTAATGAAAGTTACCTCGACCATTACACGGTAACGGATCAGCCCATATTCACTAAAGAATGGGTACAAATCCTTAACTTTCTGCAAATATCGGCCATCTAAAGGTGATAGAGCCATAATGCTAAAAGACTCAAGATCAACAACCTCCTTTTCACGGTGATGCTCCATCTAAAACATTAAAGTTCACACAACCAAAACATATTCAACCAGTCGTCCAAATATGAGGAAAATTGAAGAAAAAGGATCACCAAAAAAATTAGATCATTTCGAATCAAACATAAACATCATTGAAGACATCAACCACAGTCATTAATATTATCATTATCATTAATCTATGTTCTTTTTGCAAACTTTTGTAAAATATTTCTGACGATATAATATGGCTACCATGTTAGCAAAAATTAGTTGCAAGTTTCATACAAATGTGTATGTTGAACTTGTGATTTCACTAATTTTTTTGATGAACATGGCAGGGTCAGATCATTGTCATGTCGGCAAAATCTGATGATGAATGTAATGTTAAGAATGACCACTGTTAACTTTCATTAAATATTAAAGACGCTGACAGTAATTGGGTGGCAAATTACGTTATAAGTGAAAAAAACTTTACTTGTAGAGATTATCAGGTTGTTTTTTGTACGTCCGCTTGCTTACTGCAATACAAATAGCCCATTTTTCCTTTCTTTTTTTATTTTTTTCTCTTTTTTTCATTTCTCAAAACTCTTCATACTTATCATAATAATACTTTCATGAGATCCCAAGCTATAGGCGCTATTTCTGTGAAAAGAACAGAACATTAAGCTATGAAACTTAAGTTAATTCAAGTACTAATGAGCAAAACATGATATAACAGCTATGACAAAATTCAATACAACAATAAACTTTTTTTACTGTCAACAGGTTTTCCAAAATATTTCACTCTTCGAGTTCGAAGCAAACTATACCCTGTTAAGGCACATGAGAGAAGGAACTAGAGTGAAATATTTAGAGAAGCAACTATATTTTTCGGATCTGGATTCTCTTTATTTATACGATAATTAAAGATGGTCTTCTTCTCTCAATCCTTACCGCGTATCTTAATTCTTATAGATGAGATCATGCCACATAATATTTCCACCGGATATTTTGATAGTTGTTTTCAAGTGTACTAGTAGTTTCAAGACCATACGGATGTTAAAGATTGAGAGAGTAGAGCAGGACAATAACTAACTGCATCTAAATATGTAAAAAACAATAAATCTATGTTGTGAACAAAAAGAGAAAATACTAAGGCAGAATCGTCCCACCAATACCAGTATACCACACACAGGTTTGTTCATATTTACAGATTCAAGTACCCAGATACTTTATTACAAAAGGAAAAACACAAGAATATTGTTCAAATCGCATAAACAAGAATTACTATTGCAGCCTGCGGAAGGGGTAGCGACCAAAAATCAATAGAAGTGTCAAGGTAAACAAACTTGAAGTATTTCAAATGAAAACAAACTATCAAAGAGACAATTGATAGAAGGGGGAAAAACCTACATGGGGGGATAAATCCAACAATCAAATCCCCCTGAATTACAATATAACAGCCGAAGCATTCTGATTCTTGCATGTTGATCACAAATACAAGTACCAGGAGAGTACAAAATACATCTTTCAGCCAAAGACAATGCATGCAGGATCCTAAAATGTCAAACCCATGGAGATGCACGTACAATAGTAGCCAACATGAAAATAACTACAGTGGCCAGCTTTGTCAGATCATGATGGGTAATGGAGAAAGAAGTAAACCTTTTTTACTTGTAAGTTACCTCTTTCTCCATTACCCAAGACATGACTATACTATGACAAGTTTTAATGAAGACTGCTACCTATATCAAATCACACTAATAAGCATGACCTAAATAAACAATGTTCGATGGAGTCATACAGAAACTACTAATACTACATCATATGCAAATTTTTTAGAAGCGGGGTACTATTATCAGATATGAATATCAAATATAAATATCCCAATGGCTCACAGAATATTTTAGGCACAACTTTAAACCTTTTGAGCTAACTAAGGCTTTAAACCTTTTATCTAAATACCTGAGACATATTATGATTTGTAAGCTAGACGAACAAGGAAATCCAATCAACAACTACAGTTTCTTCATGCTTTACCAGAAACATTTCTTTATCATTCGCTGCAAAAATGATTGTATAATCTACATTTAAATATGAAACCATTATTCTTTAAAAAACATAATGTAAGACTAACACTATGCACTGGTGTTAAATAAAAAACACTTATTAAATATGTATTCTTAGAGGAGAATTTAATAAAAGTTACCATGACCATTACATGGTAATGGATTAACCCATATTGACTAAAGAATTGTTGCAAATCCTTGACGTTCTTCAAATATCAGCCATCTAAAGGTGATAGAGCCATAATGCTAAAAGACTCAAAATCAACAACCTCCTCTTCACGATGATGCTCCATCTAAAACATTAAAGTTCACACAGCCAAAACATATTCAACCAGTTATCCAAATATGCGGAAAATTGAAGAAAAATGATCAACAAAAAAATTAGATAATTCCGGATCAAACTTAATCATCATTGAAGATTCTTAAGCCCAATTATTGGATTGAATACAGATTACTATAAATTGGGGACTGCCAAAGGATCATCTCAATTTATTTAAAATATTTAAGAACCTGAAATTCAAAATACAACAGTGGAAGCCCTACATTACAAATTCAGAAGAAGAAGAAAAAAGTGACCTATAGCATATGACATTTATTATTTACTAAAAGTTTTATGCTCTACCCCTAAATATTCCCTCCTATAAACTTATAAAAAAAATCCTATCATTATTGAAAAATCCAAAAGATGCCACTTTCAGAAACATTTCAAGATTATAGTATATGAGATTTAAGAAAACTTAGCAACGAAATAATCACAAAAAAGCAAAAAACAAGCATGCAATCAATAAAAGAGAGGGCATGTGTTCATGAAAATTCCCCAGCCAGGAAACCAGGAATGGAGATATTTACCTTCATAGTCGTGACTCCTTCTGAAGTGCTCAACGAAACCCTAAGTGGTTCGAATCGCCGAGGAGGTGTGGGCTGAATCCGAAACCCTAGCTGGCCTGATCGTCTACTGATCAAAGACGAAGAGGGAGAGGAGGAAAAGGGCGGCAAGAAAGAGAACGGGGTTTGAGGGGGTGATAAGTGCTTTTCCATGGAGTTGCAGACGAGATCAAAACCCTAACCCTAGATTTTTAAGGGGGGAATTTGTTCGGGGTTTAGTGGAACGGGAAAAAGGAGCTGCCTTTTTTTTAAGGAATCAGAGAGAGCGAGGAGCGAGCGCCTCGATTCATTTTATACACAGGTCATGTGGAGGTTCGGTTTAGTTCATCAGATATTTTCTTTAAAAGGAAGGTAAATGATGGATAATCTAATAATGCATATAAACTTTTGGCAAAACTTTGTTGTAGGCCCCTCATGTGGTAGCCAAGTATTGTTTCGATCCTTTCGGACCATTAATATTTAGAAGTCATCAACCACAGTCATTAATAATATCATTGTCATTAATCTATGTTCTTTTTGCAAACTTCTGTAAAATATTTCTGACGATATCACATGGCTGCCACGTTAACAAAAATTAGTTGCAAGTTTCATGCAAACGTATATGTTCAACTTGTAATTTCACTAATTTTTTTTGCTGAACATGGCAGGGTCAGATCATTGCACGTCAGCAAAATCTGATGACGAATGTAATGTTAAGAATAACCGCTGTTAACTTTCATCAAATATTAAAGACGCTGACAGTATTTGGGTGGCAAATTACGTTATAAGTGAAAGAAACTTTACTTGTAGAGATTATCAGGTTGTTTTTTGTACGTCCACTTGCTTACTGCAATACAAATAGCCCATTTTCATTTTCTTTTTTTCTTTTTATTCACTTTTTTTCATTTCTCAAAACTCTTCATACTTATCAAAATAATAGTTGCATGAGATCCCAAGCTATAGGTGTTGTTTCTGTGAAAAGAGCAGAATATTAAGCTGATGAAACTTAAGTTAATTCATGTACTAATGAGCAAAACGTGATATAACAACTATCACAAAATTCAATAGAACAATAAACTTTTTTACTGTCAACAGGTTTTCCCAAATATTTTACTCTTCGAGTTCAAAGCAAACTATGCCCTTTTGAGGCGCATTAGAGAAGGAACTAGAGTGATTTTTGTTTTTGCATATTTAGATGTTGATTTTGCATATTTTGATGTATTTAGAGAAGCAACTATATTTTTTAGATCTAAATTCTCTTTATTTTTACGATAATTAAAGAGGGTCTAATTCTCTCAATCCTTACCGCGTATCTCAATTCTTATAGATGAGATCACGCCACATAATATTTCCACCGGATACTTTGATAGTTGTTTTCAAGTGTACTAGTAGTTTCAAGACCATATGGATGTTAAAGATTGAGAGAGTAGAACAGGACAACAACAAACTGCATCTAAATATGTAAAAAACAAGAAATCTATGTTGTGAACAAAAAGAGAAAATACTACGGCAGAATCATCCCACCAATACGAGTATACCACACAGAGGTTTGTTGATATTTACAGATTCAAGTACCCAGATACTTTATTTCAAAAGGAAAGAACACAAAAATATTGTTCAAATCCCATAAACAAGAATTACTATTGCAACCTGCGGAAGGGGTAGCAACCAAAAATCAATATAAGTGTCGAGGTAAACAAACTTGAAGTATTTCAAATGAAAACAAACTATCATGGAGATAATTGAGAGAAGGGAGGAAAACCTGCAAGGGGGGATAAATCCAACAATCAAATCCCCCTGACTTACAATATAACAGCCAAAGCATTCTGATTCCTGCATGTTGATCACAAATACAAGTACCAGGAGGATACAAAGTACATCTTTCAGCTAAAGACGATGCATGAAGGATCCTTGAATGTCAAACATATGGAGATGCACGTGCCATAGTAGCCAACATGAAAATAACTACGGTGGCCAGCTTTGTCAGATCATGATGGGTAATGGAGAAAGAGGTAAACCTTTTTAACTTGTAAGTTACCTCTTTCTCCATTACCCAAGACATGACTACACTATGACAAGTTTTAATGAAGAAGCTACCTATATCAAAGCAGAGGCTAGATGTTTTGTCAAATTGTAAAAGAAAGCACACTAAAAAGCATGACCTAAATAAACAATGTTCGATGGACTCATACAGAAACTGCTAATACTACATCATATGCAAATTTATTAGAACAGGGGTACTATTGTCAGATATGCATATCAAATATAAATATCCCAATGGTTCATAGAACATTTTAGGCACAAATTTAAACCTTTTGAGCTAACTAAGGTTTTAAACCTTTTATCTAAATGCCTCAGACATATTATGATTTGTAAGCCAGACGAACAAGGTTATCCAATCAACAACCACTGTTTCTTCATGCTTTACCAGAAACATTTCTTTATCATTCGATACAAAAATGATGTATAATCTACATTTAAATATGAAACCATTATTATAAAAAATTATAATATAAGACTAACAATGTGCACTGGTGTTGAATAAAAAAACACCTATTAAATATGTATTCTTACAAGGGAATTTAATGAAAGTTACCTCGACCATTACACGGTAACGGATTAACCCGTATTCACAAAGGAACGGGTGCAAATCCTTGACTTTCTGCAAATATCGGTCATCTAAAGGTGATAGAGCCATAATGCTAAAAGACTCAAGACCAACAACCTCCTCTTCACGATGATGCTCCATCTAAAAGATTAAAGTTCACACAGCCAAAACATATTCAACCAGTTGTCCAAATATGAGAAAAATTGAAGAAAAATGATCACCAAAAAAATTAGATCATTCCGGATCAAACTTAATCATCATTGAAGATTGATAAGCCTAATTATTGGATTGAATACAGCTCACTATAAATTAGGGACTGCCAATGCATCATCTCAATTTATTTAAAAAATATTAAGAACCTGAAATTCAAAATACAATAGTGGAAGCCCTACATTAAAAATTCAGAAGAAGAAAAAAAGTGACCGACAACATATGATATTTATTATTTACTAAAAGTTTTATGCTCTATCCCAAAATATTCACTCCCGTAAACTTATAAAATATCTTATCTTTATTCAAAAATACAAAAGATGCCACTTTTGATAAACATTACAAGATTATAGTATATGAGATTTAAGAAAACTTAGCAACGAAATAATCACAAAAAAGCAAAAAACAAGCATGCAGTCAATAAAAGGCAGGGCTTGTGTACGTGAAAATTCCCCAGCTAGGAAACCAGGAATGGAGATCTTTACCTTCGTAGTCGTGACTCTGTATGCATAAAATTTGATTTCCCAGAATTGGGGACTTCATTTGTATTGATAAGAATAGCTTATTACAAACTAATGAATCAAAGTTACAACAGAAGCGGAGGGAAGGCCCTCCTTGTTTAACGTGGGATCTTTGGTAGCGATAGGACGCCTCGCTCAGCTCTCGCATCGAGTTTGCTTTCCTTGGACGATCTGATCAGAGTTGTAGGTGAGCTTCAGTATATAGTAGAAGCTCATGTTAATCGAGTTCGAGCCTCCGCGCTCAATGGCGATCAAGGCCAGAATCTAGAGGAAGATGCTACAGTGCAAGAGCAAAGCAAAGAGAGGGTCGCTAACTCAGTCAGAGAGTGAACTACTCAAATGAAAAGTCAGCCAATCAATAGAAAGCTAACGACCCCTCTCATGTAGCCGGGAGAGGCATTTAAATAGAGCGGAGATGGCATGGTCCCTCCCTTGAAATATGGGATGTGACCATGTACTGTTGAGAGATGCCATGCTTCTCACTTGTACTATGAGTGGCTGCTTGATGGGCTCGGAGCACTGTACTCCTCCCCTTCACATTGTGAGAAATAGGAAAGCCCATCCCTGTACATGGCAGCGCAGCCGCTAGGTACTCTAGCGAGTTTAGTGAGTTTGTTGATCGCCTAGCTGATTGCCTGGACTTGCAGGCGAGTTTAGTGCTTGAACCGATTTGTTTTGTGTAGGTGGGTCAAGCGTGCAGGCGAGCATCGCCGCTGAGTATTACGGGTAACTACCTGGTAGGAGTGGAGTGTTGTCCTCCTCCCGAGTATCGCGGGACATAGGAAGGCCCATCTCTACGTGATAGCGCTATCGTCGAACACTCTCGTGAGTTTGGCGAGCTTGTCGATCGCCTAGCCATGCAGGCGGGCTCGGTTCTTGAGTAGACTTGACTCGTGCAGGCAAATCAAATGTACAGGCGAGTTTCTGATCGCCTGGCGGATTGCCTGGATGTGCAGGCAAGCTCAGCGCTCGCGTGGCCTTGACTCGTACTGGCAAGTCAAGCACACGGGCGAGTTTCTTTCGTGCTGGCGATCTCAACTCTTGAGTGGATTTGACTCGTGTAGGAGAGTCAAACATGCAGGTGGAATTTAGGCCCTTCTGTGTTTAAGGTAATTTTTATAGCCTACAAGACCCCCTTTAAAGGTTTTAGACCCAAACTGAATCTTCAAGAACTGTCCTTTGAATTTGGCCATTGGATAGGCTAGGAGCCGCCTCCCAGTTTGGGTTTTAGCTCTGCTCCACCTACCGAATACGAACTGTCGAGAGCGATCTGAGCCATCGATCTCGATCGTGGTAACGCCTCCTAACCGCAAGTGTTTTGCCTTTAAATAGGCTTTGTCTCCTTCCTTGGGGGACTACTGTGCTTTGGAATTTCTGATCATTCGAATCTTCTAGAGAGAAAGGACTCAACTTTCATCTTTGACTCTCTGAAAAAGCCTTAGTTCTTGTTTGGTGACGTCACGACTGACCCTTCGATCGTCAACCGCCTGTATTTGCTCCAACTGATAGAATATCATCAAAAAAACATGGTTAAGTGGTTATAACTAAGGATAAGATTGAATCGGTCGTTCTTATCCGAAAACGGTGGTTCCAAAGCCTATAAATGCAGCCCTAGAGCCTTCATTTTTTTAAGATCTGGAATTCTCGAGCGTCGACGAAGCCCTGCTGAATTAAAGACTGAAGGAGCACAAGTTTCAGAGAGGAGGAGGAGATCAAATCGAGTTCTTTAGGCATAAAGAAGAAGAGTTCAAAGATCTACAGTTCCTGGTTCTTCGCCTTGAGATTGCCCCGTTACGGTGATCTCGAGAAGAGTGATTATCTCGCTGTTGCCGAGATAATTGCTTCGATTTCTTGATTCCTTCGCGAATCAATGAAGCTTCGAATCTAATCTGATCATTTTGTGGTTCACGGGTATCAACATCCCCGTCACAGGCTAAGATCCCACGTAAGCAGAAGACCGATAAACGATCATTGTGCTGTTAGACGAGAATTGTACCTTTTATTTTCATTGTGTAAAAGTCTTATAAAAAGATGATCTTTTTTTATTATTATAACGACTGAAGTTGTAATGAATCCCTCAATGAAGAAAGCAATTTTATCCCTAAAGAGTGCCGGTGGACAGACTCTCACTCTCTAGCGTCTTCGGGTAGTATACCATGCAAAACGTAGTCGATGATCGGGAAGCTCCAATCTTTCTGGTCAAGTTGGTCCAGGGCCTGGTGTGTAGTGTTCACTTCCAGGGCATCTTCTACCCAAAAGAGTCGTCGGCTCGCGACAGTGACATGCTGAGTTGTCCCTAACGGTTAGGCCAGGTTAGCTGCTAATGATGCGAGGGCGTCTGCATGTGTATTCTTGGAACGAAGCACATGCTCAATGCAGACGTTTTCGAATGACTCAGTTAGTTTGATAGCTGCTTTATGAAGTGGGATCAGATCATTATTTCTAACCTTGTATTCCCCTGTCCTCTGTTTTATGATGAGCTGAGAGTCAACGTAGGCCTCAAGATGCTTTATCGCTAATTCTATAGCCGGTTCGAGTCCGATGAGCAGTGCATTGTACTCAGCCACATTATTGGTGCATGGCTCTGTTAAAGAAAAGTTCCTTGGCAACACATGGTTTTGGGGGGAGATTAAAACTACCCCCACTCCCGTGATGATGGATCCGCTCGTGCCGACGTGAGATGCCCCATCGAAGAACATCTGGCAAACCTCCCCTATGGAGGTTGTGTTGACTTCGGAAGATTCATCCGGAAAGTCTTCGACTAAGTTAGTCTTTATCGCTAGCGGGTGGTTGGCTATGAGATCACAGATGGCTTGCCCTTTGACTGATTTTTGCGGCATGAAGTGGATGTCGTACTGAGACAACAGATGCGCCCATCTGGCAAGGTGCCAGTTTAAGGCTCCGGGTTGTGTCATGAAGACTCGGATGGGGTTCATTCGGGAGATGACATGGATGGTTTGGCCAACCAGGTAGTGCCTCGTATTTTGGATGGCGAATACCAGGGCTAGGCATTCCTTTTCGACCATAGGGTACCATCGATCGGCACCTTGTAGAGTCCTACTTATGTAATAGATACCTTGCTCATTGCCCGCATCATCATTTTGTGCCAAGAGAGCACCTAGAGAATGCTCGTTGACAAGGCTCATCCCATACAAATGAGATGCCTTTCTTCATCATCTTAGAGAAGGGTTGGCATTTGCCTGAAAGATCCGAGATGAACCTTCGAATATAAGCCAAACGTCCCTGGAGACCCCTTAATTTTTTGAGATTCTGTGGCAGCTGAAACTCTTGGATAGCTCGTACTTTATCCGGGTCGATATGAATTCCCTTTTTCGTGATGACAAATCAAAGGAATTTACCGCTAGACATCCCTAAGAATAATTTCATAGGATTCATCTTGAGTTGATGAGATCGCATGAGTTCGAACATCACTCTCAAGTCTTGGAGGTTGTCGTCTTTGCTACGACTCTTTATGACCAAGTCATCTACGTAGCATTCGACTATCTTCCCTTGGAGGTTGTCGTCTTTGCTACGACTCTTTATGACCAAGTCATCTACGTAGCATTCGACTATCTTCCGTAGATAGTCTCAAAAAATCATTCTCATGGCGCGCTATAAGGTTACGCCGATGTTTTTGAGTCCGAAAGGCATAACCATGTAGCAGTATACCCCCAACAGAGTTCTGAATGAGGTGTGTTTCTCATAGTCAGGATGCATCTTGATTTGATTGTACCCTGTGAATCCATCCATAAAGGACATTCTCTCGAACCCACACGTGTTATCAATGATGACATGCATGATGGGTAGAAGAAACTCGTCCTTTGGACAGGCTGCGTTGAGGTCTCGGAAGTCGATGCAGATGCGGATCTTGCCATTCTTCTTTAGGACGGGAACAATGTTGGCTACCCAGTCAGGGTGTTGTTCTTCACTGATGAAGCCAAATTCGATCAGCTTCTTCACTTTAACTTCATGTGCCTCCATGCTTTGTGGACGAAACCATCTCTGCTACTATTTGATGGGTTTGTCGTTCGAGCCGATGTTGAGGCGATGCATGGCGATCTGAGGATTGAGGCCGGGCATGTCCTCATAATTCCATGCGAAGAGATCGATATATTCCCGTATGAAGGATATGAGGTCTTATTATTCCCGAGGAGGTAAGCTATCACTGATAAATATGGGCTTCGGGTTGGCCTCATCACCCATATTTACCTAGAGGATTTCATCCTCGGTGGGTGGCTCACGCTGTTCGAAGCGACTGTTCCATTGAGCATTGATATGGTGGTCCAATGCTTCATCATAAAGAGGGACCTGCTCGTCCTCCACTATTTCAACAGGATCAGTCATAGTCATGTTGACTGTGAGATCTTTAAAAAGTCTCCCACACTGACATATGAGTCCAATGCCGAGGATGTTGATGATTGATCATCCGAGTGGGCGTCACCAGAGTCCTCACCGAAGTTGCATAACAATTCTGACGAAGAGGAAGTGTAACCTAAGCCTCTTCGAGTATTGCTGAAGCAGTTTGAGGGTCTGCCTTTAGGTACGTAGGTGGGTCGAATAAATGTCTTTTGTCCTCTGCCATAGTTTAGGCCTTCTTGACGGGTGAAATCGTAGCCTATGTCTTTCATCATACGTTTTGCCATTTGATTGTACTGCGAAAATTATGGCACGGGTTCCTCTTCTTCGGATTCGTCCTACAACAAGATGATTGATACTTCAAAAGATAATATCCTTCTGATAATTATCCTGGGCAGGCACGATGAACACAACCTGCAAGGACTCGATCGTTTGTCCTTTTGTAGCATACGATGAGCATACATGCAAGTGTAAGGAAGAGTCATTGTACAACCCTAAAATTGAATCATCGGGCCTGTCATCATCAGATTTTAGACAAGATGATAAGTAAGCAAAGTAAATCTTCTCATTCAGGATAATCTCGTCCGCCTGATTAGCATCGGTTACATTATGGCTTTCGTAGCCAATTACAATCGATTCAAAATCGTTCAGAATAAGGCTGTCACCGTATTCGGGTTCGCTATTCGCTTCATTACCACTTTCGAATTCTTCAGTCAGTGGTGGGTCATTCGAATCGAGGTCCTAATAGAGCAGAGAATCTGTGAAGTAGTTCTCGACTCCCTTGAAGGGTTGCTTGTCGGCAACCACCGTTTTCACCCGATCGTAGTCGTCCACGTACTTTAGGCATTGGTGTAACGTGGACGGGACTATACCCACCGTTTTCACCCGATCGTAGTCGTCCACGTACTTTAGGCATTGGTGTAACGTGGACGGGACTATACGGTTGTTCTGGATCCATGGCCGTCCTAATAGCATGTTGTAGGAAGGCTCGACGTTGATGACGTAACAAGTCACCTCCATCTTTATGTCGCCTATATGACATTTAAGACGGATCTTGCCGAGCGGCCGGGTCCCAGTGGCATTAAAGCCAAAGATGGTCATAGTTGTCGTGATTAGATGCCTCTGGGATACCCCCAGGTGCTTGATAAGTTTCAAGGGGATAATGCTCAGTGCGGATCTAGGGTCAATTTCGATCCATATTGGAGGAACTGATGTACCCCGTGAAATACAATGGTCGATCATGGGATGTACTTTTGATAAGCATGTCCTCAGGGGTGAAAGTGATGTAGGGGACCCACTGTTCCGCAGCCTGACATCATTGCAAACACCTCCTTACTGTGTCTTCCTCCCTCGTGGGTGAGAAGTGCATGGCGAAGGCTTCCTAGTCGGCTAGCGCCTCTTGTAGAGCTTCCCGGGTAGGTCTAGACAACCACAGGAGTTCATACATGGTGATTCTGGCTGGAATGTTCTTCAACTGTGTGAGCACGTTGAATCGGAAGGGTTGACTACTCGAGCCTTGCCCTTTGGGATTCGGGTGGGTTATTGCACGTGACCCCGTGGGGGGTCCTGTTGGATCCTTTGCCCTTAAAGGGTAGTTCTTAACGAACTCCCTACCTGCTCTAGTGAACAACACGATAGCCTCTTCGTTAGAGTCGGTGAGGGCGGTTACCCCTTCTTTGTCTCCATCTGGAATAGCGGAGATGGCATTACAGGGTTTACCTTTGGTCTTCCTCGAAGGCTTTGACACCCACTGCTCATCACTGAGGAGGTCCGGGTGGACCTACATCACTTGCCCTGATGGCAAGGTCTGCGATACTAGGCCTTTCTCTCTCTGATTGTGAGGATCGACATTAATGATCTTCAGCACCTCCTTGGGGATAGGAACCACTCCCACTGGCGCATGAACTTCCAGGAGATCCGTTCTGAAACTAAGGATGATCATGTTCGTGGTTACCTTCTTTTGCACCTTCTCCTTTTATAGGACCTCTCATCGTAGAGGGCCTAAAGTTTATCTTTGAGGATATAGTATTTGGATGTATGGTGACCGAGGAACCTATGGTACGAGCAATAGCTCGGGTCGTTAGTTTTGTTTGCCTCTTCAAGCTTGGTGACTTCCGGTAGCTTAATTCTGTTGCTCTTGACGAGAGTGTCAAAGGTTGCTACCACTTGGTCCTCCCTAAAGTCGTATTACCTTGGAGGGTGTTGCTCAAATAGCCTAGGTTTCGACCTCTGGGTTGGTTTGGGTGCCGGAGCAGAATCAACAGCCATGGTCTCCTTTCCTCTCGATCGAGGAGGATTTCTAGGCGCGTTTGGCTCCGCAGCTCCCTTTTTAGGGTGAGGTTCTTCAGCCTCCAGCCTTTTGATCATATTCTTAACCTGCTCACCCTGGTAAACAAGTTCTCTCTAGGTTCGGGTTTCTACCACGCCAACCTTAGACAGAATGTGGATCGAAAGGTTGTTGTGACACATTTCAATCAGCGTGGCTTTGAAGACCTTGTCTCAGCAATGAACTGGCCAATTCCTGAACCTCTTCATGAAATCATTGACTGACTCTGACTTTCTTTACTTTTCAGCAAGGAGGTGGCCATCGACACCTTTGTGTCATCGTAGAAGAAGCGGGCCAGGAATAACCTTTCCGCATTAGCCCACGATGTGATAGAGCCTAGTTCCAACTTGCGGAACCACTCGAACGCTACTCCTTTGAGGGTGCCGATGAATAACTGAGTGAGGATAGCATCATTCCCCATGAGGAATCTGGTTTGAGAAATGATGTAGTAGATATGCTATGAGGGGGAGCCCTTGACATCAAACTGTACCAATTTGATAGGCTTCAACTTTTCTACGTAGGGGACTATATCCCACTCGATAGGGTATGACCTAACCACCCCCAGCTTGTTCATATTTTGTTGGAGCTTCAAGGCATTGAGTTGGCTTTGGAATTCGTTGAGCCTCTTATCTCGGGTCATACCCCCAGTACGCGACGTCCCTACAGATGACTTGGAAGAGTGATCCGAATGCGGATCGATGTTATCTTCTAGTTCAGTTGTCTAATTAGGAGTGGGTTCCAATTCCTTGTTTCCCGTCGACTTCCACGGGGTATGAGTAGACCTCTTCTTCCTTTTCTTCTTGTTCAGTAGCTGCTCTAACATTTCTTTTATAGACTCGATGGCAGCCTAGTGCTCTTCAAACTTCTTAGTGATTGTTTGATCATCTGCAGTTTCTGCCATGTGCACCCTCGCTCGTTCGTCTTGAACCGAGTGTGAGGTTTGGGATGTGGCTGCTGCTAAACAAACCTCATCTTCGCCGCTAAAAGGAGATGCTAAGAGTGCATAATCGAGCGGGATGTCCACTCCCGTATGAGTATGGGTGCGCAAGAATATACCCTCGCATTCGCATTGAACAAGGGGGTAATTAGGTCCTAGGAAAGAGTCTAAGTCTGGGGAATTCGGAGGTGCAGCTTTACCCTTCCCCGTCATGTTGACCGTAGTAGACGGGAGACCTAAATCATCGATGGCCCACCTCCTTTGGTTCCTACACCATCGACGAGAAGATCTCGGCTTGGGAGGCTATTGAGAAAGCCATTCGAACACCGAAGGTCTCACTGTTTCTACACACCGACAGTCGGTGAGTACCGCTTGGATAAGCCTTTCATAATGACACTGAGGATTCGCCTCATGGATGGTGCGGTTGTAGGTTAGGTGATCCCGGAGATCTCCCGCAGGTCGCTGGTGACGACCCCCGGAGTCAGAGGGGCATGCATGTGACTATATGAGGGAGGTTGGAATGAATTCTTCTGATCGCTCTGGATGGGACAACTAAGTGTCGAATCCAGGCATGCTCACCCTGACATGCAGGTTATCGTGTTTGGGCGAGCTCCTGCCTATTAGCGAACTTTAACCGTTTGTTCATGCAGGCGGGCTTGGGAGGTCTCGCCTGCTATCTTTCCTTTGTTGTTAAGGCTCATTTGCCCATGATGTTTGTCCATCAAGTAGGCTCGATGGGGCTTGCCTGATTCCACTAGCTCGCCTGCTCGGGCAGACTCGCCTGATTTGGGCAGTCAACTTGAATCAGGGATGTGACCCAAGAAACGAAGTCCACCTAAGTTAGAGGGCTCACCCGACCTGGTTGGTTCGTCTAGGTGGCCAGACTCGCTAGAGGTACTGAGTCTGTCTAAATGAGAAACATTCTGATCAGGACGAAGTATGCCTGAACGCAGGGGTTCACCTAATTTGGTGAACTTGTTAGCATCGATAGGGTGACATCTCCATTTGGCATTCTTCAGGACTAAGTAATAATCCAGTCCGTCAGGAAAGGTGAAGGCTCGGGTCTTTTTCCGGGTTAGAGCCTGTCGTTGTCGTTGGCGGGCTCTTCCAGAGAGAGGAGTGTCTGTGCGGACTACGACAGCGTGGTATGTGCCAAGGCGAACACTGGTCACTTCCTGAGCAGGGGTCTGTGAGGATTGTTTAGCGACCCATCTAGTAGTCTTTCGCCCTGTACTCTTTGCCATCTGCTCGGCCATGATTTATTTGGGGGAGATAGGACCCTCTTCCATGACTCAGATAGAGTCCTCAGGCACGGAGGCCTTGGCCGCTTAGGGTTAGGCCATACGCACAACCCTATGGCGTTTGCAGGAGGCATTGCCACTAGAGGAAGAGGAAGACAAGTACTATTCATACTTGGCTTGGTCGAACTCGATTATGAGGGACTCTATGATTCTTCCGACAGCAACCTCGTCGAACTGCGCTACCACCATTTCGGTTAAAGAAACGGTATCTCCCACTGTGATCGCCATCTTCTGTACACGTAAAATTTGATTTCCCAAAATAGGAGACTTTGTTTGTATTGATAAGAATAGCTTATTACAAACTAATGAATCAAAGTTACAACAGAAGCGGAGGGAAGGCCCTCCTTATTTAACATGGGGTCTTTGGTAGCGATAGGACGCCTCGCTCAGCTCTCGCACCGAGTTTGCTTCCCTTGGACAATCTAATCGAAGTTACAATTGAGCTTCAGTACATTGTAGAAGCTCATGTTGCTCGAGTTTGAGTCTCCGAGCTCAATGGCGATCAAGGCTGGAAGCTAGAGGAAGATGCTACAGTGCAAGAGCAATGCAAAGAGCAGGTCACTAACTCTGTTGGAGAGTTAACTGCTCAACTAAAAAGCCATCCAATCAACTAAAAGCCAACGACCCCTCTCATGTAGCTAGGTGAGGCCTTTAAATAGGGCGGAGACGGCATGGTCCCACCCTTGAAATATAGGATGTGACCATGTACTATTGAGAGATGCCATGCTTCTCACTTGTACCGTGAGCGGCTGCTTGATGGGTTCAGAGCACTGTACTCCCCCCTTCACATTGTGGGAAATGGGAAATCACATCCCTATACATGACAGCACAGCCGCTAGGTACTCTGGTGAGTTTGGCGAGTTTGTTGATCGCCTGGCTGATTGCCTGGACATGCAGGCGAGCTTAGTGCTTGAACCGATTTGTTTCATGTAGGCGGGTCAAGCATGCAGGCGAGCATCACCACCGAGTATTGCGGGTAACTACCTAGTAGGAGTGGAGTGATGTCCTCCTCCCTTACATCGCGGGACATTAGAAGGCTCATCTCTATGTGACAGCGCAGTCGTCGGAAACTCTAGTGAGTTTGGCGAATCAAATGTGCAGGCAAGTTTCTCATCGCCTGGCGGATTTCCTGGATGTGCAGGCTAGCTGAGCGCTCGTGTGGCCTTGACTCGTGCTGGTGAGTCAAGCACACGGGCGAGTTTCTTTCATGCTGGCGAACTCAACTCTTGAGTGGATTTGACTCGTGCAGGAGAGTCAAACATGCAGGCAAAATTCAGGCCCTTCTGGGTTTAAGGCAATTTTTATAGCCTACAGACTCCTTCTGAACTGCACAACAAAATCCTAAGTGGTTCGAATCGCTGAGGAGGGGTGGGCTGAATCCAAAACCCTAGCTGGCCTGATCGTCTGCTGATCAAAGACGAAGAGGGAGAGGAGGAAAAGGGCGGCAAGAAAGTGAACGGGGCTCAAGGGGGTGATAAGAACTTTTCCATGGAGTTGCAGACGAGATCGAAACCCTAACCCAAGATTTTTAAGGGGGTATTTGTTTGGGGTTTAGTGGAGCGGGAAAAAGGAGCCATATTTTTTAAAGGAATCGGAGAGAGCAAGGAGCGAGTGCCTCAATTCATTTTATACGCATGTCATGTGGAGGTTAGGTTCAGTTCATCAGATATTTTCTTTAAAAGGAAGGCAAATGATGGATAATCTAACAATGCATATAGACTTTTGGCAAAACTTTGTTATAGGTCCCTTATGTGCTACCCAAGTATCGTTTTGATCCTTTCGGATCATTAAAAATTAGAAGTCATCAACCACAGTCATTAATATTATCATTATCATCAATCTATGTTCTTTTTACAAACTTCTGTAAAATATTTATGATGATATCACATGGCTGCCACGTTAGCAAAAATTAGTTGCAAGTTTCATACAAATGTGTATGTTGAACTTGTGATTTCACTAATTTTTTTGTTGAACATGGCAGGGTCAGATCATTGTCACGTCTGCAAAATCTGATGACGAATGTAATGTTAAGAATGACTGAACATGGCAGGGTCAGATCATTGTCACGTCTGCAAAATCTGATGACGAATGTAATGTTAAGAATGACTGATGTTAACTTTCATCTAATATTAAAGACTCTAACAGTATTTGGGTGGAAAATTCCATTATAAGTGAAAGAAACTTTACTTGTAGAAATAATCAGGTTGTTTTTTATACGTCCGCTTGCTTACTGCAATACAAATAACCCATTTTTCTTTTTCTTTTTTTTCTTTTTTCTCTTTTTTTCATTTCCCAAAACTCTTCATAGTTATCATAATAATACTTTCATGAGATCCCAGGCTATTGGTACTATTTCTGAGAAAAGAACAAATATTAAGCTGATGAAACTTAAGTTAATTCAAGTACTAATGAGCAAAACGTGATATACAAGCCATCATGAAATTCAACAGAACAATAAACTTTTTTACTGTCAACAGGTTTTCCCAAATATTTTATTCTTTGAGTTCGAAGCAAACAATACTCTTTTGAGGCACATTAGAGAAGGAACTAGAGTGATTTTCGTTTTTGCATATTTGGATGTTGATTTTGCATATTTTGATGTAATTAGGGAAGAAACTGTATATTTCGGATCTTGATTCTCTTTACTTATGCGATAATTAAAGAAGATCAAATTCTCTCAATCCTTACCGCGTATCTCAATTCTTATAGATGAGATCATGCCACATAAAATTTCCATCGGATATTTTGATGGTTTTTTTCAAGTGTACCAGTAGTTTCAAGACCATACGGATGTTAAAGATTGAGAGAGTAGAACAGGACAACAACTAACTGCATCTAAATATGTAAAAAATAATAAATCTATGTTGTGAACGAAAACAGAAAATACTAGGGCAGAATCGTCCCACCAATACCAGTATACCACACACAGCTTTGTTGATATTTATAGATTCAAGTACCCAGATACTTTATTTCAAAAGGAAAGAACACAAGAATATTGTTCAAATCGCATAAACAAGAATTACTATTGCAGCCTGCGGAAGGGGTAGAGAACAAAAATCAATAGAAGTGTCAAGGTAAACAAACTTGAAGTATTTCAAATGAAAACAAACTATCAAAGAGACAATTGATAGAAGGGGGAAAAACCTACATGGGGGGATAAATCCAACAATCAAATCCCCCTGAATTACAATATAACAGCCGAAGCATTCTGATTCTTGCATGTTCTGTTAATTTTAGTAACCATTTTACCTAAAAAGAATCGCTTCAGATTAGCATTTTGCACTAAGTAGCCAACATGAAAATATAACTACAGTGGCCAGCTTTGTCAGATCATGATGGGTAATGGAGAAAGAGGTAAACCTTTTTTACTTGTAAGTTACCTCTTTCTCCATTACCCAAGACATGACTATACTATGACAAGTTTTAATGAAGACTGCTACCTATATCAAATCACACTAATAAGCATGACATAAATAAACAATGTTCGATGGACTCATACAGAAACTACTAATACTACATCATATGCAAATTTTTTAGAAGCGGGGTACTATTATCAGATATGAATATCAAATATAAATATCCCAACGGCTCACAGAATATTTTAGGCACAACTTTAAACCTTTTGAGCTAACTAAGGCTTTAAACCTTTTATCTAAATACCTGAGACATATTATGATTTGTAAGCTAGACGAACAAGGAAATCCAATCAACAACCACAGTTTCTTCATGCTTTACCAGAAACATTTCTTTATCATTCGCTACAAAAATGATTGTATAATCTACATTTAAATATGAAACCATTATTCTTTAAAAAACATAATGCAAGACTAACACTATGCACTGGTGTTAAATAAAAAACACTTATTATATATGTATTCTTAGAGAAGAATTTAATAAAAGTTACCATGACCATTACACATTAATGGATTAACCCATATTGACTAAAGAATGGGTGCAAATCCTTGACGTTCTTCAAATATCGGCCATCTAAAGGTGATAGAGCCATAATGTTAAAAGACTCAATATCAACAACCTCCTCTTCAAGATGATGCTCCATCTAAAACATTCAAGTTCACACAGCCAAAACATATTCAACCACTTATCCAAATATGCGGAAAATTGAAGAAAAATGATCAACAAAAAAAATTAGATAATTCCGGATCAAACTTAATCATCATTGAAGATTCTTAAGCCCAATTATTGGATTGAATACAGCTTACTATAAATTGGGGTCTGCCAAAGGATCATCTCAAATTATTTAAAAAATTTAAGAACCTGAAATTCAAAATACAACAGCGGAAGCCCTACATTACAAATTCAGAAGAAGAAGAAAAAGTGACCTATAGCATATGACATTTATTATTTACTAAAAGTTTTATGCTCTACCCCTAAATATTCCCTCCTATAAACTTATAAAAAAAATCCTATCTTTATTGAAAAATCCAAAAGATGCCACTTTTCAGAAACATTTCAAGATTATAGTATATGAGATTTAAGAAAACATAGCAACGAAATAAGCACAAAAAAGCAAAAAACAAGCATGCAGTCTATAAAAGAGAGGGCATGTGTTCATGAAAATTCCCCAGCCAGGAAATCAGGAATGGAGATATTTACCTTCATAGTCGTGACTCCTTCTGAACTGCTCAACGAAACCCTAAGTGGTTCGAATCGCCGAGGAGGTGTGGGCTGAATCCGAAACCCTAGATGGCCTGATCGTCTGCTGATCAAAGACGAAGAGGGAGAGGAGGAAAAGGGCAGCAAGAAAGAGAACGGGGTTTGAGGGGGTGATAAGTGCTTTTCTATGGAGTTGCAGACGAGATCAAAACCCTAACCCTAGATTTTTAAGGGGGGAATTTGTTCGAGGTTTAGTGGAGCGGCAAAAAGGAGCTGCCTTTTTTTTTAAGGAATCAGAGAGAGCGAGGAGCGAGCGCCTCGATTCATTTTATACGCATGTCATGTGGAGGTTCGGTTCTGTTCATCAGATATTTTCTTTAAAAGGAAGGTAAATGATGGATAATCTAATAATGCATATAGACTTTTGGCAAAACTTTGTTGTAGGCCCCTCATGTGGTAGCCAAGTATTGTTTCGGTCCTTTCAGACCATTAATATTTAGAAGTCATCAACCGCAGTCATTAATATTATCATTGTCATTAATCTTTGTTCTTTTTGCAAACTTCTGTAAAATATTTCTGACGATATCACATGGCTGCCACGTTAACAAAAATTAGTTGCATGTTTCATGCAAACGTATATGTTCAACTTGTAATTTCACAAATTTTTTTTGCTGAACATGGCAGGGTCAGATCATTGCACGTCAGCAAAATCTGATGACGAATGTAATGTTAAGAATGATCGCTGTTAACTTTCATCAAATATTAAAGACGCTGACAGTATTTGGGTGGCAAATTATGTTATAAGTGAAAGAAACTTTACTTGTAGAGATTATCAGGTTGTTTTTTGTATGTCCACTTGCTTACTGCAATACAAATAGCCCATTTTCATTTTCTTTTTTTCTTTTTATTCACTTTTTTTCGTCCACTTGCTTACTGCAATACAAATAGCCCATTTTCATTTTCTTTTTTTCTTTTTATTCACTTTTTTTCATTTCTCAAAACTCTTCATACTTATCAGCCCATTTTCATTTTCTTTTTTTCTTTTTATTCACTTTTTTTCATTTCTCAAAACTCTTCATACTTATCATAATAACACTTGCATGAGATCCCAAGCTATAGGTGCTGTTTCTGTGAAAAGAGCAGAATATTAAGCTGATGAAACTTAATTTAATTCAAGTACTAATGAGCAAAATGTGATATAACAACTATCACAAAATTCAATAGAACAATAAACTTTTTTACTGTCAACAGGTTTTCCCAAATATTTTACTCTTCGAGTTCAAAGCAAACTATGCCCTTTTGAGGCACTTTAGAGAAGGAACTAGAGTGATTTTTGTTTTTGCATATTTAGATGTTGATTTTGCATATTTTGATGTATTTAGAGAAGCAACTATATTTTTTAGATCTGGATTCTCTTTATTTATACGATAATTAAAGAGGGTCTAATTCTCTCAATCCTTACAGCGTATCTCAATTCTTATAGATGAGATCACGCCACATAATATTTTCACCGGATACTTTGATAGTTGTTTTCAAGTGTACTAGTAGTTTCAAGACCATACGGATGTTAAAGATTGAGAGAGTAGAACAGGACAACAACAAACTACATCTAAATATGTAAAAAACAAGAAATCTATGTTGTGAACAAAAAGAGAAAATACTAAGGCAGAATCATCCCACTAATACGAGTATACCACACACAGGTTTGTTGATATTTACAGATTCAAGTACCCAGATACTTTATTTCAAAAGGAAAGAACACAAGAATATTGTTCAAATCCCATAAACAAGAATTACTATTGCAGCCTGCGGAAGGGGTAGCAACCAAAAATCAATATAAGTGTCGAGGTAAACAAACTTGAAGTATTTCAAATGAAAACAAACTATCATGGAGATAATTGAGAGAAGGGAGGAAAACCTGCAAGGGGGGATAAATCCAACAATCAAATCCCCCTGACTTATAATATAACAGCCAAAGCATTTTGATTCCTGCATGTTGATCACAAATACAAGTACCAGGAGGATACAAAGTACATCTTTCAGCTAAAGACGATGCATGCAGGATCCTTGAATGTCAAACATATGGAGATGCACGTGCCATAGTAGCCAACATGAAAATAACTACAGTGGCCAGCTTTGTAAGATCATGATGGGTAATGGAGAAAGAGGTAAACCTTTTTAACTTGTAAGTTACCTCTTTCTCTATTACCCAAGACATGACTACACTATGATAAGTTTTAATGAAGACAGCTACCTATATCAAAGCAGAGGCTAGATGTTTTGTCAAATTGTAAAAGAAAGCACACTAATAAGCATGACCTAAATAAACAATATTCGATGGACTCATACAGAAACTGCTAATACTACATCATATGCAAATTTATTAGAAGAGGGGTACTATTGTCAGATATGCATATTAAATATAAATATCCCAACGGTTCATAGAACATTTTAGGCACAAATTTAAACCTTTTGAGCTAACTAAGGTTTTAAACATTTTATCTAAATGCCTCAGACATATTATGATTTGTAAGCCAGACGAACAAGGTTATCCAATCAACAATCACTGTTTCTTCATGCTTTACCAGAAACATTTCTTTATCATTCGATACAAAAACATATTATAAGACTAACAATGTGTACTGGTGTTGAATAAAAAACACTTATTAAATATGTATTCTTACAAGAGAATTTAATGAAAGTTACCTCGACCATTACACGGTGATAGAGCCATAATGCTAAAAGACTCAAGACCAACAACCTCCTCTTCACGATGATGCTCCATCTAAAAGATTAAAGTTCACACAGCCAAAACATATTCAACCAGTTGTCCAAATATGAGGAAAATTGAAGAAAAATGATCACCAAAAAAATTAGATCATTCCGGATCAAACTTAATCATCATTGAAGATTCATAAGCCCAATTATTGGATTGAATACAGCTCACTATAAATTAGGGGCTGCCAAAGGATCATCTTAATTTATTTAAAAAATATTAAGAACCTGAAATTCAAAATACAATAGTGGAAGCCCTACATTAAAAATTCAGAAGAAGAAAAAAAGTGACCGATAGCATATGATATTTATTATTTACTAAAAGTTTTATGCTCTATCCCAAAATATTCACTCCTGTAAACTTATAAAATATCTTATCTTTATTCAAAAATACAAAAGATGCCACTTTTGATAAACATTTCAAGATTATAGTATATGAGATTTAAGAAAACTTAGCAACGACCAAAAGATGCCACTTTTGATAAACATTTCAAGATTATAGTATATGAGATTTAAGAAAACTTAGCAACGAAATAATCACAAAAAAGCAAAACATTTCAAGATTATAGTATATGAGATTTAAGAAAACTTAGCAACGAAATAATCACAAAAAAGCAAAAAAACAAGCATGCAGTCAATAAAAGGCAGGGCTTGTGTTCGTGAAAATTCCCCAGCTAGGAAACCAAGAATGGAGATCTTTACCTTCGTAGTCGTGACTCTGTATGCGTAAAATTTGATTTCCCAGAATTGGGGACTTCATTTGTATTGATAAGAATAGCTTATTACAAACTAATGAATCAAAGTTACAACAGAAGCGGAGGGAAGGCCCTCCTTGTTTAACGTGGGGTCTTTGGTAGCGATAGGACGCCTCGCTCAGCTCTCGCATCGAGTTTGCTTTCCTTGGATGATCCGATCAGAGTTGTAGGTGAGCTTCAGTATATAGTAGAAGCTCATGTTAATCGAGTTCGAGCCTCCGCGCTCAATGGCGATCAAGGCCAGAATCTAGAGGAAGATGCTACAGTGCAAGAGCAAAGCAAGGAGCGGGTCACTTACTCAGTCGAAAAGTGAACTACTCAAATGAAAAGTCAGCCAATCAATAGAAAGCCAACGACCCCTCTCATGTAGCTGGGAGAGGCATTTAAATAGAGCAGAGACGACATGGTCCCTCCCTTGAAATATGGGACGTGACCATGAGATTTCGTGTAGGTGGGTCAAGCGTGCAGGCGAGCATCACCGCTGAGTATTACAGGTAACTACCTGGTAGGAGTGGAGTTCTATCCTCCTCCCAAGTATCGCGGGACATAGGAAGGCCCATCTCTACGTGATAGCGCTGTCGTCGAACACTCTCGTGAGTTTGGCGAGCTTGTCGATCGCCTAGCCATGCAGGCGGGCTCGGTTCTTAAGTAGACTTGACTCGTACAGGAGAATCAAATGTACAGGCGAGTTTCTGATCGCCTAGCGGATTGCCTGGACGTGCAGGCAAGCTCAGCGCTCGCGTGGCCTTGACTCGTACTGGTGAGTCAAGCACACGGGCGAGTTTCTTTCGTGCTGGCGAACTCAACCCTTGAGTGGATTTGACTCGTGCAGGAGAGTCAAACATGCAGGTGGAATTCAGGCCCTTCTGTGTTTAAGGTAATTTTTATATTCTACAAGACCCCCTTTAAAGTTTTTAGACCCAAACAGAATCGCGTGTGGTCTGGAATACTTTGAAAAGAGGCTCACTGTTTGTTAGTGGACACGTACGCCTTTAGGTAAGTTTACAAAACAAGTGTAACCAAGCCTAGGTGGGTTTACGCTATAGGTGAGATCTGCAACTGTGGAGGGTGAGCCACGTGTTCGTGGGCGGGGCCTCATGCCTGCCAGCTGGGGCAGCATGGGTGTGTCAGGTCGCATTAAATGCGATTTGATAAGGCGACATCGTTTTCACGCGCCTCGTCCGGTAACAAATCATGGCCCTTGAATTCAAGAACTGTCCTTTGAATTTGGCCATTGGATAGGCTAGGAGCCGCCTCCCAGTTTGGGTTTTAGCTCTGCTAACTGTCGAGAGCGATCTGAGTCGTCGATCTCGATCGTGGTAATGCCTCCTAACCGCAAGTGTTTTGCCTTTAAATAGGCTTTGTCTCCTTCCTTGGGGGACTACTGTGCTTTGGAATTTCTGATCATTCGAATCTTCTAGAGAGAAAGGACTTAACTTTCATCTTTGACTCTCTGAAAAAGCCTTAGTTCTTGTTTGGTGACGTCACGACTGACCCTTCGATCGTCAACCGCCTGGATTTGCTCCAACTGATAGAATATCATCAAAAAAACATGGTTAAGTGGTTATAACTAAGGATAAGATTGAATCGGTCGTTCTTATCCGAAAACGGTGGTTCCAAAGCCTATAAATGCAGCCCTAGAGCCTTCATTTTTTTAAGATCTGGAATTCTCGAGCGTCGACGAAGCCCTGCTGAATTAAAGACTGAAGGAGCACAAGTTTCAGAGAGGAGGAGGAGATCAAATCGAGTTCTTTAGGCATAAAGAAGAAGAGTTCAAAGATCTACAGTTCCTGGTTCTTCGCCTTGAGATTGCCCCGTTACGGTGATCTCGAGAAGAGTGATTATCTCGCTGTTGCCGAGATAATTGCTTCGATTTCTTGATTCCTTCGCGAATCAATGAAGCTTTGAATCTAATCTGATCATTTTGTGGTTCACGGGTATCAACATCCCCGTCACAGGCCAAGATCTCACGTAAGCAGAAGACTGATAAACGATCATTGTGCTGTTAGACGAGAATTGTACCTTTTATTTTCATTGTGTAAAAGTCTTATAAAAAGATGATCTTTTTTTATTATTATAACGACTGAAGTTGTAATGAATCCCTCAATGAAGAAAGCAATTTTATCCCGATCTTTTTTTATTATTATAACGACTGAAGTTGTAATGAATCCCTCAATGAAGAAAGCAATTTTATCCCCAAAGAGTGCCGGTGGACAGACTCTCACTCTCTAGCGTCTTCGGGTAGTATACTATGCAAAACGTAGTCGATGATCGGGAAGCTCCAATCTTTCTGGTCAAGTTGGTCCAGGGCCTGGTGTGTAGTGTTCACTTCCAGGGCATCTTCTACCCAAAAAAATCGTCGGCTCGCGACAGTGACATGCTGAGTTGTCCCTAACGGTTAGGCCAGGTTAGCTGCTAATGATGCGAGGGCGTCTGCATGTGTATTCTTGGAATGAAGCACATGCTCAATGCAGACGTTTTCGAATGACTCAGTTAGTTTGATAGCTGCTTTATGAAGTGGGATCAGATCATTATTTCTAACCTTGTATTCCCCTGTCGTCTGTTTTATGATGAGCTGAGAGTCAACGTAGGCCTCAAGATGCTTTATCTCTAATTCTATAGCCAGTTCGAGTCTGATGAGTAGTGCATTGTACTCAGCCACATTATTGGTGCATGGCTCTGTTAAAGAAAAGTTCCTTAGCAACACATGGTTTTGGGGGGAGATTAAAACTACCCCCACTCCTGCGATGATGGATCCGCTTGTGCCGACGCGAGATGCCCCATCGAAGAACATCTGCCAAACTTCCCCTATGGAGGTTGTGTTGACTTCGGAAGTTTCATCCGGAAAGTCTTTGAATAAGTCAGTATTTATCGCTAGCGGGTGGTTGGCTATGAGATCACAGATGGCTTTCCCTTTGACTGAATTTTGTGGCATGAAGTGGATGTCGTACTGAGACAACAGATGCGGCCATCTGGCAAGGTTCCAGTTTAAGGCTCCGGGTTGTGTCATGAAGACTCGAATGGGGTTCATTACGGAGATGGATGGTTTGGCCAACCAGGTAGTGCCGCATCTTTTGGATGGCGAATACCAGGGCTAGGCATTCCTTTTCGACCATAGGGTACCATCGCTCGGCACCTTGTAGAGTCCTACTTATGTAATAGATACCTTGCTCATGGCCCGCATCATCATTTTGTGCCAAGAGAGCACCCAGAGAATGCTCCATAGCTCGTATATAGATTAGGAATGGCTTTCCTGAGACCGGAGCCACCAAAACGGGTGGATTCGAGAGATAAGCTTTGATCTCCTCGAACGCTCGTTGACAAGGCTCATCCCATACAAATGAGATGCCTTTCTTCATCATCTTGGAGAAGGGTCGGCATTTGCCTGAAAGATCCAAGATGAACCTTCAGATATAAGCCAAACGTCCCTGGAGACCCCTTAATTTTGTGAGATTCTGTGGCAGCTAAAGCTCTTGGATAGCTCGTACTTTATCAGGGTCGATATGAATTCCCTTTTTCGTGATGACAAATCCAAGGAATTTACCGCTAGACATCCCTAAGAATGATTTCATAGGATTCATCTTGAGTTGATGAGATCGCATGAGTTCGAACATCACTCTCAAGTCTTGGAGGTTGTCGTCTTTGCTACGACTCTTTATGACCAAGTCATCTACGTAGCATTCGACTATCTTCCCTTGGAGGTTGTCGTCTTTGCTACGACTCTTTATGACCAAGTCATCTACGTAGCATTCGACTATCTTCCATAGATAGTCTTAAAAAATCGTTCTCATGGCGCGCTATAAGGTTACGCCGATGTTTTTGAGTCCGAAAGGCATAACCATGTAGCAGTATACCCCCAACAGAGTTCTGAATGAGGTGTGTTTCTCATAGTCAGGATGCATCTTGATTTGATTGTACCCTGAGAATCCATCCATAAAGGACATTCTCTCGAACCCACACGTGTTATCGATGATGACATGCATGATGGGTAGAAGAAACTCGTCCTTTGGACAGGCTCCGTTGAGGTCTCGGAAGTCGATGCAGATGCGGATCTTGCCATTCTTCTTCAGGGCCGGAACAATGTTGGCTACCCAGTCAGGGTGTTGTTCTTCTCTGATGAAGCCAAATTCAATCAGCTTCTTCACTTCAACTTCGAGTGCCTCCATGCTTTGTGGACGAAACCGTCTCTGCTACTGTTTGATGGGTTTGTCGTTCGAGCCGATGTTGAGGCGATGCATGGCGATCTGAGGATTGAGGCCGGGCATATCCTCATAATTCCATGCGAAGACATCGATATATTCCCGTATGAAGGATATGAGGTCTTATTATTCCCGAGGAGGTAAGCTATCACTAATAAATATAGGCTTCGGGTTAGCCTCATCACCCATATTTACCTAGAGGATTTCATCCTCGGTGGGTGGCTCACGCTGCTCGAAGCGACTGTTCCATTGAGCATTGATATGGTGGTCCAATGCTTCATCATAAAGAGGGACCTGCTCGTCCTCCACTATTTTAACAAGATCAATCATAGTCATGTTGACTGTGAGATCTTTAAACAAGTCTCCCACACTGACATATGAGTCCAATGCCGAGGATGTTGATGATTGATCATCCGAGTGGGCGTCACCAGAGTCCTCACTGAAGTTGCATAACAATTCTGACGAAGAGGAAGTGTAACCCAAGCCTCTTCGAGTCTTGCTGAAGCAGTTTGAGGGTCTGCCTTTAGGTACATAGGTGGGCCGAATAAATGTCTTTCGTCCTCTGCCATAGTTTATTCCTTCTTGATGGGTGAAATCGTAGCCTATGTCTTTCATCATATGTTTTGCCATTTGATTGTACTGCGAAAATTATGGCACGGGTTCCTCTTCTTTGGATTCATCCCATAACAAGGTGATTGATACTTCAAAAGATAATATCCTTCTGATAATTATCCTGGGCAAGCACGACAAACACAACCTGCAAGGACTCGATCGTTTGTCCTTTTGTAGCATACGATGAGCATACAAGCAAGTGTAAGGAAGAGTCATTGTACAACCCTAAAATTGAATCATCGGACCTGTCATCATCAGATTTTGGATAAGATGATAAGTAAGCAAAGTCAATCTTCTCATTCATGATAATCCCGTCCGCCTGATTAGCATCGGTTACATTATGGCTTTCGTAGCCGATTACAAACGATTCAAAATCATTCAGAATAAGGTTGTCACCGTATTCGGGTTCGCTATCCGCTTCATTACCATTTTCGAATTCTTCAGTCAGTGGCAGGTCATTCGAATCAAGGTCCTCGTAGAGCAGAGAATCTGTGAAGTAGTTCTCGACTCCCTTGAAGGGTTGCTTGTCGGCAACCACCGTTTTCACCCGATCGTAGTCGTCCACGTACTTTAGGCATTGGTGTAACGTGGACGGGACTATACAGTTGTTGTGGATCCATGGCCATCCCAATAGCATGTTGTAGGAAGGCTCGGCGTTGATGACGTAACAAGTCACCTCCATCTTTATGTCTCCTATATGACATTTAAGATTGATCTTGCCGAGCGGCCGGGTCCTAGTGGCATTAAAGCCAAAGATGGTCGCAGTTGTCGTGATTAGACGCCTCTGGGATACCCCCAGGTGCTTGATAAGTTTCAGGGGAATAATGCTCAGTGCGGATCCAGGGTCAACTTCGATCCATATTGGAGGAACTGATGTACCCCGTGAAATACAATGGTCGATCATGGAATGTGCTTTTGATAAGCATGTCCTCAGGGGTGAAAGTGATGTAGGGGACCCATTGTTCGGTAGCCTGACAGCATTGCAAACACCTCCTTCCTATGTCTTCCTCCCTCGTGGGTGAGAAGTGCATGGCGAAGGCTTCCTAGTCGGCTAGCGCCTCTTGTAGAGCTTCCCGGGTAGGTCTAGACAACCACAGGAGTTCATACATGGTGATTCTGGCTGGAATGTTCTTCAACTGTGCGAGCATGTTGAATCAGAAGTGTTGACTACTCGAGACTTGCCCTTCGGGATTCGGGTGGGTTATTGCGTGTGACCCCGTGGGGGGTCCTGTTGGATCCTGTGCCCTTAAAGGGTAGTTCTTGACGAACTCCCTACCTACTCTAGCGACCAACACGATAGCCTCTTCATTAGAGTCGGTGAGGGTGGTTACCCCTTCTTTGTCTCCATCTGGAATAGCGGACATGGCATTACAGGGTTTACCTTTGGTCTTCCTCGAAGGATTTGACGCCCACTGCTCATCACTGAGGAGGTCCGGGTGGACCTATATCGCTTGCCCTGATGGCAAGGTCTGCGATACTATGCCTTTCTCTCTCTAATTATGAGGATCGGCATTAATGATCTTCAGCACCTCCTTGGGGATAGGAACCACTCCCACTGGCGCATGAACTTCCAGGAGATCCGTTCTGAAACTCAGGGTGATCATGTTCGTGGTCACCTTCTTTTGCACCTTCTCCTTTTATAAGACCTCTCATCGTAGAGGGCCTGAAGCTTATCTTTGAGGATATAGTATTTGGATGTATGGTGACCGAGGAACCTATAGTACAAGCAATAGCTCGGGTCGTTGGTTTTGTTTGCCTCTTCAAGCTTGGTGACTTCCGGTAGCTTAATTCTGTTGCTCTTGACGAGAGTGTCGAAGGTTGCTACAACTTGGTCCTCCCTGAAGTCGTATTAACTTGGAGGGTGTTGCTCAAATGGCCTAGGTTTCGACCTCTGGGTTGGTTTGGGTGCCGGAGCAGAATCAACAGCCATGGTCTCCTTTCCTCTCGATCGAGGAGGATTTCTAGGCACGTTTGGCTCCGCAGCTCCCTTTTTAGGGTGAGGTTCTTCAGCCTCCAGCCTTTTGATCATATTCTCAACCTGCTCGCCCTGGCAAACAAGTTCTTTTTAGGTTCGGGTTTCTACCACGCCAACCTTAGACAGAATGTGGATCGAAAGGTTGTTGCGACACATTTCAATCAGCGTGGCTTCGAAGACTTGGTCTCGGCAATGAACTGGCCAATTCCTGAACCTCTTCACGAAATCATTGACTGACTCCGACTTTCTTTACTTTTCAGCAAGGAGGGTGGCCATCGACACCTTTGTGTCATTGTAGAAGAAGTGGGCCAGGAATAGTCTTTCCGCATTAGCCCACGATATGATAGAGCCTAGTTCCAACTTGCGGAACCACTCGAACGCTACTCCTTTGAGGGTGTCGATGAACAACCGAGTGAGGATAGCATCATTCCCCATGAGGAATCTGGTTTGAGACATGATGTAGTAGATATGCTATGAGGGGGAACCCTTGCCATCAAAGTGTACCAATTTGATAGGCTTCAACTTTGCTGGGTAGGGGACTATATCCCACTCGATAGGGTATGGCCTAACCACCCCCAGCTTGTTCATATTTTGTTGGAGCTTCAAGGCGTTGAGTTGGCTTTGGAATTCGTCGAGCCTCTTATCTCGGGTCATACCCCCAGTACGCGACGTCCCTACAGATGACTTGGAAGAGTGATCCGAATGCGGATCGATGTTATCTTCTAGTTCAGTTGTCTAATTAGAAGTGGGTTCCAATTCCTTGTTTCCCACCGACTTCCACGGGGTACGAGTAGCCCTCTTCTTCCTTTTCTTCTTGTTCAGCAGCTGCTCTAACATTTCTTTTATAGACTCGATGGCAGCCTAGTGCTCTTCAAACTTCTTAGTGATTGTTTGATCATCTGCGGTTTCTGCCATGTGCACCCTCGCTCATTCGTCTTGAACCGAGTGTGAGGTTTGGGATGTGGCTGCTGCTAAGCAAACCTCATCTTCGCCGCTAAAAGGAGATGCTAAGAGTGCATAATCGAGCGGGATGTCCACTCCCGTATGAGTATGGGTGCGCAAGAATATACCCTCGCATTCGCATTGAACAAGGGGGTAATTAGGTCCTAGGAAAGAGTCTAAGTCTGGGGAATTCGGAGGTGCAGCTTTACCCTTCCCCGTCATGTTGACCGTAGTAGACGGGAGACCTAAATCATCGATGGCCCACCTCCTTTGGTGCCTACACCATCGACGAGAAGATCTCGGCTTGGGAGGCTATTGAGAAAGCCTTTCGAACACCGAAGGTCTCACTGTTTCTACACACCGACAGTCAGTGAGTACCGCTTGGATAAGCCTTTCGTAATGACACTGAGGATTCGCCTCATGGATGGTGCGGTTGTAGGTTAGGTGATCCCGGAGATCTCCCGCAGGTCGCTGGTGACGACCCCCGGAGTCAGAGGGGCATGCATGTGACTATGTGAGGGAGGTTGGAATGAATTCTTCTGATCGCTCTAGACAGGACAACTAAGTGTTGAATCCAGGCATGCTCGCCCTGACATGTAGGTTATCGCGTTTGGGCGAGCTCCTGCCTATTAGCGAACTTCAACCGTTTTTTCATGCAGGCGGGCATGGGAGGTCTCGCCTGCTATCTTTCCTTTGTTGTTAAGGCTCATTTGCCCGTGATGTTTGTCCATCAAGTAGGCTCGATGGGGCTTGCCTGATTCCACTGGCTCGCCTGCTCGGGCAGACTCGCCTGATTTAAGCAGTCAACTTGAATCAGGGATGTGACCCAAGAAACGATGTCCACCTAAGTTAGAGGGCTCACCCTACCTGGTTGGTTCGTCTGGGTGGCCAGACTCGCTAGAGGTACCGAGTCTATCTAAATGAGAAACATTTTGATCAGGACGAAGTATGCCTGAACGCAGGGGTTCGCCTAATTTGGTGAACTCGTTAGCATCGATAGGGTGACATCTCCATTTGGCATTCTTCAGGACTAAGTAATAATCCCGTCCATCATGAAAGGTGAAGGCTCGGGTCTTTTTCCGGGTTAGGGCCTGTCATTGTCATTGGTGGGCTCTTCCAGAGAGAGGAGTGTCTGTGCGGACTACGACAGCGTGGTATGTGCCAAGGCGAACAACCGTCACTTCCTGAGCAGGGGTCTGTGAGGATTGTTTAGCGACCCATCTAGTAGTCTTTTGCCCTATACTCTTGGCCTTCCGCTCGGCTATGATTTATTTGGGGGAGATAGGACCCTCTGCTATGACTCAGATAGAGTCCTCAGGCATGGAGGCCTTGGCCGCTTAGGGTTAGGCCATACGCACAACCCTATGGCGTTTGCGGGAGGCATTGCCACTAGAGGAAGAGGAAGACAAGTACTATTCAAACTTGGCTTGGTCGAACTCGATTATGAGGGACTCTACGATTCTTCTGACAACAACCTCGTCGAACTGCGCTACCACCATTTCGGTTAAAGAAACGGTATCTCCCTTTGTGATCGCCATCTTCTGTACACATAAAATTTGATTTCCCAAAATAGGGGACTTTGTTTGTATTGATAAGAATAGCTTATTACAAACTAATGAATTAAAGTTACAACAAAAGCGGAGGGATAGCCCTCCTTATTTAACATGGGGTCTTTGGTAGCGATAGGACACCTCGCTCAGCTCTCGCACCGAGTTTACTTCCCTTGGAAAATCTGATAGAAGTTACAGGTGAGCTTCAGTACATTGTAGAAGCTCATGTTGTTCGAGTTCGAGTTTCCAAGCTCAATGGCGATCAAGGCTGGAAGCTAGAGGAAGATGCTACAGTGCAAGAGCGATGCAAAGAGCGGGTCACTAACTCTGTTGGAGAGTTAACTGCTCAACTGAAAAGCCATCCGATCAACTAAAAGCCAACAACCCCTCTCATGTAGTTAGGAGAGGCCTTTAAATAGGGTGGAGACGGCATGGTCCCACCCTTGAAATATAGGATGTGACCAAGTACTGTTGAGAGATGCCATGCTTCTCACTTGTACTGTGAGCGGTTGCTTGATGGGTTCGGAGCACTGTACTCCCCCCCTTCACATTGTGAGAAATGGGAAAGCCCATCCCTATACGTGACAGCACAGCCGCTAGGTACTCTGGCGAGTTTGGCGAGTTTGTTGATTGCCTGACTGATTGCCTGGACATGCAGGCGAGCTTAGTGCTTGAACCGATTTGTTTCATGTAGGTGGGTCAAGCATGCAGGCGAGCATCACCGCCAAGTATTGCGGGTAACTACCTGGTAGGAGTGGAGTGATGTCCTCCTCCCTTACGTCGTGGGACATTGGAAGGCCCATCTCTATGTGACAGCGCAGTCGTCGGAAACTCTAGTGAGTTTGGCGAATCAAATGTGCAGGCAAGTTTCTCATTGCCTGGCGGATTGCCTGGATGTGCAGGCGAGCTCAGCGCTTGCGTGGCCTTGACTCGTGCTGGTGAGTCAAGCACACGGGCGAGTTTCTTTCATGTTGGCGAACTCAACTCTTGAGTGGATTTGACTCGTGTAGGAGAGTTAAACATGCAGGTGAAATTCAGGCCCTTCTGTGTTTAAGGCAATTTTTATAGCCTACTGACTCCTTCTGAACTGCTCAACGAAATCTTAAGTGGTTCGAATCGCTGAGGAGGGGTGGGCTGAATCCGAAACCCTAGCTGGCCTGATCATCTGCTGATCAAAGCCGAAGAGGGAGAGGAGGAAAAGGGCGGCAAGAAAGTGAACGGGGCTCGAGGGGGTGATAAGAGCTTTTCCATGGAGTTGCAGACGATATCGAAACCCTAACCCAAGATTTTTAAGGGGGGAATTTGTTCGGGGTTTAGTGGAGCGCGAAAAAGGAGCCATATTTTTTAAAGGAATCGGAGAGAGCGAGGAGCGAGCGCCTCAATTCATTTTGTACGCATGTCATGTGGAGGTTAGGTTCAGTTCATCAGATATTTTCTTTAAAAGGAAGGTAAATGATGGATAATCTAACAATGCATATAGACTTTTGGCAAAACTTTGTTATAGTTCCCTTATGTGCTAGCCAAGTATCGTTTTGATCCTTTCGGATCATTAAAAATTAGAAGTCATCAACCACAGTCATTAATATTATCATTGTCATCAATCTATGTTCTTTTACAAACTTCTGTAAAATATTTATGATGATATCACATGGCTGCCACGTTAGCAAAAATTAGTTGCAAGTTTCATACAAATGTGTATGTTGAACTTGTGATTTCACTAATTTTTTTGTTGAACATGGCAGGGTCAGATCATTGTCACGTCTGCAAAATCTGATGACGAATGTAATGTTAAGAATGACTGAACATGGCAGGGTCAGATCATTGTCACGTCTGCAAAATCTGATGACGAATGTAATGTTAAGAATGACCGCTGTTAACTTTCATCTAATATTAAAGACGCTAACAGTATTTGGGTGGAAAATTCCATTATAAGTGAAAGAAACTTTACTTGTAGAAATAATCAGGTTGTTTTTTATACGTCCGCTTGCTTACTGCAATACAAATAACCCATTTTTCTTTTTCTTTTTTTTCTTTTTTCTCTTTTTTTTATTTCCCAAAACTCTTCATACTTATCATAATAATACTTTCATGAGATCCCAAGCTATAGGTACTGTTTCTGAGAAAAGAACAAATATTAAGCTAATGAAACTTAAGTTAATTCAAGTACTAATGAGCAAAACATGATATGCAAGCCATCATGAAATTCAACAGAACAATAAACTTTTTTACTGTCAACAGGTTTTCCCAAATATTTTATTCTTTGAGTTCGAAGCAAACTATACTCTTTTGAGGCACATTAGAGAAGGAACTAGAGTGATTTTTGTTTTTGCATATTTAGATGTTGATTTTGCATATTTTGATGTAATTAGGGAAGAAACTGTATATTTCGGATCTTGATTCTCTTTACTTATGTGATAATTAAAGAAGATCAAATTCTCTCAATCCTTACCGCGTATCTCAATTCTTATAGATGAGATCATGCCACATAAAATTTCCACCGGATATTTTGATAGTTTTTTTCAAGTGTACCAGTAGTTTCAAGACCATACGGATGTTAAAGATTGAGAGAGTAGAACAGGACAACAACTAACTGCATCTAAATATGTAAAAAACAAAAAATCTATGTTGTGAACGAAAAGAGAAAATACTTGTTCGCGGGAAAAATAGTAGCTTTCTTCATTGTTGATATCATTGCGATCTCAGTTAACAACTTTATGCGTTACAAAGATCCGGTCTTTTTATAAGATCCGGTTACAATGAAAAATCAAAGAAAACAAAGAAAAAATTACAACTTTCCTTATTTGTCGAACTAATCGCGAGCTCCTGTTATCCGGTCACTCGCTTTGTGGGTTGTTTGCCTGCGCCGGGGTTGCTTACCGTGGACCACCGCGAGATCTGGATCCAAGCAGATCTACGACGTATTACGGGTAATATCTCACCAAGGAGATAATAGCCGGGAGGGATCGTTTCACCAAGGAAACGACCGCTCGAATCTCGGGATCTAAGAACCAAGCTTAGATCCGGAGTGCAACGACGTAGATCTGAGGACTAGATTCTTTTGAACTCCTGCCTTTTTCCGGTGCGGGTGCTCGTCAAGAATCGAATCCGGGTCTCCAAGTCTTCAAGCCTTAAAATCTCCGAGTTGAGGTGACAATCCGGCAGAGTTTCGGCTCTCTCCAAAATTTCAGAAGAAGTCCCTCAAATGAACGAGCACCAGGCCTATTTATAGGCTCTCAGAACTGTGCATTTGCACAGTTCTGAGCCTAGCCACCCCTAGGTGGCTCGGCCATAGCCGAGCCACCCAGGGGTGGCTCGGCCTGTTTGAGTTCAAATCCACTTTGTTGGAAGACCCGTCGACTCCCCGAACCACTAACGTTGTTCACATGCAGTTCGTTAGCTTTGTAGCCTCTTTAGTTCGTTTCGTTGCTTGAACGTTCGTCGATTTGTCGAATCATCGCGCCGAGCTGTGTCAAGGGACCTATAAGCAGTTTTATACGCCTACAGATACCCCCTCCAAAGCTTTTCAGTCTCGTTCTTTTATAGAAGAGTCTGGAATGCTTTGGATATGATTGCCCCTACCCTTTGTTGGTGTAACGGGACCTGGAAACGGCTTCTGTTCTGTATTCCTTCAATCCTTCGGGCCATTCAGTGCTTTGTAGAATGCCTGTAGGGGTTCCGGTGCTGCATTTATTGTCTGACCGTTGTTGGAATTTGAACTTTGAAGTCGATTCCTGATTCTCCAGTCTTTGGCTCGTGCTTATTGGTTCAACGCACAACTAACGTTCGGTTGTTAGCATTGAGTCTTCATTTGTGACGCGTTGTCCGGCGTCGTGTTATTGAGTTATCCTTAAGCATATTTTTTTTTATAAAAAAAAATTCTCCAGGAACTTCTCAATAAAAATAGGGAATAGTTTATACTCGTATACCTTATTGGAGTATTTCCGTGCCCCAAAATGGGCTGGACCGGCTTGGTAAATGAGCCAAAAAAAAAGGCAGTATTTGGGCTCAAAATCTTTCTGACCCTTCCAAATATGTGGGAGAGGGGTTAAATAGGTGGGGGATTGAACCATAGACTAATCTGAAGTCGTTTCGATGCTTAATTCAGCTCCAATTTGAATTCTGGTTCGAATTTGGTTCACACTGGTTCGAAATTGACCCAAACTGGTCCAATCTGACTCAATCTGGTTCAATCTGGCCTATTCTGGCTCACTCTGGTCTGGTCTGGTCCAGCCAGGCTCAATCTGGCTCAATTGGGCTCATTCTGGCTCAATTTGGCTCATTCTGGCTCAGTCTGGTCCAATCTGGCTTGGTCTGGTTCAGTCTGGTCTGGTCTGGTTCAGCCAGATCTGGTTTAAGGCTATAAAAGAGGGTTTTTTGGCTTTTTTTCTCTTCTTTTCTTCCTCTCTTCTAGGGCCGGCCCCCCCTCATCCCTATTTTTGATTTTTCTTTTCCCTCGAGCGTCCTTTCGCCATCCAAACATCGTAGTGGTCTTAGACCTGGTCTTCCTTTGGATCCTTGACTGAGAAATCCTTCAAAAAATCATTTTTTAGAATTCCTCTCAGACCCCTCGAGCACGTGGTGAAAGTTTCCTAAAAGGTCTCATCTTCGTTGGATCTCGAGCCTTTCTTCAGGTAAACCTTCCACAATTTGGATCTTTTTCATGCTCAATTTAATTCATGCATTTGTGGGGTTATATGTGAGGGTTGAGGGTGTGATTTGATGCCTCGAGCTAATCTTTCAGGGGGGTAAAAATGCAATTTTGAGGGGTTTTTATGCAAAAATTAGGGCTGAAATTATTTTTTGAATCTAACCCTTTGAGTTATTTTGCAGGCCGTCATGTCTCGCGCCTCGAGAGGTCGTTCCCCTGCCATGTCGGTTGATGGCGCGCCTCCCTCTTATGCTGGTGAGCTACTTTTTGCAAATAAACCTCCTTTTTTTCTTATAAATTTGTAAATTGATCCTTTTTTAACCCCACGTTGTTCTCCTTGGTGAGGCAATCGGGAAGAGCCTTGATTCTCTTTGATGGGGATCGACGCTTTAAAGATATGTTTTGCTTGGTCAAAACCATATCTCAAAAATAAAGGGGGCGATTTGACGCTACATTGTGCTTTATAAGGCAGGGATATGTTGTCGACATACCCTGTTTTGTGATTGCGCACTGTGGCCAAATCGTCTCACCCTTTATAAGGCGATGACTCTATCTTAGCTATTTGTAAGATGAGTTCAATTTCCTTTTATAATCGAGACTAACCAGTGTTTAACTGTCTATTTTGCAGTGGGGTACCCTTCTGGATCATTCCCGTCCCACGCAATATATGGACGGCGTGGCGAGCATTATTCGAACTCCAACGATCCTTCCCCTATTCCAGCTACCCCTCAGTTTGCTTCGGACACGTCGACTGAGGTTGCCCAAGTGGTGAGGGAAGGTGGTCATCGAGCTATTCGCCAGCTAATCACAGATGCGCCTTTTGTGAAGGACGCCAGCTCTACTCAGCCTCTTCGAAAGAGCGATTTCCTATTTGGTGATTCTGTCGATGACCCAGAAGCCGTATTCATTGGTGCTGAGCATTGGCTTCACAAGACCGGCAATGGCTTCATATACTTGCCGGAGATTCCTCGGCATCGTTCATTGACTGAGCTCAGATGTCAGGCTGTGACACGGGAGATGTCGTGGCGCTTGACAGAGGATCATATGAGTGTCCATTGCGGCTATATCACTCATTCGGCGGTTCCTGGTTCGTGCAGAAGTCGTGTTACCGGATTGCGTCCTGGTGTATTGGGGCTGGACGAACCACCACGTAACGAGTTCCTTGCTACCGCTTCCACCTTGAGGAATCGTCTCGCTGTTCTGGGACGGGAGATGCCAGCGACACGTCACAGGTTTTACGGTTGGGTCCACTCTTCGGACAAGTCTTGGTGGAGCCGCATGACGACATACGTCTTGAGCCGATGGGGCGAGGAGTTGCATGCTTGCAGTTTGTATGCAGCCGTTCGTGCCACCGTGTATGGCTTGCCTATCAGTTTGAGACATTTCTGTGCTTTGTTCGAGCTATATAATCCAGACTCGAACACTTTTCTGACCCGGCAGGGGGAGTTAGGCTTGGCTCTTCACGAGATGCACAGGATCTCTGGCTTGTCCATGGGACAGATGCTATACCAGGAGTACTTTCCTTCCAGTCATGAGTTGAGCCAATTGAAGGATCGCATGCCCGACCGTTATGAGACTCTATGGGACCTCACTTGTCATTACCATATTGCTTTGGCGCAGTCGGAGCCTTTGGCAAAGAGGACCAAGGTATGTGTGAGTCTGAAACAGTTTGCGAACTACTTGTTCAAGAATCTGGAGAGCACTCATGGCGAGGATATTTGTGAGCTGACCCCATTCACTCCTTCAGAGGTGAACAGTCTACTGAAGAAGATCGGTGCTCAATCTTACACCACTAGCGGTCCTGAGGGTGGCTTTCCTGCGAAGACCAAGTTCAAGTCATTCTTGTGGCATGCTACCGCACCAATTCGACCGATGACACTTCTTGCTGGCTTTCTTGCTATTTGGTTGAAAAAGTGTGTGGTTCCTTATCAGTCTGGCGACGCCTTACCCTTGGAGGTACTTGTTTGCGGAAAAAGTTGCTGTATTCATTGCTGCATTCATTACAACTTCAATCGTTACAATGAAACAAAAAGATAGCCTTTTTATAAGACCGGTACACAATGAAAATAAAATAAATGCAACTCCTTTCAAACAAACGCAAGAGCTGTTTGTTGTTAGCCTGTGACGGGGATGTTGATATCCGTGGACCGCCGACTCTTCAAGATCCTTCCGGGAAAATCCGGCAGAGCTTCGTCTATCCGCGTGGGATATAGAAGCAGAACTTCGTCGATCCGCGTGAGATCTAGAAGTGTAAAGCGTATATCTCGGTTAAACGAGATAGTAGCTCTTCTCGGTATCGCCTGCGAAGGGAAATACCAAGGACAGAAGGGGGTGAACGAAGGGTTGTTGATGAAGACCTCTCACTCCTCGATCCGGCAGGGCTTCGCCGCTCTCCTGCAGACTCTGACTCCTCACTCCGGCAGGGCTTCGCCGCACTCTTGCAGAACGATCCTTGGCTAAGATAATTCAGCCTTGAATCGATGCAAAATCAGGAGCCCCCCACAAAGGAGGCCTAGAGGGCCTATTTATAGGAAACAAGAGAGGGGGGGGGCTGTTTTGAGACACCCCCTAGGGGGGGTGTCTCGGCCTTGGCCGAGACACCCCTTGGGGTGTCTCGGCCAGGCCGAGACACCCGCCCCCCACAAAGGAGGCCTAGAGGGCCTATTTATAGGAAACAAGAGAGGGGGGGGGCTGTTTTGAGACACCCCCTAGGGGGGGTGTCTCGGCCTTGGCTCGTGCCTGCCGAGACCCATTTGGGTGTCCCAACGCAGTCCGAGGCTGTGCCGTTGTTCTGCCGTTGACTCGCCGTTGACTTTTCGTCCGAACTCGGATTTGAGTGATTTCGGATGCGTTGGAATCGTGACGGCGAGCTCTGTAGGCCCCGATGGTTGGCTTATCAGTGGGGTGATCGGGACATGGCGGGTGTTGGTTCAATTGCGGTGATCGCGGGGTTTTCGGTCAACCCGTATCCCCGTAATTCTGACATTCTGTCGGCTCACGTAGTCCGTCGGTTCGCTTCAGGTGCTCACCGGCGTCATTTGAGCTCTTGTGAACTGGGTAGCGTCGTTCGATCGTCGATCGTTAACACCGAGCTGTGAGTGGGGACCTATCGGCAATTTTCGATGCCTACAGATACCCCCTCCAAAGTGTTTCGGACTCGTTTCTTTTATAGAAGAGACCGGAATACTTTGGATATGATTGGTCCAACCTTCAGTCGGCTTAAGGGACCTGTGTTTTGCTTCAACTCTCGGCTCCTTCGATCTTCGGTTTATCCGGTGCTTTGTCGAATAACCGAAGTTGTTCCGGCGCTGCGTTTATCGCCTGGCCGTCGTCGGAGTCTTGAGTCTACAGCGGGTGAGTTGAGTTTGGCTCGTGTCATTGAGTTGACTTTTGAACTTGCTATCCCTGTCACATCGTGTTGACCTGGGGTTCTGAATCACTGGGGGTTGACTTTTTGTCGCAACGCGCTGTCCGGCGTTGACCTAAGGTTACGCGTTGACCGGCGTCCACCTTAGGGTTTTGAACCGCGTGGGTTGACTACGTGTTGACTTTCGTCGCCACGTGTTGACTTTTGTCGCAACGCGTTGACCGGCGTTGACCTAAGGTTACGCGTTGACCGGCGTCCACCTTAGGGTTTTGAACCGCGTGGGTTGACTTTTGTCGTCACGTGTTGACTTTCGTCGTCACGTGTTGACTTTTGACGCAACGCGCTGTCCGGCGTTGACCTAAGGTTACGCGTTGACCGGCGTCCACCTTAGGGTTTTGAACCGCGTGGGTTGACTTTTGTCGTCACGTGTTGACTTTCGTCGTCACGTGTTGACTTTTGACGCAACGCGCTGTCCGGCGTTGACCCAAGGTTACGCGTTGACCGGCGCCCACCTTAGGGTTTTGGTTGGCTTTTGTCGTCACGTGTTGACTTTCGTCGTCACGTGTTGACTTTTGTCGCAACGCGCTGTCCGGCGTTGACCTAAGGTTACGCGTTGACCGGCGTCCACCTTAGGGTTTTGAACCGCGTAGGTTGGCTTTTGTCGTCACGTGTTGACTTTCGTCGTCACGTGTTGACTTTTGTCGCAACGCGCTGTCCGGCGTTGACCTAAGGTTACGCGTTGACCGGCGTCCGCCTTAGGGTTTAGAACCGCTTGGGTTGGCTTTTGTCCTCACGCGTTGACTTTCGTCGCCACGTGTTGACTTTTGTCGCAACGCGCTGTCCGGCGTTGACCTAAGGTTACGCGTTGACCGGCGTCCACCTTAGGGTTTTGAACCGCATAGGTTGGCTTTTGTCGTCACGTGTTGACTTTCGTCGTCACGTGTTGACTTTTGACGCAACGCGCTGTCCGGCGTTGACCCAAGGTTACGCGTTGACCGGCGCCCACCTTAGGGTTTTGGTTGGCTTTTGTCGTCACGTGTTGACTTTCGTCGTCACGTGTTGACTTTTGTCGCAACGCGCTGTCCGGCGTTGACCTAAGGTTACGCGTTGACCGGCGTCCGCCTTAGGGTTTAGAACCGCTTGGGTTGACTTTTGTCCTCACGCGTTGACTTTCGTCGCCACGTGTTGACTTTTGTCGCAACGCGCTGTCCGGCGTTGACCTAAGGTTACGCGTTGACCGGCGTCCACCTTAGGGTTTTGAACCGCGTAGGTTGGCTTTTATCCTCACGTGTTGACTTTCGTCGTTACGTGTTGATTTTTGTCGCAACGCGCTGTCCGGCGTTGACCTAAGGTTACGCGTTGACCGGCGTCCACCTTAGGGTTTTGAACCGCGTAGGTTGGCTTTTGTCGTCACGTGTTGACTTTCGTCGTCACGTGTTGACTTTTGACGCAACGCGCTGTCCGGCGTTGACCCAAGGTTACGCGTTGACCGGCGCCCACCTTAGGGTTTTGGTTGGCTTTTGTCGTCACGTGTTGACTTTCGTCGTCACGTGTTGACTTTTGTCGCAACGCGCTGTCCGGCGTTGACCTAAGGTTACGCGTTGACCGGCGTCCACCTTAGGGTTTTGAACCGCGTAGGTTGGCTTTTGTCGTCACGTGTTGACTTTCGTCGTCACGTGTTGACTTTTGTCGCAACGCGCTGTCCGGCGTTGACCTAAGGTTACGCGTTGACCGGCGTCCACCTTAGGGTTTTGAACCGCGTAGGTTGGCTTTTGTCGTCACGTGTTGACTTTCGTCGTCACGTGTTGACTTTTGTCGCAACGCGCTGTCCGGCGTTGACCTAAGGTTACGCGTTGACCGGCGTCCACCTTAGGGTTTTGAACCGCGTAGGTTGGCTTTTGTCGTCACGTGTTGACTTTCGTCGTCACGTGTTGACTTTTGTCGCAACGCGCTGTCCGGCGTTGACCTAAGGTTACGCGTTGACCGGCGTCCACCTTAGGGTTTTGAACCGCGTAGGTTGGCTTTTGTCGTCACGTGTTGACTTTCGTCGTCACGTGTTGACTTTTGTCGCAACGCGCTGTCCGGCGTTGACCTAAGGTTACGCGTTGACCGGCGTCCACCTTAGGGTTTTGAACCGCGTAGGTTGGCTTTTGTCGTCACGTGTTGACTTTCGTCGTCACGTGTTGACTTTTGTCGCAACGCGCTGTCCGGCGTTGACCTAAGGTTACGCGTTGACCGGCGTCCACCTTAGGGTTTTGAACCGCGTAGGTTGGCTTTTGTCGTCACGTGTTGACTTTCGTCGTCACGTGTTGACTTTTGTCGCAACGCGCTGTCCGGCGTTGACCTAAGGTTACGCGTTGACCGGCGTCCACCTTAGGGTTTTGAACCGCGTAGGTTGGCTTTTGTCGTCACGTGTTGACTTTCGTCGTCACGTGTTGACTTTTGTCGCAACGCGCTGTCCGGCGTTGACCTAAGGTTACGCGTTGACCGGCGTCCACCTTAGGGTTTTGAACCGCGTAGGTTGGCTTTTGTCGTCACGTGTTGACTTTCGTCGTCACGTGTTGACTTTTGTCGCAACGCGCTGTCCGGCGTTGACCTAAGGTTACGCGTTGACCGGCGTCCACCTTAGGGTTTTGAACCGCGTAGGTTGGCTTTTGTCGTCACGTGTTGACTTTCGTCGTCACGTGTTGACTTTTGTCGCAACGCGCTGTCCGGCGTTGACCTAAGGTTACGCGTTGACCGGCGTCCACCTTAGGGTTTTGAACCGCGTAGGTTGGCTTTTGTCGTCACGTGTTGACTTTCGTCGTCACGTGTTGACTTTTGTCGCAACGCGCTGTCCGGCGTTGACCTAAGGTTACGCGTTGACCGGCGTCCACCTTAGGGTTTTGAACCGCGTAGGTTGGCTTTTGTCGTCACGTGTTGACTTTCGTCGTCACGTGTTGACTTTTGTCGCAACGCGCTGTCCGGCGTTGACCTAAGGTTACGCGTTGACCGGCGTCCACCTTAGGGTTTTGAACCGCGTAGGTTGGCTTTTGTCGTCACGTGTTGACTTTCGTCGTCACGTGTTGACTTTTGTCGCAACGCGCTGTCCGGCGTTGACCTAAGGTTACGCGTTGACCGGCGTCCACCTTAGGGTTTTGAACCGCGTAGGTTGGCTTTTGTCGTCACGTGTTGACTTTCGTCGTCACGTGTTGACTTTTGTCGCAACGCGCTGTCCGGCGTTGACCTAAGGTTACGCGTTGACCGGCGTCCACCTTAGGGTTTTGAACCGCGTAGGTTGGCTTTTGTCGTCACGTGTTGACTTTCGTCGTCACGTGTTGACTTTTGTCGCAACGCGCTGTCCGGCGTTGACCTAAGGTTACGCGTTGACCGGCGTCCACCTTAGGGTTTTGAACCGCGTAGGTTGGCTTTTGTCGTCACGTGTTGACTTTCGTCGTCACGTGTTGACTTTTGTCGCAACGCGCTGTCCGGCGTTGACCTAAGGTTACGCGTTGACCGGCGTCCACCTTAGGGTTTTGAACCGCGTAGGTTGGCTTTTGTCGTCACGTGTTGACTTTCGTCGTCACGTGTTGACTTTTGTCGCAACGCGCTGTCCGGCGTTGACCTAAGGTTACGCGTTGACCGGCGTCCACCTTAGGGTTTTGAACCGCGTAGGTTGGCTTTTGTCGTCACGTGTTGACTTTCGTCGTCACGTGTTGACTTTTGTCGCAACGCGCTGTCCGGCGTTGACCTAAGGTTACGCGTTGACCGGCGTCCACCTTAGGGTTTTGAACCGCGTAGGTTGGCTTTTGTCGTCACGTGTTGACTTTCGTCGTCACGTGTTGACTTTTGTCGCAACGCGCTGTCCGGCGTTGACCTAAGGTTACGCGTTGACCGGCGTCCACCTTAGGGTTTTGAACCGCGTAGGTTGGCTTTTGTCGTCACGTGTTGACTTTCGTCGTCACGTGTTGACTTTTGTCGCAACGCGCTGTCCGGCGTTGACCTAAGGTTACGCGTTGACCGGCGTCCACCTTAGGGTTTTGAACCGCGTAGGTTGGCTTTTGTCGTCACGTGTTGACTTTCGTCGTCACGTGTTGACTTTTGTCGCAACGCGCTGTCCGGCGTTGACCTAAGGTTACGCGTTGACCGGCGTCCACCTTAGGGTTTTGAACCGCGTAGGTTGGCTTTTGTCGTCACGTGTTGACTTTCGTCGTCACGTGTTGACTTTTGTCGCAACGCGCTGTCCGGCGTTGACCTAAGGTTACGCGTTGACCGGCGTCCACCTTAGGGTTTTGAACCGCGTAGGTTGGCTTTTGTCGTCACGTGTTGACTTTCGTCGTCACGTGTTGACTTTTGTCGCAACGCGCTGTCCGGCGTTGACCTAAGGTTACGCGTTGACCGGCGTCCACCTTAGGGTTTTGAACCGCGTAGGTTGGCTTTTGTCGTCACGTGTTGACTTTCGTCGTCACGTGTTGACTTTTGTCGCAACGCGCTGTCCGGCGTTGACCTAAGGTTACGCGTTGACCGGCGTCCACCTTAGGGTTTTGAACCGCGTAGGTTGGCTTTTGTCGTCACGTGTTGACTTTCGTCGTCACGTGTTGACTTTTGTCGCAACGCGCTGTCCGGCGTTGACCTAAGGTTACGCGTTGACCGGCGTCCACCTTAGGGTTTTGAACCGCGTAGGTTGGCTTTTGTCGTCACGTGTTGACTTTCGTCGTCACGTGTTGACTTTTGTCGCAACGCGCTGTCCGGCGTTGACCTAAGGTTACGCGTTGACCGGCGTCCACCTTAGGGTTTTGAACCGCGTAGGTTGGCTTTTGTCGTCACGTGTTGACTTTCGTCGTCACGTGTTGACTTTTGTCGCAACGCGCTGTCCGGCGTTGACCTAAGGTTACGCGTTGACCGGCGTCCACCTTAGGGTTTTGAACCGCGTAGGTTGGCTTTTGTCGTCACGTGTTGACTTTCGTCGTCACGTGTTGACTTTTGTCGCAACGCGCTGTCCGGCGTTGACCTAAGGTTACGCGTTGACCGGCGTCCACCTTAGGGTTTTGAACCGCGTAGGTTGGCTTTTGTCGTCACGTGTTGACTTTCGTCGTCACGTGTTGACTTTTGTCGCAACGCGCTGTCCGGCGTTGACCTAAGGTTACGCGTTGACCGGCGTCCACCTTAGGGTTTTGAACCGCGTAGGTTGGCGGCTCGGCCTTGGCCGAGCCACCTTGAGGTGGCTCGGCCACCGAGCCACCTCAAGGTGGCTCGGCTAAGGCCGAGCCGCCTTGAGGTGGCTCGGCTTTGGCCGAGCCCCCGCGGGCGGTGTTTTCCGACTTTTTCGAGTCGTTTTCCGTTGTTTCCGGTTCTGTCCGTGATTCGGTTGATTGAGACTCTGATTGGTTGATCTGATTTGGCAGTAAGTTGGATTCCTGATTTGGCAGTAAATCCGCTTCTGAGTTCGAGTCCGAAATTGATCTTGATTCGATCGTGATTCGTCCGAGTTTCCCCTTGGTTGGATGGCTCGTTGATTCCTCAACTCATTAGCTTGATTCTGCACGCGGGTGGATGCATTCCGTCGCTTCTGTGCGATTCGTCGATCTCGTCGCCTCGTTGGTTCGTCGGTTTGTGCCGAGCTATGCTAGGGGACCTATAAGCAATTTTATATGCCTACAGATACCCCCTCCAAAGTATTTCAGTCTCGTTCTTTTATAGAAGAGTCTGGGATACTTTGGATATGATTGTCCCTACCTTCAGTCGGTATAACGGGACCTCGGAATGGCTTCTGTTCTTGACTCCTTCAATTCTCCAGGCTTTTCGGTGCTTTGTCGAAAGTCTGTAAGAGTTCCGGTGCTGCATTTATTGTCTGACCGTTTGTCGGAATTTTCTGAACTTGAAGTCGATTCCTTTGAGCTGACCATTGATTGTGGCGTCGAGTCTTTATGCACAACGCGTTGTCCGGCGTAGTGTGGTTGAGTTATCCTTAAGAATATTTATAAACAATATTCTCCAGGAACTTCTCAAACCAAAAATAGGGAATAGTTTATACTCATATACCTTATTGGAGTATTAAGAAGCAGTTTATACTCGTATACTTTTCGGAGTGTTTTTGTGCCTAAATGAGCTGAACCGGCTTAAAATGAGCCAAAAAAGGCAGTAAATCGGCTCAAAAAATCCTCCAACTCCTCCGAACAAATGGGAGAGGGGTGAGTGAATGATGGACTGAACCGTCGCTCGATTTGAAGTCGTTTCGATGCTCGGTTCGGCTTCAATTTGGATTTTGGTTCGAACTGGGTCCGGTCCGGTTCGGTTCGGTTTGGTTCAACCCGGTCCACCTTATATAAAGGGGGTCTTTTTCTTTTCTTTTTTCTTTACCCTAGGGCCGGCCCCCCCCTTTTTGCCTCCTTTTTGAATTTCTCTTCCCTCGAGCCTCCGTTCTCCCTCAAAACTCGATCTTCGTCTTAGATTCATCCTTCCTTTTGATCCTTGACTGAGAAATCCCTCGAAACTTCCATATTTAGACTTTCCTTCGAGCCCCTCGAGCGCGTGGTTCGAGCACTTCCAAGATCTAATTTTTGTCGGATCCTCGAGCTTCCCCTCAGGTATATCTCCATAATCTTGATCTATTTCATGTTTGATCTAGTGTATGGAATAGCGGGATCGCATATAAGGGTTGAGGGAGTGATTTGATGCCTCAAGCTCGCCTTTTTAGGGGATAAAAAAGTGATTTTTATTTCTAGATCTGACCTCTTGAATTCTTTTTCTGTAGGCCATTATGTCGCGAGTATCGAGAGGTCGTTTTCCTGCTGCATCGGTTGATGGCGCGCCTCCCTCATATGCTGGTGAGCAATTTTTTGACCTTTTTCGAAAATTTACAAATTAGTCCTCTTTTTTCTGGATATTTGCAAATTAGTCCATTTTACCCCCCGTTGTTCTCCTTGGTGAGGCAACCGGGAAAGGCCTTGGTTCTCCTTGGTGAGGATCGACGCTTTATGGAAATTTTGCAAATTAACCCTCTTCTTCTGAGAATTTTGCAATTTAGTCCTTTTACCCTATTTTGCTCTCCTTGGTGAGGCGATCGGGAAAAGCCTTGATTCTCCTTGGTGAGGATCGACGCTTTAAAGATGGGTTTTGCTTGGTCAAAACCACATCTCATAATAAAGGGGGCGTTTTGACGCTGCATTGTGCTTTATAAGGCAGGGATATATTGTCGATATACCCTATCTTATAAATGCGCAATGTGGCCAAATCGTCTCGCCCTTTATAAGGCAATGACTCTATCTTACCAATTTGTAAGATGAATTCAATTTCCTTTTATATCTGAAATTAACAAACACTTAACTGCTTGTTTTCAGTGGAATATCCTTCCGGAGCTTTTTCATCGCATGCGGTGAATGGACGTCGTGATGAGTATTATTCCACATCTGATGACTTTTCGCCCATTCCGTTCACCTCCCAGTTTGCTCCGGGCACGTCGTTGGAAGTTGTCCAAGTGGTGAGGGAAGGTGGCCATCAAGCTCTTCGCCAGCTGATCACAGATGCGCCTCTCGTGCAGGATGCCAGTTCCGTTCAGTCTCTTAGGAAGACTGACTTCTTGTTTGGAGACTCTACCAGGGATCCCGATGCAGTATTTATTGAGGCTGAGCAGTGGCTTTACCAGACTGGCAGTCGTTATATGTATTTGCCGAAGATTCCTCGACACCGTTCTTTGACTGAGCTCAGGCGCCAAGCTGTGAAGCGGGAGATGTCGTGGAGTTTGACAAAGGAACATGAGAGCGTTCACTGCGGCTATATTACTCATCAGGCAGTTCCTGGTTCGAGTCGAGATCACATTGTTGGACTACATCCTGGAGTACTGGGGCTAGATACTCCGCCTCGCAATGAGTTCCTCACCACTGCTTCTACTTTGAGGAATCGCCTCGCTATCTTAGGACGGGAGATGCCTGCACCGCGCCACAGATTCTATGGTTGGGTCCATTCTTTGGACAGGTTTTGGTGGGCTCGTATGACGAAGTATGTCTTGAGCCGATGGAGCGAGGAGTTACATGCTTGCGGTCTTTATGCAGCCATTCGGGCCACTATGCATGGCTTGCCTACAAGCGCGAAGCATTTCTTTGCCCTATGCGAGCTTTACAATCCAGATTCCAACACTTTTCTGACCAGGCACGGAGAGTTGGGCTTGGCTCTACATGAGATGCACAAGATTTCTGGTTTGCCCATGGGACAGATGTTATACCAGGAGTACTTTCCCTCCAACCATGAGTTGAGTCAGCTGAAGGATCGCATGCCCGACCGCTACGAGACCTTATGGGACCTCACTTGTCATTATCACATTGCTTTGGCGCAGTCTAAGCCCCTAGCGAAGAGGACCAAAGCAAATGTGAGCCTGAAGCAGTTCGCATCATACTTGTTCAGGAATCTGGAGAGCCATTCTGGCCAATCTATTTGTGAACTGGCACCGCTGACTCCTTCAGAGGTTAATGAGCTGCTGAATAAGACTAACGCCCAATCCTATACCATTAGCAGTTCCGAGAGCGGCTTTCCTGCAGGGACTAAATTCAGATCGTTCTTATATCATGCGACCACACCGATTCGTCCGATGACTCTCCTTGCCGGTTATCTCGCCATCTGGTTGAAGAAATGTGTGGTCCCGTATCAGTCTGGTGACGCTCTGCCACTGGAAGTGCTCTATCCTGCAGTTCAGCTTGCCTACAAGAAGGAACTTTCGCTTCTTCCGGTGATGGTTGCTAACATTCATCGAGGGCTTCGGCAGATTTCTGGTGCTTTTACACGGAGAGATGATGATAAACCGACTCAGATTCCTACCATTAAGGTAGAGCTCCCGTATATTTATTTGATGGCTTGGTTCGTTCTTCATCGTTCCGATGTGATGTCAATACCGAATGCCATAGATCAGTCTGTCCCCTTTCTACAGTTGCTTGAGAATGGTGAGTGGGAGGGCCGAGGATTCCCCGATATCAGGCGTCAGCTACAAGTCCACAAGTGCTGGGCATTCTCCACTTGCTTTCCACAGTTCTCCAGCCGGTACGGCGAGTGTTTGATTGATGAGGAGAAGCCGAGGGAGTATAGGACTTATCTGGATATGGGCTGCTTTAATTGGCTAGTGAACATTAGGCCGGGTTACCTGACTTTCCGGGTGGGGAATCAGTGCTTCATAGAGCCGTATCTACCTTGCCGATTCGCCCGCCAGTTCGGTTATGACCAGCTTTATGTTGGGAACCCGCGCCAGCAGCTTCGGGCTCATGGAGGTCTGGTGGACGGTCTTCGTGCATGGTTGTGGACCGTGACTGGTTGCACTGGAGCTAGGTTCAGTCTCCCAGGTACTGAGCGACAGTTGAACCTCACTTTCCTGAGCTGCAAGTGGTTGCTAGCAGCTAATAAGACTGTCCGTGTGAAGCCTATCGAAGAGTTGGTGGCCGAAGAAGCCTCTCAGCTTGATTCTCGTGTTATCCAGGACGGTGCTCGATCACAGAGGGCTCAGGGCAAGACCCGCCGACTTGATGCAGAAGGTCACAGGGCCTTTAGTTCTGCTGGAGAGGCCTCAGGCGGAGACCCTGAAGACTACGAGGCAGATTTGGAGCAAGGTTAGTCACCTATTTTTTCTTTTTCTCTGCATTTCCAAGTTGCTATTCCTGACCACTATTTGATATTTCAGGGACAGCGACCAATAGTGACGACGAATTCCGTCCTTTTACCCGGGCAAGACCTTCGATTGCTGTCCGTGCTGATAGGCGGAAAAGATTAGCCCACAAGCCGCATGCAAATTCACGAGCATCTGAGATGGACTTGGCTGATGAGGATCCTGTTAGTGACGGAGGTAACGTCTATTCTATAGATCATTTTCTTGATCGTTTAGAACTTCTGGCTCATGCTTTCCCATCCTATGCAGGATATCGTGAGGAAGGCGAGATGAGTCCCGATGATTGTGCATCTCCTGGTGAGCCTGACTCACCGCACCAGGTAGAAAAGCCTGCAGAGACCGCCCATGTTGGGGAGTCTGTCAATGAAGGACCCAGTTCGGTGATTCCAGGTACATCTTCAAGAGGTAACTTGTCTCTATTGGCCATAGTTTCCTTCCTCTTCCCTTATATCTTTTTATGTCAGATTTTTCGATTGATGACTTCGATGGGGAGGGCCTGCCTATGGACACTTCTATGTTCAGCTTCATGTATGACTCTCCTCAGATCGATGGCCAGCCGCCTCAGGATATGTTTCCTGAGTCTGTACTCCCTCAGACTCCCGGGAACGGTTATTTTGAAGGTGCGTGCCTCTTCTCAAGCTAACTATAGGACTAGCCAATTCCTTGACTAATGCAACTATAATATGATGTTTCTGTTTTGTGCCTAACAGGGGCTTTTGTTGAGGCTGACCCTGTTGAGCCGGCTGTACGACCAACTCCACCAGTCGATGCAGCTACAGTCCTTACATCTCCACCACCCCCAGTGACTCGAGGGGGAGGAGGTATAATTTAATTAACTGAGCAAAGCCATTCATTTCCTTATTGAGGCTTTTGACGAATTTCTCTTCTTTGTGTAGGGCTTCCTTCTCAGCTTCATGTCCTCGTTAAGGAGTTGTTATCGGGGAATGACCCTGAGAAGATCATCATCAGCGTAGAAGTCCGCTCTTATTTCTCCTCCCTGACTGCTATAATTGGCAAACTCCTCCACGACGGACTTTCTCTTCGCCAATTTAAGCCCTACCTCGATTCCAAGATAAATTTGATTAGGGACATAGGATGTCCGGATCTGGCGACGGCTATGGTTGATGACCTTGATCGCTTAGAGCGTGAGCTTCAGATGTTTCATGAGCTCCGGGATACAGGTGCCTCTTCATTCGTTGCTGCCGAGTTGGATGCTCGCTTACAGACATGGCGCAGTACTCGGATGGTTGCCGAGCTCGAGATTCAGGTGCAGCGGGGCCGCATAGATCGAGTTGAGGCTGATCTTGCCACTAGATCATCTTCCCTTGAGGAGCTTGATTCTCAGATAGATCAGCTCCGACGAGAACTCCGTGAGAAGGAAGACACAAAGATGCAGAATCAGCAAGCAAATGCTGCTTTATCTGATGAGCTGAAGTCCTTGAAGCAGACACTGGCTGAGACAGAGGAGGTTGCTGTGAGGACTTTAGCCGCGAACGAAGAGTCTGTCAGAGCTGAGTTGCAGGAGGAGCTTAGACGCTCTTATGACGAGAAGTTATCTGAATTCAGTCAGCAGATTCTTAGCCATGGGCTTGATGTATGATTTTATTTGCTGAAAACCTTGACATTTGATTCTCTTTAGTGGACCTGATTTTTGTCTTTATCTTTATTATGATTCCTCATTCCGTTTGAAATGATTGACCATAATACTCATAGGATTTTTGGCAAACCCCCAGCCTTCAACGGGTTTGATTAGCCTTTACCGACTACCGTTTGAGTCGGGCTAGCATGCGGATTATCGGAATCCGTTCCGCATGTAACGTTGTGCTAAGGGAATGAACTCCCTTAGACTTCGTGCTATGATGTCGAATACATAGACTTCGCCATTGTTACGGGAATAGGCTACCCGGCGACACGTGTTAGGTGTTGACTTTAGGATTTTTGGCTAACCCCCAGCCTTCAACGGGTTTGATTAGCCTTTACCGACTACCGTTTGAGTCGGGCTAGCATGCGGATTGTCGGAATCCGTTCCGCATGTAACGTTGTGCTAAGGGAATGAACTCCCTTAGACTTCGTGCTATGATGTCGAATACATAGACTTCGCCATTGTTACGGGAATAGGCTACCCGGCGACACGTGTTAGGTGTTGACTTTAGGATTTTTGGCTAACCCCCAGCCTTCAACGGGTTTGATTAGCCTTTACCGACTACCGTTTGAGTCGGGCTAGCATGCGGATTATCGGAATCCGTTCCGCATGTAACGTTGTGCTAAGGGAATGAACTCCCTTAGACTTCGTGCTATGATGTCGAATACATAGACTTCGCCATTGTTACGGGAATAGGCTACCCGGCGACACGTGTTAGGTGTTGACTTTATCCCTACTTAGGTTTCGGGATAAAATACCCCAGACTGGTCTTCTGGTGTCTTTTTCTACGGCGAAAGACTAAACCGGCGACGCGTGTTAGGCGTCGGCATATCCTTTCTTAGGATTCAGGATGACATTCCCCATGCGTGTAAGGCATGGATTTTGGTGTTATTAATGACGACCTGCCACAATGTTGAATATGTGGATGGGTGTTCTTTTTAATGGTTAAGAACTAACCGGCAGCGCGGGTTAAGCGCAGACTTATCCTTGCTTAGGTTTCAGGATAGAATACCCCAGAATCGAACTCTGGTGTCTTCTTCTTCGGAGAAAGACTAAACCGGCAGCGCGTGTTAGGCGCAGACTTATCCCTGCTTAGGATTCGGGATAAACTTCCTAGGATGAATCCTAAATTGATAAATTTCGGAAAAGATCGATGCGGGAAAGGCAGAATTTTATATTCTATTTCCCGGTCTTCTTTTAGGGTGAAGGCGAACCCGAAAACAAGGAAGGAAGAATTTTATATTCTATTCCCTGATCCTGGAAAGGAAGAATTTTATATTCTATTTCCAGCGAGGAAGAAACTAGAAGTGGGGTGTCCACTCCGAGAATCTGGAAGATCTAGATAAACTTACCTTTTATAGGATTGGTTATCTGATCGAAAGATGAATTCTTCGTTTATCGAAGCGAAATTTCAACTTTGATTATAACTATAAAAAAGTTTAACCAAAGAGAAAGGAGGGGAGTTCTTTCGTTTATCGAAAGGGGACTCCGAACTGAAAATGGACTTCTTGTTCATGGACGGAATCAAGAGGGCCGGATAAACATTTTTGTGGATTCACCGCCAGTTGGACTTGATCAGTGAAAGATTTTGGTGGTAAAGATGTTTTTGGGTTATCCTCTAGAATATTGAGTGTAATATTCTTCGAGGAACTTCCCGGTAAATGGGTTATCCTGAATGTACTAGGGATAGTACTTTTTCAGGAACTTCCCATTTATTGGCATTAATTGCCTGGCGCCCTCTAGGGAAATCAGACGGTAAGCGCCGTTTGAATAGACTGTGTCTATTACAAACGGTCCTTCCCACTTGGGTTCGAATTTACCTTTCTTCTTGGAGGTGAGAATTATTGGTCGGCGAGCAGCGAGGACCAGATCTCCTTCCTTGAAGCTTCTTCGGCGGACTCTTTTGTCAAAAGCCCTGGACATCCTAGCCTGGTAGAACTCGATGTGTTGTTGAGCTTCCAAGCGCTTTTCATCCAGCCTCTCGAGCTCTTCGAGACGCTTCTGATGTTGTTCTTCGGTCGTCATCTCCGTTGCGAGAGCGATCCGAAGGGAGGGAATTTGAATTTCCAAAGGTAGCACCGCTTCGCATCCATATACTAACGAGTACGGAGTAGCTCCCGTAGGAGTGCGTATGGTGGTGCGATAAGCCCAGAGTGCCTCCCCAAGTTTATCGTCCCAGTCTCGTTTGTTGGTCTTCACGAGCTTAGACAGGATTTTAATGATCGTCTTATTGAAAGCTTCAGCTAATCCGTTTGCAGCTGGATAATACACTGTTGATGATACATCCTCGATCTTGAAGCACCATCGAAATATAGTTGCCATATTTGTTGATGCGACGATGTAGTATTAACCTCGTGGGTTTCATCCGGCAAGTCATCATATACTTCCGCCGTATCTGTGGTCGGGCTTGCCGCCAAAAGATCACAAATTGCTTGTCCCTTGACCGACTTCTGCTGTTTGAAGTGCAAATCGTACTGGGATAGGAGGAGGGCCCATTTTGCCAAACGCCAGTTCATCGAACCCGGTTGTGTCATAAATACTCGCACGGGATTAACGCCGGAGATTACGTAAATCGTCTGTCCCACTAAGTAATGCCGCATCTTTTGCACTGCGAATACCAATGCGAGACATTCTTTCTCGATCATCGGATATCGGGACTCAGCGCCCACCAAAGTCCGACTTAAATAATAAACTGCCTGTTCGTGACCATTGTCATCATCTTGTGCTAACAAAGCACTGATCGAATGGTTCATCGCCTTGATGTAAATCAAGAACGGTTTACCTGATTTTGGTGCAACGAGAACAGGAGGATTTGTTAGATATGTTTTAATATCTTCAAATGCTTTTTGACAGGCGTCGTCCCAGATGAATGACACCCCTTTCTTGTTTAGCTTAGAAAAAGGTTGGCATTTCCCAGAAAGATTTGAGATGAACCTCCGGATATAAGCTAAACGCCCCTGCAATCCTCTAAGCTCTCTCAGATTCCTTGGAGGTTGCAGTTCGTGTATCGCCTTTACTTTATCGGGGTCGATGTGTATACCTTTAGTGGTAACGACGAATCCAAGGAATTTTCCGCTGGACATTCCAAGGAAGGATTTAGTAGGGTTCATCTTCAACTGGTGGCTCCGCATGAGATCGAACATCGTCTTCAGGTCCTTGATGTGATCCCCTTTGCTGCGGCTTTTTACAACCAAGTCATCAACATAGCATTCGACTGTTTTCCGGAGGTGCTCTTGGAAAATCTTAGTCATCGCCCGCTGGTATGTGGCACCGGCATTCTTCAGGCCGAAAGGCATCACTGTATAGCAGAAGACACCGAGAGGTGTTCTAAACGCCGTATGCTTCTCATCCTCCGGATGCATCTTGATTTGGTTATATCCCGAAAAGCCGTCCATGAAGGACATCCTCTCAAATCCGCATGTATTGTCGATGATGACGTCCGTGATTGGGAGAGGAAAATCATCTTTTGGGCATGCTTCATTCAGATTCCTGAAGTCGATGCAAATCCTGATTTTGCCATTTTTCTTCATGACGGGAACGATGTTGGCTAACCAGTCTGGATGTTGTTCCTCTCGGATAAATCCTGATTCGATCAACTTCTTAACCTCTGCCTCAATGGCTTCCATAATCTGCGGACGAAACCGTCTTTGCTGTTGTTTGACAGGTTTGGCATCCGGCTTGATGTCGAGGTGATGCATTGCCACATTAGGATCAAGCCCTGGCATATCTTCGTAGTTCCAGGCGAAGACGTCGATATATTCCCTGATGAGGGCGATTAGTTCCTCTTTCTCATCTGGGGGAAGACTACCGCTGATGAATATGGGTTTTGGATTGGCCTCATCGCCCATATTAATTTGGACTACTTCATCTTCGGTTGGTGGTTCTCTCTGTTCGAACCTGTCACCGTACTGCATACTTAGATGATGCACCCACGGGTCTTCCCACGTTGGCATTTGATCATCATCCTCCAGCGTGGATGGATCTGCTGTAGTCATGTTTGACATTAAGGTTTTGAACATTTCTCCCAGACTTGTATCAGAGTCCCACTCTGAAGCATCGGGAGAGTATCCATTCTTAGGCTTGTTAGCAATTTGATCAATGATCTGCCAACTACATTCCTCATCTGATGAAACATAACCTAAGCCTCGTCCATATTTATAATAATCCTCAGGCTTCCCTTTCGGTACATATACTGCTTTGGCTGGATTACGAGGACCTCGATCGAAATATAAACCTTCTCCGAGTGTGAAGTCGTATCCTTGCTTTTCCATAAGCTTGCGTGCTTCCGGACTATACTTAGACAAATGCCGACCGGGTTTGTCATCATCTTCATCTTCACTTAGGAAATGATCCCGTAATGGAGAACTTTTCCCTTTACCGTAAATTATTTCCTTCGCGCCCTTTATTTTGTTCGGGATGATCATGGTTGTTCCGAAAGAATGTTGGAGGCGTTCTTTCGTTACATAGGATGATCGGAGCGGCATATGCAAACCAGAATTATTATACAATTCCGTCATCATATTATCAAAAGACAAGGAGTACTCTAAATCATCATTTATTTCATCGGTGGCAAGTTGCCAGTTACAACTGCCATCTGACGATTGATCATCGTCAAGATTGATTACAAAGGGTACAATGTCATTTAGAACAAAACCACCATTGTAATCGAATCCGGCTTCGGAGTCAGCTTCTTCTCCGCTGTCCGCGCCCTGGACCGATGGTTCTGTATCGGATTCGTTACCATAAAGGAGAGAATCAGTGAAATAATTCTCAAACCCTTTAAATGGTTGCTTATCCGCGACCACCGTCCTAACTCTTCCATCAGTGTCGACATATTTCAGACACTGATGTAAGGTAGAGGGAACTATAACATTACTATGGATCCAAGGCCGACCCAATAGTAAGTTATATGACGTCTCAGCATCAATAACATAGCACGTGACCTCTGTCTTCAGATCGCCCATTTGGCACTTTACCCGAATTTTACCTAAAGGCCTTGACCCGCTGGTGTTGAATCCGTATATAACCGTGCCTGTAGACGCTAATTTGCTGACCGGAATGCCAAGGTTGTGCATCAGACGAAGTGGCATAATGCTCACAGCGGAACCCGGATCGACTTGGATCCGGTTGACTTCGCTGGAACCAATGTATCCGACGAAGTATAGGGGCCGATCGTGATTCGAATTTTTCGTTTGCATATCCTCTTTGGTGAAGGTGATGCAGGGAAGGTTCTTAGTCGCCATGTTGCATTGTTGATTCATCAATTCCGACTCTCCAGGTGTTGGCTTGATTTGAGTCAAGAACACTTCCGAATTGGCCAAAGCTTCTTGGAGAGCTTCCCTAGTTTCCTTGGACAACTGCAGCAATTCATACAGCGTTATTCGTGCTGGAATGTTGGCTAGTTGAGCCATTATATCAAAGACTTGCGGAGTTTTCGAGCTTTCCGGTTTGTCTCTTCCAATCGGGCGACTGAAACGAGGCTGCTTCGGATTTTGCACCTCCTGAGGATTCTTCTCTTTTGGTTTATTCACCGGCTGTCTTCTAGCATCTTCACCCGGTGTAGTACTCGCAATCACCCCCATCTCCGTGAGAGTTTTGGCTGGTCCTCGTTTATTCACCCCCTGTTCACTGGGTGGTGGATATTTGTAGTGATACTCATTTCCGCTTCTAGTGGCGAAGACCTCTTGTTCTTCTTCGGAGAGTGGAAAAGCGAGAATCCTTTCGTCATCTTCTCCCGGGATAGCAGAGACTCCACAGCAAGACTTTCCTTTCCCTTTGGATTTCTTCTTTGATGACGATCCGGCCCATTGTTCATCTTCAATTAGGTCGGGGTGAACCCATAGGATTTCACCGTTTGGAGCTGTGTGCGGCACAAGTCCTTTTTGGCGCTGTCCATGCGGGTCGTCGTTCACCGTCTTCATCCCGACTTTGGTGATGTGCTTTGGCTCGAACCAAGTCGTAGGTACCGATCCGAAACTGATTGATACGGCGTTCGCTCCCACGTTCTTGGCAGGCTTCGGGGTTATGACGCCCACGTCAATGAGTGCCTGGATCTTGTCCTTGAGGTGGTAGCACGACCTCGTAGGGTGATGGACCGCTCTGTGATACGCGCAGTACTTTGGGTCCGTCACTTTGTTTGCTCCCTCCTGATCCACGATTGCTGGCAGCTGGATTTTGTTGTTCTCCAACAAATATTTAAAAATACCGGGCACCTCGTCGTCTTTGAAGGAGTATGTTTTTGGAAACCTTGGCTCCAAAGACTTTTGCTTCACGCGTTTGCGGCGTTTTGCCTCCTTAGTCTGAACCGCTCCAGACTTCGGGCTTCCAAACCTTTCGACGTCGATGGCTGCTTTTCTCGCGCACCTCACGTGTAGCTTGCCGACGGGCTTCTTCAGTTTTAAGCCCGCGCTTGCGCAGATAATGCGGCGGCGCTTGCGGATACGTTCCTCCAGTGCGAGCGGTCTCCCGGTTTACACGAACCCACTTCATTTGTGGATTGGCATTGGAGGAACCATTCCTTCATTGCTGTTGCAAGGCTGTTTGGTCCTCGTTTGTTCATTTCAGTTCCGCATGGTAACTGGGACCCCGTCAACAGACTCCATGGCCTTGGCGATAACTGGCTTCGCGAGCGTTGGCGCTGCTCTGGCGAGCTCTCTTAGAGAGAATCACACGCCTTTCGACGGCGGGATTTGACCTGCTTCAGAGCCGGTAGGACCTTAACCTGACGCAACTTCGGCGTCGAATGGCGTGCGGTTGAGGTCCGTTCGGTTGGCTGGCTTCAACTTTCTTTCGCCCAACGACTTTTCTCCTGGGTAGGACGAATTCTGAAACTTCTTGGACTTGGGGGAGGAGGTTAGATCCAGAGACGGACAGTAGCTCCTCGTATACTTCTGTTTGGTCGAACTCAATACTCGACCTCCTCCACGACCGGGGATCGCGATCCGCGGCTGCGCGCCTACGCATCTCCAGCAGTGAGATCGGTAGGCTCCCACTGTGGTCGCCAGATTGTTCGCGGGAAAAGTTGGTGTTTTCTTCATTATCGATTCCATTGCACTCAGTTAAACAACTTTATGCGTTACAAGAGATCCTGGTCTTTTTATAAGCATCCGGCTTACAATTGAAAATCAAAATAAAACAAAGAAATCAAAATTACAACTTCTCTCTTTTACCGCAACAGAAATTCACAAGATCCTTGTTATCCGCGTCTCTTGCTTCTGTGTGGTTGTTTGCCTCGCCCGCGGGGTTTGCTTACCGTGGACCACCGCTGTGATCTTGGATCCAAGCAGATCTACAGACGTATTACAGGGTATTTATCCCACCAAGGAGATAAATAGCCGGGAGGGATCGTTTCACCAAGGAAACGATCGCTCGAATCTCGCAGGATCTAAGAGCCAAGCTTAGATCCTGGAGTGTAACGACGTAGATCTGAGGATTAGACTTCTTCGAACTCCTGCCTTTTTTCGGTGTGCGCGGTTGCTCGCTAGAATCAAAATCCGCGGTCTCCAAGTCTTCAAGCCTTCAGATCTCCGGAGTTGAGTGACAATCGGCAGCAGTTCGGCTCTCTCCAAAGATTCAGAGCAGTCCTCCAAGATGAACGAGTTACCAGCGCATATTTATAGTCCCTCTCAGAAACTTGTGCGTTTGCACAGTTTCGAGCCTAGACCACCCCTTAGGTGCGCTCGGCCATAGCCGCAGACCACCAGGCGGTGGCTCGGCCTTGCGAGCCCACCATCAGGGGTGGCTCGTGCTTGGCCGGAGCCACCTGGGGTGGCTCGGGCTTTTGCGCCGAAACCACCTCAGGGTGCATCGGCCTTGGCCGAGCCACTCCTGAGTGTGGCTCGGCCTGGCAGACCACGCCATAGGCGTGGCTCGCAGCTTGCTCGAGCCACCCTTGCGGGGTGGCTCGGGCTTGGGCCGAGTCACCTTAGGGTGGTTCGGTTCGGCCGAGTTTCCCCAGGTGACGGCTGGTTTTGTCGTTTTTTCCGTCTGTTCGGTTGTTTTTGTCCGTTGTCGGATTGTTTTGTTGATTTGTTGACTTAGATCCGGATTTGGCAGTAAACGTCAGTCGGCTGTTGAGTTCAAATCACTTTGTTGGAAGACCCGTCGACTCCCCGAAACACTAACGGTTGTTCACATCAGCGAGCTGTTCAGTTAGCTTTGTAGGCTCTTTAGTTCGTTTCGTTGATTGAACGTTCGCTCGATGATTTGTCGAATCATCGCGCCGAGCTGTGTCAAGGGACCTATAAGCAGTTTTATACGCCTACAAGGGTGAAGGCAAACCCGAAAGGAAGGAAGAATTTTATATTCTATTCCTTGATTCTGGAAAGGAAGAATTTTATATTCTACTTCAAGTGCAAAAGAAACTAAGAGTGGGATTTCCACTCCGAGAATCTGGAAAATCTAGATAAACTTGCCTTTTATAGGATTGGTTATCTAAACTGAAAAAAGAGTTCTTCGTTTATCGAAGTGAAACTTCAACTTCGGTTATAGCCATGAGAGGGCTTAACCAAAGAGAAGAAGAAGGGAGTTCTTTCGTTTATCGAAAGGGGACTCCGAAATGAAAGTGGACCTCTTATTCATGGAAAGAGTCAAGAGGGCCAGAAAGACATTTTTGGTGGACTCACTGTCAATAGAAATTGATCAGTGAGGGATTTTGGTGGTGAAAAAGATTTTGGGTTATCCTCTAGAATATTAAGTGTAATATTCTTCAAGGAACTTCCCAGTAAATGAGTTATCCTGAATGCACTAGGGATAGTACTTCTTCAGGAACTTCCCATTTATTGGCATTAATTGCCTGTCGCCCTTTTGAGTAATCAGGCGATATGTGCCGTTTGAATAGACTGTGTCTATCACAAACGGTCCTTCCCACTTGGGTTCAAATTTACCTTTCTTCTTGGAGTTGAGAATTATCGGTCGGCGAGCAGCGAGGACCAAATCTCCTTCTTTGAAGCTTCTCTGTCGGACTCTTTTGTTGAAAGCCCTAGATATTCTGGCTTGATAGAACTCAATGTGTTATTGAGCTTCCAAGCGCTTTTCATCCAACCTCTCGAGTTCTTCGAGACGTTTTTGATGCTGTTCTTCTGTCGTCATTCCGGTTGCGAGGGCGATCCGAAGGGATGGGATTTGAATCGCCAATGGTAGCACAGCTTCACATCCGTATACCAACGAATATGGGGTAGCTCCCGTAGGTGTGCGTATGGTGGTGCGATAAGCCCAAAGTGCTTCCCCGAGTTTATCATCCCAGTCTCGTTTATTGGTCTTCACGAGCTTTGACAGGATCTTAATGATCGTCTTGTTGAACGCTTCAGGTAATCCATTCGCAGCGGGATAATAAGCTGTTGACGAAACATCTTCAATTTTGAACTTGTCACAAAACCTGACGAAAGCGTTGCTTATGAACTGTGGACCGTTGTCATGAATGATCCGTCTTGGCATGTCGTGTCGGTATATGACATGATGCTTAATGAAATTGATGACGTTGTTCGTCTTCACTTCTCTAAGCGGAATCGCTTCAGCCCACTTTGAGAAATAATCTGTGATTGCGAGGATGAATCGATCGCCTTTGACTGAAGGGGGAAAAATAGGACCGACAATGTCCATACCCCATGTCTCGAACGGCCAAGACGTGGTTGACGTGTGCAACTGCTCTAGCGGTTGATGCATATAATTTGCATGTATTTGACAAGCATGACACTCTCGGGCATATTCGATTGCGTCACAAACCATCGTTGGCCAAAAATATCCCATTCTCCTGATGCGATCATACAGTTTGGGACCAGGCTGATGCGCACCACATTCTCCTTCGTGTGCTTCCTTAAGAACTTCTTCTGCTTCTTTGTTCGAAAGGCTTCGGAGTAATAAACCATCGTACCTTCTACGTTATAACGTATGGGTCTCGGTATTGTAGAAGAATCTTGGCGCTCTTCGGCGAATTGATTCCCTTTCTTTTACGTCTTCTGGCAAAATACCATATTGGACATAGTCAATGATAGGAAAACGCCAATCTCGGGACTCAGACCCAATTTGAGTTGAATTCACCTCCTTGGCGTTTACATTTCCGTCATCTTCCTCTTCAATATCCCTACTGTATATGGGTACGCAGAGTTGATGCGTCCGTACTGTGACTAACAGCTCAGCTTCGGGAGGCTGTGCCAGTGATACTGCTAGTGCCGCCAGTGCGTCTGCATAAGCGTTCTGGAGACGAGGGATATATTCGATGAAGAATTCTTCGAAAGATTCTGCCATTTTGATGGCTTCCTGGTGGTACGGGATCAGGTCTTGATTCCTGACTTCATACTCACCGCGAACTAATTGCCATACTTGTTGGTGTGACGTAGTGTTAACCTCGTGGGTTTCGTCCGGCAAGTCATCATATATTTCTGCCGTATCTGTGGTCGGGTTTGCCGCCAAAATATCGCAAATTGCTTGTCCTTTGATCGACTTCTGTTGCTTGAAGTGCAAATCATATTGGGATAAGAGAAGAGCCCATTTCGCTAACCGCCAATTCATAGAGGCCAGTTGTGTCATAAATACCCGTACTGGGTTAACATTGGAAATGACGTAAACCGTCTGTCCAACCAAGTAATGCCGCATCTTTTGCATCGCGAATACCAATGCGAGGCATTCTTTCTCGATCATCGGATATCGAGACTCGGCGCCTATCAAGGTCCGACTTAGGTAATAAACTGCCTGTTCGTGACCGTTATCGTCGTCTTGTGCTAGTAAAGCACTTATCGAGTGGTTCATCGCCTTGATGTAAATCAAGAACGGTTTACCCAATTTTGGCGCAACGAGAATAGGAGGATTCACCAGATATATTTTGATATCTTCGAATGCTTTTTGGCAGGCGTCATCCCAGATGAATGACACCCCTTTCTTGTTTAGTTTAGAGAATGATTGGCACTTTCCAGAAAGGTTTGAGATGAACCGCCGGATGTAAGCTAGTCGCCCTTGCAATCCTCTGAGCTCTCTCAGATTTCTAGGAGGTTGCAGTTCGTGTATCGCCTTCACTTTGTCAGGATCGATATGTATACCTTTAGTGGTGACGACGAATCCAAGGAATTTTCCGCTAGACATTCCAAGGAAGGATTTAGTAGGGTTCATCTTCAATTGATGACTTCGCATGAGATCGAACATCGTCTTCAAGTCCTTGATGTGATCTTCTTTATTACGGCTTTTCACAACCAAATCATCAACGTAGCACTCAACTGTTTTTCTGAGATGTTCTTGGAAAATCTTAGTCATTGCTCGTTGATACGTGGCGCCTGCATTCTTTAGTCCGAAAGGCATCACCGTGCAGCAAAAGACACCAAGAGGTATTCTGAACGCTGTATGCTTCTCGTCATCTGGGTGCATCTTGATTTGGTTATATCCTGAAAACCCATCCATGAAAGACATTCTCTCAAATCCGCATGTATTGTCGATAATGACATCCGTGATCGGGAGAGGAAAGTCGTCTTTTGGACATGCTGTATTCAGGTCCCTGAAATCAATGCAAATCCTGATTTTACCGTTCTTCTTCATGACTGGAACGATATTGGCTAAACACACTTGATGTTGCTCCTCTCGGATAATCGATCAATTTCTTAACCTCCGCCTTAATGGCTTCCATAATCTGCGGACGAAACCGTCTTTGCTGTTGTTTGACAGGTTTGGCATCCGGTTTGATATCGAGGCGGTGCATTGCCACATTGGGGTCGAGCCCTGGCATATCTTCATAGTTCCAAGCAAAGACGTCAATATACTCCCTGATGAGAGCAATTAACTCCTCCTTCTCATTTGGGGGAAAACTATCACTGATGAATATAGGTTTTTGGTTGGCCTCATCACCCATGTTAATTTAGACTATTTTATCTTCAGTGGGGGGTTCCCTCTGTTCAAATCTATCACCATACTGCATGTTCAGGTGATGAACCCACGGGTCTTCCCATGTTGGCATTTGATCATCGTCTTCCATTGTGGACGGATCAGCTGTAGCCATGTTCGCTATTAGGGCTTTGAAAGCTTCCCCCAGACTGGTATCGGAATCCCATTCCGAGGAATCTGGCGAATTTCCATTTTTGTATTGCTTAGATGATTGGTCATTAATTAACCAGCAGCATTCATCTTCTGAAGAAGATTCATACCCTAACCCTCGTCCGTATTTATAATAATCATCGGGTCTCCCCTTTGGTACATATGCCGCTTTGGCTGGAATCCGAGGACCTCGATCGAAGTATAGACCTTCTCCGAGTGTGAAATCATAGCCCTGCTTTTCCATGAGCTTGCGCGCTTCTGGACTATACTTAGATAGATGCCGACCAGGTTTGTCATCATCCTCATTTTTGCTTAAGAAATGATCTGGTAATGGGGAGCTTTTTCCTTTACCGTAAATCACTTCTTTTGCGCCTCTTATTTTGTTCGGGACGACTATGGTTGTTCCAAAAGAATGCTGGAGGCGTTCTTTTGTTACATAGGATGATCGGAGCGGCATATACAACTCAGGATTATCATACAACTCTTTTATCACATCATCAAGAGACAGGGAGTACTCTAAATCGTTATTTATTTCATTATCGGCAAGTTGCCAGTTACAACCGCCCTCTGACGATTGTTTATCGTCAAGGTTGATTACAAAGGGTACAATGTCATTTAGAACATAACCTCCATTATAATCAAATCCGGCTTCGGTATCAGCTTCTTCTCCGCTGTCCGTGCCATGGGCCGATGATTCAGTATCGGATTCGTTACCATAAAGGAGAGAATCAGTGAAATAATTCTCATACCCTTTGAATGGTTGCTTATCCGCGACCACCGTCCTAACTTTATTATCAGTGTCGACGTACTTTAAACACTGATGGGGTGTGGAGGGAATTATAACATTACTATGGATCCAAGGCCGACCCAATAGTAAGTTGTATGAAGTTTCGGCATCGATCACATAACATGTGACTTCTGTCTTCAAATCTCCCATTTGACACTTTA